>NC_134596.1:4850000-5592500 GCF_037038515.1 Microtus pennsylvanicus
ACAAAAAAGAACCTTAACCATCCACTTGCAAAGCCTAGTATCACCCTGCCTCCCAAATTCTGGGCTGTAATGGCCGCTGGTGACAGAGTGGCACGAGCCAGCCCTCTCCAGAACATAGAACTGCCATATCTCACTTCCTTTTGAAAATAACCAGTGAGGTAGAGGACACTAAAAATTGTTCAGATTAGAAGTGATTTGGAGGGGCTGGAGAGATGGCTCAGAGGTTAAGAGCATTGCCTGCTCTTCCAAAGGTCCTGAGTTCAATTCCCAGCAACCACATGGTGGCTCACAACCATCTGTAATGAGGTCTGGTGCCCTCTTCTGGCCTGCAGGCATGGAGGCAGAATGTTGTATACATAATAAATAAATAAATATTAAAAAAAAAGAAGTGATTTGGAGTTTGGAGGGCCGGAGAGATGGCTCAGTCGTTAAGAATGCTGCCACTCTGACAGAAGACTCAAGTTTGTTTGCTTCGCAGAAGCCACGTGCCAGCTCAACTGTTCATTGCTCCAATTCCAAGGGATCTCTTTTGGGCACCAGCATGCATGTGGTGCACTTACATGCAGGCAGCACACTCATAATACAGAAACATACACACAATATAGACATAAAGAGGAAATATAAACATCTGTAATTTGATCAGGTTCCCTCTTCTGGCATGCAGACAATACTGTATACATAAATTTTAAAAATAGAATAAAATTTTAAAATATTTTTTTTAAGAAAAAGAAAAAATAAATAGTCTTAACTAAGTAACTGACTTTAAGTCACAGTTGGGATATACCCCGAACTGCAAAGCATCCCCCAGTCACTGAGGAATGACGGACGTATCTGTGACAGCAGTAATCCCCAGCCCAGGCTGTCACACGCTGGCTTTTCATGTGGCCATCCTGCTGTACCCTTGCCTCTGGTTTCCTTCTCTGCAAAGTACATCCCAGGGTCCCCTGGTAGGAGAGCCCACGAGCTGCAAGGTGCTGTGGTTCAGAAAGCTTGTCTTCCCTTCCGCAAAGAAGCTGATAGAATGAACTAAGGTTAGATGGCTTAGTCAGCTCTGAAGTCACACTGCATGACCTTGTGATATTTCCTTTGGTCTGAAGCATTACGAGATTGAAAGTTCACAAGGTAATGGGTTGCTGGGTCCCCAGGAAGTACCTTCCTGTGCTATGGACACCAGGGCCAGGATGGAAAGCTGCCTGTTTTAAACTTAGATCTCTGTCTCCAGTATCATGTCTTGCCTGGGATTCCTCAGGGTTACCTCTGCCCTTTCCCAGTTTAGCTTGTTCAAGACTCAGCTGTTCGAGTTCTAGAGGCCAGGGCAGTCTTAGTTATTTTCAGCCCTTAAACTGCCCAGAGCTGGGACATTGCCTTAACCTGATTAAGGAGTGATTAGCCTTGTGTGTAATCCACCTCCCTATTTGGGTGTGTATTAAAGTCACAGAAAGACTGGGAACTTTGCCATCTAGTGGTTCTCAAGCTTCATAGTCACAAAACTTTGTTTTAATACAGTCTTTCAACAACAAAAAAAAAAGTCACCTAATACACATGACAGACTGTAGGTTAAGATGCAGCCCCTTGCCAGGCAGGATGGCAAACACCTGTAATTCTAGCGCTAGGGAGGCAGAAGCAGAAGGACCACTACATGGTTCAGGCCAGCCTAGTCTCTATCATGAGTTCTGGGCTATCCAGGGCTATGTGGCAATACCTTGTCTTTAGAAATAGGGGTTCCTAGACCAGGCAGTGGTGGTGCATGCATTTAATACCAGCATTTGGGAGGCAGAAACAGAGGTATCTCAGTTCAAGGCCAACCTGATCTACAGAGCGAGTTCCAGGACAGGCTCCAAAGCTACACAGAGAAACCCTGTCTCAAAAAAAAAAAAAAGTGCAGATAATCCTGTTTTATTACTAACCTGTTATCACAGAAATAAATAGCAAACTTGCAAACCTAAGTCCTAGTGCACCAATTACAGTAATCATAAGCAAATCAAACAAGGCTCACCTACATGCTGGTGATAGTCAAGAAATGTTTGATTTCCATGGATTTGCCTTCTTGTCAGCTGTCAGTTCAGCTTCACTAGATGTCAAAGGCCTTCATACTCTAAAATGTATCCTCTCTACTGGCTCAGCAAGGAACAGCTGTGAAATACCTGCTAGTGCCCAGTGGTATCCACTTAAAAACTCTGGAGCTTTGAAGCCTGTCCTGGAACTTGCCCTGTAGACCAGGCTGGCCTCGAACTCACAGAGCTTGGCCTGCCTCTGCCTCCCAAGTGCTGGGATTAAAGGTATGCACCACCACCATCCAGCACTTAAAAACCTTTAATCCCGGTACTTGGAAGCAGAGGCAGGCATATCTCCCAGCCTGAATGAGTTCCAGGACAGCCAGGGCTACATAGAGAAACCCCGTCTCCAAAAAAAAAAAAATTACTAGGTGTGGTGATGATGTGCTTGCAACCCCATCAGCAGGCAGGAGGGTCAGGAGTTCAAGGCCATCCTGTGTGCTGGCTGGTGAGAAAACACTGCTACCACACTGGCCTGGGAGCCATCTGTGATGACTTTTCCTTATTGCTGGTGGAGGGCCAGCTCACTGTGGGTGGTCCTAACTGCTCCAAGGAAGCAGGCTGGGCAAGCCTGTAAGCAGCTCTGTGCCCTCTGCCTCAGTTCCTGCTTCCAGGTTCCTTCTCTACTTGAGCTCCTGCCTGGCTTCCCTGGTTGGTAGACTGTTATCCAGAAACATAAGACAGGATAAACTCTCCCCAAGTGCTTTTGCATAGTAGGTTTGTGGCAGCCTACGTTATATGGGACTGCCACACACACACACACAAAAAAAAAACCTAAACAAGCATAGCTAATGTTTTAAGTAAGATGTAATAGTGAAGTAGAAAGACTCTTACTTCAACCTCGGGCTCACACTGGCTCTAATATAGACAGTTCTCTGTATTCTGGTGGGTTTTTGTTTTTGTTTTTTTGAGACAGGGTTTCTCTATAGCTTGTCCTGGAACTCATAGAGATCCTCTTGCCTCTGCTTCCCAAGTGCTGGGATTAAAAGGCGTGTGCCACTACTGCCTGGCTGAATTCTGTTTTCTAACCTGAAGCCTGAGATTTTCAATCAGCGACACCTATGCACGTGGCCCTTGGATAATCCTTGGCAAAGGGGCTCAGCTCTGCAGAGGGAGGGATCCGTTAGCAACCCTGCTTCTCCAAGCCAGGCTCTTGTGAAGTCCTACCCATTGCGTTCTGGCACCTGTTCTTATTGATGCCCAGACTGACACAAATCCTGGAACTTTTGTTTGTACTAACAGATCCTTACTGTTCTGCATTTGAACCCAGAGATTGGGGAGCAGAGAGAAGCGTGAGTAACCGATGCCTTGGCCGCAGGAGAGACCTGGCATTACAGAGCTGGCCAACAGGGCACAGACTCTGGACTCTGCTAGTTTGGATTCAGTCCCAACCACTAGCTCACTGGCTTTGTGACCTTGAGCAGTTTCCCCAGCCTGCCCACAGCCTGTGCTGGTTTAACCTACAGAAACGGTCTGATGGTCTCTACTGGACAGGGCTGTGAAGTCACTGTTCACCCAAGATGCCTCATGTGAGAGGAGCCCATCCAAGATGCTGGCACCGGGGATGTAACTTACGTGGAGTGCTTGCCTGCATCACTGGGGGGCCATAGTTACTCCACAGCAGCGATGGGGTAAGACTGTGACGTTAACTGGAAACCCACCTGGACACCATTCAGTGGTCCACAGGGCTTATTTTCAAGACCATCACTCAACATGTCCTGAGATCTAAATACGGGGTTTCACATGATAACAGTAACGTAGGCAAGAAGGAACGGTCTTGCAAAACCAACCTGATGGTCCCTCCGTTTCCTCCTTTTTAAGACGGGCATGATAGCATGACTCAGACTCACTGTAAAGATTAAATGAGCTAATAAACCTGAGGCACGGAGATTAGTGCCTGGCCCCAGATGAGAGGTCCATACATATCCTGTAGTTTATTTGCTATTACTGTCTCCAGGCTGCAAGCCAAAGCTGAGTAACTCTGCCTGGTGGGGTGCAACCGTGGTGGAGAGCTAACTTTTTCAGCAAAGCTAGACGGCTGCATAATTTAAAAGGTCAAAGGGGCCAAAGGGCACATGTGAAAACATCGTGTCTAGTGACCTCCTGCCCCCACCCCTTATCTCTCGTCAGCCGCTTCATTCTGGCAGGCTGGCATGCCATCTTTATTCCGTTTCTTTATCTCCTGACTGTGAGGGCAGCTAGATTGGCCCTGTCCTTAAACCCCACTCCCTTTCCTCAGGCCTCTCAGAAGTAATGTCAGACTTTTTCAATAACAGCACATACATGTTTCTAATGTAAAATAATAAAAGGATCCTGGCACTTTTAAACTGAGTGGTTTGTGGAGACCCCTCAGGGGACTGTTGCACACATAGGGAACTACAGAAGCCATGTAACCCAAGCCCAGGCCCATAACACATTTGGAAGGAGGTGTGGTCTGTCGCGCTTTCAGAGAGGACGCCTCTCATTCTCCGAACTCCTAGAGCATGGGTTGAGCATCTGTGTGCTTGCTTTCAGCCAGTCGCCCACACCCCAGAGTGCTGTGGAAAGGGGAAGATGCTAGCCCTACAGCTAGTCAGGGCACCTTCACAATCCCTAGCTGGCCCTTTTTATTTATTTATTTTTTATTTTTTTTTCCAGAGTGAAAACAGATTTACTAAGGAACAGTGAAAAAGAACTGAGAGTTGGAGGGGCTAGGGAAGAGGGCTGCATCTACACAATCCCTGTAAGCTAGTTGCCCTAAGTTAACCATATCCAAGCCTCTTAGAAGCTCAGAAGGTGGAATGCTTTGCCTAGCAAGCAGGAAGCCCTGGGTTCACTCTCCACCACCACACAAACTAGGCACTGCGGTGTACAGTTGTAATCACAGCACTTTGGAGGCAGCAGCAGGGTCAGGAGTTGAAAGACATCCTCCCCCTCACAGCAAGAGCAAGGCCAGCCTGGGATACTGGAGGGCAGTCGAAAACAACAGCAAACCCTCTAACTAGCTCATGCTTCTAACCTCACTAGCCCAGTGTTGTCTAAGTCTTGTTTGACAAAATTCAGTATTAGGAATAATAAATGCAACTGGGCCATGGTGGCACACGCTTTTAATCCCAGCCCTCAAGAGGTCGAAGCAGGTGAATTTCTGAGTCTGAGGCCAACCTGGTCTACAGAGCGAGTTGTAGGACAGCCAAAGCTATCCAGAGAAATAAAACAAACAGAGACAAAACAAAAAGAATAGTAAATACAAATTAATGTGCTTTATTATTATTATTATTGGTTTTTCGAGACAGGGTTTCTCTGTAGCTTTTGGAGCCTGTCCTGGAACTAGCTCTTATAGACCAGACTGGCCTCGAACTCAGAGATCTGCCTGCCTCTGCTCTTGAGTGCGGGCATTAAAGGCGTGCACCACCACCGCCCGGCTATGAATATGCTTTTTTAAATTAATTTTATTAGGGCTGGATAGATGACTCCGTGGTTAAGAGCACTGACTGCTCTTCCAAAGAACCTGGGTTCAATTCCCAGCACCCACATGACAGCTCACAACCATCTCATGACTCCCAGTTCCAGGAAATCTAACACACCCACACAGACATACGTGCAGGCAAAACACCAATGCACATAAAAACAATTGAATCTTTTCATGTTTTTATTTACTTTGGAAGGAACACACACGTGTAACAGCACACATGCGGAAGTCAGAGGGCAGCTTGTGAGAGCCGGCCAGTCCTCCATCATGCGGGGCACCTGCCTCTGCCTCTGTCTCAGCCTCCTGAGTGCTGGTGTTAAAGCTGTGTGCTGCCACCGTCCTGCTCATAGTTACGTATTTCAACTCTACATTTTGTTTTCATTTTAGTTATTTTGGTTTTGAGATAGTGTTTCTATGTGACAGCTGTGGCTGTCCCAGATCTCACCGTGTAGACCAGGCTGGCCTTGAACTCACAGATCCACCTGCCTCTGCTGCCATCACACCCACCCAGCTTTTAACTCTAGTCTTAAAAAAAGAAAATGTAACAAGTAGCTGCGCTGTGGTGGCATGTGCCTTTAGTCCCAGCACTTGGGAGGCAGAGGCTGGTGGATGTCTGTGAGTTTGAGGCCAGCCTGGTCTACAAAGTTTGTTCCAGGACAGCCAGGGCTGTTACACAGAAAAACCCTATCTCTAAAAACCAAAAAGAGGCCGGGCGGTGGTGGCATGTGCCTTTAATCCCAGCACTTGGGAGGCAGAGGCAGGCGGATCTCTGTGAGTTCGAGACCAGCCTGGTCTACAAGAGCTAGTTCCAGGACAGGCTCCAAAACCACAGAGAAACCCTGTCTCAAAAAAGCAAAAAAATAAAATAATATAAAAAATAAATAAATAAATAAAAACCAAAAAGAAAAAGGAAAGAAAAGAAAAACTCTGTCTGGAAAAAAAAAAGTAACAAGCACCTCAGGTGACTTGTGCTTTGCTGAGGAGGACTGACAGGTGCAGGTGCCCTTCAGGATCAGCAAAGACTTTTGAAGCTCAACTCCAGCCTCAGGAGTCTGTAAGGACTGCAGCAGCCTCCCCAGCAGCCACTTTCCCTGCTCTGAGGCTCTGGCGTTTAGCCAGGGGGTAGAGGAGGAGCTGGTAATTGACAATTAGCTGGAAGCTTCCTTCCTTCCTGGTCTCAGAGCCAGCAGCTGACAAGGCAGCAACAGGTTAGGTTGCTAGGCAGTGGTGTCAAAGGTCTCTTGAGTGTAGACTCCTGAGAGCCAGCTAAGAAGTGTGTCATATTCAACATCCCGCACCGCTAAAAAGGATTTGAAAAGGCTACTAAAATTAATTGAACACCTATAGGTGCCTAGATCTTTACATTTAAGCCTCACAACTTATTAAATGTTATTCTCATTCAATACTGACCCTACAAAATCAAGTAAATGGCCAAATTCTCCGAGGGAATGGCGGAGCCAAGAATCCAACCCAGAACTTCATCAGGCCAGAGTATAGGGGTGAGCCAGAACTGTATCCCTCACTCTCCCTGCTGTGTGACAGTTTGTGACTGCACCCTTCTGATCATAAGGGAAGCCACAGCCTCTCCTGCAGAAATGCCTTTCTCAGTTTTTGTGAGGGGCAGCCAGTGTGTGGCAATAGCCATAAACACTGTGGCATTTACATCATAGATTAGGGATGCCATTTAAAAACAAAAAATAGAACTAGGAAGCCCCTCCCTCAGTCAGCCCAAATCTGCCCTATAGGACTCCACTGTAATCTATTCCTCCTTTTTTTTTTTTTTAGATTCATTTATTTTGTTTACAATGTTCTGTCTGCATGTATGCCTGCAGGCCAGAAGAGGGCACCAGATCTCATTACAGATGATTGTGAGCCACCATGTGGTTGCTGGGAATTGAACTCAGGACCTCCGGAAGAACAATCAGCGCTTAACCTCTGAGTCATCTCTCCAGCCCTCCCCCCCTTTTTTAATATATTTATTTAACATGTATTGGTGATCCGGGTGTTGGTGGCACATGCCTTTAATCCCAGCACTCGGGAGGCAGAGGCAGGCGGATCTCTGTGAGTTGGAGACCAGCCTGGTCTACAAGAGCTAGTTCCAGGACAGGTTCCAAAACCACAGAGAAACCCTGTCTCGAAAAAAACCAAAAAAAAAAAAAACCATGTATTGGTGTTTTTGCCTGCATATGTATATGAGGGTATCGGGTTTTGGAATTACAGACAGTTGTGAGCTGCCATTTGGGTGCTAGGAATTGAACACAGATCACCTGGATGAGGTGCCAATGCTCTTAACCACTGAGCCATCTCTCCAGTCCAATCTGTTCCTCCTTAAGAGGAAAGAAAGATGGGGAGAGCAGGTTCTGGGGCAGCTCTCACCTGAGCAAGCAGTCAGAACAGATCTTCGTGCAGGACCAAGATCTCTGAGCTTTGCGGAGGTAGTGAATTGCCAGGAGCTGGGGGCTAGCCTAAGCTGCTTAGTAGTAAATTCCAAGTCAACCTGGGCTACAGAGTAAGATTCTGTTTCTTAAGTAAGTAAATAATGAATAACTAAAATTCAGAGTCGCATTGGTAGTCCGAAGTCGATAAACTTTAGAAAAGTGACCACAGACTCCGACCCATTTCTTACAGGATAGCCTGCACCAGGTCTGTGTTTTCCCTAAATGTAACTAGGTCAGACTTGGGTGGGGGTGCACACCTTTAATTCCAGCGCTTGGGATCTCTGTGATTTCAAAGTAAGCCTGGTCTATATAGCAAGTTCCAGGCCAGTCAGAGCTACCTGGTGAGACCCTGTCTCAAAAACAAAACAAACATACATCGAATAACGATAGTAATAATAATGACACTATGAGGTAGGGCTGTTTTCATTTCCCAGACATAAAGGATGTACCGTGTTAAATGACTTGCCTAGAACACAAGCCAAGAACAGTGTGGGTAAGTACCCGTCTAACTCCTCCTTCAAAGGCTGCCCCTGTGGGGACAGTGCAGGGTGTTTGGGGGCCCTACTGCCTGCACCCCCTTAACCCCTGGAAAAGTGAAAGCTTCTCTCCCTGGTGTGGGGAAGAGGAGCCATGTCCATATTCTCAGAAATCTGGGCATGAATGAGAGAGACAGAGAGAGACCCTCATTGCTTCATCAAGGTGTGCCATCCTGGGCCCTGCATCCCCCACCTGCCCTGCAACCACCCCCGGGACCCTGTACACACAGTCCCACACCCTGCACCACCACCACCCCGCCCTGCACATGACCCCCAACCCTGAATCCTGCCCCCCCAGCTCTGCATCTCTCCCCAGGCCCCACATCCCCCTCCATCCTGCATCTCCTCCCCCGAGGCTTGCACAGCCCCCCTGACCCTGCATCCTGCCCCTTGCCCCTTGAACTTGATAAGCATCTTTGCCGGCAAGAACTGTTCCTGAAGGTCGCTTGGGCCAGCGCATTCCTGCGGCCCAGCTCAGTGAGCCGCCTCCGCGCAGCTGCACCTCCATTTGGCCTCATTGATTTTTCTGCTTCGTTAGATTTCTGAGAGGCTCTTCAGTGAGGCCTGGCAGTTCACTTGGGCGCTGTGGAGAGGCATTGTCTCTGCTCTGGGTTTTTGTTTTTTACCTTTCATGGGGTTTCAGTTTGGCTTTTTTTTTTCTTCTTTGTTTTTGTTTGTTTTGTTTTGTTTTGTTTTGGGACAGAGTCTCATATAACCCAGGCTGGCGTCCAACTCTCTGTGCAGCTAAGAATAGCCTCCTCTACCTCTGCCTCCACCTCCCCAGTGCTGGAATTGTAGGTGTGCACCACCCCAGTTTCTGAGGTGCTGAGGGATTGAACCTTGGCCTTGTGCATGCTAAGGGGGTACATCTACTGCCCTGTCCCAGCTCTCATTAGAGACCTGGTCTCCACAGAGAACACGTGCCAAGATTACATGGATTTCAAGTCTTTGAAATTTCATTTCATGTCTTCATTTTCTCTGTCACATCTGACTTGGTCTAAAATTCTCACCCTGGAACCCAGTGCGACAGGCCATACCTCAACAGAATAACTGGAAGAAAGAAAATAGATGCTGCATTTAAAGGGTTACTGCACATGAAATGTCCAGTGAGTCTAAGGGATTATTACTGAAAATCTTTTTTTTGCCAGGCGGTGGTGGTGCACTCCTTTAATCCCAGTACTCAGGAGGCAGAGGCAGGTAGATCTCTGTGAGTTCAAAGCCAGCCTGAGCTACAAGAGCTAGTTCCAGGACAGCCAGTGCTACAGAGAAAAGAAGAAGGAGAAGAAGAAGAAAAGAAAAAAATTTTCATAATTTTTTTCTTTTAGTTTATTGTGAGTGTCAATGCTCGTGGATGTGCAAGCACAGGCTCAAGTGTGTAGAGGTCAGAGAGCAACTTTTATTTGTTTGGGTTTTTTTTGTTGTTGTTGTTATTATTATTTTTTTTGGTTTTTGGGGTTTTTGGTTTTTTTTTTGTAAAGGTCCAAGAGCAACTTTTATTTGTTTGGGTTTTTGTTGTTGTTGTTGTTTGGGGAGTTTTTTTTGTAGAGGTCAGAGGGCAACTTTTGTTTGTTTGGGTTTTTTGTTGTTGTTTTGTTTTGTTTTTTTTTTGTTTTTTTTAAATTTTTTTTATTTTTTTATTTTTAATTTATTTATTTATTAAGGATTTCTGCCTCCTCCCCACAACCGCCTCCCATTTCCCTCCCCCTCCCCCGATCAAGTTTTGTTTTGTTTTGTAGAGGTCAGAGGGCAACTTTTGTTTGTTTGGGGTTTTGTTTGTTTTGGTGTCCAGACAGGGTTTCTCTGTATAACCATCCTGACTATCCTGTTACTCACTTTGTAGACCAGGCTGGCTTCAAACTCACTGAGATCTGCCTGCCTCTGCCCCCCAAGTGCTGATATTAAAGGCGTGTGCCACCACCCAGCTTGTTATTGCAGTTCTTACAAAGAATGGGCCCCCTGAGGTTTGGTCTCCTGTATGATGTGAACTCCTGAAAGGAAGCTGCGTTTGCAGACTGACTGATAGAACTCCAGTACTTAGAGATGCTGCATTGCTGGTCCCAGAGGTTAGCTGCCTTAACTGGGGCTAGCTCTAGCCCTCTGGAACTGTCATTTCTGGTCCACCTCTGTGTCAGAGCTAACATCTTGTGACTAATGGGTAGCTTTCTCAAACCGTAAACTCAGAAAGTGCCTCAGGCCTAGAGAAAAATGTTTGGGTGGAAGCTTCACCATATACCCAGATTCTGGAATGTTCAGGTGGAAGTTCCACTCCAAGCCCCCTCCCCCATCTCTCTCCAAACCCTGCTGCATCATCTCAGAGAGTCCACCAAATGATGACCTCTCCCCTAGAGATGCTCAAGATCACTCCCAGAGGGGACTTAACTTAAACCGCCCTCCAGAAAACAGATGCGTGGTTTTCTGGGCTTCCTTCACCGTCTCCTCTCTGGGGGGGCTGGAAAATCATCCAGGAGCGTTTTATCCAGTAAGCCTGGGCTTTTTCTAAATCAGTTTGATTTGCTTTGATTTGGATTGTTGACATTGGCGGAGAGGTTTATCAGGATACAGAACTTTTTTTAAAAAACTACCCCATTTTTCTGTACCTGCCTCTCTGATGAACCTACAAGTGAATTTTAAACTTGCCTTGATTTATGCTTCCGTGTTGGAACATGGAATTTAGGATAACCTTAATCTGTGTTCCCAGACCATGGCCGCTCAAAATGATTCCAGAATAAACTATCTCATATTGCCTTTAAGATGAGAGCTGTGAATTTTTTTTAAATCAATAACAGAATAAGAACAATCAAAAAGAGCCGGGCAGTGGTGGTACACAACTTTAATCCCAGCACTCGGGAGGCAGAGGCAGGTGGGTGTCTGTGAGTTCATGGACAGCCTGGTCTACAGAGCAAGTTCCTGGACAGGTGGGGCAGTTGCACAGAGAAACCCTGTTTTGAAAAAACAAATTAATTTCAAGCTATATGTGGTGATGCATGCCTGTGATCCTAGCACAAGGATCCTGAAACAGGGTCCTGGGGACTGTTATACCTGGATCTATGAAGTCCCCCAAAAACCAACAAGGAAACCAAGTCCTATATGTAAAAGCAAAGAGCCTTTATTTTATACAAGCTTGCAAACTCGGTCTCTCTGTATGTCCACCATATTGGACATACAGAGCTCAGTTAGAATAAGGTTTTATAGTAGTAAAGGTCGGGGTGAGGGGTCTCTGAGGTTCAGGACCCCTGATTGGCTGACACTTGGCTAGTGGTGTCTTAGTGAGTATGCCGGAAGGTGATCCTGTCTACAGAGGTTGGAACTTTAACTATTTCCTTTGGATGGTGTGTTCTTAGGTGATGCCTGGGGAATCTCAGTTTGTGGTCCTTCCTGCAACCAGGTATTGCTTCAGGGTAAACTGCTGAGATCAGGCCTCCATTAAGCTTATCTATGGTGGGTCCTACACTGGCAGGCGATAATGGCTGGAAGTTAAGGATTCCTTTGGGTGGTCTGCTCCTATTAAGCTTATCATGACTGGCTGAGTCCTACAGGGACTAAGGGATTTATTACAAGATTTATTAATGTCATGGGTAGACAGAGAGAGGGTCAACAGCATCGTGGGGGCTCTGAGGAGTGTTCAGGTCCTAGCGTCAGTGACAGACATCATGGCAGGGTCTCTGAAGAGAATCAGAGATCCTGAGGCAGATGCAGGAAACTCCTCTAGTCCTTTCTGAGAAAGAGGGGGTCCCTTGGTTAGGCTTTGTGATGCCTGGGCAGGAAGGGGGGCCGGATGAGTGTGATTCTTCAACCTCAACTCACTTTCCAGGTAAGAAATCCCATCTTCGGGTCCCAGTAGGTGCCTGTCAATAACTCAGACCAGGAGGACCAAGTAAAGCTGTGGCTAGATCCTAACACTGTGTTCTTACTTTGGGAGGTGGAGGCAGAAGGATGAGGAGTTCAAGGACATAGCAAGACCTTGTCTCAAAAAGATGTAAAAGGGCTGGAGAGATGGCTCAGTGGTTAAGAGCATTGCCTGCTCTTCCAAAGGTCCTGAGTTCAATTCCCAGCAACCACATGGTGGCTCACGACCATCTGTAATGGGGTTTGGTGCCCTCTTCTGGCCTGCAGGAATACACACAGACAGACTATTGTATACATAATAAATAAATATTAAAAAAAAAGATGTAAAAATAAAATAAAAATAATTCCGAACAGCTCAAATCCGTGGTTTTCTCTACAAAGAGTGGAGAGGCCCCATTCTTCTGAGGCCCTTGCTCCTCGGGATGATCCCCCCCCAAGTCTTTATTATGTCAATTACCAGCCCATAGAGACCCAAATCTTCCTCCCTGCTGTTCTCTAAATCCGACCCCAATTTCTGCATCACAGACCTCCAGAAAGCAAGTGAAACAAAGACTCAACTCTCCCTGAAGGAATGAGAAAGGAATTGAAGAGGAAACAAAGGCTTGCCCTGGAAACTGGGAGCTATGACTGGATAGCCTCCTCCAGGGCTGGAAGTCAAGGAGTCAGGCGCCAAGGGCCAAGAGGAACCCGGCTCCTCTAGCTCCTCTTCAGCCTTGTTTTCCTGTTTCACCCCCACCCCTTTGAGGAGCTGATTTGCCAACTAGGGTGCAAATTAGCTTGGCTTGACACTTCTCTCTCTCTCTCTCTCCTCCCCTCCCCTACTGATCACTTTCTCTCTCTGGAGTCTTTAATTGAACACGGATAAGCAGCCTGCTGAGAATCTGGCATACTCTACAGCCCAGGGGCCTTTTGATGGAATGGAGGTGGCCCAAGAATTGCGGTCCACCTCCTGCCGTCCTCATTTCCATGTCCAGGGAGCAAAGTCTAAAGCCAACTAACAAAGTGGAATTTTAACTTTCACCCATTGCCCTGAAAAAGTCTAAACACTGGAGCCTACCTTAGCCTACCAAGAGAAATTAGTTGGGCCAACTCCAAAAAAAAAAAAAAAAAAAAAAAAAGTCAGTTCCTAATCTTTCCCATTTCAAACCTTCCTCAAACAACTCTGAGGTCTTCAAGGCAACCCCCAGTTGAATCGCCTCCTTAAACACTGGTCCATGTGTTGGTAGGGTGTGTGGTCCTGGGCTGGGGGCCACAGCCAAGCTTGGGATCTACAAGGAAGCCCTACGAATGTGCAAATGCTCAATACAGGCAGAATGGCAAGAAGCTGTGAGCCCTGGTTGCCATGGAGATGCTGGCATAGCTTGGACCCTTCTACAATTGAGAAGCAGCTTCTTGTTTTTAAAGGGGAGGAGGAACTTGGTGCTTGAGAATCAGCTCGGTTTAAGGGACCAGGAGAGGTAGCCTCTAGGCCGGCAGCCTTAACAGCTGGGGTGTGGCCTCCTGCGGAGCAAATCCTCAATGCCCAGTTGCCACCCCCGCCACCAAGCAAGGGCTGCTACAAGAGACCTGATACGGTGGAAAAACCCAGAAGCCAGAGACTAGCAGCAGAGCCACACCCCAAAGCCAGGAAGAAAAGCCTGGACGCGCAGATTCACAAGGGAAAGCCCAAGCCTGGGTCTGAGAGTCTGGCCTCTGAATCACCACCGCAGACAAGCGTACCTCACTTCCCTTCTCTGGGTCCCCTGAATTAATAATGTCCTCTCTGGGGGCCAAGTGAAGCAGAGCCACAAGTCCCTCTGATTCAGTAAGTACAGACATGTCCAGGCTGTGAAGATCTCTGAAGCGTCTGTCTCACGACTACAACTGGGGCACGAAGGACCTTCGGATGTGCTTGGATTTAGCCTTAGGCTGCAAGCGTTTGCACCAAAGGCAGGGCTTGGCGCTGCACGCACGCGGGTCGTGCAAGATTCAGGAGGTGCCAGGAAAGGGAGGCTGACTAGATGACCTCAAAGTACCCTTGTGGTCTGGTGAGCTGCCTGTGCCTTCCTGCCACCACCCTGGGTGATTCTGCTGGGCAGGACTGGTCACCTTTGCCACTGGATATCTAGAGAGCAAAGGGCAACTGTTTCCCTACTATCATCCGGGGCTGCTAGGCAGGAGAGTCCAGGCAGTGACGCTGGCCAAGGAAAGCTAGTAGAGAAGTTTGAAATGCATGTGGTGCGTGATCTGAAGCCGTTAAATACTGTGTGCTTTGGTAATAGTATCAGTACAACGTCCACACTCCTATTCTGGTTTTGGAAGGTCTCCAGATTAGGGTCAAAAGTCTTTGACAGTGAAGGGGGGGGGGGACTATGGATGTGTCGCAGGTGATAGAGTGCCTTCACACAGACACAAAGACCAGTGATTCATTGATAGTGCTACATAAACCGGGCCTGGGGGTGCACACCTGCAATCCCAGCACTCACCGCGTGGAAGCAGCAGAATCAGAAATTCAAGGTCATTCATGGTTACATAACAGAGTTCAAGGTCAGCCTGGGATAAATGAGATCCTGTCTCAGTACAAAACATAAATAAATAAGAAGGCATGGGGAAGCTATCATGAGCCACACACAAATAAAAGACACAGTGAACCTAATAAGGTTACAAACAGAGCCTTCTCCTGTCAGCCCCGCCACAGCCAGAGGTCTCTGCTGTAGGCACTGGGGAGCTTCCCTTTAGGCCTTGAGCAGAACCACAGACCTGCCCCTCAAAAGATGTTAGACTGCCTTCTAGGGCAGGAGACCTCTGAGCATGCTCAAGGAACAGGGCAGAGAGCTTTGCCTAGCTTCACGTCCAGTTAGAACCTGCTTTAGGAGACGTGACCACACAAGTGTTGTGTAAACAGTTTAAAGGAAAAGCAGCCAGCAGCCTCACAGCTCAGTCCTTGTCCCTTCCCCTTTCAGCCCCAGGAAATGACAAATAGACCTCTACGACTGTATTTCATACTTTTAATTGGGTTGGATCCACCCGGTATTTCTCAATAGTTTACCCTTGCTTCTTTGAGCCAAGACTCCGAATATACTTCTCCATTCTCTAGGAGAAGGTTAAAACAATCTGTATAGAGTTCAAAGAATGATAGGTTCTTATCAGAAGTCTCTCCCCACCCCCACCCCATAGCCCAGCTGGCCTCAAATTCACTGCAAAGCTCAGATTGCCTTTGAACTCCTGGTCCTCTTGTCTCTGTCTCCCAAATGCTGGGCTGTGGATACGCACCACCATGCCTGCTCTGAACACAGGCCTCGAGACACCCGCCCCCACCCTGCCTGCTGGGGGGGGGACTCGAGACACCCGCCCCGCCCCGCCCCCACCCTGCCAGTGCCTCCTCTTAGGCAAACCGAACACTTCACTCGTCTTTTTAAGCCATGTCACCCAAAGTAGCAGAAGGAAAGACTGTCACAGGGTTCAGGACCCTCCTTGCCATCTTTTGATATGGGACCCCACACTGGGGACTAGTGGGGTTTGGGACTCCCTCTGCAGCACTGACCTCAATTTGAAAGTCACTTCCGGGGACAACTTCATCTGGGGCCTGCCAACGGGACACCCCTGTTCTCCCAGGAAGCGTGGAGAGCAAAGGACACCGTTGTCCCTTCTCCCCAGGGTAAAACCTGGTTGGAGGGGCATAGAGTCCCTAAGATGGAGTCTCTTAGGGAACCTCAGAGAGATTAATGAAAAGTCCAGTCCAATAGGAAACAGAGGCACCATTTAGCACTGGCCTAGAAGAGCAGAGGGGAGAGGGGAAGGAGAAGGCGTTAGGATCCTAGGTGATATCATCCAGACCCCAGGAGGTGGCACCAGGAAAGCCTGAGAAGCTGGGGCGGAGTTTTTAGATTTCACACCCCTCATGGGGGGTGGGGGGTGAATGGGCTGGGGACTGCGGGAGGGGGTGTGTGACACAAAGCAGTTTCTCAGGTGTCACTCTCTCTCTCTCTCTCTCTCTCACACACACACACACACACACAGAGAGAGAGAGAGAGAGAGAGAGAGAGAGAGAGAGAGAGAGAGAGAGGAACCTCTACTTTGGCAGGCACACAGCACTCCCCAGCAGGTCAAGGACACACAGGCACATGAGGTCCTCTGCGTCTTGGGCCCTGCATCTCAGGAGAGCCATCGGCCTTGTCGTCATGGACAAGGTGAAAACAGGCAGACTGGCAGTGAGTGTTCAGAGGGGCTGTGGGGTGTGGAGGGTCCTGGATAGATGCGGCTACAGGCCTCCGTATGTGTGCTGTGTATGGTCACCAAACAAGGCACCCTCTTTCCGACAGCTTTTCAGACACCTTGCTTTCACCCTGTCTTTCCCATTCTCTAGAAACTTCAGTGACTTCTGACCACCAAAACCCGAATCAGCGTTCTAGCCTGACACTGGAGGCTAAAGACGTCCCGACATGCCATGTAGCTTGTGGTCTCAGCATTGCTTCATCCCTTTTTCTCCACTTTCTCAACGCTTAATCCACATAGTTGAAATCCTTTTCTCACCCAGCTCTGGAGCTGCCTCTTCCAGAAAGCCTTTCCTGGTTTCATCGTTTGGATGACCTCAGCTGGTGCTTTCTCCTCTGGTACTGTGATACTGTTTTGCTTTGCTTGCCTTTGTTTGCTTGTTTTATAGACCAAGTCACTGTGTAGCCAAGGCTAGCCTTGAACTTCTGATCCTCCTCCCTCTACCTCCCGAGTGCTGGGATCACAGGTGTGTAAAGCACCAAGACTGGCTTCCATCTTGGATTTTTACTACTGAGAAGGATGTTGTCGGTCCCTCTATCTCGGTCTTAGAAGGCAGAGCTTGCTATGCTGTACAGGTTGGTCTCGAACTCATGAGCCTAAACTATCTTCCCAGCTTCTTCTACTCCTCATGAGTAACTGGGAACTATGAGTGTGTGCCACAGCTGACTGTCTTGCTCATTTTGTATCCCTGGCACTTAATATGGCCCCTTTACATAGTAGCCCTTTAATGCAAAATAAAAATTAAAGTTAAACAGAAACTGTCTGTGCCAGGGCTATAGAGATGAGCGGGAAAGCTCCTTTTGCACTAGTTCACAGAGTGTGGTGACACAGAGAGATGCCCAAACACAAGAGTCGATTTTTAAATTTTTTTTTAATACTTATTTGTTATGTATACAATGTTCTGTCTGTGTGTATGCCTGCAGGCCAGAAGAGGGCACCAAACCTCATTACAGATGGTTGTGAGCCACCATGTGGTTGCTGGGAACTGAACTCAGGACCTTTGGAAGAGCAGGCAATGCTCTTAACCTCTGAGCCATCTCTCCAGCCCCATTTTTTTTTTTTTTTCGAGACAGGGTTTCCCTGTGTAGCTTTGATGCCTGTCCTGGAACTAGCTCTTGTAGACCAAGCTGACCTCGAACTCACAGAGATCTGCCTGCCTCTGCCTCCCGAGTTCCGGGATGAAAAGCGTGTGCCACCACCGCTCTACTGACAAGAGCCAATGCAAAGTTCAAGGAACAGTACTCGGTCTCTGACTATGTGGGCTCGGGTAGTTAGGTCTGGTGACAAGGTAGGGGGTACTCAGGTAGAGGGAACTGCCTGGGTGGAAGACTGGAAACGGGACAGTGCATGATACATTTGAGGGGTGTGAGGAGGGCGGTGCGCGATACATGCGTGACGTGTGTGAGGAGTGGGGCGGTGCGCGATACACGCGTGACGTGTGTGGGGAGTGGGGCCATGCGTTACGTGTGTGGGGAGTGGGGCGGTGCGTGATACACGCGTGAAGTGTGTGAGGAGTGGGGCCGTGCGTGATACATGCGTGACGTGTGTGAGGCGTGGGGCCGTGCATGATGCATGCCTGACGTGTGTGGGGAGTGGGGCGGTGCGCGATACATGCGTGAGGGAGTGCAGCGGTGTGTGATACACTTGAGGGATGGGGGAGTGGCCCTGAGCCTGGTACACAGAAAGTACAAAGGAAAGTAGGAGATGAGGTCAGAGAGGGCTATAGGTACTGCATTATGCAGGATCTGATGTACGGTCCAAGAATTGGACTTTGATCTCAAGGACTTACTGGAGGCCATTGGAATTCCAGTGGAAGAGAGACACGGTACCGTTTCGGGTGGGCACCATCCTTTGGCTAAGCCTATCTTAGGAAAAACCTCACAGTACATGCTGGGTACCAGCCATTCTTTGAGCCCAGACAGTACCTGAGTCGAAGGATTTCTTTGTAGATTTTCCCTTGAAAGAGACTGTACCCAAAGAAGAGCTGGCGGGGCCCAGGCAGGTGCTCTGTTCTGTGATAGGTTTCCCAAACCATTTTATGAGTTCAGTGTGGGTGTAGAAGGTCTACAGTATAGACCATATATCGGTCACATTTCTCCAGGCAAGCAGATGCGACAGCAGAGCGCACAGATTCATTGTGAGGGCTTGGTCACTTGATTGTGGGGGCTGAGAGGTTCCACCATCTGCCACCTCCAAGCTGGAGACTCGGGAAAGCTGGTGACAGAAGGTCCTGTCCAATCCGAAAATCAGAACCAAGATAGCATCAGCCCAGGGGAAGTCACTGCTGAAGCAGGCAGATAGGCAGAGACACCCAGGGCCACCTACGTGGCTCCTGCATCTAAGACTGGCTTGAGCCCCCTGGGTAGTTTCTTGTCCTATGCAGGGTTTTGTGAGCATAAGGCCTTGGAGAGAGAAAGACAGGCTTTGAGTCAGTGAGTGCCAGGTTAAAGTCCTGGCTGAAATCGTTTAGAAACTGCACAAGCTTGGAAAAGTCAGTACTCTCTCCGAGTCCTGGTTTTCTCATCTGGAAAACGGGAATGCTCTTGTCTACCTCAAAGAGTCAGTGAAGGCAAGCGAGGAGACGCCTACCTTTGGCCCCTGCAAATGCCATTCTTGTTCATCCTGGAGTCAGAAAGCGGCTGATGTGCTGGAGGAGGGAGGCCATGCCTGGAGTGGCTGTTGCTGGGTGTCCTGATGTAGGGGACTCGAACCTGCCTGAGGTACCTTCACAGGTCTTTCCTGCAAGGCTCTCAGCCCCAATCCACTCTTGGCTTTCCGCCAGTCTCCTCCTTCCAACTGGGACAGATTTAACAAGCTGACAGGTCCCATCCTTGACTGAATAAGGATATTGTCCCACAGGCCTAGACACCTGAGTTATTGTTGAAAGCTGCCCTGTCCCTGGTTACCTCGGGACAACCTGTGTCCACCCCTCATCTGTGTTTGTGGTCTCTGGGCATCCAACAGTATCATCTAGAATCAACTAAACAGATGGCCTGGTTTTCTGGAAGCCGGGTGAATTTTCCCTTCGCAGCCCAGAACCCCACAACTATGGATCTTTCTGGAAGCTGCCCCTGAGATGCTGATGAACAGTGCAGAGAGGAAGTAGGCCCATCTGTGTCTCAGAAAGGGAGCTGAACTCTACCCCCTTAACTGCAATGGGGTCCCTGAAGGGTATACAGGCCAAGGGGTGTGTGTGTGTGTGTGTGTGTGTGTGTCTGAAGATGGACTCTCCACTCTGTGGGTATACAGCAGGTGGCTATAAAAAAAACAAGCATCCCTCCCCAGAATACCCCTGGGGACAGACGTGTGAGTCCATGTATTTTCCACATAAAGCAATTTCCTCCCACATGAACCTGGACAGGGCATCCTCAGCTTACGCTCCACTTAGAGCATTGTACCGCACAGGTTAACAGCTTAATCTTGTAAGAGGTCCTCTCCTGAGACCATTATCACAAGATTGTGTGACCTGTGCTTCTTCTGCCCAGCTACTTTAAACTGGGGTGTTCCCAACAGCCCCCCGCAGCCTCACCAATGGCTTGGCTGGTTCTTTAAACTCATAAACACACCTTTATTGTTTATTTTAAGAGTTGAATTTCATTTCTCTTGTTCTGACTTTTTTTTAAAAAATATTTATTGATTTATTACGTATACAATATTCTGTCTGTGTGTATGCCTGAAGGCCCGAAGAGGGCACCAGACCTCATCACAGATGGTTGTGAGCCACCATGTGGTTGCTGGGAATTGAACTCAGGACCTTTGGAAGAGCAGACAATGCTCTTAACCTCTGAGCCATCTCTCCAGCCCTTGTTCTGACTTTTTAAAAAAAATAATTTTAATTACTGTATATAGGGGAGGGATGCTCTGTGAAGGCCAGAAAAGGATGTTGGGTCCCCTGGATCTGGAGTTACAAGCTTTCGTGGTCTTAATGGCAGAGTCACCTCTCCAGGTCCAATTGTTGTGACTTTTAATAGTTTATTTCTATTATGCTCTGCTGAAGATCAAACCCAGGCCTTTGTGCGTCCAAGGCAAGTGTCCTGGCCCTGGCCACACTCCTAGACTGCTCGGCTTATTATAAAAGATATCACAACGGACGGAAAGCACCAGATGTAAGACAGGCAGAGGGCAAGTAGGGTCTTCTGAGCGTCATACTCTCTGGGAGTTAGTGTCCGCTGCAGCTCCAGCGCCCCAAAACCGGAAACCCTTCAAATACTGCTCAAGATTTTAATAGCCCTTCATCTTCAGTGAACACCTCCCTTCCTGGGAGGTTGGTGAGCTGGGCCGAAAGCCACAATTCACGAGGTTCTTCCTATCACTTAAGGGCATTTGTAAATTATATTTTACATCCTGTCCCCAGTGGTGGACTACCTGAAGATTCACACACGATGAAGGAGTGGCTGGGCGAGGAATAGGAACCCGTAATAAGTAAAGGCCTATAAAAAAAACGTTTAAAGACAGAGGGGGTGTGAAAATTGGGCGCAGATGCTGTTTGGTAAGGCTGAAACACAAATGCCTGTGGGATGGGGTGGTAGAGTACAGACCCGAGTCACTCGCAAGCCCTCAGAAGCTGGGGTCCCTCTTGGCTTGGCACTTGAAAGTAGCAGGAGAAAGGCCCTGTGCAGGGATGGCATGTGCTTTCCCTCAGTGTTTACTGAGAGCCTGCTGCACGCCAGAAAGGGCTGGGAACAGCAATGGACAACGTGACCAGGGTTTCCCCGAGTCCCACAAGTTTTACGGAAAAGGAAGCGAGGATCGATGCTTTTCGGGATCCTGGTTCCGAGGCTGCGGACCATGTGAGTTTGGCAGTTCCTGGACTTGTCCCGGCACACGTGGGGCCGTGGGGCTGCGCGCGCTGCACTAGTCTCAGCAGGGCCCCGCCCAGCTGGACGCCCGTCCCAGGCCTAGCGTACACGTGGGTTCCCGCACGTCCGCTGGGCTCCCACCCTGACGTCACCCCGAGCTTCCATATAAGGCCCCGCCCGCGAGCGGCTCGGCGTGCTGGAGCCTCTGTAGCCGAACCCTGACCACGCTGCTGTGCGCCCAAAGCTGTTCATCGTGCACTAGCGGTATGGTTGAGCCCCACGCTGCCCGCACTGGAGCTCCCTACTCGGGGTGGAGGTACAGGGTCCACAGGCCTGGCCAGTGGTCCGCGCGCGTGAGCTACTGCGCTCTAGGGAACGGAGCAGGCGACCGCACCCTGCCTGGGGCGGCGAGTCTAGTGGCTGGGGAACGCCTAGGGGGTGACTGGTCTGAAGGGTGGGAAGGACCCAACAGGTTAATCTTGAGGTCCGGTTGCTCTAGCCCATAGGGACCGAAAAAAGCCTCAGTGCGTCCGGGTGGGTACTTGTGAAAAGTCGTGAGGGTTGCATTTCCTTTTGCGTGGGCTTGGCGCAGTGGGTGCTTTCTGCAAATTGTAGGGCGCTTTGGGGCCAAATTACGAGGTTCCTGGTGGGTCTAGGGATCGCGGTAAGCTGTGTACGGAGATAGAGCAGGAAGAGTCACAGCCCTCTGCACCCCAGACAGAAGGAGGAAACCTGTAGCTGAGGCGCGGCACCCATGGGGTCACAGGTGGAAGTAGACGCACCCTACCCAAATGAAGCCCGGAACTGAGGTTTGGGTGAGGCCGGTTCTCTGCAGGAAGAGCTCCCCCTCTCTGCTCTTAGCCTGCAGAAACCCTTTAAGAATGTCTAGAAATAGCAGCGGTTGTAAGGAGACCGGATTCCAGCTTTGGTGGCCCTGGGCTGCCTGCCCAGAGATCTTGACCGGTCCTTTTGTGTTTTGGAACGATTTCAAAGACAGGTGTAGGGCTTGCTGGGGGAAATGTGCCCCTCGTGGTTCTGGGGGTCCAGGCCTTAGATCCTCCGTAACTGTAAATTTCTCCTAGCGGCCTCATCCTGGGTAACGAGGCTCCGCCTTGGCGGGTGGGTGGTTAAAAGCACCTGGTTCCTGGTATTGGCATTTGAAATCTGACCCTGGCGGCAAGCCCTCCTCGGGATGCTTACATGTGCTTTGGGCTTTAATAAGGTCCGAAGTTTGATCCCGAACTGCCTGCTTGGCAGTCTCATCCATGGCCAGCAGCCACCAAACCTATCTTACTACCCTGTTCCGAAATTGCGCACGCGCACCGGCTTGTCCGTCCTGTCAGTCCTAGGAATCCAGGCTGGTCATAAAACTTGTGGGGGGGGCGAGCCTGCGCATGCGCAGGGCTCAGCACGTTGCTTTGCCTTAGGGTCGCTTCTGGTGGCCGTTAATTGGCGCCCTCTGCTCTTGATTTTTGGTACTTCCTGGAGCAACTTGACACCCTACTTACTGTAGGATTCTGGGTGCTCAGAGAAAAGTGGGAGGGCAGTTTTGATCTTGTTCGAGGAGAGGCTACCCCTCCCCTTTTGTGGCTAATCAAAATGAGTAAGTCCTCAGGAGGCTACACTTACGCGGAGACCTCGGTATTACTTTTACATTTCAAGGTGAGGACCTGCTGCACGGCCACTTTTTCCACTTCTGCGCTTATTAGTCACGTGTTGTCGTTTAATAGAATGTAGTCCAGAGGATGCAAAGTAAGGCTGCGACTTGGTGATTATACCTTGGAGAGGCCTCAGTGACACGAAATGCTTCCACCTTAGGTCCCAAAAGGTTCAAAGTCCGACAAGATGGCAACCCTCAAGGACCAGCTGATTGTGAATCTCCTTAAGGAAGAACAGGCCCCCCAGAACAAGATTACGGTTGTTGGGGTTGGTGCTGTTGGCATGGCTTGTGCCATCAGTATCCTAATGAAGGTAAGTGGGGGTTCTTCATGCCACAAGCTCATGCGTGGGGGGGAAGCACCTCTCCATTATGACATCAGGTATAAAACTTGAGGTTCAGGCACTCATTCAAAGGAGCCTGCCTGTGAAACATTTTGCAACATAGTGATACACAAAAAGGATTATCCAAAGTAACAGTATCAGAGGGTATCAGACCCAGGCTTATTTAAAATGCCCTGCCGTGTTTTCGCATGTCCTACGAACAAGAAGAGTCCCTTTAATTATACCTTTTCAGTGCAGGGAGTTGAATAAACCCAGAGTCTCCCACATGCTAGCTAGGTAACCATTGAACTATATGCCCACTTCAAAAGTAATTTATTTTTTATTTTTTTTTTATTTTTTTTGCTTTTTTGAGACAGGGTTTCTCTGTGGCTTTGGAGCCTGTCCTGGAACTAGCTCTATAGACCAGGCTGGTCTCGAACTCACAGAGATCCACCCGCCTCTGCCTCCCGAGTGCTGGGATTAAAGGCGTGTGCCACCATCGCCCGGTGAAAGTAGTTTTTTTTTTTTAATTATTTATTTATCATGTATACAATATTCTGTTTGTGTGCATGCTAGCAGACGAGAAGAGGGCACCAGGCCCCATTACAGATGGTTGTGAGCCACCATGTGGTTGCTGGGAATTGAACTCAGGACCATTGGAAGAGCAGGCAATGCTCTTAACCTCTGAGCCATCTCTCCAGCCCTGAAAGTAGTTTTTTAATTGAAATTTATATGTATATATGGTAAAAATTAAAGTCCTACTGAATGGGATACCTTGAACTTCTATCCAAACCAATTGTTCCCTGGCTTGCAGCAGTTTTCTATGGAGGGAAAAAGTGTGTGAGCACACAGAAGTCGACATGTGTGGAGGTCAGACGCAGCTCATCGAGCTTGTGTGCGGAGTGCTTTCACCCCGTAAACCATCTCCGAGCTACAGGTTAATTAGATGACTTTAGAATTGAGTTGGAAAACCTTTTTAGAGACAGGTAAATGTTCTTGGTTCTCATGTATGTAGCTCAAGCTATCCTCAAACTTGAAGCAATCCTCCTGTCTCATCTTCCTGGGTATTGGGATTATAGGTATGCAACTTCACCTGTCTTTAAAGAATGTTACATTATTAACTAAAACCTGGTTTATATATTAAAAAAATTAACAGCTTAAAACACACATGTATGTGTGTATATATGTGGGGAGGGAATTGAGACAGTGCAGCTTTCAGCCCTGTGTACACACCCGTGTTTTTTTCTCTACCTGAAGACAGGGTTTGACTGTACATGGCTCCCAAGTGATGCTTTTTAAAGTGTGCATTGCTGCACCTGGCTTTGCATGTTTTATTAGTTCCGGGTCTCTCCCCTCTGTCTTATAGTCTCGCCCACGCTAGGCAACAGTATGGTGCTGGACAGTAGTGACCAGCTGCCCCCCATAGAAAGCTCCTCCAGTAGGGAGGCTGCAGGAGAGCAGACTAGAGTCTGCTGCATGGCGCCATCTGGGAAGCAGTGAGATGAATGGCCTGCCTCAACTTCCAGTGTATCCTGACAGAGACTCCTATGCCTGGAATACAGAAGAGTGCATGTCCTGAAAACTAAAGTTTCTCATTTACCTAAAACTTTTGTCTTTTAGGACTTGGCGGATGAGCTTGCCCTTGTTGACGTCATGGAAGACAAACTGAAGGGAGAAATGATGGATCTCCAGCACGGCAGCCTTTTCCTTAGAACACCGAAAATTGTCTCTGGCAAAGGTTGGTTGGGGCCACCTTCCTTTAGTCCATATTAGTCTTTTAAGTTTCAAGTTCTTTCTTAGGCCTGAAATCCCACCTCTCTAATTCTGTCTTTCATTCAAGGCAGGAGGGCAGGCCTTGGGACAGGTGCACTAGCTCTCAATCCTTGCCAAGGCTTCAATTAAGGAAACCTAATTGCACATATATGGAAATATATGAATTAGTAGGTAGCAAGTTCTGAATCTACATTGTAGCAAGTGTGTGTTGCTAGGATGGAGCCCCAGGCAAGTGCTCCAGCTGCTGAGTGGTAGCCCCACCTGCCTTACTGCAAGTGGTTAAATGTTCTTCTGGCTTGCATGTATCACGTGCTAGCTAACACAGACTCAGAACTTCACCTTAGAGGCCTGTGCAGCCGAAGTTCTTTACGTGACCTTTTTACACTTAGCTGCCACCAGCCAGGAACCCAGGGTTGAAAGTCTTTGACCTCTTACCTAATAGGCAACTCTCTGGGTCAGCCGCCCTGTGCCACAGGGCCTGCAGGAGCAAATGAGAACAGAGAGGAAAGCGGAGTAGAGAAGACGGCTGAACTCTCAGCGCAATAGCGACTGGCTGAAAAGAGATGTGCATGTCTTTAAGGCCAGGCAGAGGAATGTAGTGCATGCCTCAAGAGGAGCAGGGGAGAAAGAAATATAGACAGGATGAGATAACCTGAATTCCTTCCCATTATGATAAAATGGCTAAACGTGAAGTGTGAGAAAGGCATCAGTATTACCTTTCCAGTCTTTAAGAGGCCACACTTAGAAACAGCGCATCCAAACAGATCTGAACAACATCAACAGGTCTCCATCTGCTGCGTACAAAGGTTTACGGAACAAGTTTTTGCTGGGTAGGTCAAAGTTCCCTGAAGGGATCTCCATCTCTGGTCTTTTCTCTAGACTATAGTGTGACTGCAAACTCCAAGCTGGTTATCATCACAGCGGGGGCCCGTCAGCAAGAGGGAGAGAGTCGGCTCAATCTGGTCCAGCGCAACGTGAACATCTTCAAGTTCATCATTCCCAACGTGGTGAAATACAGTCCAAACTGCAAGCTGCTTATTGTCTCCAACCCAGGTGAGGCAGTTGCCGTAAGCAGACACTCGGGATGTCAAGTTCATGGCGATATGTGCGCATGCGTTCATTAATTTATAAAGTAGTTCATCTAAAACATTTAATGCCTCTGAATGTAGCTGCAAAGTTTCTCACTCGTGATCTTGGAGAAGTAACTGAGTAATGCTGCCTTAATTGGTGCAATGTTTTAAATAATGCTTTGAATAATTGGACGTGAGTTATATAGTAAAGATGCTAACAAAAATACTGAACTGTCTTTAGCGGTGTCAAAATCATGTCCTGTAGTCTTTTGTTATCTAAATTCTTTTTTTCTTTTTTTTTTTTTTGTAGTGGATATCTTGACCTACGTGGCCTGGAAGATAAGTGGCTTTCCCAAAAACCGAGTCATCGGGAGTGGTTGCAATCTGGACTCAGCTCGGTTCCGTTACCTGATGGGAGAAAGGCTGGGTGTTCACCCACTGAGCTGTCACGGATGGGTCCTGGGGGAGCACGGAGACTCCAGTGGTAAGTCTCTAATATCAGTTCACTTTCTCATTTTGAAAACAGAAGGATAGTACAAACATCTAAGCATTTCTTTACTGAATAAGACTCTTTGAACTTGGGCTGGGGAGATGCCATAGAGATTAAGAGCACTGGCTGCTCTTCCTGAGTTCAGTTCCCAGAAACCACATGGCAGCTCCCAACCATCTGTGATGAGATCTGATGCCCTCTTCTGGTGTGTAGGCAAACATGTAGATTTCAATATTTTGAGGCAGGGTCTTCTTCTGTAGCCCAGGCTAGCTTGGAACTCAACAGTCCAGCCTTTCTGTTGACTGGGAATTTCTGGCATGAGCCACCATGGTTCATCCTTAGGCTGGCGATTGAACCCAGGACACTCGTGTACTTAGCACACACTCTGCTGAGCTAGGCCCTCAGCCCCTGGACATGTTAACCATGGTTCTTCAGATAACTTCAGTTATTTGCTTCATGCAGCAGTTTAAACTTGACTTGAATCCCCTGCGCCTAACAAGATCAGCCAGGTCTGGTGTGGGGGAACCCTGTTGGGTTGCAGTTGATCTAGTTATGTTTATGTGATCCTCAGGTTCTTATGTTTCCAGTGTGAATGCTTTCTTACTGATGGTAAGTGCCCGCACGTTTCAGTAGGTTAGGAAAGCAGGTTAGGATATGCAGTTCTTAGCCAGGCACTGGTGGCGCGCGCCTTTAATCCCAGCACTCGGGAGGGGGATCTCTGAGTTCCAGGCCAGCCTGGTCTACAAGAGGTAATTCCAGGACAGACACCAAAGCTACGGAGAAACCTTGTCTCAAAAACAAAACAAAAGAATATACAGTTCTTGCTTTTATGCTCTCTAAAAAAGTCAAGGCTTTGGTAATCTTGACCATCTTTGAAAGGATGAGGGTAGAAAGGTGGCTCAGGGTGGGGGATGCATAGTTACTGTGCCTTGCTGTGGTGTGGAAACAGTGGTGTAAGCTGCTGGTTTCTTGCAGTGCCTGTGTGGAGTGGCGTGAATGTCGCTGGTGTCTCCCTGAAGAATCTGAACCCAGAACTGGGCTCCGATGCAGACAAGGAGCAGTGGAAGGAGGTTCACAAGCAGGTGGTTGACAGGTAAGAGACTGAAAGTGTGTCTGTCTGGAAGGTTACGATGTTTAAAAGCATTTCATTTGAGTGCTTTTTTAATTTAATCATAAACAAAGAGACTAAAATAAAAGCAGCACCAAATACAGGTGGGAGGTGCTGACACTGGTTTCTTGACATTTGCGATCCTCCCATTCCCTTGATGGAATGTAAGGTGTTCCATCTCCGTGGAACCTAGTTCAGCACTTTTACAGCTGGAAACGGATTTGCCACGCACAAAAAGGCCTTTGAAAGCGAGGTCAAACAAGTTAGTTCTACCCTCGACGATACATTAATTCACTCAGAAAGGTCTTTAGAGCTCTTTACAAGATGTACTTATGGGTGTCCTGCCTGCCCGCGTCTGTACTCCATGCATGCAGTACCCGTGTTGCCCAGAAGAGGGCACAGGATTCCTTGGAACCGGAGTTAACAGACAAACCTAGGTCCTGAAGGGCTGCCTCTCCAGCCCCCAGAGATAGGGTGTTTGTAACAAAAATATCTTATTTATGCTAATACTAATAGAAGCACAGTCAACTTCTTTATTTGGATAGTATGGGTATAAGTATGCTCCAGATTCTTTCCGTTTGTTTTTGGGGGGTTGTTTCTCTAGACACTTTGTCTGTGTGGCCCTGTATAGGGACCACACCTCCTAATCCTTCACCAGAAAGCTATCAGCTGGGGAGCAAATGTTTGAAAGCCCTATGCTTATGGAGAACATGTCATTCAAGACACCACACTTTTTCTTTGAGGTGCTGGGAACAGAGTCTCATGCATCCTAGGAACACATTCTGTAACGGGATACGTTTCCGGTCCAATTACGATTTCACTTTTGTTTTTCTGCCATGAGTCCTAGTCTTAGCCTCTGAACCCTCTCACCTGCTCCTCCATATTTCATTTCTGAGAATCACTAGTTTTGTTGTTTTGACAATGTAATATTCCTTCTATCAATATACAAGACTTAGTCAATTGTGGGGGTGTTAAACGTTTTGCCTTCCTTTTGCCCTTACTGTCAGAGGTCCTGCTTAACTATATAACATGTCTTGGTGGTATTATTGAGTATAAAATGTGTTTGGTAAAGCCGTTATTTTCCTTGACCTTCCTTACCCTTCTTTCCCTTTTCCAATCCTTCCCATTCCACAGCGCCTATGAGGTGATCAAACTGAAAGGTTATACGTCCTGGGCCATTGGCCTCTCTGTGGCCGACTTGGCAGAGAGCATAATGAAGAATCTGAGGCGGGTGCATCCCATTTCCACCATGATTAAGGTAATGGGTCTGCAGAGGCATATGTATTTTACAGATTTGTTTCTTGGCCTTGCAAACTCTTGAGCAGACTAATGGAAGCCCCCAGTCACTGAACAGAAGTAAATTCATCCATTCATGATTTTCTTTTGGAAAGAAATAGCTGACCTGTGGAATTAATGTCCCGTCAGCACTGAAAGTATCTAAGTTACACTGAGTTAGGTGGAGGCCCTGCTCAGTTACCGGTCTTACAGAAATTGGCAAGTGTGGTTTATTGTGTACGTTAGTAAGACTTGGGTTTTGGTTTGCTTTGCTTTTTTGAGGCAAGGGTCTTAGGTAATGTCTACTGGCCTGGCCTTGAACTTGTTATGTAGCTGAGGATAACCTTGAACTCCTACCTCTAGCTCTCCCGTACTGGGATGACAGGCATGTGCCAAGCCTAGCTGTTGCTGTCTTGATGACTTTCTATTGCACTGTTCATTATCACATCATAGCTGGGCATGGCATCTCTGGATTAGGATAGATCAGCACTTGTAATTGTGGAAGGTCTAAACCCCAGGAAACCTGAGCATGTGTAGACAAATCAATCTCTTGTCGTTTTGTGTCCAGGGTCTCTATGGAATCAAGGATGATGTCTTCCTCAGTGTCCCCTGTGTCCTGGGACAAAATGGAATCTCAGATGTTGTGAAGGTGACTCTGACTTCTGAAGAGGAGGCCCGCTTGAAGAAGAGTGCAGACACGCTCTGGGGGATCCAGAAAGAGCTGCAGTTCTAAAAGTCCCCAGATGTCCTAGCGCTTCACTGTCCAGGCTGCAGCAGGGTTTCTATGGAGACCGCACACTGTCTCCTCATCTGAGCTGTGGTTAGGGCGGCTGTGTTCCCACAGCTCTACCCTGACGCTAAGTGGTACTTGTGTAGTGGTAACCTGGTTGGTGTGACACTGCCAACTGTGTGCAGGCTTCAGTTACCCTGTGAACCTGCTGTGTCTGTGCTGTGCACCCTCACCAGACATGCCTAGACCAGTGATTTCCCAGTTAGTCATAACCTGGCTCCAGTGTGTAAATCCATTATGCATATCTTGAGCATAACTGTTCTAAAGGATATTATTTTGTGTATTATGTATTTGTAGTGTACATTGAAATATTGTGTAAAGATCTTCATATGGATGATGCAACCGACTACCCAAGTGTCATGCCAACGAAAACACCAAATAAACCTTGAACAGTGATTGATTACTCCTCATTTTTTTAAGAGACAGTTGAGCAGCCAGTCAAAGTGGTGCGTGCCTTGGATCCCAGCAGAGGCAGGTGGATCTCTGCAATTCATCCAGGCTGGTTTACATAGTTTAGGAAAGCTAAAGATACATAGTGAGACTATTCTAGAGAACAAAAGGTAAAGCTGGGCTGAGGAGGCACTCAGTTGGTAAAGTGTTGGATCCCTGGGACCTAAAGGCACTGGAAAGGTGGAGGGCTTGTTGGTTAGCAAGAATTGTGAATTCCAAGATAACAGGTTCAGTGACTGTCTTAGGGTTTCTCTTGCTGTGAAGAAGCACATGACCACATCAGATATTATAAAGGAAAGCATTGAATTGGGGCTGCCTTACAGTTCAGAGGTTTAGTTCACTATTGGCATAGCAACATGCAGGATCAGCCAGCAGTAGGAAGAGACTGGACCTGCTTTGAGCATTTAAAACCCCAAAGCCACTTTGTGACAAACTTCCTCCTACAAGTCCACAGCTAATGCCACTTCCTAAGCATTCAAATATGAGTCTGTGGAGGTGATTATTCAAGGCACCATAGTGAGGGATTATGTCTCAAAATGTTATAGTAGATAGCCTTCAGTAAGACATCTTAGGGATAACCTCCATACTGCGCAGTCATGGGCATATACACAGACATAAAACTGCTCTTATTGTCAAAATGGGAAGTAAGTTCTTGATCAAGGTTTTTTGTTTTTTTAATGTGGATGGGTGTTTTGCCTGTATGTAGGTAACCATGTTCACAGACATTCTGTACATTGGGTAGAACCTTGGCAACTGACCATAAGAAGGAGTAGCCCATCACTAAGGAAGAAGACAGACACATGGTGTTGAAGAATCCTAATCTAGGTCCGGAGAGATGGTTCAGCAGGTGACGGGGATTACCACCCGAGGCCCTAAACCCCCAAAACCCACATAGATAAGAACTGATGGGTGGGCTGGAGAAATCAGGTTAAGAAATCAGGTGGGCTGTTCTTCCAGAGGTCCTGAGTTCAGTTCCCAGCAACCACATGGTGGCTATCGTTGAAACTCACGTTGTAGACCAGGCTGGCCTCGAACTCACAGAGATCTGCCTGCCTTTGCCTCCCGAGTCCTGGGATTAAAGACGTGTACCACCACCGCCCAGCTTCACTTTACTTTTAAAGTCTTTGAAAGCTTCTTGTATTTAATAGAGGATTAGGTAGTAAGTTCAGAGACATTTTCTCAGAAGGAAAGAGAAGTTACCACTCCTAACAACAGGGATGTGGGCTTCACTGAAACACATTAAGCCAGTGTGGCCGTGCATGCCCTTGTTACCAACACAGAGACCAGGGAGAGATTTCTGTGATGAGGTTAGATGGTCTGATGGGTTACCCTGACTCCACACCTCCTCCTGTCTGCTACCACATCCTGTTGCATGAACTGGTTTCTCCCTTCTGAGAAACAATGCTTGTAAGAAGTTTAACAATCAAAGGGTTCCTCCTTCCTCGCTTGGAAACCTGAGAGGCAGAGGTAAGCAGATCTCTGAGTTCAAGGCCTGCCTGGCCTATGTAGTAAATTCCAAGGCTACATGAAAAGCCTCTATCTCAAAATAAATTAACTCAACTAAAAAAATAAAAATAAATAAAAAGAATAAAGAAAAAAAGAAACCCCTCAGCCTGTACCTTGTATGATGCAATTGTGGTTTTAGCTTTGTAAACCGTACACTGCCCAACTTCTGGGTTGAGAGTTCGTTGTGGCAGGAACCTGCTCTCAGTTGCTGGCGTTAATTTAAAAAAGAACTCTTTTTTTCTTTATTTCTTTTTTTAAATTTGTTTACTTTTATTTTATATGCATTGGTGTTTTGCCTGCATGTATGTGTATGTGAGGGTGTCAGATCTTGGAGTTACAGACAATTGTGAGCTGCCATGTGAGTGCTGGGAACTGAACCTGGGTCAGTACTCTCTTAACCACTAAGCCATCTCGCCAGCCCCTCTTTTTTCTTTTTCTTTCTTTTGTTTACTGAGACAGAGTTTCTCCATCTAGCCCTGACTGTCCTGGAACTGAAAGAAACCCGCCTGCCTCTGCCTCCTGAGTGCTGGTATTAAAGGCGTGCACCACCATCACCCAGCTAAGAAAAGACTCTTAATTGCCCTTGTATTCAACAGTGGTCTGTAACTTTGCTTTGCGGACCAGACATGTCTACATGTTGAATTCTAGCTCTGAGAGTGGGGGCCTGCTCTTCCAGAGGGCCTAGGTTTGATTCCCGCCCTTCATGGTGTTATGGCTGCTCAGATCCATTTGTGACTTCAGTTCTAGGGGATCCAACATCCTCTTTAGGCCTCCCACACACAACAAAAAGATCCTGTGCAAAAGCAGCAAGTGTTCCTAACCGTTGAGCCAACTCTCCAGCCCCCAAAGGGATGTTGGTACACTATATTAATGACATTATGCTGTTTAGATCAAGTGACCAGAGGTAGCAACCACTTTGGATTTGTTGGTAAAATATATGTACATCAGAGGGTGGGAAATAAATCCAAGCAAAATTCGTGAACCTTCCATCTCAGTGAAATAGGAGGCATGCAGAGATATGTCTTCTAAGGTGAAAGACAAAGTGTTGAGCCTGGCCCTGCCCACCACCAAGAAAGAAGCACAGCATTTAGTTGTCCTATTTGGATTCAGGAGATAGCACATTCCTCGCCTGGGAATGTTACGCTGGCTCATAGACCAAAATATGGGAAAGATGCTAGGTGTGAGTATGGGGTCCTGGAACAGGAGAAGGCTCTGCAGCAGGAGGGCTGTGCAGGCTGCTTTGCTGTGGGAGCTCCTTCTGCTCCTTCAGCCAGTAGCCTTAAAGATACCAGCCCATCGTTTTACTCCCAGAACTTCAGTGTCAATTGCAAACACCTGATTCAGGAGGTACCGTGGTTTTCCAGGTTGCTCTCAATCAAGTTTTGCATAGGCTTTGTATCCATGGGAAAGAAACTCTCAGACAAGATTCACATAAGGCAACTAAAGGTATTTGTAAAACAAAGTATGGGTTGTGGCTGGGTGACAACTCTGGAGCTAAGCCAGGTATGGCCCAGGGGGGTTATGACTAGCGGGGAGAGGGGGTTGCTTGCTATATCTCTGGCACCAGGCCTGTAGACATTCTGATACAGAGTCACCAGCCGGAGGTAGAGAAAGCAGGACACGTAGGAGGAGAGGTCAAACCACAAGCTATACGGCAGCATATAGATGAATAGAAATGGGTTAATTTAAGCTATAAGTGCTAGTTAGAAATTTTCAAATTGGGCAGAACTTTCGGAGTACACATAGTCATACATTTTGCTTGAAATGAGAAGTGGCCAGTTGAGCAATTGTTCACTGACTTATGAGCCTTAGCCAATAGACTTGCGGGAAAATCAGAGTCTTGAAAACAGCAGATTAGAAAATTGGGAGAAAGATATCTGGAGAAGTATGCGCATAGCTCTCTACAAACGGGCAAAGGATGTGAAGATACGGCTGTGCCCTGTAAATGCCCATCCAAAGACGACATCCGCAGAGGAGGAGTTCAGTAAGCAAGTAGAGGGAATGACCTTGTCTGTGGACAGTCAGCCTCTTTCCCCATCCATCCCTGTCATTGTCCACTGGGGCCATGAAGAAACTGGGCATGGTGACAGAGATGGAGGTTATGCGTGGGCTTGACGACATAGACTTCCACTCACCAAGGGTGGTGTGATTGCAACCACTGCTAAGTGCCAGATCTGACAACCACAGAGACTAACACTGAGACCCTAATATAATAATACCATTCTCCAGGGTGACCATCTAGCAGATGCCGAGGCGCGAGGTGGACCTCGACGGGTGAGAGCCAGAGATCTCATGATGGGCAAAGAGAGCAGGAGTAGGCAGAGCTTGGCACTTAAAGGGACCTTTTGCACCTGCATACAGACTCTGTAGTGTAGTCATGTAGCAGCCGTAGGACCCTGGGCTGGCCAGGTTACTGCCAGAGGAGCGTATCCTGCCTGGTGACAGGGGCCAGCATAGTGCCTGAGTCCTAACATTGTCTACATTGGACTACTTTCTTCATGGGAAAGACAGTTTGTCCTTAATGGAGGAGATTATACTGGTTTTGGATTTGCCTTTCCTTACACGTAATGCTTCTGCCCAAACCAGCATCTGTGGACGTACAGAACGCCTTCCTTACCTACAGTCATAGTGTTCCATACAGTATTGCTTCTGACCAAGGAACTCACTCGGCAGTCAGAGAGGAGCAACGGTGGGCCCACGATCGTGAAATCCACTGGTCTTACTTGCGTTGCAAGCCCTATGCAGACTGGGCCACCTCCCAAGACCAGCAGTTATTTAAATGCCTACAAACAGATGTAAGGGCAAAAGCATGGAGTATGCCCCTTAGTCTCCAAGTTCTGCATTTCCTTGCAGCAGAAAGATAGCGCAATTCATGCAGGGCCTTCAAGGAGGCGCTTTCTAAGCTGACTGCCATCTTCTGTGTGGTCTCAGTGCATGCAGACCTTCCCCTAGCAGCTTAGGAAACCTCATAGAGGTCCTCTTTCAGACTCTGAGGATGCACCAGTGGGCATGCTTGCTTGCACCAAAGTACCTGGCTGGCAGAGGGCGGAGCTTGCATGTGACGTAGAGTCTGGCGCGTTCCTCGTTCGTTACAGCCTTGGCTTCCGAGCCTAACGGTGATCCTGGGTGTCACACCTGTGCTGTGCTGTCAGCGGAAGGGTGTACTTCTACATCCTCAGAGGCAGTGGGCAGTGGCTTCATCCACCTGGGAAAGAAAGCCTTTGTGGGTTCTAGGGAAGGGAGGAGCCTGCTGGGAAGGAGGAGCCAGCACGCAGGGAGGAACCTGTCTCTGCTTCACCAGGCTTCACTTTGTTTCCACACTCCAGTAGGGAACTCTCTGGCTTCCCTCCTTCCCTGGCTCCTGCAATCTGCAGACTCAAGAGGTAGCTCCTAAACCAGGTATGGTGGCACGGGCCTGTAATCCCAGCACTCTGAGTGGCTAAGGCAGGAGGATTGCCATGAGTTCAAAGCCAACCTAGACTTTCTGGCCAGTCCTAGATACAATACAAAACCTTGCCTCAACTCCACTTCCTCACCAGAAAAAAAAAAAATAGATTGTTCAATGTCTTGGCTGTAGGGCTTGTGTCCACTGAAATTTTCCTCTACCCTTTAGGCTCAGCATGTCCACTGTCAAGGAGCAGCTAATTCAGAACCTAACTCAAGAAGACAAAACCTCCCGGTCTAAGATCACCGTGGTTGGAGTTGGGAATGTTGGCATGGCTTGTGCTATTAGTATCTTACTGAAGGTAAGCAGGAAAGCCATCTGTGCAGGAAATCAAAGACGCTCTTAGCTCAGGGTTGCAGGGCTGATCCCTTAATGGAAATATGGAAAATCTGTCATGTTGGCGATTTAAACATTTGCTAGGTGTGGTTGTTGGTGCATGCCCGTCATCCTAGTACTTGGGAGGTGGAGGCCTAAAAGGTCAGGTCAAGATCATCCATTGCTACAGATCAAGTTTGAAGGCAGGCTGGACTGTGTGAAATCCTTGGGCAGAGGAGGAGAGTTGGTGTGGTAGCTCACGCTACGGTACCGGGCCCAGGTTGTCTGAGCACAGATGCCACGGTCTGTGGGCTTCACGGTCATTTAGATCCCTTTTGAAAAATAATTGATTTTTAATTAATGTCAATTTGTTTTTCCTGTGTGCACATCTGAAGCCCTGGAACTGGAGTTATGGATAGGTACGGACTGCCATGTGGGTGCTGGGAATTGAACCTGGGTCCTCTGGAAGAGCAGTCAGGGCTCTTAACCACAGAGCCATCTCTCAGCCCCATGTCACTTTGATCAGTGTTGGAAACTTGTGGAGGGAGAGAAGAAGCAAAGTCAGCTCTTACCCCCGAGTCATCTCTTCAGCCCTGAGAATGCATTTTTGTTTGTTTGCTTGCTTGTTTTGTTTTGTTTTTAATACAGTCTCACTACATAGATAGCTGCGGCTGGCTGGAACTCGTAGACCAGGTTGGCCTCAGACTCACAGAGATCTGCCTGCCTCTGCCTCCCGAGTGCTGGGATTAAAGGCATGGTTTTTGTTACCACTGCCTGCCTGAGAATAAATTTCTTTCTTTCATTTTTTTATTGGTATTTATTGAGCTCTACATTTTTCTCTGCTCTCTTCCCTGCCTCTCTCCTCCCCTCTTCAATCTTCCCACAAAGTCCCCATGCTCCCAATTTGCTCAGGAGATCTTGTCTTTTTCTACTTTCTACTTCCTACTTCCCATGTAGATTAGATCTATGTAAGTCTACATTGTTGTCTAAGATCTCTGTGATTGTGGTTTGTAGGCTTTGTATTTAAAACCAACTATGAGTGAGGGCATGTGATAATTGTCTTTCTGTTTCTGGGTTCCTCACTCAAAATCATGTGTTCTAGCTCCATCCATTTTCCTGCAAAATTCAAGCTGTCATTTTTTTTTTTTTGCTGTGTAGTACTCCATTGTGTAAATGTACCACATTTTCCTTATCCATTCTTCGGTCGAGGGGCATTTAGGTTGTTTCCAGGTTCTGACTATGACAAACTAACCTGCTCTGAACATAGTTGAGCACATGTCCTTGTGGCATGATTGAGCATCCTTTGGATATACACCCCAAAGTGGTATTACTGGGTCTTGAGGAAGGTTGTTTCCTAATTTTCTGAGAAATCGCCACACTGACATCCAAAGGGGCTGTACCAGCTTGCATTCCCACCAGCAGTGCTGAAGTGTTCCCTTTTACCCACAACTCTCCAGCATAAGTTGTTATCAGTGTTTTTGATCTTGGTCATTCTTACAGGTATAAAATGGAATCTCAGAGTTGTTTTGATTTGCATTTCTCTGATGACTAAGGATGTTGAACATTTTCTTAAGTGTCTTTCAGCCATTTTAGATTCTCTGTTGAGAGTTCTCTGTTTAGATCTGTACTCCATTTTTTTTATTGGATTATGTGATCTTTTGGTGTCCAATTTCTTGAGTTCTTTGTATATTTTGGAGTTTAGACCTCTGATGTGGGATTAGTGAAGATCTTTTCCCATTCTGTAGACTGTCGTTTTGTCTTGTTGACCATGTCCTTTGCTTTAAAGAAGCTTTTCAGTTTTAGGAGGTCCCTTTTATTAATTGTTTCTCTCAGTGTCTGTGCTGCTGGGGTTATATTTAGGAAGTGGTTCCCTATGCCAATTTGTTCAAGAGTACTTCCCACTTTCTCTTCTGTAAGGTTCAGTGTGTTTGGCTTTATGTTGAGGTCTTTGATCCATTTGGTCTTGAGTTTTGTGCATGGTGATAGATATGGGTCTATTTGCATTCTTCTACATGTTATATCCTGTTATGAACCAGTTGTTCAATATGCTTTCTTTTGTCCATTTGATAGTTTTTGCTTCTTTATTAAAGATCAGGTGTTTGAAAATGTGTGGATTGATATCTGGGTCTTCTATTTGGTTCCATTGGTCCTCCTGTCTGTTCTTATGCCAATACCAGCTGTTTACAGTACTATAGCTGTGTAGTAGAGTTTGAAGTCAGGGGTTGTGATGTCTCCAGAAGTTCTTTTATTGCCTAGGACTGTTTTGGCTATCCTGGGTATTTTGCTTTTTCATATGAAGTTGAGTGCCATTCATTTGAGGTCTTTGAAGAATTTTGCTGGAATTTTGCTGGGCATTGCATTGAATTTGGTTTTTTTTGTTTGTTTTGTTTTTGTTTTTCGAGACAGGGTTTCTCTGTAGCTTTGAAGCCTGTCCTGGAACTCAGTCTGTAGACCAGGCTGGCTTCAAACTCAGAGAGATCTGCCTGCCTCTGCCTCCCAAGTGCTGGAATTAAAGGCATGCACCACCACAGCCCAGCCTGAGCACTTGCTATTCTTACAGCCCCTCCATCAAGTGGACTCACTACCTGGAATTCCAGCTCTGGAGGATTGGTGCCCTCTTCTGGTCTCTGAGTACTTACTACACACATGTTACACATACACACCATGCAGATACCCACATACAAATAAATGTAAATAATAAAATATAATCTCTAAAAAATGTAAAGATGCAATTCTATAAAATTCTTATGGTTTTGTAAATGTAAAGCAATTGATACTTCTCCTGCATTTGCCTGTTCACTTGGACCTCTGGTCACTCTCTGCATATTCAGCAACTGTATCATTTTTACCAGGAGGTGGTGGCACATGTCTTTAATCTCAGCACTCAGGAGGCAGAGGCAGGCAGATCTCTGTGAGTTTGAGGCCAGCTGGTTTACAGAGAAAATTGTAGTTCAATCAGGGGACACACACACACACACACACAGACCCTGTCTTAAAAAAAAAGAAAATCAATACAACACAAAAACAAAAAATCCCACAAAACTAAAAACAAACAAAACAAAAGCCTACAAGATTTCATTGGTTATAAAGTGGACATATAACAATTTGTCATTATTATTTCAGTGCTTGAGATCTGGCTTGGCTTCACACACAGGGCAGGCACTTTGCCAGTGAAGCTCTGCCCTCTGCCCTGGAAGCCTTCTTGGTCTCCTAAAGGTCTGGGCCATGGTATCTGTGATGTTTCTGTGTTTCAGGGTCTGGCTGATGAACTCGCTCTTATTGATGCTGATGCAGACAAACTGAAGGGAGAGACCCTGGATCTTCTGCACGGCAGCCTTTTCTTCAACACTCAAAAAATCGTCTCTGGGAAAGGTTGATTTTAGTGTGATAATTTCACTTTCAAAGATTCGTAAGAAGTACTCAATTTTGTCATATGTAACGGCTTGGATACTTTATAATCCCAACATTTGTGAGGTGGAGGTAGAAGGATGATCAGGAGTTTATTCCAGCCTCAGCTACGTCCTGAGTTTGAGATCAGCCTGGACTACATGAAACCCATTTCAAAAAATCAAAAAGAGTGGGCTGGAGAGATTGCTCAGTGGTTGACTGCTTTTCCTGCTCTTCCAAAGGTCCAAAGTTCAGTTCCCAGCAACCACAAGGTGGCTCAAAACCATCTGTAACAGGATTTGGTGCCCTCTTCTGGCCTGCAGTGATACATGCAGGCAGAATACTATATACATAATAAAAAAAATCGACCAAATTGACTGCAATAAGTATATAATTAAAAATATCACTGATCTGAGCAGTGGTGGCGCACGTCTTTAATCCCAGCACTCGGCAGGGAGAGGCAGGCAAATCTCTGTGAGTTCGAGGCCAGCCTGGTCTACAGAGTAAGTCCAGGACAGCTAAGGCTGTTACACAGGGAAACTCTGTCTTGAAAAATCAAATTAAAGAAATTTTTAAAATACCATCATACATACATAATACTTCATTAGGACATACAATTTTAAAGCTAATTTCTGCTTGATTTATTTATTTATTTTGAGATAGAATCTTAGTATATGGCCATGGTTGACTTGAAACTCACATAAATGTCTGCTTCTGCCTCCGGAGTGCTAAGATTTAAGGTGTGTTCCACCAAGCCCAGAGTAAAGATTTAATTAATTAATTCATTGTTAGTTGTTGTTTTTGTTTTCAGACAGATTCTCTCTAGCTCTGGCTGTTCTAGAACTTAGTATGTCGACCAGGCTGACCAAAAACTCACAGAGATCCAGCTGCCTCTGCCTCTTGACTCCTGGGATTAAAGGTGTAAGCCACCACATTTGCAACCTGATTGTTATTATTTTTAAAAAGAATATTAAATTGCAATGGGGGAAATTTGGAAGGCAGAACAATACAAAACCCCTTTGGGGCTGGAGAGATGGCTCAGTGGTTAGTGATGCTCACTGCTATTGTAAAGGATTGGGTTTGATTCCCAGCACCCACGGGGTGTCTCACAACCATTTGTAACCCCAGGAACAAGAGATTTGACGTCTCCTATCAGACTCTGAGGCATTGCACTCATGAGGTATATCGACATACATGTAGGCAAAATACTCAAGCCCATAAAATATTAAATGAGTAAGTCATAAAATGACCACCACTCACAGTAGTTTTTTAACTAAAAAGTATCCTAGAGAAGCACCGTAAACACTTCATATTGACCCAAAATATGTAACTGTAATTATTAGTTAGTTTGCTGATTTTTCTGTGTGTCTATCTATCAACTATCTGTGTGTCTGTCTATCAACTATATGTCTATTATTACTATTATTTGCTTTTTTGAGGGTCTTTCTACATAGTTCTGGCTGTTCTGGAACTCAGTATGAGACCAGGATGGCTTCACACTCACAGAGAGCTCCCTGCCCCTGCCTTCCAAACGCTGGGACTAAAGGTGTGCAGCACCACAACCTGCCTATTTTTAGTATTATTTTTAAAGATTTATTTATTTATTATGTATACAGTATCTCAGTATTCTGCCTGCATATATGCCTACAGGCCAGAAGAGGGCACCAGATTTCACTACAGATGGTTGTGAGCCACTATGTGGTTGCTGGGAATTGAACTCAGGACCTTTGGAAGAGCAGGCAATGCTCTTAACCACTGAGCCATCTCTCCAGCCCCTATTTTTAGTATTTTAAATGATGTGTCTGTGTATACATACACATGTAGATGCATGTAGTTATGTGCACGTGTTTGCAGGGACTTGTGGAGGCCAAAGGCATTGGATCACCAGATCTGAAGTTAGAGGAAGTTGGGAGCCACCAGATATGGGTGCTAGGAACTGAACTTGGGTTCTCTAGAAAATCATGAAGTGTTTTTACCACTGAACCATCTCTCCAGCCCTGAGACCCTGTATTCATTGTGGTGGTTTTAAAAGTGTGATAAAGGGCTGGAGGGATGGCTCAGCTGTTAAGAGCACTGACTGCTCTCCCAGAGGTCCTGAGTTCAATTCCCAGCAACCACATGGTGGCTCACAACCATCTATGATGAGACCCGGCGCCCCCTTCTGGCCTGCGGGCACACATGGAAGGAATGCTGTACACATAATAAATAAATAAATATTTAAAAGTGTGATAAAGGCCCTTCTTACCAAGCCTGATAACCTGAGTTCAGTTTGAGAGACCCATTTGATAGAATGAGACACTGACTCCCCCAAGTTGAGGGACTCATGACAGAATGAGACCCTGACTCCCCCAAGTTTAGGGACCCATGTGAGAGAATGAGACCCTGACTCCCCCAAATTGAGGGACCCATATGAGAGAATAAGACCCTGACTCCCCCAAGTTGCTGTTTGATCTCCACATGAATTCCATGGCATGGCACATCAACACACACACACACACAAATAAATGAGAATGTGAATGTCTTAGATACTTAAGGGAATTGCTATTTGAAAAAGCATCAAATAATGTTTAATAATGATAAGCAAAGCTTGTCTTATTGGGGTTGGATATAGTAAGTGAAATAATTTCCAGGCTGGTAATTACATTTAGTAATATTGGTGGTTTATTACTTGTGTGAATTAGAGATCTGACTTATTTGTAATCTCAAATATGGTTTCTTATAATAATTAAAGGTAAATCTGTTCTTTCCTTTAGAATCCTAAAACAGATACAGGAATTTCCAAGAGTTCTAAACTTCTTTTCTTTGATTTTTTGAGATAGGGTTCCTCTGTGTAACAGATCTGACTGTCTGGAACTCACTCTGTAGACCAGGCTGGCCTCAAACTCACAGAGATCCACCTGCCTCTTCCTCCCAAGAGCTAGAATTAAAAATCTGAGCCACTGCCACCTGGCGAGTTCTAAATTGGGTATTGCTAAAATGTCAGGGCACTGGGGATTTAGTTCAGTGGTGGCATGGCTGTTAGTTCAATTCCCAGCAACACAAGAAAGCAAAAACTGAAGCCCGAGAGCTGCTGATTTCCTTGCCTTAGGCCTTTCTGACAACTGGGAATGTGGGTTAAAGCGGGTCGCGATTAGGAAATGGCTTTATGAAAGCTGGCAACAAATCTTGTTTGCCTTATACTACAGTGTGGGGAGTCTTGTCTTTTTTCAAATCCAGGATGTGGAGGTACAGATGCTTAACAAGTCAGGCACAATGGTGTCAATCCTGATCCAAACACCGTTCTCTGCTTCCTTCTTAGATTACAGTGTCTCTGCCAACTCCAAATTAGTTATCGTCACAGCTGGCGCCAGGCAGAAGGTGGGAGAGACGCGCCTTGACCTGGTCCAGCGCAACGTTGTTATCATGAAATCCATCATTCCCGGCATAGTCCAAAACAGCCCCGACTGTAAAATCCTGATTGTCTCAAACCCAGGTAAGGACCCCGTCCCCTCTGAGGTGATGATTGGCCTGCACCATTCCATTCTAAACTCCGCTAAGGTTGCATTTGTGGGTTAATTTTCGTCCACTCAAAGTCTGCCATGCCACAAGTTTTAATAGATGCCATCATGGTCCCATCCCAGTAAGATTGGAAGCATCCCTGTCACCGCTGCAGGGTCGTTTGACACATTTCCTGTAACTTCCTAAACAAAACCAAACCAAACAAAACAAAACCAAGCAGAGAGTTCAAGCTTTTCTACCCAGCCTCTTTTATAGCACAGTTATTTTAGGTTCGTGTGTGTCTGGGATGTGTCAGGAATATATATATATATATTGGTTTTTCAAGACAGGGTTTCTCTGTAGCTATGGAGCCTGTCCTGGAACTAGCTCTTGTAGACCAGGCTGGCCTCGAACTCAGAGATTCGCCTGCTTCTGCCTCCTGAGTGCTGGGATTAAAGGCGTGCGCCACCACCGCCCGGCCACTTGTTAGCCTTTCCAAAGTGTAGCCCCAGTGTCTTATTTTTGAGGATTAGTCTGGCCAGATACTGTATGTTGACACCCTTGCTACTATCACATGTGTTTCCTAGCTCTGTTAATTTTTCTTTATTTTATTTTATTTACATGAGTATTTTGTGTGCATGTATGTCCATGCACTGCATGCAAGCCTAGTACCTCTGTCAGAGAGTGGTGTTGGATTCCTTGGGACTGGAATTACAGATGGTTGTAAGTTTCATTTGGGTGCTGGGAATCAAACCTGGGTCCTCTGGAAGAGCAGCCAGTGAGTGCTCTTAATCGCTGAGCCATCTCACCAGTCCTCCACAAAAACATTTGCGAGTCAAATCCTCCTCACCTCCAAGTCTGTTGTGGCTTCTTGAGGTTGGGTTTCATGAGTCTGCAGTCTGTAGATTTCGGTTACAAGGCACAGGAGTTTTTATTGCGTTTGTTTAGTGACCAGTTAATGACTGGACAGAATTTTCTTTAAATGCCTAAGACCTTAAGCAATTCCCCAAACCTTCCTGCCCTCCTTTCTTGGGTGTGTCTTCGGGACCCAGCTCAGCAGTTTTTGACTGTGCCTTAGCCATCGCGTTTCTGTTTCCTCTTGCACAAGCTGCTGTGATCTTTCCACATTGCCCACACACCTGCAGCCTGCGCTGGCTGTGCCCACGCACTGTTCTAGGTAACGTTGATAGCGCAGGTGGCAATAGAAAGACGAAATCCAGGAGGCTAAAGAGGCAGAAACTGACCCATTATTAGATTTGCTGAAAAGCCCTTGGAGTATCTCAGAAGATGCTGTAAGACTTGTACGGGCGAGCGATTTACATGAAAGCCCCGAGCGTCTCTACTCTTTAGGTCCACTGTCCTTTAAACTCCGATGAATCTGCATTTGACTCCAGACAATGTATCTTTTTATAAAAGTGCCTGTCAATAGAAATGGCTATGGATCTTTCTCTAACGCTGTTTGAAACTGTTCTTCCTAGTGGATATTTTGACTTACGTGGTATGGAAGATAAGTGGCCTCCCTGCAACTCGCGTAATTGGGAGTGGCTGTAACCTAGACTCCGCCCGTTTCCGTTACCTGATTGGAGAGAAGTTGGGTGTCCACCCTGTAAGTTGCCATGGCTACGTTCTTGGTGAGCACGGAGACTCGAGCGGTGAGTATAGCCAGTGGTGGTGTAAGTGCCCTTCCTGGGTTCAGTAACGCTTCTCTTCAGAGCCCGTTCTCGCCAGGATAGACGAATCATTTTTATTTTCTTATTTTCTTTGGTGTATGCTTTTTCTATTTGTATGCTTTCCAGACTGGTTTTAATTGAGCTAGGCATGGTAGTGTCTACCCGGAATCCCAGAACTTCAGAGGTAGAAGCAGGAGGCTAGCTAGTTCTAGGCCAGCCTGGGCTACAAAGCAATACCCTGTCTGAAACAATGAAAAACATTTGTTGATGCATACTTATGCACATGGGGAGAGTACATTGAGGTGTCTTGATCCATATGTATGTGACACGGTGATCAAGTCAGCATCTTCAGCTTTGTGGTCACCTTATAAATCTATCATATCTCTGGGCTGAGAACACTAAAAAACCTAGCTAGTTTGAGATAGACGACATCTCAAAATTATTTTTATTAAATTACATTATCTGTGTGTGGGTATGTTCACCTGAGTGGAGGTGCCTGCAGAGGCCAGGTATTGCATCTCCCTGGAACTGGGGTGGAGGTGGGTTGTGAGCTGTCTGATGTGGGTGCATTATCTGTTCCTCACTGCTGAGCCTTGTCTCCAGCCAGAGACCATACTTGCCTTTTTTAAAGACCAGGTCTCCTGAGTATCAGGCTGGCCTGAACCTTGTCCATTAGCTGAGAATGACCTTGAAGCTTGCTCCCCTGCCTCTGTTTCCCACTCTCCCAGCCCAGGACCACATAATCACTGACTACAGTCCCCTGATTCTGCAGTGGAGCAAGGGCGCTCTCCTCCCTTCTGCTCAGAAGTGTGTGCCGCCCCTTGCCTTCCTTTCTCCTACCTTCCCCAGTATCTCATAACCTCCCTTCTCCCCTGTCTCAGTGTGCCTTTTTAGATTTCATATTTAGATGACATCACTCCAGTTTCAGGGGATCCACTTATGTGCACAACCCACATACCAAACACACATGTACCCCTAAGTAAAACTCACAGTAATACAAACAAAAATGATAAAATAAATCTTAACAAGAAAAACCCTAACTTCTTGTTTTTATATATGATTTGAGCCAGCACCCTAACATTAAAACCCACATAAAAATACATCTGGGCGGGCTGGAGAGATAGCTCTGTGGTTAAGAGCATTGCCTGCTCTTCCAAGGTCCTGAGTTCAATTCCGCACAACCACATGGTGGCTCACAACTCTCTGTAATGAGGTCTGGTGCCCTCTTCTGTCCTGCAGGCATACACACAGACAGAATATTGTATACATAATAAATAAATAAGAAAATACATCTTGGTGCAGTGGTGAACACTTGTAATATCAGTACTTAAAGGCTGGGACCTGAGGATCAGGGGTTTGCAGACATCCTCAGGTACAAAGTTCAACACTCTCAACCAACCAAAAGCCAAAAGTGGTGATGTATGCCTAAAATCTAATAATTTGGGGGAGGTGGGGTGGAGGCAGGCAAGTCAGAAGTTTGAGGCCATCTTTGGCTGTACATGGGATTTGAGGCCAGCCTTTCTTAAAAACAAAGAACAAGTGGTTGGAGCAATGGCTCAGAGGTTAGAAGTACCGAGGTTAGTTCTTCCAGAGGTCCTGTGTTCAATTCCTAGCAACCACATGATGGCTCACAACCATCTAGAATGAGATCTAGTGTCTTCTTCTGGCATGCAGGCACACACTCAGGCAGAACACTGTATACATAATAAAATAAATCTTAAAATAAAAAGAATACCTGTCAGTCAACTCTAGCCAAGTGTGGTGGCAGATGCTTGCCATCCAGCGCCTAGGGCAAAGGCAGGAAGATAGGAATTGGAAGGTAGCTGGGTCCTTTCTCAAAAGAACCAAACCAAAAGCAGAACAGAATCCCCCGCCCCCAACAAAACACCCCAGCACTAAACTCAAGCAACTGACTCAGCTTTTGGCAAGAGGAGCAAAGAGGAGAGCTGTTTTTTTGTTTTGTTTTGTTTTCTCAGTGCCCTTTTGGAGTGGTGTGAACGTTGCTGGCGTATCTCTGAAGTCACTGAACCCAGCATTAGGAACTGACTCAGACCAGGAACAGTGGAAAAAGATCCACAATCAGGTGGTGGAAAGGTGACTGCGGTTATGTTATTGTTAATGCCCCAATAATTATTATTATGAATAAATTTTGGCTGGGCGGCGGTTGTGCACTGCTTTAATCCCAACACTTGGAAGGTAAAGGCAGGAGGATCTCTGTGAGTTCAAGGCCAGCATGGTCTACAGAGCAAGTACTAGGTAGGATAGGCTTAAAAGTTACAAAGAAACTCTGTATCAAGAAACAAAACAAAAGGAATAATAAGAATAAATTTTGAGGGTAGGAGAGATGGCTCAGAGGTTTAGAGCACTGGCTCTTCTTCCAGCGGTCCTGACTACAATTCCCAACAACCACAAGATGGCTCGCAACAATCAAAAATGATATCTGGTGCCCTCTTATGGCATTCAGGCAGAACACTGTATACATAACAAATAACTCTTAAAAATTAAAATAAAGTTTCTAGCTGAGCTCTGGTTTTGCACACCTTTAATCCCAGCACTTGGGAGACAGAGGAAAATGGATCTGTGAGTTCAAGGCCAGCCTGGTTACAGAGTGAGCTCCAGGGCAGCCGGGGCAGTTACCCAGAGAAAAAAACCCTGTCTTGGATAAAATGGAATAAATTTTGCAGGTGTCTGGAGAGTGGTTAAGCGCACTGGCTGCTCTTCCAAAGGTCCTGAGTTTAATTCCCAGCACCACATGGTGGCTCACAACCATCTGTAACTCTAGCTCCAGCAATCTGCTGCCCTCTTCTGGCTTCTGTGGGAATCAAGCACATAGGTGATGCACATACATATGTACACCCCTGCATACATACAGAAACACATACATGCATGCATACATCCCTGCATACATACATACATGCATGCAGGCAGGCAAAATGCCCATACACACACACAAATAAATAAATTTTTTTAAGGGAGTAAATTTCACATAGAAAATGGCTGTAGTTTTGTGTTGTAGCTTTGTAGCTTTGGTTTTTTGTTTTTTTTTTAAAGATTTATTTATTTATTAAGCATACAATGCTGGCAAGGAAGGCACCAGGTCTCATTACAGATGGTTGTGAGCCACCATGTGGTTGCTGGGAATTGAACTCGGGACCTCCGGAAGAACAGCTAGTGCTCTTCCCCTCTGAGCCATCTCTCCAGCCCCCGTAGCTTTGGTTTTGTGAGAGGAGCAGCCCCAGGCTTCTGACATTCCCACAGGAGGCCTTCGTGGTCCATACCTGCCTCTGGCTCTTTACCTGTGCTACCACTCAACAACTTGAGTTGCTTGTTTAATCTATTCCTCGGAGTTTCTTTGATGGACATGTCTGGTTATATATACGGGTATATATATTTGAGTCAGAGTATTATCCTGTCATCCGGGCTGGCCCTGATCCACAGAGATTTTCTGCCTTCATCCACCTAAGTGCTGGGATTAAAGATGTGCACCACCACTTGAGGCCTGTACCAGTCACTTAAAGTGGTTGGAAAGTTGTATAGAGTAACTTTTAAGGTAACTGGAATCTATGTTTAGATATTTAAGCAACAATAAAATATTAAAAGTTCACCAGGTGGTGGTGGTGGTGGTTTATGCTTTTAATCTCAGCACTCAGGAGAAAGAAGCAAGCGGGTCTCTGTGAGTTTGAGGCCAAGCCTGGTCCAAGACAGCCAAGGCTACACAGAGAAACCCTGTCTTGGAAAAATCAAAACAATAAGTAAAAGTTAATTCTGTCTTGTAGTGCTTCTGTCCTAGTATTTTGATTTCATGGCAAAGATGAACCGATTCTTTTTGTTGTTGTCATTGTGCTGTTCTGCTCTGAGGCAGGGTTTTTATGTAGACTAGGTTGACCTAGAACTCTAAAGATCTGCCTGCCTCTGTCTCCTGAGTGCTGGGATTAAAGGCATGCGCCACCACCGCCCGGCCAAATTGATTCTTAGTTTAAGTAAAATGACATTTTATGTGACTTATTTTTTTGAGACAGAGTCTTATTGTGTACCTCTAGCTGGCCCAGAACTCACTATGTAGACCAGGCTGGACTGGAACTCACAGAGATTCACCTGTGCCCCCACTGTGCCTGGTTGAGATCCATCTATAAAGATTATAAACCATAAACACCTGTGGAAGAACTCGGAGAAAATGTGAATCACAGAGCACAGACACTTAGACCCTTCAGAAGCAGCACGGTTGTCTCTCCGTTGACCTTTCATGATTTTGATTTCCCTCCTTGTGCAACCGCAGCGGGTATGAGGTCCTTCGGCTGAAGGGCTATACCTCCTGGGCTATCGGGCTCTCTGTGACAGATCTGGCAGGATCAATACTGAAGAATCTTAGGAAGGTGCATCCAGTTTCCACCCTGGCTAAGGTAAGCCCGGGAGAAATGTTCATCTATCATTCCGGGTCACCGGTGAGGCTGAGCGTAAAGTAACTTCAGAAGGAGGCAGGTGACGGAGAGTTCCCTGCAGGAAGGAGTATCGGAAGAACACAGGAGCGAGGGGCCCACCCTATGCTCCCAGCAAAGTTGTAGAGATTCTGGGCATGGATAGGAGGTTGGGCCACTGTGAGTTTATAGACCCTGACATGTTTACAGCCCCAGAGGGATGGGTGGCGGGAAGATGGGCATTTCGTCTTCCAGGGGTGGCCATGGGGTAGGTAGTAGGGGACAGTAGATTCTGGCTCATGCAGGCAGATGTATGGGTTGCCCAGACTATAACAGAGTCTCACAGCTGTTTCCCTAGCCTTGGCTATGGGAGTGGAGAGAATGCTGGGCCACTGGCCAGAATTCCACAGCTGAGTAACCTATGTACACGCCTCCAGGTCCCTGTCCAGCCTGAGAGTCCTAGGGTGTATCTCTAGGAAAGGTGGCAGTTAAGGGGTTCAGAGGGGCAGGGTTACATCTCAAGGACATGTCCCCACATATTACACTGGGCCTGTTTGGGTAGCCCTGGGCTTGTCCTTTGGGATTTCACGTGAGAAGCCATCTGTAGCAAACTGGCGTCCAAACTCAGTGGTGCCCTCTATTAAAAGGTGCAAAGTAGAGACTTCCTGGTCACCACCTGCTTTAGCCTTCACTGTCCCCTCAGTGGTACCCAGATAGAAAGATCACAGAAAGACAGCACCACACACTTTCCGTTAGACATCAAGGTCGCCTGTTCAGGGAGGGTGATTTCATCTTTCTGGGACCTGGCTTAAGACCTCTGGCACAATTCTTCTTGTACTGGCTGTCCGTGTGGTCCGGGACAAAGACGGCTCTGAGTCCTGCCAAGGATCACTCTGCCTTCTGCATAGCTCTGCTTGATGCTGTTGGGCTCCTGCACGTTTTTAGTCTGAAGCTTTCTTGCGTGGTGGCAAGGGAAACCAGACAGTGACGTGAGCTTGTGTTTCAGGGCTTGTACGGGATCAAGGAGGAAATCTTTCTCAGTGTTCCTTGTATCCTGGGAAGAAATGGCGTCACAGACATTGTGAAAGTGAACCTGAACCCCGAGGAGGAGTCCCTGCTCAGGAAGAGTGCAGAAACGCTCTGGAATGTCCAGAAGGACCTGAAGTTATAGCCTCAGCATTCGACAGTTTCACAGATACATGATTACGTAGTTCACCTTGCAAGTGTTTCCATACAATAAAAGGTTAAACAAAATACCGAAGACCTATGACCTGACACCAGTCTCTCTTGAGATCAGAAAGATAAATGCTAAAGATGTTTCTCCCCTCACGTCTCAAAACTCCAGAGCCCTGGCTGGCCTCAGGGAGCTCTAGCCTCAAAATGCTGGGGTTAAAGGCCTGCACCACCAGGCCCAGCTGAAATTCCTGCCTTTTGTAAATCCTCCGTGTCTGCCTAGCAATGAAGTCTGTGCAAGGCGGAACTACATTTCCACGGAACCAATGAGTGAGCCGCTCTCAACTCCACCAGAGCACCTGTGCCAACTCATTGCAGCACAGCTGAAGTTCCCACACCACAGGAAATCCTTCCTCTAGCCCTGAAGTTTCACGGTGTGTTCTCTTCACGCGGCTTCATCAGTGCCCATGTCTAGGCACACTCTTTACTAAAAAATACAAGATCATGCTTATCAAGGGGCTGGAGATTTGGTTCCATGGTTAAGGTACTTGCTGCCTTTCCAGAGGACTCTGGTTTGGTCCCCAGCACCCACAGCCATCTGTAACTCCAGTTTCAGATGATCTGACTCCCTCTTCTGCACTCCCTGATCACCAGGCACACACACTCGCACAGGCACGCGCGCGCGCGCACACACACACACACACACACACACACAGGCAGAAAATAATGATAAAACATTTTTAAAAAGACCATATATGTCAGAAGGAAACGTACAACTTCTGAGGTGGGGTAAGGCTCGGCGTGGTGGTGCCAGCACCCAGGAGGCATTGCTGTGCTGCGACGGGACTGTGTCCCAGTGAGCCACAGTGTTCGGGGTGCTTCAACTAAGGATGGTTGCTCAGTGCTGGAGAACTGTCAGTGGCTTTCTACTGACATCCAAGGCAGACAGGGTTTCTCTGGGTAACTGCCCCAGCTGCCCTGGAACTCGCTCTGTAGCCTGTTGTAATAGGAGCGGCGGGGCTGCATCCCCAGCACCCGGGCGCCCACATGCCTAGCTCTAGCTTATGCCCTGAAATAATGACACGGAAACTGTATTCTTTTAAACACCGCTTTGCCCATTATATCTAGCCTTTTCTCGGCTAACTCTCGCACCTGGACTAGCCCATTTCTTATAATGTATGTAGCCCACGAGCTGGCTTACCAGGAATGATCTTAACCTGCATCTGTCTGGAGTGGGAGAATCATGGCGAATCCCTGACTCAGCTTCTTTCTCCCAGCATTCTGTTCTGTTTACTCCACCCACCTATGTTTTAACCTATGAGGGCCAAGCAGTTTCTTTATTGCTTAACCAATGAAATCAACAGATTGATATATGACACTCCCCCATCAGTAGCCCAGGCTGGCCTCGAACTCACAGAGCTCTGCCTGCCTCTGCCTCCCAAGTGCTGGGATTAAAGGTGTGCACCACCACCATCTGGCTAGGCTTCATCTTTTTTTTTTAATTTTTTTTTTAAGATTTATTATGTATACAGTATTCTGTTTGTGCAAGCAAACATCTTCCCACATTAAAGAAATCTTGTATTTTTAAAAAGAGGCCATGACTTTGGGAGGGGGTCAGTAGGGAATGTAAAAGAGAGAAGAGGGAGGGGAAATGGTGGAACTGAATTTTACTCCATTTTAACTAAACACAAAAATCTTAGCTGTGCTAAGGACTTGGCTCTCTACCTGAGAAACTATCGCTTAATGTTCAGTTTTCCAGGACTCGAGAGACGGGTGGTTGTGAATGGCTGACGTGGATGCTGGGAACTGAGCTCTGCTCCTCTGCAAGAGCGGTGCACTCTGTGCTGGCTGGTTTCCTGTCAACTCCACACAAGCTGGAGTCATGGAAGAGGAGGGAGCCTCCGTAAGATCGGGCTGTAGGTAGGCAAGCCTGTGGTGCGTTTTCCTAGTGATTGATGTGAGTGGGGCCATCGCTTGGGCTGGTGGTCCCCAGTTCTATAAGGAGCAGTCTGAGCAAGCCATGATGAGCAAGCCAGTAAGCGGCGATCCTTCGTGGCCTCCGCCTCAGTGCCTGTCTCCAGGTTCCTGCCCTGCTTGACTAGGAAACTTTAGAGCTAGAAAAGCCGCCAGGTGTTGAGAGCTCAGTCAGCTGTTCTGTAGGAGCTTAGAAGATAAGAACGTTAAGAGCAGTATGGACAATGGAGGCCTGGCTTGTAATGTTTTAGAACAGCGGTTCTCAACCTTCCTAACGCTGCCACCCTTCAGTACAGTTCCTCACGCTGCGGTGACCCCCAGCCATAAGACTGTTTTCATGGCTACTTCAAAACTGTCTATTGGGGCTGGAGAGGTGGCTCAAAAAAAAAAACTGTCTCTTGGCTACTGCTCTGAATTGTACTGTAAACATCTGATATGCAGGAGAGCTGATATGTGACCCCCCAACAGAGTCACAACCCAGAGGCTGGTTTAGAGGGAAGCAAAGACTCTACTGTGCCATTTGTGCAAAGAACCTGTGGTATGCGGTCAGCTGGACCTGAAGAATCAACTTTGATAAACAAGACACCAGAACCACTAACGGAGACCCTTTGCCAAGACAATGGTCAGCTGGAGCTAGAAATCAGTGGTGATTTCTTTTTTCTTTCTTTTTTTTTTTTTTGATTTTGTTTTGTTTTTCGAAAGAGGGTTTCTCTGTGTAGTCTTGGCTGTCCTGGAACTCACTCGGTTGGCCAGGCTGGCCTTGAATTTGCAGAGATCCTCTCTGCCACTGCCTCTCAAGCACTAAGATTGAAGGCGTGCACAGCCACTCCTGGCTTCAGCTGTGATCTCTTTTTTTCTTTTTAAGATATTTATTTATTATGTATACAGTATTCTGTCTGCGTGTATGCCTGCAGGTCAGAAGAGGGCATCAGACCTCATTACAGATGGTTGTGAGCCACCATGTGGTTGCTGGGAATTGAACTCAGGACCTTTGGAAGAGCAGGCGATGCTCTTAACCTCTGAGCCATCTCTCCAGCCCCCTAACAGGTCTTAATAAAAGCTCAGAGTCAGATATAGGGAAAAAACTGAAAAATTGGAGACGAAGGAGCCAAACCATGGCCACCTTACCTACTCAGCTTCCCAACCAAAAAGAGACCAAGTTCCTGTTTCTCCCCACCTTATCACTTCCTCTCTCTGCCCAGCCATATCACTTCCTGCCTGTCTGTACAGACCTCCAGACCTCTATGGTTAGCTAGTGGCTCGCTCTGCCCTCTGATCTTCAGGCAAACTTTATTTGTACAAACAAGATGTCACCACATCCGAGGTCCCTGAGCACAAAATCCCACCAATCGCTGAGCTTACCCCAGAATCAGACCACAAACCCCCACCAATGCCAAGCCACCCTGGAAAGCTCCCCAACCCTATTTAAGGTCTGTACCCTGTTCAGTTCACTTGTTTCTCACAGCCACCCTCCTGGACGCCTCCTTCCCAATAAATCTCTTGAGTGAGGTTTGTTGTACAGTGTGACACTTTCGCCTGAGTGGGGCCTAGCTGTAACGTTTGCTAGAGCAGAGAAGTGTGGGGCAGACCTGTAACACTTTCACCAGAGAAACACCCCCACCCCCTACCCCCACCCCCCCACCCCCTTACCCTCCACCCCCCCCCTGGCAGAGCAGTTACACTCCAGGGGACCTGAGCAGAGCTGTGACTGCTTGGCCGAGGAAACCCTCCCCTGCCTGAGCAGAGTTCTTGCTCATAGGGCAAACCTTTCCCTGGAGTGGGGCCCGTAAGCTGCTACACTCACAGTGACTTTGCAGCACTCCTTGGCTCCCAGCTTCCAGGATCCCTTTCTGCTTGAACTGCAATGCTTACAACTAGTCCTTCCTCCTTGAAATAAGAAAGTAATTTACTTTTTAAAAAAAGATTTATAATGTGTACTGTGTTCTGCCTGCATGTATACCTACATACCAGAAGAGGGCACCGAATCTCATTATAGATGGTTGTGAGCCACCATGTGGTTGCTGGGAATTGAATTCAGGACCTCTGGAAGAACAGCCAGTGCTCTTAACCTCTGAACCCTCTCTCCAACCCAAGAAAGTAATGTAATTTGATTTTACTGGAGACAGTAGTTGAGTGACTTTGAACTTTGTTGTGTGTGGGGGGGGTTGTTTTGTTTTGTTTTTTTGTTTTTGCGCCTTGGCTGTCCTGGAACTAGCTCTGTAGACCATGCTGGCCTCAAACTCATGGAAATCTGACTACTTCTACCTCTTGAGTACTGTGATTAAAAGTTTGCCCCACCACCTGGGCTAAAGATTTTGAAGTTTTAAAGAGACTGAGCTTTATTTATTTATTTTTTCTTGACACAGAGTTTCTCTGTGTAGCAGACTTGACAGTCCTGGAACTTGCTCAGGCTGACCTCTGCCTCCTGAGTGCTGGGATTAAAGGTGAGCACCACCACCTGGAGAGACTGAGTTTTAAAGTGACTGAATTTGTAAAGACTGTGGACCTTTTAAGTTTGTAATGTTTTATAGTTTGACATTTAAATATACTATCTTGGGGATGAACAAGAAAGAAAAGGTTATAGATTAACAGTGATGTGTTTGTGTGTCGAGCTGCTGGTTAGTTTCATGTCAACTTTTCACTAACTAGAGTCAGCTGAGAGGAGGAAACCTCAATTGAGAAACCGCCTCTGTAAGACTGGGCTGCGGGCAAGCCTATAGGGCATTTTCTTTATTTTCTTAATAATTAACTTATTTTTTTATTTCATGTGCTTTGGTGTTCTTCCTGCATGTATGTCAGTGTGAGGGTGTTGGATCCTGGAGTTATAGACACTTGTGAGTTGTCATATGGGTGCTGGGAATTGAACCTGGGTCCTCTGGAAGAAAAGACAGTGTTCTTAAAGACTGAGCCATCTCCCAGGGCATTTTCTTAATTAGTGTTTGATGGGAGATTAATTAGCCAATTGTGGGTGGCGCCACCCCTGGGAAGATGGTCCTGGGTTCTGTACGAAAACAGGTTAAGCCACTAAGCAACACTCCTCCATGGCCTCTGCATCAGCTCCTGTCTCCAGGTTCCTGCCCTGCTTGAGTTCCTATCCTGACTCCTTCACTTATGAACAGTGATGTGGAAGTGTAAAGCAAATACACCCTTTTCTCTCCAAGTTGCTTTTGGTTATGGTGTTTCAGCACAACAATATTAAACTAAGGCACCCTCTTAACTGCTCTGCTCTCTCTTCAGCGCCCCTCCCCCGTTGCTTTTAGTCAGAATGCAGCACGCCTTTACACTGTCTTTTGGTAGACTGACATTGGCGTGGTTACTAAAGGACAGGCCCTGGCTTTCAGAGCTCCACGTCATAAGCGTTCATAAAGATCTATTTATCTTGACTTTATGTTTATGGATGTTTGTCTGCGTGTGCACCGCATGTAGTGCCCGTGGAGGCCAGAAGGGAGCGCCAGATCCCCTGGGACTACCGTTACAGATGGTTGTGAGCCGCCATGTGGGTCCTCTGGAAGGGCAGCCAGTGCTCTTAACTGTTGAGTCATTCCCAGGCCCTGCTCTCCTTTGTCATAAATACTCATGTGGCGCTAAGAGTAGCAGCTGTGGGGTCTGGAGCCATGCTTGAGAGATTCTCCAGAGATGCCCCAGAGATGCCCCAGAGATGCCCCAGAGATGCTCCAGGGATGCTCCAGAGATGCCCCAGAGATGCTCCAGGGATGCTCCAGAGATGCCCCAGAGATGCCCCAGAGATGCTCCAGAGATGCCCCAGAGATGCTCCAGGGATGCTCCAGAGATGCCCCAGAGATGCTCCAGGGATGCTCCAGATGCTCCAGAGATGCCTGACCTGCGCTCCCTCTCACTTCTCTTCCTCCCTACTCAAGACTCTTCATTCTTCCAAGGAAGTGGCGATGTCCTAAAAGCTTCCTGATAAAGGGGTCCAATAGAAATTCTTTAGCAGTTTTTTTTTTTGGGGGGGAGGGGTGGGTGGCTGGAATTTATGGTAAAACCCTGAAGGGAAATAGCAAGGTTTTTAAAAATAATTGAATTGTACTGTAACTCATGAACTTTCATGACTTTGAGATCTACTTTGTTCCACTTAGCGGTGTGCTCTGAATGTGCAACAGTGGCTATTGTAACAGGCATGTGTTTGAGTGAAAGAATTGCTAGAAGGCCGGGGCTGGAGATGGCTCAGCTATTAGAGTTGTACACTACCAATGTTGCTCTTGCAGAGGATCTGGGTTTTGCGCTCAGCACCCACACAGTGGCTCACAACTATCGGTAATTCACAGTTCCAAGACATCTGATACCATCTTCTGACCTCCATGGGCACCACTCACACACATTACACACACACACACACACACACACACACATATATATGCAGACAAAGAAAAAAACACTCATAAAATGTATTTTAATGTTTTTCAAAGAGTGCTTGTTGCTGTTGTAGAAAGTCTGGCTTGGTTTCCCAGAACCCACGCTGGGTAGTTCGTGGCTGACTATAACTCCAACTCTGGGGTCACCCAACCTCTGCAGGCCACCTATACTCACATGCACACAATCTAATGTCCTTTTTATGAGCCATGCTAACCCCCAGGATTCCCCATCTTCTTGGGTAGCTCTAGGCTGTGATAGGTTCAGAGTTTTGCCTTCATGACTGACTGTTGTCACTGAGAGGTCTCTGGTAGCACCCCCTCTCTTGGAATGGCGTTTTCCTGTAGTCAGACTAGACAGACAGGAGCCACTTCCATCCTTACCCCGCGGATGCTCGGCCACCTGGTCCAGGCACTGCACCTCTAGAGCAGGTTCTGTTTCCCTGATTTCTATTGCATTTCCTTGAAAGTCTCTGTTGTTCACACTAAAAAAGACTTTGGCTCTTCTTCCTTGAGGATGGAATATTCCCCAAAGTATTTTCTTTTGCATGGAGTATTTGGCTCTGTTCACCTATTTATCATTTAGATCATATGGCCTCGTGGCTCTTATTTTACTTTCAGGTTATAACATTGACTGTGTGTGTTTGTTAGAGGGGAGTGAATCAAAAGCCTTATTATACATGTTAGGCAAGTGCTCTACCACTGGCCTATAGCTTCAGTTCACATAAATTTGAGACAGGGTCCTGCTAAACTGTTCAGGCTGGTCTTACTTTTTTTTTTTTTTGTACAGGCAAACCTGAATTTATAATCCTCCTATCTCAAACTCCCAGAAACAGATTAATAGGCCCTAACCACTCATCTAAAATGCTAACATATGTCCTCCCAAACTGAGAGTTATCTGTAGCATTAATAATAAACACCTAGAGACAGATATTGAGGTTCAAGCACCAAACCACTAGAGAGTTCTTACTTCTACCAAGGCTCAGACAAACAAAGGGGTGATCTTGTCCTCAGCATGACTGTAGACTGCAATGCGCTCCACCAAACCTCAAACTGCAGACTGCAGACTGAGACTCCACATGGAGTTCACTTTCTTTGTGGCACAAGTAATCCACTGGGCAAGAAAGTGCCCTCGCCTAAACTGCTGACAGTATGCTGTCCTAACTGGACAAGCAGGACACAAAAGAGAGTGACTGCCAAACCTTGTCAAGACAAGCGAGGCGAGTCCTTCCAAAACCCTGTATCATAGAAAAGTCTGTCGAATATGCTAGGCCTTTATGCCGAGGATGGATGCCCCAACATTGCAGAGGAACTTTGGTGAGTCTCCAGGCAGCCAGCTGTTTCTGTCATTTCTCACAATTTTTTGGATGTCACTTGCTTGCACTTCCTTCCTACTCAGTTAATATTATTTCCTTCTTGGGTCTCTATAACCAGATAGTTATAGTTTTTCTTGTTTAGGAGACTCAGAAAAGAGAGTCACTAAAGAAGTGCGAAGTACATAAGGTTGAGAGATATTAAAAGTTAGTTTTAGATGGTAATGCAAGTTATGATAGAAAGTAAACTAGGTACAAGACTTTGGATTCGCCAAGATAGGATAGATAATAGAGTATTTTCTCCGAATTTGTCAAATGCAAATGGACTAGACACTGTTGATGTACTTATTGCCTGTATATATTACATATAGTTATTGTACTTATTGTATATAGTTCTTCTATTAATTATATTCTTTTTTTTTAGACAAAAAGGGGAACTATTGTGATATTTTATTTGTGTTTTAATAAATAAAGCTTTCCTGAAGATCAGAGTGCAGAGCTAAGCCACTAGAGGCCAGGGAGTGGTGGCACTTACCTTTAATTCCAGGACTCAAGGCCACCCTGGGCTACAGGAGATTGAATCTGTCTAAAAAGAGAAATAGAGCTCACACAAAGGTGGTCCCAGCACTCAGGAGTCACAGGCCTTTAATCCCAGCAGTAGGAGGTGGAGACAGAAGTAATATGGCTGGGCAGAGAGAGGTATGTAAGGCAGGAGGAGACAGGAGTTCATTACAGTCTGAGGCTGGGTGGAGAGAATTGCAGTCTACAGCAGTCACACTGAGGAAAGGATCACCTTTTTGTCTGAGTCTTGGTAGAGGTAAGCCTACCTAGTGGCTGGCTGCTTTGCTTTTCTAATCTTCATCTTGAACCCCAATATCTGTCTCTGGGTTTTTATTATTCGTGCTACAATTCTCTCACTGAGCCCCTCAAAGCAACACCTGTTTCTTCAGATACAGCTTGGGTTTGTAAAATAATCTGGCGTGATCTAGTTTAAAATGAGAAGTGTATAGCCAGGTGGTGGTGCACGCCTTTAATCCCAGCACTCTAGAGGTAGAGGCAGGAGGATCTCTGTGAGTTTGAGGCCAGCCTGGTCTACAGAACTAGTTCTGGGACAGTCAAAGCTACACAGAGAAATTCTGTCTCAAACAAACAAGCAAAAACCGAAAGTGAAGAGTTCAGCTCTGGACTTGTGCTAAGTGGGGTAAAGGAAAACAAACTGATCAAATAATCTAAATTGGGATTGTGCTTGATTTAGAACACAAAGGCATTATTCTTGCAGGGAAAACCATATAAACAATATAGTAATAAAGACAAACCATGCACTTAATGGGATAGAACAATGGCTCTGGAAGAGGACCAAGTTCAGTTTCCTACATGGCCACTTAGAACTGTCTGTAACTCTAGTCCTATGGGATGACACCCTCTTCTGGCTTCCATGGGTACTGCACGCACATGGAGCATACACGTGCATGTGCGTGTGCACACATGCACACACACAGTTTACTCTTTCAATTCTCTGAGGTATACACTGTAGGGAACCAAAAGTTGGTTTGACACCCCAAGACAAAGTTCTCAGCACAAAGGAGATTTATTTGGCTCAGAAGGACAGAGGGCATAAGGGACAAAGGCAATAAGTAATTGAAGAGGGAGAAGGGGAAGGAAAGAAAGAGGGGAGAAAAGGGGCGAGGGAGCGGGGAAAGGAATATTTGTCTCAGGGGGACAAAGGACCGCCTCTGGGTAAAGAGGAGATAGCCGTGACACATAAGATGGTGGTTATATTAAGGTAAAGGGGAAAGCCTCTGTTACGATGAGGTGCTTCATTTTAAGGGGGCTTTTGATTGCGGGACTTCAATACTTTCATAGCTGGACCTTGGCAGTCAGTCTCAAGAGGAGGAGGTGACCTAATAAGGGGACAGACCTTGGTGGCTAGCTTTAGGAACGTAATTTAATGGTTTTTAGCAAGGCAGAGGGAATGGGGGAGCCATGTTGGCCATGCTCAAGCCAGCTAGAGTTCCTTCATTCCCACGTTTTTGTTCTATTATTAGGTCACTAGGTATTGGGTAAGTGGGTATTGTTCTCTGGCTGCTTCCTGCTGACATTGGGGCGTCATTGTTAGGGGACCCAAGGAAGCTGGGTTGTTGGTCAAGGCTGTTTTACTTGTCGTACCATAGGGAAGTGCAGTCTGTGAGGCTGGACCAGGCTGTAGATTCCAAGGAAACAGCTGAGATGGAGCTGCCGTTGCTGGAACAGTCTTGTTGGTTTGGAATCTGGCAGGACAGACTAGAAACAGAGGTAAAGTTAAGGAGTTTAGGAGTGTACACTTGAAACTTTGGGTTCATGCCTTGGTAGTTGGGAAAAGGAGTCCCAAGCCCAGAGGAAGGTGGAGAGATCCCACCCTCAGGAATAGGCAACGGGCAGAGAAGTGTAGGCAGAAGGAGCTAACGGACCCTCTTGTGTTTGAGAGGGATGGAGGAGGAGGTCTTTGAGAGTTCTGGACAGGAATGCAGAGGATCTGGGGAACACTGAAGCAAAGGCATAAGTATGGAGGGATTGAGGGAGAACAGGTAGGAGTGTGAGTGACAAATTTTTGATAAGAGAAGTTTGGAAGCCAGGTGGTGGTGGCGCATGCCTTCAATCCCAGCACTCGGGAGGCAGAGGCAGGCAGATCTCTGTGAGTTCGAGGCCAGCCTGGTCTACAAGAGCTAGTTCCAGGACAGGAACCAAAAGCTACGGAGAAACCCTGTCTCGAAAAATCCAAAAAAAACCCCAAAAAACCAAAAAAAAACCCAAAAACTATATAAACTATATGCTCCAAATTACAGCATCCCATTTTAATTAATTAATTAATTTGTTTTGGTATTCAAGACAGGGTTTCTGTAGCTCTGGCTGTCCTGGAACTCAATTGTAGATCAGGCTGTCCTTGAGCTCAGAGATTTAGTTGCTTCTGTCTTTTGAGTGCTGGGATTAAAGGCATGTGCCAGTACTACCCTGGATATTCTATTTTTTTTTTTAAAAATTCATTTAAAATATTTGAAAATGTCTGTTATGACCCCCCCCCCATACCACACATGAGCTAAAAGGTAACATATAACTCCTCACGGTGGTCAGACTATTTCGCCTAGTTAACATGACAGTTCTTCATTTTAAAAAGAGTCAGCTATTGACTCTTGAAAGAAATACATATCCTCCAATAATACAGTTTTCCGTGTTATGCCCCACACTAAGGAGGACTATCTCCACCTACAGAACACCAACCGCGACTGAAGGGGGACACTGTGCCCTGTTGGCCAGTGAGAACCAGATCTTGTGCATCTTTCCTGAAGTCCAGAAAGAAATTATGCAACAAATTTTATTTAGCCCAGTCAGTCCCAACACAGCACAGAAAGCTTACAGAGGGTAGAAAGTGCATTAATAAAAGCCAGTCTTTACCCAAAGAAAACAGAAAATATATTATTGATTCAAAATATTTAACACTCGAATGATAAACTGCAATAACTTATTCTGGGTCCTACTGATGAGAGAAAGGAAAAGAAAAGAAGAAGGCTTTACGAAGATGTCCGTCTCTAGTTGAGCTCGGAAGTCAGTAGAGGTCACTAAGTCCGGCAGTCTTTCTTGCTTTTTGCATAAGTGCCCTCAGTTGGAATTGTTTACGGGACAGGAGGCGGACATGCTAGGAGGAGGAAAATGGTAACAGTTTAGAATGGCTTTGACCCAGGCATGAGGTCAGAGAGCATCTATCAATCCTAAATATAGTTAGCAACCTTTGGAACCCTTATCATATTACATGTATACATGGCTTTAAAAACTGCAGGATCTAGCTCAGGGGGCTTTGTTTGGCTTTGCAGTACTGGGATTGAATCCTCGGCACACAACAGGTTAAGTGCCCCACCCTGAAATATATTCCCAGCCCCCACCTACACCTTGAGACACCAAGATAATAGGAAAACATACAAGATTAAGCTTAATACAAGTCACCAAACTGTCTCTTGACTAAGAGAAAAGGAAGAGATGAGGAGAAATGGGGTTAACTCTCGTCAATGTCCAGAAAACAGCTTACTTCCCTTGCCTCTCTATTCACATCTTTTCTTATGGCATAGGCCCTGCCAGAAGACAGTGGTAAAGAGCCTTCTTTGTGATTTCTAGCTTACACACAGCCACTTACCAAAGTGCCCTGCCCAGCTTGCATGAACACTGAGCTGTCAGCAGGAGCCAGGTCAAAAATACAGAGTGGCTGGTTACTAAGCCCATATTCTCCATGACCCAACAGACAGCAACAAACAAAGCTTACTACATCTTTAGGTCTGTTCAGTATTAGCAAGCCAGAGATAACCTGCATTTAAAAGGATAGTCCACTTCCTTCTAGGACTATTTGATCTGAAAAAACTCATCTAAAATTATCCAATTCTAAGACATTACTGGATTAAAACAAAAACAAAACAGGGGTGGGTGATAATCTCACATTTAGGTGGTGTGACTGGGGAGGCAGAAGAAGGAAGTCTGGGGGGATGCTTATCCCAAGCTGCCCTGCCATGAACCTGCAGCAAAGCCCCGCGAGGAGGAAGAAAGCCTACCTTCAGGAACACATCCAGGTCTATCACTCCCCGCCTCAAGGCCTCTCCCAGGTAGAAGATAGTGTCTTCAATAGCATTTTCCTCTGCATACAGATTTAGAATCTGTTTATATAGTGGGGCTGTGGGGATGATAACTTCATCAATGTCATTATTTTCTGATTGGTTTTCCATTTTCTCCAGAGCAGAACTTAGTTCTTCATCCTTCTTTTTCAAAAGTTCTATGTTTTTATCAACCTCAGCCTGAAAACAGAACAGTCCACACGTAACTCACACTGATCTGTGCAGGATCACCTGCACCCCAACCTCAGACAGGGCTTTAAGCAGCCGAGCGAGTGCTTCCAAGAGCTCACTGGTAAGATGTGTGAGGGACCTGCCATCCCTGACATGAGCCCAGCTGTGAAAGGGACACACGGTGCTTTCCAAAAGGAAGTCCCTCCCACAGACAACCATCAAACAAGACTTTCCCACAGGAGGACTTCCCCGTCTGCGGACAAGATTCAACTCACAGGACTACAACACTTTCCGTAATATCGAGACGTGTGTGGTGGTTGCCGACTCTACCTTACGCTGGTGTCACATTCCTGAACTGAAATGGTTGGCTACTGCTATGCTCACTTTATACAAACACAAGAGAAAGGCTGGAGAGTGAAGGGTCACAGGCTGCACTGATGTGAAGCTCTCGAGGCCCCAGATGTCTCTGGATGATGACACCAGAGAAGCTGCAGAGATACGTGTGTGCATACACACATGTCTAAGCGTGCAGGTATTAAGGAGGCCAGGAATAGACGTCAGACTCTTTGGAGCTGGAGTTAACAGGTACTTGTGAGCAGCCTGATGTGGGTGCAGGGAAAGCAGTATGTGCTCTTAACCACGGAACCATCACTCCAGGCCCCTCAAAGATACTTTTAATAGTGACTCCAACAACATTTAGAAATACTATTCTCTTAGGTAGTGTGAGGCCTGCAGATCTTCACCATTTCTCCTGGAAAAAGGGCAATTTTCCCACTAGCACCCACTTTCCAGGAGAGCCGATGTGGCTGCTCTCGAGACCCAAGGTGCTCTAGTCTCTCCTTTCCTCGGTGTCCTCAGCCGATGACCTCCTGCCCCAGTCCCTGAGAACCGAGACTATAGGCACATGCTCCCACTCTGCTGAGAGAGCTACGCGTGTGTCTGGAGACCCCGCTGTTCACTCAAACTTCTACTTTACACCCACGGTGCACACATCCTCCTTTGCCTGGGCTATAATTAACCCCCAAATGGAAATCTCCGATGTATTACTTACTACTTCTTGATCTAAGCGGGTGACCATCTCTTCCAGTTTCTGGTGGCCCTTTTTCAGATCTTCCTCTGTTCGTTTCAAGGCATTGAGCTCTGCCTGGGCACCGTCCATCTCCTCTTTCATCCGCCATCTCAGTTTGTCACTGACTGCTGAGATGAGAGATGCTCGAATGGTGTCCTCACTGATTGTGCCGTCTCTGCTGGGACCTGAGGAGACAAGGCACAGACTCTGGACCCCAAGGCTAGCGTAGGCTTTCAGCATTCAGAAGTCAATTGTAACCGTATCCTTTTGCTAGAAACAGCTGCAACCAGCAATATGACAGTTTCCAGAGAGTTGTGGCCTTGAAACTGCTAAGTTTGAGACTACTGAGTTCTTGCCACTCAAGCCTGACAACCCTCGTTCAATTTCCGGGACCCACGGAAACAGCTGGATGAGTGGCCTCATCTGTTACTCCAGCACTCCTCTCTTGAGACAGGAGGCAGCAACAGGAGAGCTGGACAGAAGGTCACAGGCCAGCAGCAGAGCCAGGAGAGACCCTGCTTCAACATGCGGGAGGTGAGAAACACACATGCGTGCATACACCATCATTCAACATACATGGGACATGGGACACATTTCTTCTGCTAAACACATCAAAGAGCTGTATTTCTTAAGCGCCATTCACAGACTCATTTTTACTTAAAGGAGTTGAGAAGCAGTTCAGTGGTTAGGAGCAGCCATAATCAGGCAGCTGACAAAAGCCTGTTAACTGCAGTTACATGGGATGTGACGCCCTCTTCTGGACATTATGGGAACCAAAACACACACACACACACACCAAAATACTAATTTTAAAAAAGGACTTAACTATTCAGTCATCAGGACAGGATAAAGGCCAAATTGAAATCTCTGGTTCCTTACACTGTACTAATTTGTAAAGTATTTTTTAAACAAGGATGAGGGGCTGAAGAGATGGCTCAGTGGTTAAGAGCACTTACTAACTCTTGCAAAGGTTCCACTTTCAGATCCCTGAACACACATGGACACTTGCAACTGCCTGCACTCCAGTTTCAGGTACTCTACCCTCTGAGCTCCTGCATGCCCTTGGTACACAAAAACTCACACAAGAGCAAACATGCACGACATAAAAAGAGATACTTCCTACAAAAGTTTAGAATCTACCCGAGGGATGAGAAGACCATTGAAGACGGTTATCTTATTATGTGCCCATTTTGACAAAGCTACATTAGGAATAGGAGTTTAAAAGACCCTGGTTCTTTACAGATTAACGGTGGTGCATGCCTTTAATCCTAGTACTTGGGAGGCAGAGGCAGGTGGATCACTGAGGGTTTAAGGTCAGCCTGGTCTACAGAGAGTTCCAGGGGGGTGGTTACACAGAGAAATTCTGTCTCAAAAGTCCCAAATCTTAATAACCTATATGATACTTTATTATGCTTGTCAGACACAAAATGTCCTTGTCCCCGTGGTCAGGTGCCCAGATAATAACAATGACAGTGTGCCAAATTCCATCTATCTGTGTTGTAGGAATTATCTGGACTATCAAAAGTTAAGGGTCTTTTTGTACACAAACATACCAACAAATTTGGTTCAAGTTACCATATCTGGTCTAATGGATCATGTTACACTGATTTTAAATTTCCAACTTTTATGTTAAAGAACATACATTTAATTTTGGAATTTATATTGTTCTTATAAACTAGGTCAAGGAAGTCTCCATAAAAATCCATACAGAGGAAGCTGGAGAGATGGCTCAGAGGTTAAGAGCACTGGCTGCTCTTCCAGAGGACCTGAATTCAATTCCCAGCAACCACATGGTGCCTCATAACCATCTATAATGAGATCTGGTACCTCTTCTGACAGCACGTTGTATGCATAATAAACAAACAAACAAATAAATAAAATCCATACAGAAATACAAAAGGTCACAAGCAGCCCAATCCACCCTGAGCAGAAAGAACAGTGCTGGTGTTACAAACACAGCACAAAGCTGGAATAAAGTGGGCATACAGACCTGTGAAACAGAACAGAACAGTCAGAAATAACCCCAAGTGTCCACTACCATGTGATTTTACCAAAGAAGCGAGAACCATGAAAACCCAACATTACCGTGTAGAAGACTGAAATTAGGTACCTGTCTCTCACCTGTAAAAATCAACTAAACAGGAGCTCAACTGAAAATTCCAACGGCAAACAGTGGAAACACTTAAAGGCAAAGAACATGACTTTCTGAATCTGTCTTCAACAGCTCAGGAAACAGCAAGTGACAATGGGACTGCATCAAATTAAAAGGCCCTGCACAGCCGAGGGGACACCCACAGAACAGGAGAACGTCTCTGTCAACTCTAGCATCCATATGACCTTCAAAAATCAGACATCAAGACGGCTGCAGATGTAGCTATGATGGCTAATCTAAATGTATTTCTGTGCTGTGGGTGTCAATATCCACCTCGTGTGCAGGTGCTCGAGGGGTCCAGAAGAGGGCATCCTCTAGGGATTTAGCTGGAACTACAGGGGCTGTAAGACATCTGACATGGGTGCTGTGATCTGAATTCAGGATCTCTCCACGAGTAGCAAGTCCGCTGAGCCATTCATTACTCCTGCACCTGTGATGTCAATCTTGCCCGTCAGTTTGACAGGGTTTAGACTTACCATGGAAACAAAACTGAGGGAGACATGGTGGGAAGACATAAATGTGGGTGACACCTCTCCACGGGCAGGGGGCCCAGGATGACTAAAGAGTAGAAAGAGAGCCGAGCTGCCTGGCTGCAGATGCAGTGTGATCAGCTGTCCAACATTCTTGCAACCCTGGCTTCCTTGGCAAGCAGGCCTGTAGCCTCAAACCCCGAGTTAAATAACCCTTCAGTCCATTCTGTAGTCACTAGAAAAGTAACTAACGTGAGGGCTCAGATGGGAGAGCGCTTTCTCGGCATGTCCAAACCCTGGCTCGATCCCTGTTGTCTTGCAAACAGGCATGCTGCAACCCACAGGACACAAGGCAGGAGGGTCTGAAGTTCAAACAGTTCTCAAAAATAACACAAATGGTCAATAAATACATGAAAGCTGTTCAACATGTTTCCCCAACAGGGAAATGCAAATCAAAACCACACTAAGACTATCTCTTCTGAGTCCGATTAGTCATCATCACAACACAAGCAGCAAACGCTGTTGAGAACGTAAGGTAAAAAAAGACTATATAGCAGCAGCAAGTCCAAGACTCTTCCTAAGAGTGGACACAGGCCGGGCGGTGGTGGCACACACCTTTAATCCCAGCACTCGGGAGGCAGAGGCAGGCGGATCTCTGTGAGTTTGAGACCAGCCTGGTCTACAAGAGCTAGTTCCAGGACAGGCTTCAAAACCACAGAGAAACCCTGTCTCGAAAAAGCAAAAAAAAAAAAAGAAGAAGAGTGGACACAGGCTGAGGCAGCAATGTCCTGCCTGTAAAGGTCACAGTCCCTGTTAGGCTGCAGATGCTGGGATGAGACCAATCCTAACTTCTTGTCACACAGACTTTACTATAAAACACATCCAAGCTCTCTTGAAATCCAGCATGCTTTCATACAGGACAAGAATTCTAATTAAAATGTGAGAGATGGCAGCTGGATCTCGATGAGTTAGAGGCCAGCATGGTCTACATGGTGAGTTTCAGAACAGTCAGAGGTACAGTGAGACCCTGCCTCAAAAAACAACAACAAACAAAACAAACAACAACAACAAAAAAACCAATAAATAACCTGAAAACTGAAAGGCAAAATAGAAAATTCATGGGTTTCTGAAGTAGTAAAATGGGGCAGGAGAGCTCAGGGGCTGAGAGAAGTTATGCACTTATGAGAGATCTGGGTTCACGTCTCAGGATTGATATGGAGCTCACAGCCACCTGGACTTCCAGTGTGAGGTCATCCGTACCCTCACATACACAAATAAAAATAATCTTAAAAAAAAAAAACCCAAACCCAAAACTTCAGTTCAAAATTTAGTGAGGTCCTTACCACTGAAAGAAGAAAAAAGAACTGTTTGAAGCTTTAAACTATTTTTTAAAGTGCTTCAAGAGAAATCATATGTTCTACTTCAGTTTTCAGGACTGTAGACTTCTGCAATTCCAGACTAGCAAAAGAAAAGGTCTGGGTAGTGTTGGTACATGTCTTAACCGCAGCACTTGGAGGCAGAGGCAGGCGGATCTCTGTGAGTTTGAGGCCAGCCTGGTCTACAAAGTGAGTTCCAGGACAGTCAGAGCTGTTACACAAGAAACCTTGTCTCGAAAAACAAACAGGTCAAAGACTTTTATAATAATAATAACAACAACAACAATAAATTCTTAAAACTTTATGTCAGATGATATTCATCACCAAATTTAACTCTTAGGAAATAAGACACAATTTTCCTAGTGTTAGGAAACCAATACCCTCCCCGAGAAGATAATTCCTCAGATAATTAGGTTATATCTTTAAAGTGCTGTGGACACAATCCCCGACTTAAGGCCACTCAGTTCTCTAACAGTACTTAATGATCACTGTTGCTGTAAGCCAAAAGGCACCATTTTTAGACTAGTGAATCTATGATTAACCTATTAGAAAACAAGATAAACAGTAGTTTTTAATATGTCTGCATACCACATGCATGCAGTACCTGCAGAGGCCAGAAGAGGGTGTCAGATTTCCTGGACCTAGAGTTGCAGACAGCTGTCAACCACCACGTGTGTGCTGAGAATCAAATCTGGGTCCTTTAGAAAAGCGCTGTGTGCTCTTAACCACCGAATATCTCTGTGCCCCAACTTTTCTGATTTTTCACCCTTAACCCAAGCCCACAAAATTGTTTCTCAGCCCTGTCTCAGAAATGGAGTGTACGACCCCTGAGGTTGACTCCAGCCTCCCTTCACACTTGTGCACACGTATCTGCACACACACACCACATAGGTACATATATGTACATAAATGTAAGGAAAAAGGACAAATAATACCTAGGGACTGAAACTGACTGTGGATAGAAACTGCTGGATACAAAACCAAAGATACGGGAGAATACTACTTACTGTATGGTAACTATGGAGCCTGAGTTATCACAAATTATCTGCTCAGAAAGTGGATCAAACCATGAGGATTATTTCTTCTTATAATAATACAAAAAGTTGGTTTCTGAAGTAGGAGAAAACCTTCCAAACAACTACGTGCACAGAATTTTCATTTATAGTACTGAGTGCCAACCTGGGATTTGGCACAGGGCTTATGACAGCTTTTATAGGCAGAGAGAGCTTCAACATTGCTCCAGCTTTGCGCAGGCAACACAGTGTGGCTGCTGTGTGCTCATGGCGGAAACGGCATGTCATAGGCTACGGTACTTTTCCAAGTACGTACTGTTTTTGAATCTCAGATCAAATATACTTTTAAATGTATCATTTTCCATAACAGCCAATTTTGAGGATAAATGGAAAATTTCTAAGCCATAAAATTCTTCAAGGTTGATGTTATGAAATGAATTAACTACAAAAGTCTTTGATGGGCAAAAGGTAATTTACTAAGCCCAATAACCCAACATCCTGAGTTTAATCCCTGGAGTCAGTACAGATTCCCCAACACGTCCTCTGACCACCAAACTAGTGCTGAGGACAGACATACACAAACAAAAACATTTATAACCGAGATCAAAGGAATTACATTATCTAAGAAACAAGGCAACTAACTGTTCCCCTCCCATTCCTCTGTTGCTGCTTGAACCCAAAGAGTAGATTTAAAAAAATATTTTCACTTTAAATGTATGAGTGTTTGCCTGCATGTATTTCTGTGCACATCTTGTGTGACTGGTACTTGGGGCCAGGGCATTGGATCCCTTGGAAAAGCAGCCAGTATTCTTAACCACTGAGCCATCTCTTCCGTCCCAAATTTAGAAGTTTTGTTCTTTTTGATTTTGTTCTTTTAAACTTATAGATTGAATTAAAGATCTCCCAGCATTTTAATTTCTTATTCAAGTAATTTAAATTATATTGTTTAGGGCCAGACATAAGAACACAGGCCTTTAATGCCAGCACTTTGGGAAGCATAGGAAGGCAGAGCTCTATGAATTATATTGTTTAGGGCCAGACATAAGAACACAAGCCTTTAATGCCAGCACTTTTGGGAAGCATAGGAAGGCAGAGCTCTATGAGTTCAAGCCCAGCCGTCTACAAACTGAGTTCTGAGCCAGTGAATTATACAGGGAGATCCTGTCTCAAAAGTAACAAAAACAAAAGTTTACTGTATAAAGGGAAGTACATTACAGGAAAGACAATATCTTAATTTACCAAAGCTATGCTACTAGGCGATGACAATAGAAGCAGACGCTGTCTGGGTAGCAAAGGCACAGATATGAGCTCCTGATATCAGAGCTCATGACATCAAAAAACATAACAAATACCAGCCTCACGCCATCCTGTATTCATTCAAGCACTTAGCAAAATACACTTGGGTGAGCTGCCACACACCAGCTGTTTGAGGAGGTGGCAGCACAGATTGGGAAGAATGAGTTTGACAATAATACAAAGAAATAAGCAACGAACAAGTTCTTTGAGAACAGTAAGAGATAAGGTAACAGAAATGATGAGGGGCAGGATCCCACAAAGCCTTCTAAGCCCAAAACATTTACAGTGACTCATGAAATGAGGCTTTTAGCAGGAGTGACATCACCGACTCATGTTTGAGTAAGATCCTTCAGGCTGCTTCTGTCAGTATCAAATACAAAGGCTGCCGGTTTTCATACAGTAATTTAGACGAGATAATGGTGACTTGTACTGACTCTAGATATTTTGAAGGTAAGATGATTCTAGAGGAATCAAGGACGACTTGAGTTAGACTACGGAATAGGTATCAATGGAGATGGGTAAACTGTGTTCAACTTGAGTCATGCTGAGTGTAAATTAAGATGTCTGTTCACATCAAGTGGAGACAGCAAGAAGGCAGCTGCATATAAGACTGCAGAGGTCAGGAGAGAGGTACAGACTAGGCACAATTCAGCAACTGGGGGTACAGACAGGGCATTTAAAGCTGTACCACCAGAGTGAGGAGTCAAAGTACCAAGAACTAACTAGGGATTCCAACATTAAGTGGAGGACCCCGCAGACTGAGCACAAGTACCCGTGATACAGGAGGAAAAGAGCAAAGTGTGTCCGCTGGAAGAGCATCAAGCTGGCAGCAGCCCACTGTGTCAGACATCGAAGACAGACCAAGGAGGAGACGGCAGGCACCAGCCATTGGATTTAAACCCAGAAAGCTCACTATGACTCTGACAGAGCAGTTTTAAAAGAGGGAAGGCAAGAAGGGCTGAAGATAGCAAGGACAGACTGCAGTTTCAAGGATGCTTGCTGCACGGAGGAAATGGGGTGGTGCAAATCAGGAAGTGCAGCTGAAGCTTCAAGTTGTTTTAGGGTATTTTTTATGTGCCAAACAGCAGCAGACCACGAGGTAAGAAAGGAAATGCTGGAATGGTAACCCAGCGCAAGTTAGAAGACATAAGCTCCGGCAGAGAAGTCCTCAGGCCAAGCCGAGGTAGCCGAGTAACAGAAGGCGACTGCGTGACAACAGGGGGCACGCTGGGTGAGACAGACAGCACCGGTGAGCAACCCTTTCATGCAGGACTCGCTCGGGTGCTCTTACCTGTTTCCACACAGCCAGGACACAAAGCCCTACACTCTGCTAATGGTTCCTAACCTTACTTTGGGGGCTTTTCTTTAGGACTATTCCAGCTGTTACCTGCTGGAATAGTGAAGGTGACCTTCAGACCCGGCTCAACATGTGAGATTCACCAGTATGAATGTGGCAAACAGGAAAGTTAGTGAGCCATCAGCTATTCGTTTAGACTTCTAAATGGCAGAAGGCTCATTTATAGGATGTTAAATCACATTACAGGACACTGATCACTACAGACTTTCTTATATGGAAGAATATCCTAAAATTTTATACGTAAAAATGAAACACTTTTCACAGGAGACCTTGACTTATGTAAACAATGAAATGCTCACAATACTTACCAACAGTGGTCACCGGAGGCTGGGAAGGGTACTGGGAGCTTGTTGTGGCAGGGTATGGGCCGGCAGGTGGGTAAGGACAGCCAGGATAAGCACTACAGGAAAGAATACCAAACGTGAAGATGACCCAACACCTAGTGCTATGAGAACCCCACCGAGAAGGTGAAGTTGACATTGCTAATTAATGAAATTATAGTTTTAGAGATGAAGATGTTTATTCAAAGAACAGTATATGCAAATCCCACTACTGACACTGGGTTTAAAGTGAACTGTTAGGACAGCATGGCAGTGTGCACCTACAATCTGGGAAGAATATGAGGCCGGGGCTAGACAGTTGGCTCAGTGCTTAAGAGTGCTTGCTGCTCTTGCTGAGGACCCAGGCTTGGTTCCCAGCACCCACATGCTGGCTCATAGTTACCCATAACTCTAGCTCCAGGGGATTCAATACCCTCTTCTGACCTTTGTGGGTACCACACATTCATATGGTACACAGAGATTCATGCAAACAAATTGCTCATACACATTTAAAGAAAAAAAAAGTCAGGTGTGGTGTTAGTGGCTCATGCCTTTAATCCCATCACTAAGGAGGTAGAGGCAGGTGGATCTCTGTGAGTCTGAGATCAGCCTGGTCTACACAGGGAATTCCAGGACATCCAGGAGGACTGTCTCAAAACCAAAGAGAGGTCAGTGTGGGTTATGTAGTGAGACTCTACCTCAGAAACTGAAAAACAAAGAAGTTATCATACACAACAGCCTGAAGGTATGGCACACCTATAATCCCAGCCTTTCTGATGGGTTCCAGACCTGCTGGAGAAATGGCTCAGTTGTTCTTGTAGAAGAGCCAGGTTCAATTTCCAGCACCCACAGGGTTGCTTGCAACTGTCCGTAACTCCAGTTTCAGGGGATCCAAAACCCTCTTCTCACCTACCCTCTTCTCACCTCTTAGGGCACCAGGTATGCAAGTGACGCACAGACATACACATGAGAAAAACACTCATACACACAAAATAAATACATCTTAAAAAACGTGAGCTCATATATATATGTATGTATATATAAACCCAAGAAATAGCCAAGTGTTCTTGCTTGTCTCGGACTATATAAGGTTATCTTCACAGAGGCATTCCTAAGGAAAAGACCCCATTAGTAACAGAAGAGCAATTTTCCATTCTGATTTCTAGTCTACAGAGAATAACAGTATTAAAATTTTGTCCGAGGTTTACTGGTAACCTTCAAAGCCTTCAAACATTCAATCTGAAAGCAAGTCTTTACAAAATTTAAAAAACTTTTAAGTGGTGGCGCACGCCTTTGATCCCAGCATTTGGGAGGCAGAGGAAGGTGGATCTCTGTGAGTCAAGGCCAGCCTGGTCTATAAGAACGAGTTTCAGGACAGGGCCCAAAGCTACAGAGAAACCCTGTCCCCCACCACCAAAAAACAAAAAAACTTTTGTTTCTCGGTTGTTCTGTGTCACTCATGTATTCTAATAAATAGTCCTAAATTTAGATTCTGGAAAATCCAAAGTTTCTTTCTAATGATTTATTTTTATTTATCATACTTAATGAGTCAGGGTTTTGTTATGTATCCTTGGTTGGCCTGGAATTCATAAATACCATCTTGCCTCTGCCTCCGGAGTGCTGACGCCCAGCTATTTTTCTTTATGGGTGTACACATGTGGGTGCCAGGAGACAAAAGAGAGTGCTAGGTCCCTTGCAGCTGGCGCTCCCAGTTTGGGTACTGTGAACCAAACTCAGGTCACTCTGGAAAAGCAGGAATGCTCATACCCAAAAAGCCATTTCTCTAACCCCTTCTCAAAAAGGAAAGAACAAGTACTTCAAAGCCCCAAACCAATCAAAATCACTGTCATTGCCAACCCTAACCCCTTATTTATTTATTTTAAAAATAAAACAAATTTGCATTTCTATAGATAACCTAAAACTCTTTTGGAATTATATGCATAATATCTGCAATAAAATACGACCAACAAGCCATAAATGGCAGCCTGAACCTATAATTCCAAGGCTGAACCAGGATTATGAATCTACAGAGCCAGACTTATCTCAAAAATACCAATAAACCGTTCACTGAATTTCAACTAACCTTATTTAATTTCCCAGTTAGCATTATTTTGATTCCCAACATAATAGAATTTTCATTACCTGGGATTGGGAGGGTATCCAGATGGGTATGCGGAGATTCCACTCGGCATGCCTGGCATGTAGGAGGCTAAAAATAATTTTTAACATTTGAAAGTCATATGCACAGTCCTGAATATAAAGGCTGTAGAGTTTTACACATCACTGTCAAACCACAGCAAAATTCCACACCAAGAATCCAATCTCAGGCTCAAAACAAAATCAACACCTGTATTTCTTTAAGGAATAGTTCTTTAAGGAATAAATATTTTGAAGTCAATTAAGTCTCAAGTCATTAAACTGCGTGACAATACTCATGCAAACCCCAACAAGAAGTGACTGGCAGATAGGTCAATCTGGTCAGCTCTACCTCATATTCATCTGTAGTTTAGAAGGTCATGCTGGCCCCATTTGCTCTAAGACCTGCTCCTTAGGCGGTAACCTGCCTCTGCATCTAAGAAATCCTGGCACACTGAAGACCATATTGACTGATTTGCACAGTTGGTTTTGTTGGCTTGGTTGAGAACCCAAGACTCCAAATCACTGTAAGAAATCCTATAAAAACTTACATCCACACTCATCTAGACCGGTTAAAAAAAGCTTGGAAATACTATGGGAAAAAAAGTTAAAAGTCATTAGTCTTCAAGAGCTTTCATTCATTCAGACCCACTTGGTCAGTGGTACCAAAGGCTGGCTTGGCCTCGATGGAAAAGGACTTGCCTTCAGAGGCAATTGCACTCAAACATCCCTTATTCGATCCAATGGTGAATCAGCACTTAAGTCAACAAACAAGTGTTTTATTGCCTTCTATGTGATAGGAAGCAGGGTCTGACGAAGGGGAGATGGAGGAAGGTGGAGAGAGAAGAGAAGAGAAGAGAAGAGAAGAGAAGAGAAGAGAAGAGAAGAGAAGAGAAGAGAAGAGGATGATAAGAAGGGAAGGCACGAGACGAGAAGGAATAGTTGGGGCCACAGAGAGTCACAAGTGGCTGTGTTCTGTTAATTGTGCTGACAGGGAAAGCACAGAGTGCTATCTACGGGATCACCCAGGGAAGGAGCTAATCTAAACCTAAGAGGTAGAGGAAACAAAAGTGATCCCGTAGAGGAATGACAGATGAAGCTCGAAGAAAAAGAGACACGGAGCCTTCAAAGAATGACCTAGAGGACAGAATATCAGCAAGTGGGAGAAGTACGCTGGGCTGCTATCAACAACAGGCTTGGAAGCCTTTACCAGCCCAACAAATCAGGGTTCACAGCCTTCTTGTTAGAATGTTTCAGTAGATCGGTAATACTTTGCCTAAGTATAATGAAGGATGAGATTCAGTATTTCATTAAAAAACAAAAAAAGTCCCCCAAATGTCACAATTCCATTCCACACACAGACACTTTTCAAGTAGGATCTCGGAGAAAAGGCGAGTCCACTGTTAAGTATCAGCAACACACATGGTCAGTATCATTCACTTCCATGCTACTTTCTCCAATGTGCAAACCAGTATCTCAGAGTAGTAATATTTCTTTTCTTATCTTAAAAACTAGTTACCGAAGGGCCTGGAGAGATGGTTCCATGGTTAAGAAGCAACACACACACACACACACACACACACACACACACACACACACACACACACACACCATTTGAGGGGCTAGAGAAATGCTGAGGTTAAAAGCAAGTACTGCTCTTGCAGAGGACCTGAGTCCTAGTCTTAGTACCCACACCAGACAGCTTACAAATGACTGCAACTCCAGGTACAGGGGATCTGCTGCCTCTGGCCTTCTGAGGCACCTGCCCTCATATGCACACACCCACATAAACACACTCACATGCAGTTAAAATAAATCTTTTTTAAAAACTGAGGTTTGGATATAATGATGGCTTTAAATTTATGTGTCTGAGTGTCTTGCCTGCAATTACTTAGATGCTCCATATGCGTGTTTGGTGCCCGAGGGTTCAGAAGAGGGAAAGGATTCCCTAGAAGTAGAATTAATGATAGTTGTAAACTTCCATATGGGCCCTCTGCAAGAGCAACAGGTGTTCTTAACTGCTGGGTTGTCTCTCCAGTCCCATGATGCTGACTTTTTACAGACTCAGTGTCTCACTATGCTGCCCAGACAGGCCCTGAACCCCTAGGCTCACACAATCTCTTGGCAAAACTTCCAAAATCTTTGGAACTACAGGCACACACTATTGTACTTGATTTTAATAATGTCTTGTAGCATGACTCATCATTCAAAAATTACCCCGAAGAGATAAAAAATTTTCTGAGCAGTGATTTCTCAACTATTAACTATTTATTCAAATATGTATCAAAGCCTCTTGGCTATTACTTAGGATACGTATGGGAGCAATCCAGACCTTTGTTCACAGCCATCCTGATGATAAGATGGCTGCTACCTAAATGTCTAAAATGCTATTAAAACTGGAGGAGATGGCAGTACAGTGCTTGACTTAAACTAGCTTTTCAGTGCCTGAGGAGACAGTGAGTGCAAAACTGGACTGCAACATTGACCAGTGCGGTTTCTTTCCGGAACACTCTATTTCCAAAGCCAATGTGAAACTGAAAGAAATAAAGAAATGTTCCCTTTGTCTAAGTGGTAACAAAGTGATCTGAGCAAATAAATGAGGGCATCAGACTAGGAAATATCTAGTGCTTTAAACGTAAAACCCTCAGTCAACAGGACTTCACTAAGACAAATCACTAACATCCTTACTACAGGAAGCACTAGTCCTAAAGTCAAGTTTACTCTGGGAGGAAGGGGAGGGAGAGGAGAGGAGTCACTTCTTTTACCTTCCCATTCTGCCCATGGATCAAGATACTCCAGGAAAAACAGATTAAAAACAAGAGAATGAATGACTTTAGGTAGAAAGAAATAAAGTTCACATAAATGGTCATCAAAGAGAAGTTTGTCAGAATCACAACTTAAAACACAATAAAAACAGTACAAAACAAAAATGTCAAAACAAGCTAAGTACAACCAACTCTTAATTACCCAGGATGATTGTGAAGTAGCAGCAAGAGTCGTTTACATAAACAGAACAGGGACAGAGCAGAGCTGTCCCAGGAGTGGACCAATACTGTGCCCGTGCCCTCATCCCTCCAACAAGGTAGTCACAAATTGGCTGTACCGTAGAGAAGCACCACAGAGCTAGATGTCCAATTGTGTATACCCAGAACAGCTCAAGGGATGAGCTAGTTGACTGCAATTAATTCTCTACCACACTGACCTTGGAGTCTCAGAGAGACCTCAGGCTAACTTTCAAATTACACCTGCTTTCCAGGTGGTCAAGTAAGGCTTTTCCATAGCATGCATAATTTAAAACTTCTAGCTCCATTTGGCATCTTCTCTTCCACTCTGGAATCCAGAACATTCACACTCGACTACCCACAGATGGAAGCCCCAATACCAGTCTTTGGTAGGAACCTGTATATGTGGACACGGGGCCTCAGGACATCTCCCCAAACTCCACTAACAAGACAAGCTAAAAAGCAAAGTAACATTATTTCTAAGAGTTTTACAAGGCTTCTCTTCGTTTCTGCAAACTTTAATATCAGATCACAATCACACTTACTATTTGGTGGCCCTGTTGCGGTGTATGGCGGGTAGGATGCAGAAACAGTGGGTCGGGAGAACACTGGGGGCTCCTCTCCAAATATCACAATCATGATCTGAATAAGCTCCAGCAACTCTGACCGTGGCTAAAAAGAGGTGAAACAGGAAATCAAGTCAGCCATAATTATTTCTCAGTAAAATAGAAGAGTTTGGCTTTTTTTTGTTGTTGTTATTACTAAAGTCTGAACTCAGTATGACACTCTTGGCTTTTTATTATTCGACGTGTGTGCACAAGCACATACACCAACCAGTGTGCACGGAGGTTGGAAGACAACTCGCAGTTAATTCTCTCCTTCCACCTTGACTTGAGTTTAGGGGTCAAACTCATGTCACCAGGCTGTGTGGCCTGTGACTCACGAAGTCATGTGGCCGGCCCCAGCTATTTTCCTGACCACGTCGATGTTCACAGCAGACAATGGGTTACATGAGCATGGGAACACGGATGTATCTTTTTACCCACAGTTCTCCTTTTGGTGTAGTAATCACTGTGAAAAAGTGCAGAGCAGGCACAAGCCTTCCAGAAACAGCAACCAGTGAGGACCACCTCAACAGAAGGGACGGGGCCAGCTCAAGGCCAGGCTCTCACAAGCTCACTCTATCTCTAAGTTCTCCCTTTCAAGAGGTCAGAGGGCAAAGCAGCGTTGCTTTTTCCCGCCCATCTTCCACTTCTAGCTTGTGAGTGCACCCATGTATCCACCCCACTGCCACCACCACTTGGAGCCCAGTGTCTGAGGTTTGGCTTTCTAACGCAGACTGAAAACCACTGGATCTCCATGTCCTCTCCAGGCCGTCAGCACAGACTGGGACTGCTGAGGAGCTAGTGGGCTCTCAGCCTCTCTAATGTATAGACTGCCACTGTTGGTTTACCCAACACTATCACATAAACCAACCTCGTAAGTCTTCTTTGTAGGGCCGGAGAGGTGGCTCAGCAGTGAAGAACACCGGCGCAGAGAACCTGGGTTCAGTTCCCAGCACCCACATGTTAGCTCACAACTGCCTGCCAACACCAGATCCAGGGGATCTGATACCCTCTTCTGGTTTCCACAGGGGCCAGGCATACATGTGGTTCATACACACATACAAACAAAACATTCATACACAAAAAATAAAAATAAATAAATCTTAAAAAATAAAAAAAGCTGGGCTGGAGAAATGGCTCAGCGGTTAAAAGCATTGCCTACTCTTCCAAAGGTCCTGAGTTCAATTCCCAGCAACCACATGGTGGCTCACAAACATCTGGAATGGGGTCTGGTGCCCTCTTCTGGCCTGCAGACATACACGCAGACAGAATACTGTATACATAATAAATAAAAAATATTAAAAATAAAATAAAACAAAGGCTTCCTTTGTAGCATACTCACTGTACTGGTCCTGTTCCTCGAGAGAACACCAATACAATCCAGGCCTAGCTTATCTGTAGTGCAATGCTGCCCTGCCAGTTACACTATCAGCAGAAACAAGATATTATCCTGGACAGATCCCATCAGTGTAGCTATTTTTATAAAATATATTCTACTTCTGAATCTTGTCTGTTTTTGTAAGTTTAATTCAAGTAAATAAAATGATGAGTAAGCATTATAGATTCTGTTACGGAACTTTTCCACCTGGTTAGTATTGTAGCTTACGTCTGCATCTTAGTACTTAGGAAATTGAGGCAGCATGGATCTTTACATATTTGAGGTCAGTCTGGATGACACTCTAATAAACCAACCAGCCAACCAACAAAAGCCACCAACACCAAAAACTAAACGAAGGAATAAATGAGTCTTTTCTAACTGCCTCAGTTCAGTGACTGGTCCACTGTCTGAATTTACTTACTGTCCTTGGAATCTTCCCAAAGTGTAAACTGCAGACAGATGCCAGTGAGCAGAACACACATGCAATCAGTCAAGGAACCACAGGATACGTACGTGTTTCCAGTCATGCAGATACGGCAGGTAGATTTTCCCATTTGCATCCACATGCTTTCCTGTTTTAATAGTCATTGAACTAGTAGGCTTCACAAAACAGATAGGGGGATTATAAGGGTATGTGTCCAGCAGCCACAGGCATATTGGAATATTATACGTATTACCTGCGAGAAAAGAAGAAATCTCAATTACTCTACTTTTACTAGTTCCCAGGAGTATAATATATGAAGTTGAGAGCAACAAACATCACCACTACTGCCCGCAAAAGCATTATTTCTATTTTAAAATTTAAGCTGTTTCTTGGAGTTTTGGTTTGTAAGCCACACCTGAGGGGTAAAAGTGCTGACTGCTTGCTACTGGAGAAATTCTTCTGACTCAACCTAACACTTGCTGCTTGACTCTTGTCATTCCAGCTAAAGGCCTTGCTGGGAAAGGGAAGGGAGGGCAGTGACACACCACTCCCTTCCAAAGCCAGCCTCTACCCTCCAACGGCAGCAGGCGCCTTGCTGAGTCTTCCACCAGACCCATGCTTGTGGCGGCTTTGGTGGTAATTACTCAGACTCCGTGCCGTTACCCTCTCCTCTTTTTATGAAATAGAAACCTGACTACCGTAGTTCAATACTGGATCTCAAAAGATGCAACATACCACATTAAACATAAACCAGCCTTTAACTTTCTATTTATTTATTTATTTATTTATTTATTTATTTATTTATTTATTTATTTATTATGTATACAATATTCTGTCTGTATGTCTGCAGGCCAGAAGAGGGCACCAGACCTCATTACAGATGGTTGTGAGCCATCACGTGGTTGCTGGGAATTGAACTCAGGACCTTTGGAAGAGCAGGCAATGCTCTTAACCACTGAGCCATCTCTCCAGCCCCCATGGGTTTCACTTTCACCTTTACAAGCCCAACAGAAGAAATACGTAAGCATGTTTCACCTAAAGAAATCAGATGCTAGTGGAGCTTCCAAGTTTTTTCTCAGCCCCCAAACACATCTACGATGTGTAACTGTAATACACAAAGCCTTAGGTTTATTACCAACAGTTAGAATTCCCTTTTTGGAGAAGGGGGTAGGGGGGAAGGAATCCCTACAATAACTTGGACGTGTATGCTGACTCATGAAGAATGGCTGAGGGAAAAAGCAGGCTTCCCTTAGATAAAATCGATTTTCATACACTTCCACAACCTGCATTCCCACCAGAGCTCATTCCCCCATGCAATGCTGAAGGTAGTAATTAGGCTTACATTCGTCACAGATGCTCTCAGTTAATCTGGGACTATGTCAGGCACAAATGACTGACAGTGATCTTCCTATGTGCCCTTCTTCTTCCTTTGAACCTCACTGTACTGCAATCACAGACTGCTGTGTAATATCCCCCAAGGTCAATGCTTGTTCCCCAGATGATGGCAATATTCTGGTGCCTAGGTTACAGAATTAGGTCACTAGGGCAGGGCCTCTGAAGGTGGTCCTGGCCCTGGCCCCAGCCCCTCTCTCTGGGGACATTTATGTCCTAGCTAGCCATAAGGAATAGTTATCAAACACAACTGTCCCGAAGCAGAATGGGCTCTTAAACTAAATGCTCACTTGTCACTTATACTCAGCAGGGAATCGACTGGTTGAGAGAGACAAGTGATCCAAAGCCATCATTATCGATAGCATAGCCGTAAGTAACAGGTGCCTTTGACTGTTTGCTTAGTGCACACCAGGCTACGTGCCAAGCCTTACATGTATCGCTTCCATGAACTGTCAGTGCCTAAGTTAGGTACTATTCCCGAACGCTGTGGGTGCCCAAGGTCACAAAATTCAGACTGCACAGCAGGAAGACAAATCTAACTGTGTCCCTATTTTAAATTAAAGCACCACTTCACCACAGTCCAGCCTCCCACAGTCAGAAAGGTGTGAATGGTGAGAGGCTGAAACAGCAGACACCTAAGACCCCTCTACAGTGCTGATCCCACGAAACAGCAAATCCCATCCACTGTGAGGCACCTCTTTGCTGCTACCTGATAGAAAAGTTAAGACAAAGCAAAACTGTGAGGTGCTGCTGCTAAATAAAGGGGAGTCAGAACTGGAGTTAAAAGGCTCTTTTGTCAAGAAGGCCGTAACTCCTTGGCAGCATGTTCTTGTCAGCAGATACATAAATATCATTTACCTCTATAACGCACAGGGATCGTTCCAGTGAGGTTCACCAGCTCCCTGGAGCTACCATCATTAAAAACTGAAAGGAAAAAACAAAATTTAATCATGAGCATTTTTGTACAGATCACCATGTAAGTTACTCTTTCAGAAACACCAGTGAACTAGGAAATGAGGTTAACTTGTCAGTGTTCAGTAATAAGACTCCTTTGTTGACTTGGCTTAAAAAGCTTTGGGTTTCCTGTAAAAACGGATCTGAGTGGGGCATTCCCAAATACAAGTTTTGGATCTCCAACTAAGACAATTCCAAGCCAATTTAAAAAATCACTCTAAGAGTCAGGCAGTAATGGGACACGCCTTTTAATCCCAGCACTTGGGGGGCAGAGGCAGGTAGATCTCTGTTAGTTTGAGGCCAGTCTGTTGTACAGAGGGAGTTCCAGGACAGCCAGGGCAGCACAGACTAACCCTGTCTTGAAAAACCCAAAACAAATAAAAAACCCATAACATTCTGAAATTACTGGACTGTAGGCCTGAGATGGATGCCTATGATTATGCCAAAATTATATTCCCAATAAGTTGTTTTTTTAAACAATTTTAAGAATAAATATATCAGTAAATAATAAAAATCATCAAGACTGAGTATAGTTTAAATGAAGCACTTGTCTAGAATCAAGACCCCGGACTTGATCCCTAGTGATGCTAAAAAGGAGGAAGAAGTCACTGCCAAGTGATGCCATATGAAAAGCTAACCATCATTTCATTTTAGAAGCCCCCACTCGCTGTGGCCAAGTTGGAAGAGTGCTTATGTGCTTTAAGCCTTGGATTTATCGCCAGCACTGCATAAACTGGGCACGGTGGTACATGCCTATGGTCCTAGAGCTTGAAAGGTGAAGACAAGAGAATCAGAAGTTCAAGACCACCCTCACTTACACAGAAATCCTGTTATTCTCAATCTCAAGGTGGAATCAAACTACAGTACTGAAAACAGAGGCACTTCCACAGTTAAGTACAGACATCTTTCAAAATGCATTTATGTTTACATTATGTGTGTTTTGGAGGATAGAAGAGGGCACCACATCCCCTGGAACTGGAGTTACAAACTGTTGTGACTACCATGCAAATGCTGGGAATTAGACATGGGTCCTCTGGAAAAGTAATATGTGCTCCTAACTGCCGAGCCATCTCTCCAACTTACTTACCATGTCTGCCTGTCTCTCTCTTTCATTTGTTTTTGAGACAGGGTTTCACTAAGTAGTCCTGGCTGGCCTGGAACTCACTCTGTAGACCAGGCTAGACTTGAATTCTGAGATCTGCCTGCCTCACTAGTGCTGGGATTAAGGGTGTGGGCCACCACGGCCTGGCTCTCTTTTTTCTTAAGACAAACAAATAAGTAAACAAACCCATATTTTAGGTGAATGAATATTTTGCTGACAAAATGTACTATGTATATGCTTGGAGTCCATAAAGGCCAGAAAAGAGTGGCAGATCCCTTGGAACTGGAGTTATAGACAGTTGTAAGCTGCCGAGTTGGTGCCGACAATGAAAATGAACCTCAATGCCTTTTCTATCTTTTGCATAATTTGTGCTGCACGAACTGCTTCATTTTTAATGATTGTTTGGAACAAACACTGTAACACAGGACAAAGGCTGTACTACGGATTTGTAGGACACAAGGTCCACATTGTTAAACATACAGGCTTTTCTTTAACAGAAGAAAGTAGCAATGTTTACATGGAAAGCCGGAGGAGATACTGTTTGATACCCTGATGATCTTTTGTTAGTCTGTGGAGCCAGTTCTCACCCAAATTCCCCCAGAATTCTGAGATAGTTTCTCAGTCACTAGAACCCAACCACATGAGAGGTCCCATGCACTTTACGCGAGTTTGCTATTATGCTTATTACAAACCCTTTCTCCCCAGGCCCTTGTCCTGAGCATTATTTCTCAGTAAATAGACCCGTTCTTGCTGAAGAGGTCTCAGGTGCTCTGCAAGGGAGTTTAGATGTAGTCATGCCTGAAGCTTTGTTGGGATAATTATCACGAAGAAACTTTTTTCCAAAGTTTCACTGTATTTAAGTATGTAAAAATTAAACTGCCTGGCATCAGACTCCAGAAGTGTGAACCATCCTGGCTAAGCTGTGCTGAGCCAAATTTCATTTTTGCCTCTCCACAGAACATTTTGCTGCCAGTTGTGAAGCTTGTAGGGACCCCCACATGGATTCAATATGAAACACCCTTCAAAGGTTCTTGTGTTGAGGTCTCGGTTGCCTACTGATGGGCCCCAGAGAAGTGACCAGACCATGGGAAGCACAGCCTCAGCGGTGAATCAATCACCAAAGTGTTCACAGTGATGGCATTATTAAAGTGGGTAGACCAAGCTGGAGCATCTCTCATCCCGGACCTCTCTCTTCCTTCAGCTTTCCTCAACCATATCCTTCTGCCACGACGCTTTCCCCACCTCAGGCCCACAACAATGGAGTCAAGAGATCACTGACTGCAGTCCGAGACTGAACCACAGCCTCTCCAGCCAGTTGGTGGATTTTCCCAGATAATCTCTCAGTGAGAAAAGCTGACACGTGCTCTAACAAACAAGGCGAGCACACACAGCTACACTGGCGACACCAGCTATTCTGCTGACAACTGTCTAACTTTGTGCATCTTAGAGTTACAATACGTTCTTGAAAGCACCTGGGACACTGAGGCAGGAGGATCACTATGAATTCAATGACAGCCTGAGCCATGTAGTAAGTTCCAGGACATCTTAGGCTAGAATTAGACCTAATCTTAAAAATCAAACAAAACAAAAATATTCCTATGTTGAAACACTACATTTAAATTTACAGTGTTGTTTACTCTAAAAGTATTTTGATAATAGCTTAGGCTGGGTTTAGCCATATAAGATCTGAGTGATGGTGTTAGACTCTATCAGTTTTGATTAACAGTTAGTTTCAGCATGCAGTAAAAGCCACACACCTTTAATCCCAGCTCTTAGGAGGCAGAGGCAGGTTGATCTCTTGAGTTGAGTCCAGAGCCTGGCCTACTGGAGCCACTTTGGCATTAATTTAGCATTATGTGGGCAGAAATAAGGCAGACCCTCTGTTACCCCCCACCTCTCCACAGACCCACTGTTTTCAAGCCCTGCAGTGAATGCAGTTTACAAAGTCTCAGCGACAAAACCCAGTTTTCTGCCTCCAGAGAGCCAAGGACCTCATAGTGGACAGGAGGCAACATGGTTTCCTCTCAGCCCTGGCACCCTCGTGTGTTCAAAGTGGGACTAATGGGACTGTAGAAGCTTTCCGTGAGGACAGAAAAGCCTGCTGCACTTAAAAATAAACAAAACCAAAACCAAAAGTTTGCAGGTTTATAAAACATAAGGGACAGTTAGTCCCAAGTTGTCTTGAGCTGTGCTCCTGAGAAGAGAGGTGCTGTGGGGAAGGGGGTGCTGAGCATCAGAAACTAAGATTCTGGCAATCCCTGCAAGGCACACCACCTCTCAGCTTCACCACAGGCTGCACTTTGGCGCACTGATGAGCCTAAGACATCTTGCTACAGTGAAACCGAGTTTTAAAAACTGAGAGGCGAGGGGAGACAGACACAGAGACAGGCAGACTGACTGACTTCATTTAATGCCCAGGCTGGCCTGGATTCCTAGGCTCAAGTCGTCCTCAGATTCCAGCTTCTTGAGTAGCTGAGATCATAGGCTCATGCTTCCTGGATACATGTAATGTTGTTTAATCTGTAACTGGTAAAACTTAACCACAGAATTCTGCTCTTAGCAACCGTCTTCACAACTCTGGTAAGAGGCCTGGCAAGATGACTCCCTGGGCAGAGCACAGTTGCAGAGCCTGCTGACCCAAGTATAATCCCCGTAACTGACACGGTGAAAGGAGAACAGACTCCTCTAGGTTGCTGTATGACCTACACGTTTGCTGTAGCATGCTTCTTTAAATATTTTGGGAAAAAAAACTTTAGAAAATGATAAACTAAATTATCTTTAAGTTTTCCTCCTATGGGCTGGAGGTATGCATGCTCATAGAAGACTTTAGGTGTGATCTCCAGCACAGAAAAACAAATATCTCCCAAGCCTAAACTTGCGTAGTATTGTGTCAAGGTAACGCTTTTTAAGACTTAAAAGCACTCGCTTTTTTTTCAGACATATACTCTCCTGTGTCCTGACACCTTTATTAGGCATAAGTTCAACCCTTCAGCTGGAAACCCAACAAACTGAAAAGGAAGACAAGAAAATTGTAGCTAAGAACACAAGGAACAAACTCAAACACAGTGATGGATATTCTCGACCCATTAACTTACCATACGAATCCAATACAGGTTTGAGATCTTTGTACATAGCGATGACATTGACAGTCTGACGGACAGTTAGATCTCTGTATTTGTACTAAAAAGAAAAAAGGACAAAGTTTACTCAAAACCAATGTACATCACTTTATTGACCGATTTGCTTTCTTTTTTCAAACAGAGTTCCGTGTAGCTCTGGCTGTTCTGGAACTCACAGAGATCCGCCTGCCTCTGCCTCCAAGTGCTGGGCGGTGCGTGTGCCACCACGCCAGGCTGGATTTCCTGAAAATGTTATTTCCCTTGTTGCAGTCTTCTTGGATCTCCGAGTCATCATTAACACTAAAGTCCGAGGGCCCAGGCTCTCTTCTCTTTACTGCCACCTGCGTGAACTCTTAGCGGAGCTGCTCGCTACTACTTTAGCACTTAATCAGGTTCAAAGGCCCCATCTAAAGGGCTCAGTGGTTACGAGCAGGTAAGAGCACTAGCTATTCTTCCAGAGGACCCAGGACGGATTCCCAGCATCCACATGGCAGTTCACAACACCGTGTAACTCCAGAACCAAGGGAGCCAATGCCCTCTTCTGGCTTCTGCAGGCAGTAGACACGCACAAGGTGCATGGACATCCATGCAGGCATTAAAAAAAAAGTTACCGCAGGTCGGTGGTGGTGCATGCCTTTAATCCCAACACTCGGGAGGCAGAGGCAGGAGAATCTCTGTGAATTTGAGACCAGCCTGGTCTACAAGAGCTAGTTCTAAGACACACTCCAAAGTTACAGAGAGGGGCTGGAGAGATGGCTCAGTGGTTAAGAGCACTGCCTGCTCTTCCAAAGGTCCTGAGTTCAATTCCCAGCAACCACATGGTGGCTCACAGCCATCTGTAATGAGGTCTGGTGCCCTCTTCTGGCCTTCAGAATATTCAGACAGAATATTGTATACATAATAAATTAATAAAAAAAAAATAAAAAAATAAAAAAGAAAAAAAAACAAAGTTACAGAGAAACCCTGTCTTGGAAAAAAAAAAGTTCCTATCCAAAAAAAAAAAAAAATTCATGGGGTTTCCTTTTGTTGACTAATGTAGCTGCAAAATAATGATCTGCCTCAAGTCCTAAGACACTGGAGAATTACAGGCTACTCAGAGACTACGCTGTGTTTTTCTCTTTTAACAAAATCTTTCTCAGTGTAGCATTCACTGTCAAGATCACCCACAGCACTGTTCTCACCCACTGGTCTTCTCCACTCTAGAACGAGCACACTGCTTTAGGCATATCTGGCAGGAGCTAACGATCATAACACTGACACTCATAGGTTGACAAGCTCCATCCATGCAAAGCTCTTAATGGGCTTGTCTTAAAAAGCAGAAACACACTTAGCTGCTGGGGATGCCACCCAGAGGGAAAGCTCACCCAGCATGTCTATGGGCCTGGGTTCAATTCTCTCAGTACAGAAAACAAAACCAAACCATAAATAAGCCATCAGTTATTCCAACAGAGACCAATATAAGCACAAGGCAAAGCATCAGTGTAATGGCTCTTTATTGCTAAATTATATTAATCATACGGAGAGCCCACATTTAACCTAGTATTCGGCTGACAGTGAGAGCCTCACCGCTAGTTTAACCTCTTGGAACTTCTTTGTTGCAAACCTGTCCACCTGACTTATGAAAGGTCCCATAATTTATATAATGGCTGCTCATTTCATTCTCTTGGTATATTTTAATATACACGATCCTTTAAATTAGTTTTTGGATCTAAAAGTTATGAGAGTCAAGATTTTTATGCTCTTTATCTCTTTATCAAGTTCACTGCAGAGATGGTTGGCCATTCTTCACGTGGAAGAAACAAGTGTCTGGGTATTCCTGTGTGTCAGCAATCACTGTGTCTCTCTTTAAACCTACTACAGCCGTGGACATTCTATCACGGAAGTGAGATGTGAGTAGACCTGGCTACGTCGGAACACAAAGTGTGTAGGATTTTCTGTGGTGGGAAAAGAGGTCGTAAGGAAAGCATGCATGATTTTTGCCTCAGCAAAATCAGCCTTCATCAAAAGTGCTTATTAAAGTCATCAATGCCTGCTATATGGTCTGCTGTGTCCAATTCTGTCTTCGTTTTGTTTATAAGTGGTATCTGACCAAGCTGATTTCTTCCTCTTAAAACGTGTTCATGGGTTGGTAAGAAGGCTCAGCAGGTAAAGGCATGAAAATCTGAATCCAATCTCCCAAGACTCCATGGCAGAAAGAAGGAATGGACTTCTACAAGTTCTATCCTCATCTCCATATGCTCACTGTTGCGTGTGCAAACACACACACATGTAATGAAAAAGTTAAAAAAACAAAGTTCATTTGTTTTTTTTTTTTTTTAAAGCATCAAAGCTTCTTTCTCACCCTTTGTTGTTTCTCTTCTTTTTGGGGGAGGGGGGATTGTTTTTTAAGACAGGGTTTCTCTGTAGCTCTTGCTGTCCTGGAACTCACAGAGATCCACCCGCCTATGCCCCGAGTGCTGGGACTACAGGTGCGCAGCACCACCATCTAGCTAAATTGCATTTCTAAATAGCATGGCATCTTGATGAAAACTCCAGTTCCACTGCCCTGCCCAGGCAGTGAGTCATCTCTTTACCCAGCATATCCACACTATATAGCTACCCCACCTGTTGGTGACTGACAGGCCTAAGGTCAACTGTCCCAGTGCTGGGCTCAAAGATCTAATTTACTCAATGGGCCTGAAGTTCAAGAGCATATCCAATGAACGTCAAACCGATTAGGAACAAAATTCCTTACCATCTTCCCAATTTTATTCTTCCCACATCCTCACTCTTGCAGCTGTACCAAACCTTGGAAATTATCCTTGAGCCTCTCTCTCTCACCCACAGCAAATCCATCTCAGCATTACCTTTAAAATGTATCCAGAATCTTGGGCTGAAGAGATGGCTTAGTGACTAAGGGCACCTGCTCCTCTTACAAAGGAACCAAGTTCAGTTCCCAAGACTCACATTGGGAGATTCAGAACTGCCTATAACTCCAGCTCCGGGGGCTCCAATGCCCTCTTCTGGCTTCCGTGGGCACCCATATGTACATATACATACAGATGTATACTTAAAAATAAATCCTTTAACAAACCTTAACGATACATCTATCTCCAGAATCTGACTTCTACCTTCACAGCTACAACCACGGTCTGTGGCAGCGGCAGCAAAGGCAGGTGTTATCTCCCTCCCACTCTTACACCCGAGGAACACCTGCGCAGTCCTGGTACCATTTCCATCAACTTGGCTGGGTGTTGTGGCTTATGCCTTTAGTCTCAGTGGATCTCAGAGGCAGGGGGATCTCCGCAAGAGGTCAGCCTGGTCTACATAATGAGATCCTCAAAATGGGGGAGGAGGAAGCTAGAGACACTCATGGTTGGAGGAATGCACTGCTCTTGAAGAGGACCAGAGCTCAGTCTCCAATACTCATGCTTAGGTGCCTCACAAATGCCTGTAACTCTAGCTTCAGAGGGATTCAATACCTTCGGTCTCTGTGTGCACCTGCATTCATGTGCACACACCCATACATATGCTTTATTTGGGGGGGGGTGAGGGGAACAGAGTTATACTGTATAGCTTTGTCTGATCTTGAAGTCACAGAGACCTGCTATTAAAGGCATGGGCCACTACATCTGGCTCCAATTGTTTCCTATCATAATCCAATCAAATGCCAAAGTCCTCACACTGGCCTACAAGGTCCTCTGAATCTCCCACATCGCCGATACTCCATGTTCTGCCCCGCTCTTCAGCTAACCACACCACTACCCTTTAGCTGACAGACCTCTGCTCCAAGCCTCTGCACTTGCTTCTCCTTTCCCTAGAATGTTCTCACCCCAGATTACTCCCAAGCTCATTTCCTTCTGCTGTCAGGGTTCTGCTGAGATGGCACGGCTCCCTTCGCTACCTGACAGAAAACTGCGTCCTTGCCGTGGTAGGCTATTTCTTCCTACTCTACTTTCTCTCTCAAAGGCTGTTGTCAACTTTCCTACACTACCACTATGACTTTGATAGTGTTGGTTTCTATGTGATTAAGTTCAGAAGTACAATTTTAGTCTAATTGTTCACACTGTTGCATCCCACAGTTTATGGTACAAGAGCACTTTTTTTAAAAATTTTTTTGAGGCAGGGTCTCACTGTGACGTCCAGGCTGGCCTCAAACTCAGATTTGCCTGTCTTTGCCTCCCAATCAATAAAGGTGGGTGCCACCACATTCAGCTCAACGGCAACTTCTAATGGGACCACTTTCTTTCTTCTACTCAGTAGTGACTCATCTTCTATTGTAAACAAAATATTGTGCATAGAAGCAGAAGGTTGATGGTATGAACAAAGTTATTTGCATAAAGCAAAACCGACTTACAGTAGAAATATACTTAATTGATAAAATCTCAACCAGTACTAATGAAAACCTGTTTAGGATGGCAGCTAAGATAATGTTCAAAGGAGAAAAATGGTCTGTAGTAATATTAAAACTCTCTCTCTGCATGGGCCAGAATATCTGATTCCCCAATCAGATGAAGTTAATGGGCTACATCAGGTTCCTCTAAAACAGTGGTTCTCTACCTGTGGGTTATAACCCACACTGGAAAACACAGATGTTTATGTAACTAGCCATAACGAGCCAGTAGCAAAATTACTGAAGCAGCAATGAAATAATTCTATGGTTGGAGGTCATCACAACATGAGGAACTGTATTAAAGGGTCAAAGCACTAGGAAAGTAGAGAACCACGGCTCTAAAAGCTTAATTGGAGCTTTGAAAAAGAAATGAAGATAAACATTACTACATAGATAAGGTTTCCCCTAACCCCACTCTGTTATTAGGGATAACTACAGGGATTATTAAAAAAAGAAAAATCAAGACGCCTAAAAGATACGCTTAGACAACAACGAAAACATAAAGGTTCAGCCTTCAAGGACTATGGTCATGAATTTACTAGAAAAAGTCTATTTATATATATTTTTTTTAACATCGTTTTTTTGTTTGCTTTGAAACAGGGTCTGTATATGCCAGGCTGGTCTGGAACTCACAATCTGTCGGCCTGGGAGTGGTGGAATTAAAAGGCCTGCGCCGCCACGCCCAGCTTATTCGTGTTTCCTTGTAAACTGAAAACCTCTTAAAACACCGATTTCTATCCTTCTTGCTTTGATAAAAGTATCAAAGCCAACTCGATGAAATGGAGGAGTTAGGGCTCAACCATATTACATAGATTTTACTTCAATTAAATTTGGCAAATTAGAGAAAGCATCCTGGAGTCGGCTGTCCCGTGATTAATATGTAAAGTATTTAAAAGTGAAAGAAAAAATCCACACCACCAGTCAAGCATTGAGAATTTTAAGTTCAACTCAAAGTAAACAAGCGAACCACTGAGTTAATCACAGTTAATGCATGCAATGGAACGGAACTGCAGAGTTCGCCAGAGTGGGGAGGGGCTGGCATTCTAGATTTTCTGGCCACTCTCCTTCAGCGAGTCAATTTCACCAACAGTCCCCGAGCTCGGGCGGGCCGGATCTGAGCAGCGCCAGGCTCCAGCCCGCTGGACAAGGAGACGGCAGGGCCGCTTGGGACGGCAAGCAGCGCCGGGCGGACAGCAGTGGCCGCGCCAGGCACGATCCTGCTTTTGTTTATGGAGGAGAAGGCGGGAAGGGCCGCTCCGCTGAGGGACGGCAGCCGCAGCCCAGCCCGCGGGGCCGCCCATTAGGAAGCGGGCTCACCTTGGACATCATCTTCTTCAGCTGACTCTCGGACACCGCCATGGCGCGCGCCTCCGTCCCCGCAGGCAGAGGGTCAGCGCCACGGGGCCGCCCCAGGCCGCCAGACAATCGCCGCCGCCCCGCCCCCGCCAAGCAGGAAGCCGGCGCTCCGTGCTTCCGCTTCCTTCGCGTCACTTCCGAGAGCGCCGCTCTGCGGCTGGAGCTGTGCGTGGGGTGGCGTCGGATCAGTTCCCACAGTCGCGAGCGGGCTGGATACTGACGGCAAACCTTTCGGCTGGCCCCCAGCAAACCTTGTTTGGCAGGGTCCCACGGAAGGCCCTGGTCCTGCGCCACCCGCTCTAGCTTGTGGGCATTGATTTAGGCGACGATGCCCGATGTCTCTCTTGATGTATCACGTGCGTTTTTGTTAGTCTTTTTAGACGCTCGAAAAAACCTTTATGCTGTGTTCGCCAGGGCAGTAAGGAGCTCTCTTTCTCAGGTAGACAGACAGTAATTTAATTATTATTTCCTTAATAAGTCCTGTGCACACACCATAAAGATAACACAGGTCTTTGGCACAGGTTTATTTTCAAATTAAAAAGAATTTTTCTCTTTGAACTTCTGAGCCATCTCTCCAGTGTTAATCCCAAAGATGCGAGGACCACAGACCCAAATCATCATGGCCAGATTAGTTGAAGCAAGCAATTAAAGCAATGTGTTTCATTTGTGTGTACTGGCTACCTTCCCCTAAGGCGGAGTTCAAGAGGTCGACCTTGGACACATGAAAAATAAGGGTTTTTTTAAAGCTCTGGGGTGATGGGGAATTTGGCTGGCAAATAGGCAGGGTTACAGAAGTGGGCATAACAAATTGGTGATAACAACCTCTTGTGAAAAAAGGACTGGGTTGCAAGGTGGTCATATCTTGGACCAGGCAGTACAGTCATTTGTATGTAGTTAAGGTGAAAGACCCTCGGGGAGGACCTTCCCTCAGGAGGAGACCCCTAGACCCAAGGAACAGTCCGAGACAGACCACTGGCTGCAAACGGCAAGAGGTTTCTTTATTGAGAGTACACAGGTACCTGAGGGCCGCAGAGTCTATTAGGAAGACTTGCGCCCCTCAGGTTAGGCAGGGGGTCTTTTATATGGAAATGGGCGGCAGAAGCAGGCTTATGCGTGGTTACAGGGATCCCATTGGTCCTTTCAAATGCGGCAAGGGGTTTGCTTGAGGACAAACCCCCTGGCTCTTGGCTGCTGACACAAACGTCTGATAACAGCTGACTAGGCTCTATCTAGCGTAAGCGGTCTTCCCCAGACCTCTTCATTCCCCTCCTAGACCAGATATCTGACCGCAGATATCCTGTTTGGCAGTCTAGGAGTACTGAACTTACCCTGAACTTTACTTGTTTGTTTTAAAGCCTTGCAAATGGCGTTACAGCAGCTAAACTGGTGTCTTTCAAAGGTTACAGGTGAGTCAAGCCCAATCCTTGAGAAAGAGAGATTTAATCATAACTAGGAATGAACCTAGTTTGTCTTTACTATAAAATGGAGAGATGGCTCAGAGGTTAAGAGCATTGCCTGCTCTACCAAAGGTCCTGAGTTCAATTCCCAGCAACCACATGGTGGCTCACAACCATCTGTAATGGGGTCTGGTGCCCTCTTCTGGCCAGCAGGCATACACACAGACAGAATATTGTATACATAATAAATAAATAAATATTAAAAAAAAAGAAAGGTCCCATAAAGTTAAAAAAAAAATGACTTTCAAGCCGGGCGGTGGTGGCACACGCCTTTAATCCCAGCACTCGGGAGGCAGAGGCAGGCGGATCTCTGGGAGTTCGAGACCAGCCTGGTCTACAAGAGCTAGTGCCAGGACAGGCTCCAAAGCCACAGAGAAACCCTGTCTCGAAAAAAAACCAAAAAAAAATTATGTATACAGTATTCTGTATTCATGTATGCTTGCAGGGCAGAAGAGGGCACCAGACCTCATTACAGATGGTTGTGAGCCACCAGTGGTTGCTTGGAATTGAACTCAGGACCTTTGGAAGAGCAGTCAGTGTTCTTAATCTCTGAGCCATCACTCCAGTTCTTTTCAAAAGTTCTCTAATATATATCTCTATCTAATATATATTGATATATTAGAATATATAATCTAGTATAATATATATATAATTTGTAAACAACTGATAAAGGTCATTTTTTTTCATTTTGCACTTGAAGGAATAATGGATGTGGTGCTCTGAGAATGACATTAAAAAAAACTTTTAATTTGAATGTATTTTCTTTCACTTAATCAGACATCACACAGTTCTTTTAAAGTCAAAATTTATTTTTTCATTATTTTTTATATTTAAGGAAAACAATGTAAACTAGAAAATGAAAAATAAACCTTACAGTATCAAAAAGCATTTTAATCCAAGCCCCGATAAAAACCAGGAGGTACTGCATGATTTTGGAAAAATTAGAGTTGCCCCCTCCTTGTCAGATGGCAAGAAAAACCATTTTACTTAACAAAGTATCTTTTTTAAATGAGGAAATAAATCTTTCACTAGTCTTTCATGAAAGCTTGAATTTCAGAACATAATAAGGTTAAAAAAATCAGGATTTATAACAATGTGGGACTGAAACTTATCGGACAGTAGATATTACCTGCGCTCGTGCCTCAGGTGAGAAATACGCAAACACTGTACACTGCCCCCGGTTTTGAAACCGACAGAATATAAAGGTTAATCAAGTCAACATCATCTAAACCATTAAAACACGTGGAGAAAATGAAAGTTACCAGACAGACGCGCTGTGATTACTAACCACCAAACCAAGATGAGGTGGTGATGGCGCCACCTGACTTAATGGAGGAATGTGCGAACAGACAAAGACTTCTGTACTATGGCCTTCTGAGGTGGAGATCAAACTCTAACAAAATAGTTGGAATAACAGTGAGTGCTCAATAAATATCTGTTGTATTGGCATTTTTTTCTACAATCAACATAGTTCTTGGCAGTTTGCTATTATAACATCCTGCAGCTGGCTTATTGTTCAAGAGAGTTATTAGATTTTAGAAACTAAGTTCCAGATGAAGTACAATGGTGGAGGCCTGGCCTAGCAAACATCAGACCCTGGAAGACTTGCCTAGCATGCATCAGAACCTGGAGGCCTGGCCTAGCATGCATCAGAACCTGGAGGCCTGGCCTAGCATGCATCAGAACCTGGAAGACTTGCCTAGCATACATCAGACCCTGGAGGCCTGGCCTAGCATGCATCAGAACCTGGAAGACTTGCCTAGCATACATCAGACCCTGGAGGCCTGGCCTAGCATGCATCAGACTCTGGGTTAGAGCCCCACAAACAGAATAAAACAAAACAAAAATTGTTGCTGGGTATGGTAGCCAGCACTCATGAGGCTCAGGCAGGATGATTGCTGAGAGTTAGAGACTAGTCTCAAAAACAAATGAAGAGAGCCAGGTGGTGGCAGCAAATGCCTTTACTCCCAGCACTCGGGAAGCAGCAGTAGTAAAGATCTCTGAGTTTGAGGCCAACTTTGTCTACAAAGTGAGTTCCAGGATAGCCAGAACAGTTAGACAGAGAAACCCTGTCTAGAAAAACCAATCAACCAACTGATGTGGGATTCCCCTCTGGATGCTGTGAGTACCACTGGTTAATAAAGAAACTGCCTTGACCTGATAGGGTAGATAGGCAGGGAAAACTAAACTGAATATTGGGAGAAAAGAGGCAGAGAGAAGCCATGTAGCCTGCCAGAGACAGACGTGCTGAAACTGCTGGTAGGTCATGACTTCGTGGTGATGCACAGATTAATAGAGATGGGCTAGTTTCGGATATAAGAGTTAACCAGAGGGGCTGGAGAGATGGCTCAGTGGTTAAGAGCACTGGCTGCTCTTCCAGAGGTCCCGAGTTCAACTCCCAGCAACCACATGGTGGCTCACAACCATCTGTAATGAGATCTGGCGCCCTCTTCTGGCCTGCAGGCATACATGGAGGCAAAATGTCGTGTATACATAGCAAATAAATAAATTAAAAAAAAAAAAAGAGTTAACCAGAAATATGATTAAGCTATTGGCCAAACAGTATTGTAAATAATATAGTCTTTATGTGATTATTTTGGGGCTGAGCAGCTGGGAACCAACAAGCGGCCCTCCTGCAACAACCAACAAAAATAAACCAAAAACAAATAAAGAGAAAAAAAATTCTATTTTAGGAATTACTGAATTCCTAATTAGTTATCACCTAGTAGAAAACACTAAACCACATAAGAAATTGTTGTTTCAACTTTACCTTCCTATCTCGTATAAAAGTTCAGTAAAAACAACACCAAAATCATTTACAAAGAGCTAATGCTTACCTCCTCAAAAACCCCAAATTTTGTGGTTCTGGGACCAAACCCAGGGCCCTATTCTTATCAGGCAAGCACCTAACTACTGAGCTACATCCCTAGCCTGTACGGCCAAGGTTTAGCCCAGTTGAGTCTGGAGGAAGTCTTCCTCAACACGTTACTTTTCTGCTTCCTCCACATTCACTTGTCAGTGTAAGTACCCAGTGGCATGACTCCTTTCCACCTCACAACCCCCTGAGCTCCTCTCTGAGCAGCCTGGATTCCAAACACTCTGGATTTCACTCTACTTAGCACACTTGCATTCATGTGCTACTTTGTTACTGGGTTCTTCTGCTAATCCCTAAGCACCAGGGCTTGTCCCTAATCTAGGCATGTTCAGCAATAGTGTTTTCTGTTGTGAGAAGCTCCTAATAAATGCTAGCTGAACGACTAAATAAACAAACACCGTCTTTGGCACATTCCACCTCTGCTATCTGCTGAGTCTCTGGGGGTCAGGCTAATCAATCTTTGTAAAAAAAAAAATACTTTAAAAAAATATAGCCAGGTGTGGTGGTGCATGCCTTTAATAATCTATGAACTAGGGAGGCAGAGGCAGGCAGATCTATGTGAGTTCGAGGCCAGCCTGGTCTACAAGACAGCTAGGACTACATAAAGACCTTGTTTAAAAAAAAAAACAAAAACAACAACAAAAAAAGCTCCCATATGAAAATAAAAGTAATTCTTTCATAGTATCCCAAGCCTCAACTTTAGCTAGTGTCTTGTGACAGCTTGGCTTTTAGGCCTCTAGGCTCCCCCACAGCCTCTGTTGTTACCCATAAAAGTGGAGGTTGTACAGGTAAGTACCATCCTTAGAACCCAGGAATCGTAGACACCAAAGTTCAGTCTCCTCCTCTGTGATGAAGATAATAGTCCCTACCTTGGCCAGTCAATGTCAGGACTCTACAAGTAAGAGCTCACTATACAGGAGTTGTCACCTGTGTGTCACTACAGCCACCGTGTGTCGCTCCACATGTTAATACTGACTGACCAACCACCAAGGCACAGACAGTCACAACTGTTTCTTCTGGGGTGACTAAGGCTCGCTCGGAAGCAGACGACCAAGGCCTCTCTCCTTTAAGAACAATGTTTTTTTATGAAAGCCTCACATTTTGCTTTCAAAATATACTGCTCGGCTGTTACTCTTTACAGAAACACGCACCTCTCTTTTTCTACTAATACAGTTTTAAGATACATTTGAGATCTTTTAGCCCAAGAAGAGGTTATTATAGAAATTTTCAGAAAGGAAGTATCATTAGAAATTAAATCATATATTATTTTTCATATATTTAAAATTCCATTTAACCAATTTAAAGCATACTAAAATCCTTTCTAATGTAGGTGAACTTGAAGAAGGAAAGTAAAACGCTTTGCCGTTATCATCAATGGGATGGTGCAGAAGAAGCAAATAGAGCCGTGAAGCTAGGAGTCTCTGAACATACACCTGCCACAGGCTCTGTGCCCACCCTGCCTTCAGCTTACCATGCTCAGAATGAGTGTCCCGTAAGAACCTTTAAGGAGTGCACTTATTTCAGAACATCTCTAAAGTGCGAGGTGTGCTGAAGTTAGGACGTGCGGTTTAAAGTGACAGCTCTGAACAACAGAGACTCCAGAAGAAATCAGATCCTTTCCCGTTCTCTAACTTCTCAAGGATTCAAATTATAAAGCTAACTAAGACGCCGCCTACTATAAAGGCTGTTTGTGAAATACCAAGTTGTGGAAGTTGCCAAAACTGTGTGTGCTGGCAGAATTAAATAAGCTTCCCCCGCCAGGTGACTGCACTTGGGCATCAGAGTTTCAGCTGTTGCTGGAGACTGTGGATTGAAGATCCACTGTTTTGGAGTGTCTCAGTCATTGTGTCTTCTCCTGCAGTGGTTTTGATGACTTCGGATACTCCACTGGTTCCCAGGATGCACGGCAAACTTAAGAACACTTCATTATCTAAACCATAACATCCCTGAAATGAAAAAGTTGGGATTATAATAAAGCTGAATTACACAAGATATTAAAATCATGGGGCTGTAGAGATGGCTCAGAAGTTAAGAGTGTGTACTGCTCTTCCATAGGATCGGAGTCATTCCCAGCACCCATGTCAGGCAGCTCACAACTGCCTGGAACGAGCTTCAGGAGTCATAGCCTTCATAGGCACCTGCATTTACATGCACAACCCTTGCCAGATAATTAAAAACAATAAAAACAAATTTAAAAAGATAATGAAAAGAATTCTCCCTTGCTTTTCTAGTTATATTACAAAGTGATGGGGCTGGAGAGATGGCTCAGAGGTTAAGAGCACTGGCTATTCTTCCAGAGGTCCTGAGTTCAGTTCTCAGCAACCACATGGTGGCTCACAACTATTTGTTGTGATCTGATGCCCTCTTCTGGCCTGCAGGCATACATGCAGGCAGAACACTATAAACATAATAAATAAATAAATCTTAAAAAAAAATAAAAACAAAAAACCAAGTGATACAAGTTCAACTTAATTTGCTTACTGATTTTCTAAACTCAAGTTATGGCTCCAGAAAATGTCTGCTAGGAGGAGCCTGGTCAAGGATGTCCTCTTTGCAGGAAGGTAAACCAGCTGTGTGCAGTATAGTCAGCAGGCTGGAGGCTAATCTAGAGATGGACAATAGAGTCCTTGGGGAAATACATCATGGGCTTTGGGCCCAGCCACACACTGCAAGTTATTTTACGTTTTCTTTCCATGTTGTTATTTCCCTCCTGGTGTTCAAGAAAATCTACCCCAGCATCTATGCTTCATGTTAGCTATGTTTTGGGTAAAATTTATGTTCTGGTAAAAGGCAGAAAACTGCCGGGATGACTTGCTGGCTCAGGAAAATAGGTTATATGAACACCTTAGCGACATCCCCCAAGTTCTATGGGAGTGAAAGGACAAGCTGCAGACTTCCCACAGAAAAGCACGTTCTGTGCTCGCCCCAAAGCTGCCGGTGCTGACACAGCAGTGTTGCTGACTTTATATGATTACTGTCAGAGATACCAAAGTCTAAAACACGTGAGTGAAAATAAGTTACCTTTGCTAGAGTTGATACAGAATGCACCTTCTTTTTATTATTTACAATAGTGTCCACCAGGTCAGCCACAGCCAGGCCAACAGACCAAGATCTCTGACCCTTTACCCTCAACAGTTCCATGGCTCTAGATTAAGGGAGAGAGAGAGAGAATCTCAGAAAATTTAAGAAGGCTTGCCAATAATACAATTATGACTTAAGCTTTTCCTAAGATTTGAGAGCCACAGTTCACAGAGAAAACACAAATACTCCCATAGCATAAAAAGATGCTTACTGGCTGGGTGGCGGTAGCGCATGCCTTTAATACCAGCACTAGGGAGGCAGAGAAGGCATGTCTCAAAAAACAAAACAAATAAATAAATAAGTAAAAGATGCTTACTATCTTGAATGTTGAACTAAACAATAGCTAAACAGTAAGTATCAGCTGGTTGTGGTGGCGCACGCCCTTAACTCCTGAATTTAGAAGGCAAAGGAGTTCCAGGCTAGCCAGGACTAACTGTCTCACAACAACAAAAACAACTGAACAAACAGCCATACAAATATCAGTTCAACATGACAATGATAAAAAGGACTGATAACTAGTTTTGGGGATTGTATGAAGAAAGCATTCCCATAATCACTGCTCAGATGCTGGGCGGTGGTGGCGCACGCCTTTAATCCCAGCACTCGGGAGGCAGAGGCAGGCAGATCTCTGTGAGTTCGAGGCCAGCCTGGTCTACAAGAGCTAGTTCCAGGGCAAGCTCAAAAAAAAAAACACCAAAAAACCAAAAAACAAACAACAACAATAACAAAAAAAAACCCACAGAGAAACCCTGTCTCGGAAAAGAAAATAAAACAAAAAAATCACTGCTCAGACCATAAAGCAATGTCAGGGAAAACCGGCAGCACTGATCTAGAAGCCCCTTTTCTCATCCTTTGTCCTATGGCTCAAGTGTGCAAAGGTATACATATGAGCATGTTTGCTATATTTGAGAAAAACTTACCAAAGGGGGACTGGTTAAATAAATGGTTGCCACATGCCTGCCACACCATAGGAAATTAAGGCTGGCGCTGGAGAGGGCCGGGAGGTCTTTTCTAGAAGACAGCAACCCAGTCAGGAGGCTCACAGCTGTGAGTAGCTCCAGCCCAGGGAAGCAGACGCCCTCTTTGAGCACCTATGCGCACGCGCACACACACACTTACATACGAGCAAGGATCACAGAAAAGGAGGGAGGAGCCAGCTGTTTTCAGACCATTTGTTATTTCACCGTCAGCAACAATGCTCCCAAGGCTGGTGTGGTAGGAAACTGTAGATCTCTTAGTGCAGGTAACAGCCAGGAAGAGCAGTGAGTGAGGTAATTCTCTGCACTGATAACAACTCCGAGTTGTTCTGTTTGGATGGCACTGGAGATTAGGCTCAGAGCCAAGGATGTGCTAAAAGACTAAACTCCCCTGTCTTACACCAGAGCTACTGGTGCTGATACAGCAGTCCTGCTGCCTTAGATGATCAGCATGGAAATAAAGTCACCTCTCCTGAAGCTGATGAAGAACGTGCTCTTACAAGATGGTGCCCAGGACCCAACTGGTGACTCACAACTGCCTAAAACTCCAGTTCCAAGGGATCTGACGACCTTGTCTAGCTGCTGCCTGTGTCAGACACACATGCAATGCACATACATACATGCAAATCTTTATGTCTGTCTATCTAGCTAAACCCTAAAAAATAATTCCTAAAAAAGAAGGCAGGCTTACATGTACAATACAGAGGGATATTTAATTTTACAATTAATCAAGCTGCAGGATGGTACAGATAGTATAATCTATTAAAAACGAATGCTGTATGTGCAGAAATACGACAAAGTTGGAGCATGTGGACGTTAAACTGGTTGTTTCTAGAAGATGGAATTATCTCAGTTTTTTACTCTCTATTAACAGCAGTGGTTTTTGAAGTTTATAATAGGTATACTTTTTTGTAAAAAAAAAAGTATGTAAATTAAAACTGTTTAATTTTATTCCATTTAAAAAATACAGGGAGCATAATCTAGTGGTAAACACATGATTAGCACATCCATGGCTCTAATTTAATTTCCAGTGCCATCAAAACTGAACCAAGCTGGGCGGTGGTGTCACATGCCTTTAGTCCCAGCACTTGGGAGACAGAGGCAGGGGGATCTCTATGAGTTTGAGACCAGCCTGGTCTACAAGAGCTAGTTCCAGGACAGGCTTTAAAGCTACAGAGAAACCCTCTGTCTTAAAAAACCAAAAAAAAAAAAAAAAAAAAAATTAAACCCAAAAACCCCCCCACAAAACTAAACCAAACAGCAACAAAATAGAAGTTATAATGCAATAATGCACTACCTTGCGTCCTCTTTCCAGCTGTCACATGTGCTAAAACTCACAAGTGGAAGATCTACAAATCTACACTTTTCGACCTCTCCAGACCTGAGGGGAGTACTCTTTGTGATGGTGAAATAACAAGGGGTCTGAAAATAATCTGTGTGTAAACCCAACGGCCAGGACAAGCCCCGGGGGGCCTCCAGATAAAGTGTGTGCACTGCACCCCTCTGACAAGACTGGGAAACTTTGATCTTACACTGATTCCCAAATGTGTTCATGTGTACTTAGTCTGTATCCATTTTTGGGTGCTCGTAGAGACGAATCCTCTTTCCCATTAACTTAGCATTGGATGATTAGACGTAAAGGAGGGACCACTGTTTGCCTTTCCTTTAAATGTCTAAACGAGCTTGCAAAGCACTCCTAGAAGTCCAGGACCACACAGTCCTTGCACTTCCAGACTTCCTGTTAGCTAGTCCTGTTTACAGAAGTCTGGTAAGAACCTGCTGTGTAAAGAGCTGCCGCATCAGCTATGAAGCTCGTGACTTAGCTAGACATTCGAAAATTTTCACCATTACCTGCTGGACAGCTGTGCCAGAGAGCTATGACTCATTACCCCGTCGCGGCCACTCCATGAGCACACTAAAATAAACAAAGAATTAGTTATATTTGCCAATGATGTGACAAATGACCGAGAGTGATGGCTGACGCTTTTAAATGCAGCCATCAGGAGGCAGACGCTGGAGGACAGATCTTGAGTTCAAAGCCGCCTGATCTACACGAGTTTCAGGACAGCCAGGGCTACACAGTGAAACACGGATTACAAAACAAGAATGGTGTGACAACCAAAGGACCCATCTTTTTATAGCGTCTCATCCTCCTAACAACAGTAACTTTTCCCTTGACGGCACTGAACTGTCTGTGCTGGGACAAGAAAGATTTTTGACCCTAAATCTCCTAAAAATGTAATCCCTAAAGTCTACACTGTTCTCACTCATCAGCAAAGATCCACGGGGGCCACCCTACTGTTCAGGCAGCAAGAGCTGCTTCCTTGGGCGGCTACAGATAATAGGCTTTCAAATGCTGCAAGTACTTGACATTTGTTCTGCTGGGAAGCAAGCTGACTAATTCGAGGGAAAACGTGGTGACCTCTTTTGGGATGGAATTTCTACGATCGTAGGAGAAGCAATGGGTTCCAGGCTGCCTGCATCCTCTAACCGTTGTGTTCAGAAGCCAATCAATCTGATTCAGCACAAACAAGCTGCACTTTTAGAGCCTGATGGGACTTGAAACCTTCTTTCTGCCTATGCCAAGCATGCACTGCAAGGCACTGCATCCGAAGTGCCCACAAACTGGCTATCTCTGCTGCTTTTTAATACTGGTCTGAAACTGTAACATGTGAACCATTCCAGTATTCATCTCCATAAGGACACTTTTTAATATAAATCTGTTCAGAGTAGGCAAGCAAAATACATTTGGTTATAGGAGAGTATCTTATGTCTAAAATTCACATACTCTAATCTGTATTAAAAACAAACAAACACCAACAAAAACCGACTATTTAGTGTTGTGTCAGCCACAAGGGACTTGGCAATATGCAAACGCCACCCTTCTTCAAGCTGACTGAGTGAGTATAAGCTGCCCTGGTGCAGGGACCACTTGCTCCTATTTTGTGTCCCCTCCACATATTTTCATTTTTAAAAAAATAATTTATTTAGCTTTTTTTTTATGTGCATTGGTGTAAAGGCATCAGATCCCCTGGAACTGGAGTTACAGACAGTTTTGATCTGCCATGTGGGTGCTGGGAATTGAACCCTGGTCCTCTGGAAGAGCAGCCAGTGCTCCTAACCTCTGAGCCACCTTTCCAGCCCCCCCAGTATATTTTCTATTATGGTGCTGAGGACAATCAACCCCACACACCATTCAACGTTATGTTTGGTACCAAGAGCGACAACAACAAAACAGACTGGTAAGAGTTGAGGTGACAACCATGGGGAGCGGCAAGCTGCTCTTATACCACTGCGACTGAACCTAGGCCCTTGCTCGCTCTGGGCAGACGCTCCACCATGGGAAGCGGCAAGCTGCTCTTATACCACTGCGACTGAACCTAGGCCCTTGCTCGCTCTGGGCAGACGCTCCACCACTGGACTCTGCTCACTGTTGTCTCCACCTCCAAAACAACAGCAGCAAAACCTAAGTCCTGTTTTGCAAGTAAAAAAGAACACAAACCAAAGAACTGCGACACAAAAAATATACATACGTATGGGAGGCTAAGAAACTTTTTTATTTATTTTCACTTTGTTTTTGTTGTTCTTTTGTTTTTATTTGAGACAAGGGCTCACTGTATAGCATTGGCTTGCCTGGAACTCCTTTTATAGACCAGACTGGCTTTGAACTCCCAGAGATCCTCCTGCCTCTGCTTTCTGAGTGCTGAGATTAAAGGTGTATACCACCATGCTGGGCCCAAGAATTTTAAAATGATCTACTTTGAAGACTTTTTTTTTTAAAGGTTTATTTATTTATTATGTATACAACATTCTGCTTCCATGTATGCCCACATGCCAGAGGAGGATGCCAGATCTCAGTACAGATGGTTGTGAGCCACCATATGGTTGCTGGGAATTGAACTCAGGACCCCTGGAAAAGCAGCCAGTGCTCTTAACCTCTGAGCCATCTCTCCAGCCCCCCTTGAAGACTTATATAAGAATTATTTACTTAGGTTTTAATATGTTACAATATTTAAAAACTGGGATATGGAGAACACTTGGTAACTGAAATACAGTATTATAGACCTTAAAAGAATAAATAAAATAGCAAGATAGGTATGAAAAAAGATTCACAAAGAAAACAAAATAACCAGAAAATTATGAGTATTGCTGCCAATATGCATAGTTAAGATGGGGCAGATGAATAAATAGGAATATCATATCCTTTTTTTGTACTCAAATTTTTAAAAATTTTGTTTATTTATGTATGTGAGTGTTCTATTTGCATGCATGCATGACAGAACAGGGCATCAGATCCTACTATTATAGATGGATGTGAGGCATCATGTGGTTGCTGGGAATTGAATACAGGACCTCTAGAAAAGCAGCCCATGCTCTTAACCCATAAGCCATCTCTCCGATCCTTTATTTTATGATTTCCTTACTTCATGCCTGCATCTGTGTGTGCATGGAAGCTATGCTGGAAGAGGCCAGAAGAGGGCAGCAGAGCCCCAGAAACTGGAGTTCCAGGCAGTTGTGTACCATGTGGTGCTCAGGGGCAAACCCAAGCCCTCTGCAGGAGCAACAAGTGCTCTTGACCACCGAGCCAGCTCTCTTGCCTTGTGCATCTCACATCCTTCAATCTTTCCTCTCTACAAGCCCTGACCCATAAGTTAGGAGAGAAAATGTTTAGTGTTCAGGTCTGCTTATCACACAATAAAGTAAGTTAGGATTCACTTAATTACTTCACTTTCTGTTTTACTGCCCAACCCTTTACATCCTGGTGTAGATCCATCTTTGGTTAAGACATTTAAAATAATGCATTTAATCATCTTTATCTTCTAGTCCCCAATCTTCAAAAACAGGCTCCAAAAATTTTAATGAAAAATGCCGCCGGGCGATGGTGGCGCACGCCTTTAATCCCAGCACTCGGGAGGCAGAGGCAGGCGGATCTCTGTGAGTTCGAGACCAGCCTGGTCTACAGAGCTAGTTCCAGGACAGGCTCCAAAGCCACAGAGAAACCCTTTCTCGAAAAACCAAAAAAAAAAAAACAACAAAACAAAAAAAACAAAACGCCTGTAGGGGACACAGGCTGTGGTTGGTCAGTAGAGGGCTCACTCAACATGTATGAAGGCCTGGGTCCGACCCTCAGTACTGGGTAATCATACCTGACTGGTGACACACACTGCAATCCTGGCACTAAGCAGGTGAGGGAAGGAGGGTCAGAAGTTCAAAGGTCATCCTGAGCCACATAGCAAGTTTAAGGCTACACTGGGTATACGAGACAGTAAGATACTGTCTAGAGGATTGTTCTTTACTATTACCCACAAAACCAAACCTGTGCCAAAAGAGATGACACATTCCATTCTGAGGCCCAGCCCCAGAACTGCTGAAATGCCGCTGCAGTGATCTGTGTTTATGTATGATTTCAATACCACAGTTTAAAAACAGCAGCTCTTGAGCAAATGTTCTGCTAACCATCTTACTTGGTGCAGAACAAATGGCTGATTTTTGGTCAAAACAAGAGGGTGTCAGGACCATTCATTCAATCCAAAATAGGAAAGCATTCCAAGCTGAAGGAGATGGCCATCGTATGAAGAACAGACACGAGGGCCACGCACTATGCTATTGCTTGTAATTCAGGCACAAACTCACCTAACCTCGCTCTGGGAGAACTGGCACTCACGCAGTCATGGAGGTAAGCAGGAACTAGCTAAGTGAATGGGTGTCGGGGGAAAGGAAGCAGCGGGTACAATCAGAGTGTGTGAACCACTGTACGTGGCCATCTGGCTAGCACCAAACACCTGCAGAAGGGCAGGCTGAAGCTGAGAAAGGAAGCAGGGAATAGAGCCGAAAGGTCTTATTCACCCTCGGACCCCTCCCTGGCTGTGGCTACCACTGAAGAACTAGAAGAGAAGAATTTTACTTAGACAATTCTGCTCTTCTAACTGTTCCAAGACGTAACATTGCTCCACTTCCAAGTGCTCTTTCATGCCTCCTTTTCCTGATGCTCACTCATTATGATCTTGGAATAACAGTTCACTGAGTATTTACTCTGGGCCAGGCATGGCATAAAGTATTTAAGAGACATTAAGTGACAGCTGATGTAGGTGGGTCTACTATCTATGTGTTGCTTTCATTGGTTAATTAATAAAGAAACTGCTTGACCTTTGATAGGACAGCAGCTTAGATAGGCGGAGTAGACAGAACAGAATTCGGGGAGGAAGAAGGCAGTGAGCCAGACGCCATGCTTCTCCTCTCCAGCCATAGCTCTCTTCTCCAAGATGGATGTTTGGATGCAGGTTAAAATCCTTCCTGGTAAGCTACCACCTTGTGGTGCTACACAGATTATTAGAAATGGGTTAATCAAGATGTGAGAGTTAGCCAATAAGAGGCTGGAACTAATGGGCTAGGCAGTGTTTAAAAGACTACAGCTTCCGTGTAATTATTTTGGGTAAAGCTAGCTGGGTGGCGGGAAGCGGCCCGCCACCCCTATTACAACAGACAGCAAGAAAGAGCAAATCTTTAGCATCAATTTAGAGCAGCTCTTATTGAATAAATCACCCTCAGCAGCTCGCTCATCCTTACTGGGCTGTGTATTTCCTCTTCTATATATTTAGAAAACAGGCGCTCAATCAGGTGGTGGTGGCGCATGCCTTTAATCCCAGCACTTGGGAGGCAGAGGCAGGTGGTTCTCTGTGAGTTCGAGATCAGCCTGGTCTACAAGGTGAGTTCCAGGACAAAGAAGCCCTGTCTTGAAACAAAAAAGAACATTGGCTACTCATCCAGAGGACCTGGGTTTAATTCCCAGCACCCACATGATAGCTTATTACTGTCTATAACTCCAGTTCTAAGAGATCCGACACCCTCACACAGACACGCATGCAGGCAAAACACCATGCACATAAAATAAAAATAAATAAATAAAGAGAAAACTACTTCTTCCTTCCCAGGATTTTTGTAAAATTTAAGTGAGATACCTGTATGAAAAGTACTCCATAAAAATGATAATAATTAAAAATCAATTTTAATCACATTACTGTTGTCCAGTTGGTTTCTTACATGCAGTCAGCAGAGGGAGCCTCTGATCCATTTCTGCCTTTAGGACCATGTAAGGAAACCTAGCCATGTTTCTATGCCGCTGTGAGCAGGGGTTGAAGACTGTGCACAGGTGAGAGCCAGGGGTGTAGTTCTGTGGTTAGAGTTTGTCTAAGTAACTACAAGGATCCCTGGAATGGATCCTAGCGCTGGAAAAGACAAAACAAAGAAGCCATCTGATTCTTCCTAGACAGTAAGCAGGACGATGGCCTGGGGCATGTGAGTTACTTCCGTGGTGCTCGCTCACGACAATCCTGACTGAGGGTACGTTCATGAGCGCTTGCTCTATTAGGTTTCAAAGTTTGCACATGGATCTCTATATATATTTATACAGATATATGTCAAATATTACAACACCGAATTTAAAGAATCCAAATTTGCGTTCTCCTATATTCTTCTGTTTCTGGTTCTCAGTTGAGAACACAAGTCAGAAATACCACATCTATTCCCTGTTTTCACTGCCTCTTGACAACAAAGCAATCCTGGCTTGTGGTCACTCTTACATGAAGCTCCAGGCTTCCAGGAGATGGATCAACAGTGAGCACCACAGTATCTTAGGCAACGGGTGATCATCACAACTTTCTGAAATAAACCCTCACATTTGGGGCTGGAGAGATGGCTCAGTAGTTAAGAGCACTGATTGCTCTTCCAGAGAACCTGGGTTCAATTCCCAGCACCCACATGGCAGCTCACACCTGTCTGTAACTCCAGGATCCAATATCTTCACACATATATACAGGCAAAATGGCAAAGTACATAAAATAAATTTTAAAAAGAGGCATGCTATAAATCCCTACATTTGAGATAAAAGGCCATTTAATTTTTAAAAAAACCTACTTTTTAAGGAGATTTTAAGTTATTCTTGTTTAAAGAACTCAAATTCCATTAAATTATTTTTCTTCCTTCACCTAGACATACTAGATGAAGATATACTTTCTCTTTGTGAGTTCTGTAAGTTACTACACATACGAATGTACAAAGACTATGACGGAGGAATAAGTCAGGCAGTAACTACAGTACTGACTGCCTAGTACATTTTAAAATGCTCTTATTCAACTCAATATTTAATATACATGAAAAACTTCTTCTTCTTAGGGGGACTCGCTAAATACATTATGATATATCCTATACTTGAAGAGAATGTATGAGCATCCATATCTTAAGGCCATCCGCAGGCAGTTCCTAGCTAATGCCTCTGCCTGGTTCTGACTTCCCGTTCCTGGAATGTTTTCACCAGTCTATACTAACTATTCAAATCCTACCCATTCTTGCAACACCTGTCTTTACCATCATTCGAGGTACTACAGGAACAGTATTATTCTTTTCCTAATAATCCCAACCCATGTCAAACGCATGTGTAAATGACTAGGCACCAATACTCAGTCAAAGAGTATCCTGTAGCTTGTCAGCTGAAATAGCTGGTATTTCCTTCTCTCTAAAACAGACTGTGGCCGGGCGGCGGTGGCGCACGCCTTTAATCCCAGCACTCGGGAGGCAGAAGCAGGCGGATCTCTGTGAGTTCGAGACCAGCCTGGTCTACAGAGCTAGTTCCAGGACAGGCTCCAAAGCCACAGAGAAGCCCTGTCTCGAAAAACCAAAAAAAATAAATAAAATAAAATAAAACAGACTGTGTTCCACACCTCCCTTTACACGGCAGCTAGTGACACAGCGAGTAAGCGTAGACACTCAAATTTTTGTACACGGGTGGAAGAGATGCATCAGGGCAGCCACAGTGCTGTCTCCTGAGCAGCCTGGCTTCCCAGCATGCAACAAGGCATAAAGGAAGGCATCTTGATACAGAAAGCCTTCTTTTGGGAGAAGAAGAGGGTTTTACTTTTATTTTCATACAGAGAGCTGAAGTTATGCTTTTGTGATAGGGAGAGAACGAATAGCTCATTAAAACGGCCATGGGCTGAAAATTTGTTCAAAAAAAAAAAAAGCAAAAGGAAAGCAAGAGACAAACAGGAAGCATGCATTTAGGAATGAAGACTGAGCTTAAAAGCAAAAAGTTGGATGTGGAGAGAGTAATGGGGATTTCTAAATGCTTCAGGTATTGAAATGCTTAAATGGAATATTAAAACTTTTAAATTAATTCTAGACTCCAAAATTCAATTAAAAATATAAAACTTGACGGGGGGGGGGTCTTTCCTTAAGCTCAAGGAAAACAAATATATGCGTAGAACAGGTGCCGAGTTGCAGCTCAGCGGTACTGTACCTGCCTAACACTTGAGGCCCTAGGTTCAATTCCCAGCAGCACACACAAACACATGTGCACATATATGTGTTAACACACACATACATGCACAACAAATGATCTTCATGAAGGCTCGTTAACAGAAGGTACTCACTAAGCTCCACAATTCTAAGGTCCTGAACAGATCTGAATGTCATGACGTCAGAGAATCGGCAGGAAAATTAAAACTTACCTTTGTTTTCTCCCTGTTCACCAATAACCCATAGTTCTTTGCCTGGAGTCTGTGCCTTCAAAACATTGGTAATAATGTACTGTAATCTCTGTGAGTCCAGATTGCATCCAATCCCAATCACTCTATTTGCGGGAAATGTGCTCAGCTTCCATGTCACATAGCTCATGATTTCCACTAAATAATACACACAGAAAGAAAACTTAAAGATTTTTTAAAAATGTATGCTTCTTACCTGCTCACAAGGAAAGCCCTGTTTCACTGGAGAAGGGAGTCAGAGCCTCTACAGACTCTGGAAGTCTTAAATGCACTGAAGCGTTATACTCCCCAAGGCAGGTCTTGTTACACAGTCTAGCTGGCCTTCCTCCCTCTGCTCCTGAGTACTGGGATTACTGAAGTGCACCAACATGGCTGGGAGTATGTTTATAAAGTATATTGAAAACACTAGCCAGGTTGAAGCATTTTTGTTTTTTTTTTTTTTTTTTTTTTTTTTTTGTTTTGTTTTTTTGTTTTTCGAGACAGGGTTTCTCTGTGGCTTTGGAGCCTGTCCTGGAACTAGCTCTGTAGACCAGGCTGGTCTCGAACTCACAGAGATCCGCCTGCCTCTGCCTCCCAAGTGCTGGGATTAAAGGCGTGCGCCACCATCGCCCGGCAGGTTGAAGCATTTTTATATAATTTTCTCATGAAACAAAAGTTGTTAGGGGTAGAAAATAAATAAGTTCCCAGACAGTTAAGCAAGAAATGTAAAAACTGGGCATAAAAGCAGGAAAATCATAATTTCATTTCAATAGAGCACTAATACTGGTGTGTGTGTGTGTGTGTGTGTGTATGAGAGAGAGCGCAGGCGTGTGCACATGCGTGCACGTATGTGAAGTGTTTTAAACCCAGGGCCTCATGAGCTCGTGGCAACCACTCTATCTCCAAGACATCCCCAGCCCAATAATCCAATTTCACTCATAAATTTCTTCTATGTTTTAGGCTTAAATTAAAATACCAGTTCATATATTATTATGAGTACAGCATCTTGAAAAACAAACATTACAACTCCCTTTTTCTTATATGACAAAAGCGTCTCACAGGATATAGAGACCAATCACAAATGAAACACAGAACTCTGGAATATTTCAAACACATGCTCGCCGGCTGAGCCCAAACCAACTCTTTGGAAATATTTATTTCCTTAAACAATCTACAAAATATAGAACACTGAAGATAAAGTGAGGGTGGGTGAGGCGGCTGCCATTTAGCCTGACAACCTGAGTTCAAGGGCCAGAACCCACACTGCGGAAGCAGACCTGCCCTCTGACATTCACACAGTGGGTGCGTGTGCACACATTCACAGAGAAAAATCAAGAAAAAGATGTTTCTTTGGATGTGCAATGTGCTTCCTAACATCTTTGCAACACCGGAGACTCAAGTTCTTACTACATGTTTCTCTTGGGGATTGTCACCATTTTCTCACTGAAGGAGGTATGGCTAACAACTGGAAAATAATACTACATTTTGTCAGTGGCCACATCAGAGGAGCTGTAGCCAGCAATGGAGCATTTTGAGTTCAATTCACTGAACAGCAAAGCTACAACAAATAAACCCTGGAGAAGCAAAGCCCGGGGGAGGGGAACTGTCCCTAGAATGCCGCTTGCTGCTGCTGTTCTGCTGTATTTGGCATGGTTATTTACTGTGTAAAAGGATCCCACTGTGATTGTTTCATGGGAAAACCCCACTCCTCACTGGGCAATTTATTTATTTATTTATTTATTTTGGTTTTTCGAGACAGGGTTTCTCTGTGGCTTTGGAGCCTGTCCTGGAACTAGCTCTTATAGACCAGGCTGGTCTCGAACTCACAGAGATCCGCCTGCCTCTGCCTCCCAAGTGCTGGGATTAAAGGCGTGCGCCACCACCGCCCGGCCTCACTGGGCAATTTAATTACAGATCATGATGAAGATGACTTTTATAAGAGCAATGATGCTTAGCTAAATCTATGATTTAATTAAACTTTTTGAGTCAGCCTAAAAGATATAGTTAGTGTCTTTTATGGGACAGTTGATAAAGCTAACTAAAGAAATGGTTTAGGGGCTGGAGAGATGGCTCAGCGGTTAAGAGCACTGGCTGTTCTTCCAGAGGACCTGAGTTCAATTCCCAGCAACCACATGGTGGCTCACAGCCATCTGTAATGAGATCTGGCGCCCTCTTCTGGCATGTGGCATGGAGGCAGAATGTTGTATACATAATAAATAAATAAAATTAAAAAAAAAGAAATGGTTTAGGCTATTCTGCCTAAGTGCTCCAATAAAAGATACAAAAAAGGTAAAACCAGGCTAGAAGTTACCTTCCTTGGTTAGATGTGAGATTTTCAGAAAATGAAAACAAAGAACAAGGAAGTTTCATGCATTATAGACCCATGAATTCTGCCTGTAGAAAACAGATTGATGACTAAAGACAGCAATTAGCAATTATGTCCCCACACCCAAGGCTAGGCCTGAGTTCCCTGGTCAAGTAGCTTACAGAATTAATCACAGGTTTTGGTATGCACCTTGGAAAAAACAAAATTGTGAAAGGAAATTAAATGACCCAAGTGTGTGTAAAAAACAAAGAAAAATGATGGTTAGCTAGGTCACTTGAGTCAAGTTTTTTTATAGGATAAGAATTTGCAGTTGGTGGTGGCGCACACCTTTAATCCCAGCACTCGGGAGGCAGAGGCAGGCGAATCTCTGTGAGTTCGAGTCTAGCCTGGTCTACAGAGCTAGTGCCAGGACAGCCAGGACCACACTGGGAAAAACAAACAAAGAATTTGCTCCCTGGAAACTGCACACAGCCACCTGCCAGGACAAGAGGAACCAGCTGAAGCACGCTTGGCCTGCTGCAAGTTTAACCATGGCTCTGGGGTGAAGATGTTATGATGGGAAAATTAGTACAAAGAAAATGTTTAACTCTGTGTGGGCTTCTAAGAAAAACACGTAACTTGTGATCTTAATGTGATTCCTTCTTGTGTAAAGATTTTAATTTGTGTTTGGAAAATATGTAACTTGTGGTTATGAGGTAATCTTTCCTTGCATAGAAATATTTGTTTTAGGTGGTATAGAAGGGATAAGGAGAAAATACAGAACAAGCAGCAGAAAGAAAACAACAAAATCAAGAACTGAGGTTTGACCCTCAGAGAAGTGTCCTATGTGTGCATGCAGCTTCGTCAATGCCGCACCTCCGCTCCAGTTTCTCTGACCTGCTGAGAGCTGGTCCTCCGGCAATATTTCCTGAAAAGCTATGATCTGTAATCTTGGTGATACAGTTACAAGGAGTAACTGGTGAGCGGCATATGGTTGTACTGTCCCTTGTAAGAGCAGTCTTACTAAAGATTCCTTTACATAACACTGCTTTGGCTTTTTAAAACCAGCAACGGCAACTATACTGATGATCAGGAACATCGTTTGAATTTAAATAAAGCCTTTACCTGGTTGAGACGCAACAAGCAGGACAGCATGCTGACTGTAATGTCCCAGAGCCGGGACAAGAGCTCTGAACACGTCTACATTGCTTTGCACGGCACGAAGGTAGGATTCAGAACCACCCAAAGAGTTGGCTGTGAAGATCACCACCTTGGAATGAGCAGAGGCAGACAAATCTGATGAACAAAAAGAAACAGGCTGAGTTCAAGACGGTCTCCACTAATGCTTGTACATGATAAAATGTTTCTCCAGTCTGTGGACAGAGAGCCTTCAGGCATACATGCCCCTACAGCTGTCAGTCAGAACACTGCAGAGCAACAGCCTGGATCCCAGGGCCAAGCACGGTGGTACAGAGCTGCGATCCAGCACTCGGGAGGTAGAAGCGGAATGGCTTCAAGGTGGAGACCAGCCTAGGATACATAACAAGACAGGCAGGAAGTTGGAAAGAACCAGCACCAGTACACAAAGACTGGGTTTTCTTTGTGACTCACAGCTCTTAAAGGGGAAATGAGTAGTATGCTGGAGGTAAAATGAGCAACCACTGGCTTCTGTACTAAGCCTGGGAGCTTCAGGATTCCTTCCAAGTGGCTGTGCTACAGCCCGGGGAGAGCGGGAGGACTAAGCAGAGAAGTGAAGGGCTTGGGTAAGTCAGCAGAGGGGCTGGAATTCAGGCCCTGGCAGTCTGGTTTCAGACTCTATGCTATTAACCCCCACCCTCCCCAAGGGGAAATGGTACTGGGAGAGGTTAGGAAGCTTGTTCAGAGCATCAAAAACCAGTGAACAGTTCAAGTTACACCACACCTTGGCTTCAACCCAATTTTCCAGAATCTTCCTCCTTTTCCTCCTTTGGATCTGAATGATAAAAATGGCCTCATCCTCATGGGTAATTCTGAGTCCTTGCTTGGTGGCAAGTCCCATGTACTGAACATTTCTCTCAAAGATTCTGCTTTTTGAATTGAAATGATTCAATTCAAATCTCATTAGCCAGTTACCAATGGCTAATGAGACGCACAGGAAAGAGGGATTTCCTTAGGTCTTAAACAGTCTCTTCCTCTAGGGTTGGGGACTAAACAGTCTCTCTTACAGGATCTGAACAGTTAACAGGTCCCTTAAGAACCTGAGGGCCTGGAACAAGAGAGTATCCAGCTCCCCAAGGAGCCTCTCGCGGCCATTAAAAGAACTACAGTGCTCTCTCAGAGGAGGAACAGGAGCCAACTGTCTCCTGCAGGGATTGACGGCCTGTTGAACCGTGACGCACTATTTTTAGAACAGACAGGCAAGTCAGCCCCCACCACCACCACACTCAGTGCACCTTAGTTGTGTAACTGCTTTACACAGCACTTGGAAAGCAGTCAAGGGACGGAGGAGACCTAAGGAAAGACAAAAGAAGCCCACAGCACTGTGGCGGCGGTATAAAATGGTCTTCTCTATAAACTGGTAAACATGTTTTAGGGGACACATTCATTCACAGATCTGTTTTTTAATATATTTTGATTTTTAAAATTTATTTTTAGTGTCATACATCCGTGTGTGGGTGCCATGCATATGGGTGCTCATGGAAGCTGTTGGAACCCCTAGAACTAGAGTTATAGGCAGTTGTGAGCTGCCTCACCTGCGTGCTAGGAACCAGACTTGGGTCCTCTGCAACAGCAGGATGTGCTCTTATCCACTGAGCCAGCTCCCAGGCTTGGTGGGCTTGTTTTTGTTTTTTTTAATATTTATTTATTTATTATGTATACAATATTCTGTCTGTGTGTATATCTGCAGGCCAGAAGAGGGCACCAGACTTCATTACAGATGGCTGAGCCACCATGTGGTTGCTGGGAATTGAACTCAGGACCTTTGGAAGAGCAGGCAATGCTCTTAACCACTGAGCCATCTCTCCAGCCCATAGGTGGGCTTGTTTATAAAACTATGCATTCCCGGTAAAATATTTTAAAACCAGCAATCCCTAAATATGGTATTTAAATAAGTATATCTGTACTAACATGATGTCACATACACTATAAAATGACGCTGTTTTTGGAAAGGCAGAAGCCTGGCCTTGGTGGCAGGTGCCTATAGTTAACACTGAATGGGAGAGGCAGGAGGGGAAGCAGGGAAACAGCAAGACTGAGGCTCATACACACAAAAAGGGTTAGACGGCCAAAACTTCCTTTTCATTTTCTACCTCTTTCTGTGGGTGTAGGATTGAATCCAGGGCCTCAGATAAGATAGATAAGTATGATAGATACCCCTGACTGCCTAAAATAGTATTTTCAAATCTGTTCTCATTAGAGCTCATGGTAAGAATAGTTTGAGCACAATCACAGTGAACTGAGCGTCTTTTGTTAGTCTTGGCTTAGACGTCTCCTGTGCACCACGGCAGACAGTTACATTCCCGGTTACAGCTGAGAAACTGAACTTACTTTTCTTATGTACGAGTGCTCTGACCACATGTATTTCTGGAGACCAGAAGGGGTCATCAGACACTGTTACAGATGGTTGTGAGCCACCGTGTAGGTGCTGGGAATTGAACTCAGAATCTCTGGGAAAGCAGTCAGTGCTCTTAGCTCTGAGCCCTCTCTCCAGCCCCCATAACGATCTTTAAATAGAATAATCAAACCTTTGCTGATCTCTACATTAGGCAGGTTGAAGATATCAAGGTCCATCGTTCCTTGGTTAGTCCCATCGGAGAGGTCTAAAAGGAGCAGCTTGTCTGCAATGCCCTGTGTGGAAAAATTAGAACAAGAACAATGTTCTACCAATATAGCCAGTTACTCAACATGAGCTCACTGAGAAATGAGGACTCCTGCACTACTTGAGAAAGAAAAGAAACAAAATAGCAATACAGAAAATGTGCACACTGTGCAGGTGACACTACCCTTCAGGCTTGACGACTAAACACCGCGACCTAACAGGGCTTACTCAGGAGGCAAACTGTATCTTCTTTTTGAATGAATGACAAAGGGGATACGGTAGGCATGCTACTGTTCCTCTTGAGTTTTGATTTTTAATGCCACAGTATCTGTTGTTATTGTTCTTTTCTTTTTTAGGTTTTTCTGAGACTTGGTTTCTCTGTGTAGCCTTAGCAGTTCTGGCTGCTTATAGTCCAGGCTGACCTTGAACTCACAGAGATCCTCCTGGCTTCTGCCTCCTAGGTGCTGGATTAAAGGTGTGCACTACCACACCTAGCTTAGTACCTATTCTTAAACAGTCTAAAATGATTTTGGGTCGGGGGGGTGTCTATTCTAGCACACCACTCCCTGCTTAAAAGTAAAAACTCTTGCCTGGTTCTTCAAAACAAACAAACAAACACTTTCTATGTAGAGATAAATAAATATTAGAGAGAGCGAGAGAGCACACCACAAATCAAACCTTGCTATCATGCAGTATTTTCACCAAAGACGCCGCAGAAAAATACTCCCGGTGCCCAAGGATGGCTCCCTGGGCAGTATGGTGAGTAGACTGGAAGTGATAGCAAGTCAATGCCAAGAGTGTGGGGGAGTGGGAGCCCTTAGGTCTCGAGATACCCGGGGGCCTACTAAGAAGCACTCCATTTATTACCTGGTAACTACGCACCGCACCGGCCTTAGCCTTATTTTAGGTGTTTGTGAGATTAAGTATATGGCACAGGGCCAGCCATGGTAGTCCTTCCTAAAGCATAGCTATGATCTTATTATTGTGAACCACACTAGGAAAATGCAAAGAAAGTGTATGCTTCCATCTTCATTTAGTCCACACACAGATCCAAACGTGTGAGAATAATTAGTACAACTGACATAGTGGACAATTTCTCTCCTTTTTCCTCCTCTCTCTTAAGTGAGAGGGTTTCTCTGTGTAGTCCTGGCAGTCCTGGAACTCTCTGTGTAGATCAGGCTGGCCTTGACCGCAGAGACTTTTCTGCCTCTGCCCAGGAGTGCTGGGATTAAAGGCACGCGTCCCTTCTGCTCAATTAACAATTTCTATCAAAACTCAATTAACAATTTCTATCAAAAATTTAAAACATTTTAAAAATTCAAAAATTAATAAATTAATCTGCTAGTCTCATTTACAGAAGTTATCCTATAAATGTACTAGTACATGTGAAAAATGACATGATGTGTTTAGATCTTCAAGATGGAAACCAACCCAAGCATTCACTTCAAACGAGACAAGAAGCACTTCAGTTCAGGATTCTGGAAGAGGGCTCAGGCTACCAGACCACTAAGTCACCTGTGAGGCACTCATCACCAGGCTGCGGTAGAATGGAGATTTAGCAGAAGACTATGAATTCCTAACCAATTCTTAGGAGATGCCAGTGTTACCACTCTGAAAGCCAGGTGTGGCTGTCCGTGGGCAGAGGCTGCTTGTTCGTTTCCCAGCTGCCCAGACCCAAAATAATCACATAGAAACTATATTAAATAAATTATTGCTTGACTTATTAGCTCTAGTTTCTTATTGGCTAGATCTTACATCTTAGATTAAAATTAAATCATTTCTATTATTTTGTATTTTACCACCAGTAAGGTTCTGGCTGGCGGCTTGTGTCTTTCTCCTTTGAGGCTACACAGCAGCATCTCTCTGACCCCGCCTACTCTCTCTCGACATCTCTATTTGGATTTTTTGCCTGGCTTTACTCTGTTAAGTCACTGGCAGAGAGCAACTTCTTTATTAACCAATGGCAATAAAACATATTCATTGCATACAGAGGGGAATCCTATATCGGCTGTCAATGTTTGTAATCTCAGCACTCAGAAGGCTGAGAAAGGAGACTATTTAAGAGTAGGTTAGGCTGTACAGCAAAACCCTGGTAATGATCTAGACTATAGGTTCTGATCCCCAGAAGCCCACGCAAATAAATGCGGGAAGGGGATGGCAGCCCACATGCCAATTGTGGCCTCAGATGGCAGAGCCAGGGTTCCAGAGTGAACTGGCTGGGGAGACCAGTCCCCCTGTCCAGCTGCCTTGATGCATGAAGTGGCAGACCAATTGAGGGTGATCCCAACATCACCTCCAGGTCCCACATACCCAACGCGTACTCACGCACGCCAAGAATGCATACACACATGTGCAATACTCATATGCGTGAACAATGGAAAAAGTCCAATGAAAGTACAGATACACTTCCAGCAACTAGGTTTACATACCTTTGCTGAAATTGCCATTGTGCAGGCAATACCCAAATCTCCACTTCCGACCACAGTGATTTTATTCGCTATTTTAGTCTCATGATTTGTCCAGCCCCTTGAATTTATGTCTGAGACACCTACGAAATAAAAAAAAATCATCCTGAGAATTAAAAAAATAATATTAAAAACTTTATTTTGTAAATGTCTTTATTTATTAAACTACAATTGAAATGCCACTACATTTCCCCTTTTTGTCTAAAATAAAAAAGGCTATAAATAATATAAGAAAACTATATACAAACAAGTACAATATATATACAATATATACAGGCAATAAATACATCAACAATGTCTAGTCCATTTGCATTTGACAAATCAGAGAAAATATTTCATATCTATCCTATCTTGGTGAGATGGCATACATTTAAAATCCCAACACTCAAGAAGCTAAGGGAGAAGGACCAGAAGTTGAGTCACACGCATGACCTTGTTCCCCTACCCCCCCCCAAAAAAAAGCCCTTTCAGCATCTTTTTAAAAATAAAACTTAAAAAAAGAAAAAGCTCTGATAGAGATTCTATAGATTAATAAAACAACAACAAAACCCAAACAACTTGCTGAACTAATGAAGGCAAGGACAGGAGACTGAAACCAAGCATGGTAGCTCAGTCCATAATCCCAGCAACCAGGAGACTGAGGCAGTGCCTGGGCTACACAGTGACACCTAGTCTAAGGAGCAAGAGGCTGGGCACTTCTGCACAGGCCTGGAATCCCAGTGTTGAGAGAAGGCAGAAAGGTCAGGAGTTCAACGTGATCTTCAGCTGCACAGAATTTGAGGCCAGTCAGAATTACCTGAGATCCGGTCTCACCTGCCCCAGGAAAAACAGTGGTCTTCTACTGAATGTTCTTTTATATAGAGTTCTTTTTAAAGACAGTATTATAAACATTTAAAACTTTTTTTGTTTTGTTTTGTTTCTTGAGACAGGGTTTCTATATGTAGCTCTGGAGCCTGTCCTGGCACTCGCTCTGTAGACCAGGCTGGCCTCAAACTCACAGAGAACCGCCTGCCTCTGCCTCCCAAGTGCTGGGATTAAAGGTGTGTGCCGCCACCACCCAGCAAACATTTAAAAACTTTTTATTTGGGGCTGGAAAGATTACAGGATGCTTTTCCAGAAGGCCTGGGTTCAATTCCTAGCACCCACATGGCAGCTCACAACTGTCTATAACTCCAGTTCCAGGGGAATCCAACACCCGCACACAGACATACGTGTAAGCAAAACACCAATGTATATAAAAAATAAAAATGAATCATTAAAAAAAGTGTGGGAAAGCACAAGGGAAGGGTACAGGGTGAACAGGCCAGAGACACACTGTGAGCATGTATGGAAATGTCACACTGAAACCATCATGCACAATTGTTATATGCCAGGAGAAGATTGAGGAAGACACTCAATCTTTGAGCTCAATATTCACAAAAATTCTACTGAAAATTTCTAGGCATGAATATTTGGTTTTAGCACCAATAAGAAACTTCGACTTATATACCTCTGGACTCATATACTTAATAAGTCAAAGCTACAGAAACATGAAATGATCAAGGTTTGGATAATTAATTTATAAGGGGCTCTGAATAAAGCAAGAACTATTGTATCTGTCTATGTAAGAGTAACATTTTTATATTTTAACAAATTTTATTTGGAACTATATAGAGGAATTTTTATTAAACATATATATACATATTCATATGTTTATTTATTGAATTTAAGTAGCAACAGTACAGAATATTAGTGAGAAATTCTAATTTCTTAACCCATAGGTGATCTAACTGACAGTACAAACCTTCAGTGATTTTTGCAATATAGGCTAGCAAGTCGACCTGCTGCGCTTCGTTGGATGATGGCACCGAATAGAGAGGAAGTTCCTCTTGAAACTTGGCGATCATTTCTTTAATTAATCCAACAATGACAGACTTAGGCTGAAGAATACAGGCAAAGGGGACAGTTACACAACATTGTTTTTCTGAAGAATACTAGTTTTATATTGTCATCCGCAAGGCGGTCCTTGAACAATGCGCAGCTGAAGACCTGTATATACTGACTCCCCAGATGTCTTCTGGAGCCTGCTCTTTGTCTTCACTACAACCCCTGCCTGTTTTCTTTCTTCAGCAGTGCTGGGAACTGAACTCACAGCCTTGTGTGTGCTAGGCAAGCACTTTACACTGAGCTACACCCCTTAGCAATAACAAAAGAAGCATACGCCTTGTAAGCTATATCTACTATATAACAATGCATGGCAGCCATCCCATGTCATTTTTAGTATTATACAGAATTTTAAATAATCAGAAAATCATGAGAAACTTCGCATGATGGAAACAGAAGGAGGCCTCAATGGTATAACAATATTCTACATGGTATAATTCACTTTATGCAGCTTTAATATTGCATATTTGTTCATATTGTTGTTACATGTAAATGGCACCATAGCTTTGGCTGTCCTGGAACTCGCTCTGTAGACTAGGCTGGCCTCAAACTCACAGAGATCCGCCTGCCTCTGCCTCCTGAGTGCTGGGATTAAAGGCGTGCACTACCACTGCCTGGTTTGTTTTAATATTCTTAACTGAAAAGTACAAACAAACTCTGTCATACAATAAGTAACTTCCCTGGAAATCTCATGGAAAATATTCCACATAGCTGTACAATACAAGCAGGAAAATGCTAAACCAACATCTTCCAAATGTAGGAAAACAGGATAAACATACTCTGTAGCAGAATACACAGGGTTGAAACTTTTTATTTTGAAGTCATTTCAAACTAATAGAAAAGCTGCAATAGTATTTATCCGCCATCCAGGTTGGGACACAACACTTTATCCCTATGCCTATTTCCTAATGCATTTATTGTGTATTTCCTTACAAAAGAAAGAAGGAAGGGCTGGAGTAATGGCTCAGCAGTTACAATACTGGTTGCTCTTTCAGGAGACTGGGGTTCGCCCAACTGCCTATCACTCCAGTTCCAGGGGATCTGATGCCCACTTCTGGCTTCCATGGGCATCAGGCACGCATATGATTCACATACATATATGCAGGTAAACATTCATATACATAAAATAAATCTTTTAAATTTATTTATTTTCATGTGCATTGGTGTTTTACCTATATGTTTCTTTGTGTGAGGGAGTCAGATCCCCTGGAACTAGAGTTATAAGCACTTGTGAGCTGCCATGTGGGTGCTGGGAATTGAACCTAGATCCTTTGGAATGGCAGCTGGTACTCTTAACCTACATCTTCCATTTCTCCATCCCCCATAAAATAAATCTTAAAGAGGGCACAGATATCAATACATATTTTGAAGATAGTTTAAAGAAAGGTAAGGTAGGTAATTCAACAAAGAAACAGGGCTGAGGAAATGGCTCGGTCGATAAAGTGCCTGCAGGGCAAGAATGGGGGCCTGATCAGATCCTCAGCAACCAGTTAAAGCTAATATGACAGTGTGCGGCTGGAACCCTAGAGCAGGCGAATATCTAGAGCTTGGTGGCAGGTCTGTCGAGACAGTCAGAGAACTCTGGGCTCAGTGTGAGAGCCTGTCTCAAAACAAACGAAGGGACAGAAAGGGTCAGCGAGATGGCTCGGCAGGCCAAGGAACCTGCTGCTAAGCTTGACAGCATGAGTTTGACCTCTGCAGCTCGCACGACAATAAACTGACTTCCACAAGCTGCCCTCTGACTTCTACACGCGTGCCATGGCACATATGCATGCATATGTGCACACACAAACACGTGCAGTAAATACATAAAACTCAACTTTTTAAAAAAGTGACGCAATGCCAGGCTGGAGTATAACTGAGCGGTACAGTGTTTGTCTGGTATGAGCAAGGCCTGAGGTTCAATCCTTACTTAGCACTGCAAAATGAAAACCTTAGAAGGCCTGGAGGACAGAATCATAATCACAGCTGTTTCAGAGGGAAGGGCAGAAGGGTCATAGTTCAAGGCTGGGCCAAGACCAATGCGGACAAAACTCAGCAGCAGAATGCTTGCCTACCAAACTTCAGGCCCTAGGTTCCTCTGTCTCTCTCTCTCTTTCACAAACACGCACGCATGCACGCACGCAAGCACGCACACGCACTCAGTCAGTTAAACAAAGAACATTACAGATTACATAGAGTATGATGAACTTACACATAGTTAAAAAAGCAGGTAAAGGGGGCTGGAGAGATGGCTCAGAGGTTAAGAGCATTGCCTGCTCTTCCAAAGGTCCTGAGTTCAATTCCCAGCAACCACATGGTGGCTCACAACAATCTATAATAAGATCCGGTGCCCTCTTCTGGCATGCAGGCAGGCATGGAAGGAATGTTGTATACATAATAAATAAATAAATAAATAAAGCAGGTAAAATTATACACATTACACACATCTACATAAGAATTATATAGCGTAAGAATTACTAATAGGCAGAAACTAGGAAATAGAGTTCCAGTATTTTGCTAGTAGCTTTTCGTGTATCCCCTCAAGTGGCAAATGAGAATAAAACAAGGAACAACATCAGCTGGCTCCCTGACCTGGAGAAGGCGGGGATACAAGCTCATGTCATCAGTGTTTTGGTAACGTCAAAGACTCAAGAGAGCTCAATTTCAAATTCTTTCTAAAGATCACATGAAGAATGTAATTGAAAGATTATTCCGGTGTGGTGGCACATAGGGAGGCAGAAGCAGCAGCTCTTTGAGTTCAAGGTCAGTTTACAGAGTAGACCCTGACTCAAAACCAAAACAACAATAAATAAGAAAGGAAGGAAGATGCAGTATGCTTACTTATACTACCAAGATCAAAGACAGACATTCAGAAAAGATAACTTAAAGAAAATCCAATCTGATCTTACATGGCTCCAGTTTTGGAGATAGGGCAAGTATATTCTGCCTTTGGCGTCCACATGTTTTCCAACTGAGATTTCCATGTTTGCAGTTGGCTTCAAGAAGCAAATGGGTGGAGCAAAAGGGTGAGAATCCAAAATCCAGAAGCGAATGGGTATGTTGTACGTATTACCTGTTGGAGACATATAAACAATCATGACACATACGTATGCATGTACAATGCCACTAGATGGTATTTTAGAAACAGGCAGCCAGGCACAGTGGTAAGAGCTTATAATTCAACCTCAGGATGCTGAGGTTCCAGGAAGACTGAGTTTGAACTCAGTCTAGACAGCATCAAGACCCTGCCTCAATATAAAAAAGGGGCTGAGATGGGGTTCACAAGTGGAGTTTTAGCTAGTGTGCGTGAGGCCCTGCGTTCAGTCCCAAGTACAGAGATAAAGGAAGAAAGAGTAGCCAAGCCTACGGTATGTAAAGGATGGGTGTAAATCAGCCTGCTTTTCCGTTTCTCTACATTGGGAAGAGGGTCTCACTACAGCACCAGCATAACAGAGCAAAGCCGACAGTGGCCAACTCTTCAGTTCAGAAGCAATTGACAGGACGTTCTGCACTGTAAGCTGGGGACACAAAATCTTTCTGGTGTAGTTTCCTCTGCTCGTCCCAAGCAGAGACACCGTCGCCTCTCTACTTTTCTATCTGTTCTACCCTGAAATCATTTGCTTACCCAGCCTGCCTTTCTACTGTGGGTTCTCTCTCATTGGTTTCTCTATCCCTAGCATGAGGTACTATGCCAGCTGCTAAATAAGTCTGTCATATAGGTAAGAAAGGACAAACGAGCCGACCGCAGTTCGGGTACTTGCCCTCAAGCAGTTCAGTAATTACAGCTGCTGTGAACCATGAGCTGAGCTAGACACACAGAACTTAGAGGAGAAGCTGAGCCACCTTTCCTTAGTGACCCTTAAATTGTAGAGCATGTCAGAAGGCTGCATGAAACTGAAACCATGCAGATTTCAGAACTGAGTGAGGGAGGGGAGGGCCAAAACGCTCTGCATTTTCTTTTTCTTTATTTATTATGTATACAGTGCTCTGTCTGCATGCTTTCCTGCAGTCAGAAGAGCGCACCAGATTTCATTACAGATGGTTGGGAGTCAGTATGTGGTTGCTGGGAATTGAACTCAGGACCTCTGGAGGAACAGTCAAATGCTTTTAACCTCTGAGCCATTTCTCCAACCCCAACCCTCTGCATTTTCAACAAGTCAACATACACCTACACTCCAAAAGCGAGAGGAGGATAGGGTTCTGAACAACACCCACACCTGCACCCAATGGTACATGAGTCTTTTACAAACACTATTCTTTAGAAGCGCTCCAAATTCTTTTCAGGAAAAGACACAGGCTTATGATAACAGGTCAAAGATGAGTCAATGGGTCTAAGTCAGCAGATCATCTGCCTGGTGTGTGAGGCCCTGGGTTCAAATGCCAGCACTGCAATTATGTTAGATCAGGACTGATCAAGGGCACATGAAAAATAAGAGACCAACCTAAACAGAGGCAATTTTCTTTTATCTAGAACAATAAAGGAGGGACAGCCATCTCTCTGTGGGAATAGGGACTGTGCCCAGACACAGGGGCTTGACAAAGGAACTTTGAGGGTAGACATTTTTATTAGTCGACTTGTTCTTTGTAGTCTTGGGGCCAAGTACTGCCAGTGGATGTTGTTCTCATGGCCTGATCTTATCAGTCCACTCCTGGCTGCCTGCAGGCTTCTCATTATTAGACTTTCCTGTCAGCCAGGTGCTCTTACCACAACTCTGGGGGTTCCTCAGCTCATGTGAGGCTCTGTTTAACCCTTTACCACAAAATAAACCACTTTGGAGGAAGAGAGAGACATGACTGCATGCTCTTCCGATTTTAACCATGTAGGTCATACCTTCCAAGAATCAGTGCCTGCCTTGGTTGCCATGAAGCCCAAAGCTAAATCCAATGTTAAGTGAAAACTAAACTTTTGACCAGACATCTAAAATTTAATTATTCTGTCCTTAACAATCATTCCTGCTTCATAGTCTATGCCTTACACTGCATTGAGAGCATTCTGCTTCACAGTCTATGCCTTACACTGTATTGAGAGCATTCTGCTCGGGACCACGATTCCTGCTTCAACATATTAGCCGTGTGACTTCACCTAAGATACTTAGCTTCTTTCTGCCTCCATCCTTTCCTTTGTAAAATGACAGTAATACTTGTTCTTATTTCATGGCACTGTTGGGATGAAGTCCATGTATGTAAGATGCCTGTTACAGTGCACGACATGACAAACACTGTGGGCTGTTCTTTTAAACCACTTCACGGTAATCTGTTTCTTACTATGGAAACTTTCTTTCAGGTAAAAGCTACTTTTCTCATCTTGTTTCCTCCCCTCTAAGCACAACACTCAGCATGACTATGTATTTTATAAACACGTAAAGCACTTTGCCCATCTCCCTCACCATTCTGATGCAACCCAACAGGATATAGACAACGCTGGGATTAAAGGCGTGTGCCATCATCACCCGGCCTAGACAACATTTCTTAAAATCTCCCCTTGCCATACTAATGTGCATCCAGGACTGCAACGAACACACTACAGACATGTTAAAACCTGGCAATCTACCGGTTTTATATTGGTCTTTCTCAGAACCACCCCTTTATTTTTAACCTAAGTATTTACAAGGTGGGTATGGGCATACCCCTATCTGTTGGCCCAGAGAGAATCCTATGATTACAAAACCATGTGACCACAGACCACAAAGTGAGTGACAAGTACAGAGACACACCACCATACTCCAGAAGGTAGTTATGGTCAAAGGTGACAAACCTGGAGCAGAGCTTTCCGAGTGGCAGCTGCAATAACCACTCGTGAAGTGTGTAAAGCCCAGTGCTTGAGCTCCAGTGTTGGAGTGGGGGAAGAACTGCAAACAGTCTTACTGCTCTGATGAAAACGGCACAGGGATCAGTGGCCACACGCAGAGCATCAGCACTGCATGGAGCTGGCAGTATTAAGCTAACCCCATCTTGAGGCTGGGGTGTGGAATGCAGCGCAGTGGTAGAGGCTGGCATGTGAGGTGTGTGGAGTCTGAAACCCAGCTCTGTGAGGGGGAACCACAAGACCCTGAAACAGTGACTATTAAAATGATACAATGGAGGGGCTGGAGAGATGGCTCAGATGTTAAGAGCACTGGTTGCTCTTTGGCTGCTCTTCCAGAGGTCCTGAGTTCAATTTCCAGCAATCACATGGTGGCTCACAACCATCTGTGATGAGATCTGGTGCCCTCTTCTGGTGTGCAGGCAGACAGAGAGAACACTGCATGCATAATAAATAAATAAATAAATAAATAAATAAATAAATAAATAAATAAATCTTTTATAAATAATAAAATTAAAATCAGCAGAGTACTAAGAATTATTCTCTTGCCTCAAAACAAATTACTTGAATCAGTTTCCTTCCCCATCTCTTTCCCTCACTCCCTTTCTTCTTAATGTCTAACCAAGCAAAGTAGAGAGCGAAGGGAACGACTCCCGGGTACGAGTGACATTCTGACAGGCAGCAAACAGGCTGCGATCCCGGCAGGAAAGAGAGAAGGAAAGCAAGGGCAGATGAGCGCCGCCTGTCCTACCTCCCACTCTGCAGCCTCGGCAGAGCCTATGGCCAAGGCTTGCATCTTCAGTCACAGGCAGAAAAAAGCCTCTGCACATTTATGGAAAGTCACTAGCTGGCTGGGGAGACAGGAAACAGGGAGGCTTACGATGGTCTAGGAATTAACATGGGGGAAATGGCTTTAAAGAAGTCTTCCAAAATCTCACTGTTCAATGTTGAACCCTTTCTTAAGAGATTTTTTTTTCTCCTTTTTGATTGGTCTCCCAAAGCTCTCTTCTCTTTCTATCAGGTTCATTTATTCCCATCCCTTCCAGTCAGTAATCAAGTAAACCACACCAGGAGAAACACTTGCTGATACTTTCTAGTATCAGTTACTGTGTATCAGTCATTCCCGGCGGTGCTCTCTCGGGGCTGATCTGCACTGTGAATGAATGACATTTTGTTTTGTCGGAGATGGGGTTTTTGGCTCTACTGTCTCGCATCCTAGGTCCAGGATTACAAGTGTACTGCTTCCCACACAGCAACAACAAATGCTGAATGGTGGGACTGTGGGCGCTGCTTCAGGGAACCGCTCTGAACAGAGATGTGCTGCTGTCTTTCTAACGCATCGGCATCGCATAGCTGATCTTCTACTGTACCAAAGGTTACATTGTTGAACAGAACAGCAGGTAGGGAACAGTTGAGTACAGAAACTGTTAATGACTTCTTTTTCTTTCTTTTTGAGCAAATCCTTACTATCTCAGGCGTCACTGAACTCTAAAATGCCCAGTAATGCAGGACAATGGCCGTGACCAGGCTGAGATTCAGTTTTATCTACAGAACAGAGGGCAGAGCGGGACAAGCACGGATGCCAATGGGAAGGCACAGGCCTCTGGCACTCCACCACTGACAGCATGGCCCTCTCTCCCTAGTGCATGCGACACCTGTCATGCTCCCTTCTGTCTTCAGACCCCACCAACCTAGTGGACAGTATTCAACAAGCATATCTTAAACAGAATTAACATTGACCTAGGCCTTCTTTGACACATATAAGATCTCGCCAGATCTGCTAAGGTCCTGACCAGACAAACCTCAGGAGTATGTCAAAACAGTGGTGTGCACTAAGGAATTGAGCTGAGAAGTCCCACATTCTCTCAGCTTCTGGACTTACCCTGATACATCACGGGAATAGTACCAGTGAAGTTCAGCAGGTCTTTTTGGGAAGTATCTTTGAAAACTAGAAGAAAAAGTTTCAAAATGTCAGTGAGAAGAGAGAACAGCAATCAATGTGTGTGACTGCACATATAAATTATGCAAAAATAAATAAAGAAGTAAGAAAGAGGTGTAAAAACATAAAACTTGGACACTGAAATCCAAGTTCAAAGCCCACCTTCCCCTCTTAAGAGGCATGTTCCTTGCCAGGCATGGTGTCCTACACGTGTAACCCCAGCACTTGAGAGGTGGACACGGAACTGCCATGGGCTCAAAGTCAGCTTAACCAGGGGTACATACTGATCCTGCTTCAGGTGCTGGAGTACAGCTCATCTGATAGAATATTTGGGTAGTAATCATGAAGACCTGGCTTCAACCTCCATCACCAAAGAAAACAGAGCGAAGGTGCCTGCCCGTGATCCCAACACTCAGGAGATGGAGGCTGGGGATCAGAAGTTCAAGGCTATCCCTGGCTACATGGCAAGTTTTGAGATTAAAAAAGAAAAGAAACATAATTTGGAAGCTCTTCAGACCAAATAATCAGTAATCCAAATAATGCAGCAAGGACTAGAGGATGCTACCCGTACCGTAGGTGTCCATGGAATATCTGAAGTGCGGGAAAAACTTGTTCACATTCTTCAGCTCTTCTACCGTCAGATCCCTGAACTTGTACTGAAATGAGAGGAGCAAGCAAGGAATGAAAATAAAAGTGTGAACAAGACTAACGCCTGCTGGATGCCAGGCCCGGGGCAGGGCTTTACCACTGTGAGGGTCGCCAGTATTTGGCTCATTATTAATCTGAGACAGGCTCTCTCTTTAGAGTTCAGGCTGGCCTCAAGCTGGCCATCTTCCTGTCTCAGCCACCCAAAGGTTAGGAATGTAGGTGTCTTCCAAAATCCACCACCAAGTCTTTCCAATCTGCTCTTTTAAACCATGGTGCTAAGGAGTAAGCAGAGTTTACAACTGCTCTGTTTTATAAAATAAAATCTAGAGAATCCACAAAATTTGCTAAGTCAGACACCAAGTAAAGTAGTAAGCCCCAAGCTTAACCCAAGACCTATGCCTTGATTAGTTAAGTCTATATGTCTCCAAATACCCCAGAAGCCTATGGGATGCACCGCTCATCACTACTGAACATCTACTTTAACAAAAAAAAAGTGTAATTGCATTTTAATGTATTGATTTAATGTAGTTCTCTATGTGTGGGTGGACACATGGAGGGCAGGGGACAACACGCAGGAGTTGGCTCCTTCCTGCCGCCATTCAGGACCAAAGTCAAGGCTGCCACGCTTATGGCGGGGTCTAACCAAGCTGTCCGTCCCCAGAGACATCTTGACTTTCCCTCCCACCTCTAGTCCTGTATCCTGGGTTTCAAGGGGAAACGAGATACCAGCAAGAGTTTGCTACAAGTAGATGAACTGCCCTCACTGCCTTTCTTTGTGGCCTGCAGACAACATCGCGTAACTTCTTTCAACTCATTTTCTTCCCTGCAAAGAGAAATAATACCCACTCCCTAGACTTGCAATGAGGTTTAAATGAAAGGAAGGATATCTATCAACATACTGGAAATAGAATAAAGATACATGGGAAAAGCTTCAGAAAGGTACAAAAGTGATGTTGAAAACATAACACTGGGAAGAAATAAAATGGAAAGTTGTTTTAAGTGGGAAAATACCCTGTGTTTGTGGATCTAAAACATCAAGATAGTAATATTTCCCAAAAGATTCAGCAAAATCCCTGAGTGAAACTTCAGCTGAGCTTTTTGTCTGCTTGTTTTGTTGTGTGTGTGTGTGTGTGTATTTTGAGACAGGGTTTCTACATCTAACAACTCTGGTTATCCTGGAACTCACTTTGTAGACCAGGATGGCTTCAAACTCACAGAGATCCTCCTGCCTCTGCCTCCCCGAGTGCTGGGATTAAAGACGTGTGCCACCACTGCCCAGTCAACTGAGTTTTTAAACAAAAGTCTGAAAACTGGGCTGGAGATGTAGCTGAATGATAAAGCATTTGCTTATCATCTCTAGGAGGCCTAGTTTCTGTCTGAAACACAAACACATATCTCAGCTCCAAGCTTCAACTAACATGGAACAGCTATCTTAGAACAGTTAAAATAATCTTGAAAGTGAACAAAAAAGGTTGGTGGGACACCACATCATCAAGATACAAGCCATGGTCATAATGAGACAGTAGTAAGTGCTGGAGAGGATACAGGGCAATCAAAACTTCCCATACCTGTCTGCATTGCTATAGGGAAGATACCGCTACATTGGAAAACAGAGATGCTCAAGTCAGGTGCGTTGGAATATGCCTTTGATCCCAGCACTTGGGAGGCAGAGCAGGAAGATCATGGTGAGTTTGAGCCAGCTTAGTTTACATAAAGAGTTCCAGGATAGCCTGGGTTACATGATGAAACCCTGTCAAAACCCAAAACAAACAGGTATACAGGCTGGCGAGATGATTAAGAGTATTTGACAATACTTCTTCCATAAGGCCTGGGCTTCAGTTCCCAGCACCCACATTAAATAGCCCAAACCTCCTATACTTCATGTTCAGGGGTCCTGATACCCTCTTTGGCCTCCTACAAGCACCCACATACAGCAAGTAGTATATATACAAGCACACACATACACATAAGTAAATATAAAAATAAACCTTTTTAAAAAAGGAATGAGGAGCTGGAGAGATGGCTCAGAGGTTAAGAAGAGCATTGGCTTCTCTTCCAGAGGTCCTGAGTTCAATTCCCAGCATCCACATGGTGGCTCACAACCATCTGTAATGAGATCTGGTGTCCTCTTCTGGTGTATCTATACGTAATAAAGAAAACTTAAGCCGGGCGATGGTGGCGCACGCCTTTAATCCCAGCACTCGGGAGGCAGAGGCAGGCGGATCTCTGTGAGTTTGAGACCAGCCTGGTCTACGGAGCTAGTTCCAGGACAGGCTCCAAAGCCACAGAGAAACCCTGTCTCGAAAAACAAAAAAAAAAAAAAAAAAAAAAGAAAAAAGAAAAAGAAAAAAAAAAGAAAACTTAAAAGGAAAAAAAAAAGGAACTCTGTGAGTTCGAAGCCAGCCTGGTTAGTTCCAGGACAGGCTCCAAAGCTACAGAGAAACCCTGTCCCGAAAAAACAAAACAAAAAATAAATAAAAAGTAAAAAAAGGAATGTTGTAGCTAAGAATATAGTGATAGAGTGCCTTCTTAGTATGCACAAGGCTTTAGGTTCAATCCCCACTAACACACACACACACACACACACAAACTCATTGGCTATATTGGCAACATGTAAAAATTAATAACATTCACCTTAAATTTATGTTTTAAGGTGATTTATCAGGGAATAGAGTATTGTAACTAGGGAACCAAAGTTTTTTGGTTTTTGTTTTGTTTTTTTCTGAGACAGAGTTTCTCTGTAGCTTTGGAGCCTGACCTGTAGACCAGGCTGGCCTCGAACTCACAGAGATCTGCCTGCCTATGTCTCCAGAAATTAAAGGTGTGCGCCACCACCGCCCGGCTTGAAAACTCTAACAGATGTAAAGTGTGTCCCAACAAAGAGAGACACCCCCACATCCAAGAAAACCAGAAATCTGGTTTCAACGGAAATCTGAACCTTCAGGACCAACTAACTTCTGAGCGAGAGGGCTCTGGCTGCCCGTGGGCAGGAATCAGGAATGCCGAGCACTCTGGGATGCAGGTGAGACCTGACGGTGGGGGAGCCCTTCAGCTTTCTACAGTCAAGCTGTCTGCGGCGATCTCTCCTCGTGGGCGCCTACGCTGTGGCCACAGCCTAGGTGAGCGCAACACAGAAACAAGAGCACAGTCAGTGACTGTCCAGAAGCAAGCACTGCGCGGAATCGATCCCTTCCACAGTGAGATAATCGGGACTTTCCCAAGCAGTCACCTGCAGGGAGTGACTCTTTCAAGGGAGACGAGGGGCCGCCAGCCTCTGACCCCACACCCGAAGGCTGAGGCAGGGGGACTGCTGCAACTTCCCAGCCAGCCTGGGCAACAGCATGAGTCGATGTGTCAAAGCAACATAACGATTTTTGGGGGAAAAAGGATATGGGTGGGGGTTAGGGGGCATCGAGGGAGGGTGTGAGCTGGGGCAGCGTGACATGACGAGGACGCTGGGACCCGCCCGGCCCGCCGCCCGCCCGCCCGCACCTTGCCCAGCAGCCGCCTCACGGCTTCACAGTCGAACTCCATGGCTGGCAGAATCGCGGTCCTCAGCTACTTCCGAACCTGCTGCGGACGGAAGCCGCCGAGGCCCAAAAGTCCACAGAGGACGGTCCCTGCCCCTTCCAGTTGGCCGATTCCCGCAGGACGCACGCCTGGGCGGTGCTCGGAGCAGGGCGTTGACCGGAATCCCGAGCTCTCCTTCCAGCCGGGCGACTCGGCGGATTTTGAGCCCAAACCAAAAGCCGGAGATGGAAAACAACCCGGAGCTCCGGGGACCGCAGCGCCCTGCCAGGCGGAAAAACACCTTGGCTTCCTGAGGGAAACTTAGCTAGGAAGAACCCATGAGCAAACTGGTGCAAGCAAATTCTGGGAAGACTTGATTTCAGCCCAGAATGCGAGCGGTGGGGCGCGGAGGGGACCGACCATCAAAACCAAAAACTGTAGCTGGATTTGGATGTTCAAAATCAAAGTTTTGGAGTAGTTAGGGGTAGATGAGAAATCTAGTGGAGTCTCGTCAGATAACTGAGCTAGTGAGGCCGATGATAAAAAAGACCGAAAGGCCAAGACGACGTGGGTAAGGGAAAAAGTCCCCTCATGTATCTGGATTTGGTTAATTTCTACGAAGAGTCAAGAATTTCTTAAAAAAAAAAAAAAAAAAGAATTTCGAAGCCGGGCGGTGGTGGCGCACGCCTTTAATCCCAGCACTCGGGAGGCAGAGGCAGGCAGATCTCTGTGAGTTCGAGACCAGCCTGGTCTACAAGAGCTAGTTCCAGGACAGGAACCAAAAGTTACGGAGAAACCCTGTCTCGAAAAATAAAAAAAAAAAAAATTTCGACAGGAGCCCTTGGTGCACCTCCAGAGGACATGAATTCGATCTCAGCACCCACATGCCAACTGTCTACTGCTCCGGTTGCCTTCTTCTGGCCCCCACTGGCACCTGCAGGTAAAACCCTCATACACGTAAAGTAAAAATAAATTTAAAAAAGTAATAATTTTGACATGACTGACCAAAAATGAAATTCTCTTTCCTGAAAGCATCACAGGATTATTAAAATGGCTAGTAAGCTATGCTTACAGTCAATCAAAACACATCAACCTTGTGAAACCTATGCATTGCAAAATGGCTTTCATTCTTTTGATCCATGCCTACACATTACACCTCATAAATCTCCTTATAATATCACTTACCGTAGAAGAATCCCGTGAGGAAATAAGCATACCACCATATTTAAGAATTAGTCTTATAGACCACCTTCCTTAAACCACATAACATGTTGTGTTTTGTATTTTTGTCTAATAAACTGCCTTTTTCATTCTAACTTTTCCTGAAACTCTTTGTGCAGCAGGGGTCAGGATCCCTGCTGTACCCAAGGGAGAGTCCTCGGTCTGAGTGAGGTTCCTCCAGCTTCATAGCCAGCAAAATCCATCTTTGTTTCTGGTATAGTGCACTCACAATAACCTGCTGGAAATGCAAATTCCTGAGGCTGGAGAGATGGCTGGGCAATTTATGTCAATTGTAACTCTGGCTCCAGGCCTGTAGGACACCTCTGGCCTCCCAGGGAACCTGCACTCAAGAGTGCAGACGCACATATGTTGGGGAATATTATCCTCAGGTGTGTGACTTTTGTTTACGCTGCATTTGTTTAACTCTGTGAAGTTGTGTTACTGTGCCTGTCTAGAACACCTGATGGTTCTAATAAAGAGATGGACGGCCAAAAGTGAGGCAGGAGTAAGGGTAGGCAGGGCTGGCAGGCAGAAAGTATAAATTCAAGGCAAAATCTAGGAAGGAGAGGGAAGGAGGAACAGAGAAGAAGGAGGGGAGGATATCAGGTCAGCCACCCAGCCAGTCACAGAGTAAGAAGGAAAGAAAGGTATACAGAAATAGATAAAGATAAAAGCCCAGAGACAAAAGGTAGTCAGAATAATTTAAGAAAGTTAAGAAAAGCTGACAAGAAACAAGCCAAGCTAAGGCCACGCATTTGTAACGAAGAACAAACCTCTGTGTGTGCCATTTATTTGGGAGCTGGGTAGCAGATCCTTCAAAAAAGCCAAAAGAAAGCTGGGTGGTGGTGTCACATGCCTTTAATCCCAGCACTCAGGAGGCAGAGGCAGGTGGGTCTCTGTGAGTTCGAGGCCAGGCTAGTCTACAAGAGCTAGTTCCAGGTCAGGCTTCAAAGCTACAGAGAAACCCTGTCTTGAAAAACAAAAAACAAAAAAACAAAACAAAAGCCAAAAGAGTAAAACATCATACCACACACACACACACACACACACACACACACACACACACACACACACATATATAATTTAAACAGTGAAGGTGGAGTGGAGAGATGGTGTAGCTGTTTGCTGCAGCTTGCTGCTCTTACAGGGAGTAAGATTCTATTCTCAGCCCCCACAAGGCAGCTCACAACTACCTCTATCTCCAGCTCCAGGGGTCTGATGTCCTCTTCTGGCCTCCTCAGACACCAGGCATTCGCATGGTGCACATACAAGCAGCTGAAACACTCATACACATAAAATAAAAACAAATATTTATTTAAAAAACAAATAGGGGAACTTGGGAGAACTCATTTGTTGACACAAAAGTGTATATCCTTACTGTATGATGTCTTGAAATATTTATACATTGAGAAATTACTAAAATCAGCTTATTGAACATGAGCGATATAGACTTAGTTGACCAGAAACTCTAGGGACAGTCTGAGAAAGCGGTTTGTTTTGGATGCTGGGGACAGAAATCAGGTGCCTAGCTCTGTTGCTGATCTCTGCTCCCAGCTGTCAGGCAGCCTGTTTCAGCCAACCTTGGTGGTCAAGTCGGTCACTGTGCAGGACTCTGGCTTGAGGAGACTTAGCAACCAGAAGCTGGAACATAGCTGTATTTAAGAAACTAGGTTTATTGCTCCTTACAGCGAGGGAGCAGGTTTGTGAGGGTCATTGGTACAGCTCAGGGAGATGGTATTTGAAGCGTTCGATTCTGTTATGGGATTTGGACACTTGGTGGAAGCTGTAAGGGAAAGAGGCTCATTCTGGATGTGTGCTATCGGGAGCAGAGTCGTTTCTGTGACTAATTTACCAGTGAAGATCTTGTAAGATGGCACACTTGGGTGATGAGAAGGCTGTGGCTGGCAAAGCAGCAGAGGTAGTGAAGTTTAGCAGAGAGGAGGCTGTTTGGTATTTCATTGCTTTCATCTCTGCAGTGTTAGTATTCTATGGGCTGTCTCTGTCCAACAGAAGAATGAACTGATCTAGCTCAGAGCCACAGGGCAAATTCTGTCAATACTGAGTTTAGCTATATAATAAGCAGCTCTGTGTGTGTGTGTGTGTTTGTGTCAAGATGCATATATGTCATATGTCAGGGATTGCTGTCTTCTTTCTCAGTCCATTAGTAAGAAAGAAAAGCCATTGGAAGAAGGTTATGAAGAAAAGAGGGATGTATCTGAGCTTTTCTTTTTTTAAAGATTTATTTATTTGGGTTGAAGAGATGGCTAAGTGGTAAGAAACACTGGCTGTTCTTCCAAAGGACCTGGATTCACTTCCCAGCACCCACGCAGAGGCTCACAGCAGTCTGTTAACTCCAGCTCCATGGGGATCCAATGCTGTCTTCGGCCTCCGTGGGCACCAGGAATGAATGAACATGGTGTGTAGACATACATGCAGGCAAAACACCCATACCAATACAAAGAAAACAAAAAGGATGTCTTCACTTTTATGTGTGTGTATACAAACACACACACACACACACACACACACACACACACACACACCTGTGGGAGTGTACAAGTGCCCTGGGAAGGCAGAGGGCGTCAAAGCGCCTGGAACTGGAGTTACAGTGAATGTTAGGAATCAACCAGGTCTTCTTTCTGGAAGAGCACCCAATGCTCTTTAACTTGCTGAGTTGTCTCTCCAGCCCCAGAAATCTGACATGCTTTTAAGTCTATTTTACAAGGTGGACATAGCGGTGCACGCCTTTAATCCCTACATTTAGGAGGCAGAGGCAGGCGGATCTGGGTTAGTTCCAGGTCAGCCACAGATACACAGTGAGACCGGGTTTTGGGGGGCAAAGGGGCTTGTCTTCCAGAAATAAAAGCACTCAAGAGTGGAGGCTGCGGAGAGTCCAGTCAGCTAAGTGCTTGCTGCAGAAGCACTAAGAACCTGGCTTTATTCCCTCGAACCCACTTTATTTTTTTATTTTTTTTTAAATTTTTTTTTAAAGATTTATTTTTATTTATTATGTATACAATGTTCTGTCTGCATGTGTCCCTGCAGGCCAGAAGCTGGCACCAGATCTTATTAGAGATGGTTGTGAGCCACCATGTGGTTGCTGGGAATTGAACTCAGGACCTCTGGAAGAACAATCAGTGCTCTCAACCTCTGAGCCATCTCTCCAGCCCGAAACTTTTTTTTTTTTTTGGATTTTTCGAGACAGGGTTTCTCCGTAGCTTTTTGGTTCCTGTCCTGGAACTACCTCTTGTAGACCAGGCTGGCCTCGAACTCACAGAGATCCGCCTGCCTCTGCCTCCCAAGTGCTGGGATTAAAGGCGTGCGCCACCACCGCCCGACTCGAACCCACTTTAAACAGCCAGGCTTGCCGACTTGATCTTATAATGCCAGTCCCGGGGAGGTGGAAACAGATGAGTATTAAAGCCCTGGGAACTCAGTGGGAGGACTACCTCAAAAACAAGGAGGTGGATTTCCAGCGCTCACAACCATCTGTCACTCAAATTCCTCGGACCACCCTTACCTGGCCTCCACAGGCACTGCCTGCAAGGGTGCACAGACATACAAACAGGCAAAACACCCACAGTGTGGTATAATGTCCCGCTGGTCTGGCGCCAGAGGGATAGCAAGCAACCTGCACTAGCCACGAAACCCCCGCTGGGTTACACCTGACACAGCCCCTAGGCCTTCCTTTGTGTTACAAATACCTCTTGTTGCCCCTGTGAATCTTGACTGAGAGTTTCCCATGGACACAAAGCCTATGCAAAACTTGGTTTAGAGGGAACTGGAAAACCTTGGTACCTCATGAATCAGGTGTTTGCACCTGGCCTTGTATTGTTGGAAGCTACTATTAGTTTATTTTGAAATATGAGAATCGACTAGCTAAGTGTAAATATAGAAAAAAAAAGATGCTGAGGAGAAGGGAAGGTGCTTCAGTTCACTGAGACTGAACCCCCTGCAGTTACAAAGGCTAAATTCATTCTCGATGCATGTCTGAGTTTTCATTTCTCAGATCCGTGTAAACCCACACTCCCAGGCTGAAATATTCGCAACACACACACATAACATAAAGAAAAATAAAACATAAAAATTATCTGGATAAGATGAAAGATATAATAATAAAGGTGTTGGCACACGCAGATAATCCCAGCACTTGGGGAGCAGAGGCAGGTGCATCTCTATGAGTTTGAGGCCAGCCTGGTCTATAGAGTGAGTTCCCAGACAGCCAAGGCTGTACAGAGAAACCCTATATCAAAATAAAGAAATACATACATACATACAAAAATAAAAACCAATCAAACAAAAAAGTTCAATTTCTAGCACCAACATGGTGGTCACAACTGTCTGTAAATGCAGTTACGGGGCCCCAGAGTTTTCTGCCAGCCTTTGTAGACCCCAGGAACTCAGTGGTGTACAGACAGACATGTAGACAAAAAGCCATGCACATTAAATAGAATATAAAAGTTAGAAAATACAAAAATGCACACATGGTCTCGAGAACCCAGTGACTGGGTGCACAGTTCTTAGAAGTGCTCAGAAACATTTCCTTTTTGATAATGGTAGGTACAAGACCGTTGATGTATTTTTCAAAACTCAGTGTTTGCTTTAATCTTAAGAAAAGCCACTCTGCCTACGCAAATAACGCCAATTAAACCAGATTAGACCAAATTAAAATGCCCGTGTTTAATAAATGCAGCACTCAAAGGTGGACTGAGACAGCATGGCGGGGAGAGGAGCTCACACAAATCCCGGAAACCATGTATTCCTCCCCTCTTCCCGTGAGCCTAAATAGCTTGTGGAAGTGGTCCTGACCCTCCCCGGTGAGGGGTCAGCGCTTGCCAGGCTGGGGAGCTGGAGTCTGGACCAACGCAACTCCCAGGCCAGGGGCTGGAGTGATGCTTCCAGTCATTCACTCAGTAGCAGGTTTCTCCTCTACACTAAAAAGAAAGAATAAGTTTTATCATATGTAGATTATATTTCAGTAAGACTTCACATTAAGAAAAATGAAAGAAAACAGCCAGGTGGAGGTGGTATATGCCTTTAATCTCAGCACTCAGGAGGCAGAGGCAGGCAGATCTCTAAGTTCCAGTACAGCCAGGGCACGCAGAGAAACCCTGTCTCAAAAAGCAAAACAAAAGAAAAACAAAAAGAAGAAAGCTAGACATGGTAATGCCTGCCTTTAATCAGAACTCAGAAGGCAGAGGCAGATGGATCTCTGTGAGTTTCAGGGCAGCCAGAGATACACAGAACTTGTGTTTAAAAAGAAAAAAGTATAGGTATTGTTGTTTATTTTGAGATGGTCTTGCTAGGGAGCTCTGACTGGAAGGAAATTTACTAAGTAACCATGCTGGTTTAAACTCAGCCATCGGCCTGCCTTAACCTCCCTAGTGCTGGGACTGCATAGCACCACATGTGGTTTGCAAGACTCATTTTAATGACTTGGGTGTATCGTTTGTGGGGAGGAGCAAGTTTCTCATTCATGCATGAAGTACGGTCATCTTTAGCAGAACGACACAAGAAGACCGTCTATACATATGGAGTTGCGTGTACGTAGAAGAACACGGGTGCCTGGCGGTCAGACATAACAAAATGTGTTGCTATGCTTGCCAAAAGTGAGGTCTTCGACGCTGTCTGAGTGAGCATCTACATTCCATTAGTGAAATAGGGTTATAGGGATGGTGCCTACCTTGTGGCAGTGTTGTGCAGGGAAGCACATGAAGAACTCACAGGGCTGAGGTACTGTCTGGGGGAAGTATCTCTAGCAGCCAAACCCAAGCCACATGACCGATGATGTCACAATGCCTTCCCAGACTCCAACCTGAGAGAGTCTCAGATCCTTTGGAATCAAGGAATGGAACTAGCGTGCGACACGTCTATCAACTGAAGGTTTCATGAGTTCGCGCCTTTGCCAAGATCTTGGCGAACAGTCTCTCACCGTGTGATTGTAGCTCAGAAATTACTTTTCTTTTGGTGATGATCGTGCTGGGCTGGATTCTTTTTGTTGGGCTTGCATCCTACATGGGGACATTTCCAGAGGTGATGGTAAGCACCAGCCTTGCATCCCAGCTACTTCGGGCTCGGCTTTATGCTCCCGTCTGGGATTTCTGACCAAACAGGGAAAGTCAGGATGTGACAGGAACATCTCATCCCATTGGGGCATCCTTCTTTTTTTTAATATTTATTTATTTATTTATTATGTATACAATATTCTGTATGCATGTATGCCTGCAGGCCAGAAGAGGGCACCAGATCTCATTACAGATGGTTGTGAGCCACCATGTGGTTGCTGGGAATTGAACTCAGGACCTCTGGAAGAGCAGGCGGTGCTCTTAACCACTGAGCCATCTCTCCAGCTCCTGGGGCATCCCTCTTTGGAGGGTTTAATACCCCTCCACCTGCTTTGATAGTGTCATTTGTACCCAGGCATTATGGCATTTTTTTTTTAAAAAAAACAGCTTTTTTTTACAGTTCTGCTGGTCACAGTGCCTAACTTCAGAGTTTCAAGCCAAGCAGATGAGGAGTTTCTATTAGGGACAATGGGATGAGGCATTCCCTAACGGGCTCCTTCGTTCACCACACAGAAACACTGACTTCCCACGGGGTTGATGAGCGGGGCCGTGTCTACCTCTAATTTTCTTTCTGACTCAGCCTCCAACTCTAAAGTGGAAAGAGGGGTTGCCTGTTTGGGAGTCCAAGGCACGGCGAAGAAGCCAAGCTTTGGAGGATGAGCTGCTGCTGCTGCTGTGAGATCAGGTCTGTCGGGCTGGGTCCCTGTCCGTAGAATGCTCCAACACCCTTGCCAGACACAGGCCAACTGTGGAGGGGATGGCTTTAGATGTGTATTGGGGGGGAGGACTGGGGGGTACTGCTGGGGAAAGCAGGCTGAGAACCAGCTGCCTGTAAATAACCATGCCTCCCAGGGTTCCTTCTGAGCAAATTCCACGTATTAGTCCATTATTTCACAAACACTATATTATATTAGCCCATGTTAATTATATATTTTCTCCTACATACTCATATGCTATAGTAAAAGGGTCTGTATATCCATGTGTATAGCCGACTTTGATCGTATTACCCCTCCTCTCTGCTCTCGTTTTCCTCCCTCATCTCCCTTCTCTTCCTAAATAGATCCTTTATTTTTCTCTCCTGTTTTGAGACAAGGACTCGCTATGGACCCCTAGGAGCCCACTACGTAAACCAGGCTGACCTCACACTCGAACACAGAGATCTCCCTGCCTCTGCCTCCGGAGTGCTGGGGTTGCAGTCGTGGGCCACCGCGCACGGCTCGGATGGAAATGACTGCGGCAGCGCCACCCTGTCACCGTCTTGTTTTGTGCACGCTTAGACACTTCTCAGCCTCCTGCCCCTTCACGACAGCCATATCCCGCAACACCCTGACCATGCTCCAGACGTAGTAACCAGAATCATTAATGTTTGTCCACGCTAAAACATAAAGCTAAAATAACTGAAAGAAGTCGGGCGGTGGTGGCGCACGCCTTTAATCCCAGCACTCGGGAGGCAGAGGCAGGTGGATCTCTGTGAGTTCGAGACCAGACTGGTCTACAGAGCTAGTTCCAGGACAGGCTCCAAAACCACAGAGAAACCTTGTCTCGAAACACACACACACACACACACACACACACACACACACACACACAAAAAAAAAAAAAAAAAAAAAAGTAAAATAAAATAAAATAACTGAAAGGAAGCGTAAATCAAAGCTAATGCCATGTGGTATCTTGAAAGCATGCCGAGTTTTGCAAGAGAACAGATGTTACTAGGTCACTCCAAATCCTTCACTGGTATAATTGTGGCTTTTATCTTTAAAAACACTGCACACGCCAGGCGGTGGTGGAACACGCCTTTAATCCCAGCACTCGGGAGGCAGAGGCAGGTGGATCTCTGTGAGTTTGAGACCAGCCTGGTCTACAAGAGCTAGTTCCAGGACAGGCTCCAAAGCTATAGAGAAACCCTGTCTCAAAAAAACCAAAACCAAAAAAAAAACCCCAACAAAACAAAACACTGCACACCTGAGCTTGGGCACTGAGACAATTTGGAGGCATAAGCCCACTCTTGGTATGGCCGTTAATAAAAAGGCTCATGCTTTCCACTGGCTGTGCCACACGGCTGTAGGAACCCTTACCTGGACCATTTCCAGATGAGTATTTCTAATGCCCCTTCTAGAGAGCTGGGAAGCTAGAAGTAACAGGAACCTGAGATCAAGACCCAGCTTTGCAACTTACTGCATGAACTGGGGAGGTTTAAATCCTCTGAACATCAGTTCATTCACTGGTACTATTTCGGCCTTTTACTATTTTTGTGAATATCTCATTTGGGAATCCATGTAAGGTATCTAGTGCAAACCTTGAAAATCAGTAAACTACAGATTTAACGAAGTGAAATGAGAACCTATTAGCAAGCATTTATACCTTGGGTATACACAACACACAACCAGCTCGTTGTGGGGGTGCAAGCCGGACCTCCAAACATCTCACACTCCTTCCTGCAGGCCCTCTCCTGGACTTGCGCCAGTTCACCCATTTCAGAGCAGTTAGCATTGCTGGAGGAAGTTTACTCTTGGTATTCTTTTTGTTTGTTTGTCAAGACAGAGCTTCTCTGTAGCCCTGGTTGTCCTGGAACTGACTTTGTAGACCAGACCTGCCTCTGCCTAGTGAGTGTGGGATTACAGGCATGCGCCACCACCACGTGGCTTCTCTTGGTAGTCTTAATTTGGTAGACTTTGATAGAGCAGAAGGATTTGTAGGGAAACTACTCCAGAAGGCAAGGGATGGTAGCCCTGGCCCCAGGTATAGTAAGAGCAGGAAATGAGAAAGCTGGCCTTCTGTTCTCCCTCAACCCACTGGCTCAAATCTATCCCATTGGGTGTGTGAGAAGTGACACTTGGTCAGCCAACCCGCTGCCACAGAATGTGACTCGAAGCCACCGGAATTATTTTGTGCTTGGGAAAGAGCACCGTAAGCAGCCAATATCATCCTTCTGTTCCTTTCCCAGAGAGGTATTAAGAGGTTTAGCTGGATGAGGGTTGGATTGCCATCTTACAAAATACGAGACTTCTTTAGGTGGCTTAATTATAGCCTTATAAATAAATAAAGCTGTTGTCCACCTAGTTTATTAATTCCCCTAATAAGTCCAGGTGGTTTTTATGTGTCACAGAAGTCTTTTTCTGCCTTTGATTCGTTTAAGCCAATGCGTATGTTATGTAATGGCCTATTAAGGTTCTAAACAGAGGTGAGAGAATAGCTCCCTTTTGAGGTTTCTTTCAACCCAAAGTGCCTCTGTCCTGGCCAACCTATTGATGCTCTCACCCTGGAGGCCCAGTGACACAGGGACTGATGTCATAATTGGTGCCCGAGCTTTACCTCCCAAAATGGCCATTTTAGTTTAGCCTAGGCCACAAAGTTCACCAGTCAGGAACTGCCATGCTGGGCCAGACAACATCTGGTCTGGAATGAAACCAGACAGAGTCCCAGGATCCTGCGAATAGAACCAGGCCTTCCAGTAACCACTCCCCGCCCGCAGCAGCCAAGAAGGCCCACAATGATCGTTGTTTTATGGATGGTTCTCATTGCAGGAACGATGTGGAAGGGATATAAATATCCCCCAGGAGGGGTAAGTGTACATTTGACTTCTTTACTGTCAGAGTCCCTAGCATTAACACGGAAAGCATGAAAATCCGGTCCTAACAACTTTAGAAACATTCTCTTTAGTATTTGAGAAAAAGTTCCTATAATGTGCCTGCTTCTACTGTTAGCCACTCTGCTTAGAACGGGGAGCTTTCTAGCTTCCTAGAATGTACTTCTAAAGGGCAGATGTCTCACTCAGCCAAGGATGGTTTGGAGCTAGCAATAGAGCCAAGATTGCCTTGGTTCTCCACCTCCACCTCCAGACTGCTGAGATTACGTAGTGCTGTGGGTGAGAGCCAGGGCCTCCTGCACGCTGGGCACCTACCATGTAAACTACACCTCAGTTTCTCAGGTGTGTTCGTACACATACTTTATTTTTTAGAAGACTAGGGTTCAAAGCTAATCTCTGCCGATGCAGACAAAATATTTAAAAATGTCTTTGGGGCTGGAGAGATGGCTCACAGGTTAAGAGCACTGGCTGCTCTTCCAGAGGTCCTGAGTTCAATTCCCAGCAACCACATTGGGTGGTTCATGGCCATCTATAGTGGGATCTGGTGCCTCTTCTGGCAGACCACTATATACTTAATAAATAAAATCTTAAAAAAAAAGGCAACATCATTAAAAAAAATGTTTAGTCTTCAATATTACTTCCTACATCAGCCCACCAAGCCCAGGTGGGGTTCTGGTGGCAGACATCTCTGCCCTCTGCCAGTTCCTGCAGTGCCGAGCACTTTTTGGTGGCAAGCATAAAATGCTTTGGGTAACAGGATGAGGCACCTGCCTCAGCCCTACAGCTTAGCCTAGCAATGCTAGTCTTCTGACATATGCGTTTTCTTTCCCTCCCAGACCCCCTTGGAAGTAAACAAAGATGACCCCGGTGAAGTCATGCAGCTGTGAAGAACACCCAACTGCCCAGTTCCTGTTGTAGGTTTCACATAAAGTAATCGCATATTATTTTGTCAGATTCTGTGTAGTTAACCACGCATCTTAAGATGAACAAAGACAATATTCTCCTAACAGAGACAGAGAGTGAGTTGGTAGATGGGAGTGAGTGGGTGATGGTCAGGTCCTATTTGTCAAAGCCTCTAAGGCTGAGACACCTCATTTAAATTGTCCCTCTTGGGTAATCATAAGTAATGATTTTTTAGACCCACTTCCCAAATACTATATCCCAAATCCTGAGTCCAAAAGTAAAAATTATCCCACAGGGTTCATTTAAATACAAGGGGAGATGCTAAGGTGGTATTCAACCCTCACCCAGACCTGCTGAAGCTGGGTCTTGGCCTCACTTGAAGTGACTGAAGAGAAATTAAGAGGCTCAGGTATCTTGCCAGCACAGACCTGGACACAGTAGGGATGTAGATGCAGACTTCTTCCAGGAACACCTATGTGTTGTGTGCTAAGGCAATGGTCTTCCTCACCTGAAGTTATCCAATGATCCTTTTAAAAGATTTTTTTTTGTTTTGTTTTGTTTTGTTTTTCGAGACAGGGTTTCTCTGTGGCTTTGGAGCCTGTCCTGGAATTCGCTCTGTAGACCAGGCTGGTCTCGAACTCACAGAGATCCACCTGCCTCTGCCTCCCGAGTACTGGGATTAAAGGCGTGCGCCACCATCGCCCGGCTTTTAAAATTATTTTTAATTATAAGTAGGTGTATGTGTAGGTCTGCATTGGAATGCAACAGAGGCCTCAGTTTCCCCCTGGAGTTAGTTATAGGTGATGGTGAGCTGCCAATGCAGGTGCAGGGAATGGGCTCAGGTCCTCCCCAAGAGCTCTTGGGTAGTTTGTGCTCTTAACCCAAACCACCTCTTCAGACAACATATGTATAAACAAAACCTAGGTGCAGCTCTCAACATGGATGCAGTAAATTTAAATTCAGGGCTGGGAGCCTAAGCACAAAATCAGCAGTTAATAAATGAGGAGTCTGAGCGTCGGTTTCTTACCCTCTAAAAATGAGATCAGGGAGGTGGTGGTGGGGAGGGGAAGAACATTTCGGTGACTGATGGTTCCACTGTGCAAGAGAACAGGCGTACCCAGCAAAGCATTCCTGTCGTTCACACAGAAAACACAGTTATTCCTACCATTTGTTAAGAGTTACTGTGTGTGTGTGTGTGTGTGTGCTCACCCACGTGGAAACTGAAGGTCAGCACCTGGTGTCTTCTAACAGCCTCCAGCTTATTTTTTGAGACAGTCTCCCACTAAACCTGGAATTTGCCACTTTGATTAGACTGGCTGGCCAGCGAGCCACGGGAATCCACCCATCTTTGCACTGCTGAGTGCTGGAGTTACAGATGTAAGCCACCATGCCTCCCTTTTATGGGGGACCCGCAACTCTGACCGCAGACTCATTTGTGTGACAAGCACTTTACACATCAATCCACACCCTCCCCCCCCCCCCCCCCCGGACCGTAAGATTATCTTTCCTATGGAAAGGAAAATGAATCCAAAATGCAGATGCAGTACTGAGGAATTTGGGACTAGACACTATTGTATTTCCTGTTCTTCCACGACCTCACCCAGTCTCGGTACTCGCCTCATGTGCGGCACTAAGGGCGCCCATCCACCCATCCATCCATCCATCCACGTATGTCTCTGTGAGCGCATGTACTGAGGGAGGTCAGAAGGCATCGGGTATCCTTCATCACTCTGCCTATTCCTTCCCAGCAAGGCTGGAAGTCCTAGTAATTCTGTCTCTGCCACTCTTGGAGTTGGGCTTACAAGCGGGTGTGGGGTGCTTGCTTTGTTGTGTGTGCTACATGTCACTCCCATCTCCAACCACTGAGCCGTTTCTCCAGCTCCTCAGGCTCGTTTGTTATAGGGGATTTGAACCTGATAATTCTGACAAGAGAAAAATCACAAACCAGCTCTGCTGTTTCTCTTCCTTTTCAATAAACCTTCAAAACCCTGAGCCACAAGACTAGAGCTCACTGCTCTAACCACTGAGCAACCTCTCCAGTTCTCACTTGTCATGCTTGTTTTGTTTTTTCTTGAAACGGTGTTCTCTGTGTAGCCCTGCGTGTCCTGGAACTCACTTTGTAGACCAGGCTGGCCTCGAACTCACTGCGATCCTCCTGCCTCTGCCTCCCAAGTGCTGGGATTAAAGGCATGCATTTCCAGTTTTTTAAACTTGATGTCTAGACACTCTAGGTGGTGGTGGAAGAGAAATCAGCGGTAGCTTGAACAGTCACAAGTATATAAAGGACAAGCCCGATCTCCGAACCTAACAAGTCTACAGAGGTTCTAGCTAGCAGTGTTCCAGGTGATAAGGAGTAGCTTCAAGTTTTGGTCAATGAATGAAAACCAGTAAAAATATCAATAAAATATTTTAATGCCTACAATTTCTTGTATACATAAATTGCAAAACATTCACCTGTATATGCAAAAGTATATTCTTCTGCAGGTCAACAGCACCAGAAAACAAGCTAAGCTATGTCCAAGTTTTCTTCTTTTACATTTGATTTGTCCATTATGTAAAAGACATTATGGATTTAATAACTCCAAAGAAATCTATATTTCACTCTTAATCATACACTAAACACCTGAATATGTATTTCATCACATCCACTCACAAAATAAATAGTCTAATCAGCACACTGAAAATAAAACAACCAGTCTCTCAGCATATATTTATTCTCTTTCCAAAATGTTTTGGTCTTCTGCTATATCTCGGAAATGTACTACTAGCTGCTTTTAAGTTATAAAATACAAAATAATTTATTTCTTGGAGAAAATCTTGGGGGTTACCATTACAAAAATGAAATTCCGTGTTCCCTTAGGCTTTCTGTTGAGTCTTTGAACTTTCTCTTGGCACACACAGGGCTGCCCGTGACATGTGGTACCCTGCCTCTAAGTGGACACAACTGCATCCACTGCAGAGAAAGCACAAAGACCAGTTCTCAAGTAGCCTTAAAACAAAGTGCCCTTTGCTTTAGCAAGTGGGACTGTGCAATCAGAGCCACAAGTTTTATGAAAACTACTTTCTTGTCACATAATTTGTTAGAGAATGCCACACCCATGATCATGTAACATTACAATTGTGGAACATTACTACATTCGAGAATTAACATCACCCAATAAAAGGCACATCTTCAAATAGTGAATCAAATCTGAAAATCCAGACAGTAGAGAGCATACATTAAAAATCAAGCACTTAATTTGTAAACCTTGAAAAAAGAATAGCCTGCTCCTGTTTCCTCCCGGCTTTGTAAGCTTTTCTCGGTGGTCAGGAAACACAGAGGAGCAAAATGGAAGACACAATTTGGACTTACAGTCTTTCTTTCCTGTGTTTTTTTTTTCCAACATAAAAGTCGATGCATATCTGTTAACAGAAATGCATTCAGACATGACAGACATCACAACCTGACTCTTTACCAAGTTCTGAAACTTTAATCCAGCATAATGGCTCCTTCCTGTGCAAACAGCTGCACCCTGTAACTGAGTACAGTGCTTTCAAAAGTCACCAGAAACCTTGACTGCAGTTACAGCTTCCAGAGAACGAATATTGAAAGGTTATCCAAGAAAAATCATGGAGGGGAAAGCACACAAGTGATGGCAAATAAAATAACGTTCCGATCCTACTTTATCAAGTAGAATATCATACTCCCTTTAACAGTGGGATAGGGAGCCAGGAGGTGGTGGCGCACGCCTTTAATCACAGCACTCAGGAGGCAGAGGCAGGCGGATCTCTGTGAGTTTGAGGCCAGCCTGGTCTACAAGAGCTAGTTCCAGGACAGGCTCCAAAGCTCCACAGAGAAACCCTGTCTCACCCCCCCCCCCAAAAAAAAACCACCACCAACACAAAAAAAGCCAAAAAACCAAATTTACATGGTGAGTTAGGATGTCATATACCATCTAAAATTTAATCCTTGCACTTTTGAATTGAGTTTGAAACTCAATTCAAAATGAGTAAGTTTTAAGGACTGGGTCAATGGTCCCACAAAGGAAGGCTAAAAATGATCACTCATAATACTCAAGCATAGAGAATGAAGACATCAAAGACAAAGACATAAAGTCTGGACCTGTTGAAAAGCAAGAGCTCTTTGTAGACCAGCCTCTCCAGCACCCCGTCCCTCATGGCTTAAGAGCTGAAGAAGCCAGATTCACTGTGGAATTGCCCCACAGACCAAATTCTGACTGCTTCCAACTCTCGGGTCTCTAGCATCCTATCTCTTTCTCTGTTGCTGACTATCCTTAAGACATGGCTTCCTTCCAGCTAGACTGGAAGAGTCCATCAGCCCGGATGGACTCTAGGCTTAAGTGACAGAAAGTCTGTAGGCCTGACTTTTGAGAAGGACAGAAGCTTCACAGCTCAGTAAATCACCAACAACAGGAAAAACTTTCACCACAGTGCATAGTTAGAAATCAAAGTGCAATACGGACAAAGGAGAAGGCGGTACTCTTCTTGATACACTAAATACTTAGTTTCTGGTTTTTTTGGTCATTAACATTTTCTAAGAAATTTAAGCTACAAATGCAATGTTATTAACATCAAGAGGTACGGGGCACCTTAGGGTCCCAGAATAGCTTTCTGAGTGGGGAGTAGAGCAGAGGGCACAACACATGTCACTTGCTGATTTTTTAAACCATTACTCTTTCAACTCTAATATCCAAATAGCCATCTTTCCTTAATAAAAGGAAGAAAGAAAAGAAGACAAAGAAACAAAACAACCAACAGAATAGTAAGGGCCTCATCTACTTCATACTAAGGTCAGTGTGACAGGAAGCCTAAGGAAAACTAGAAAAGACTATTTCTTATTCTGGAAAAATTTATATTTTAACTTAGAAAAATTTTATCACCTAATCATACAAATTAAGAATGCTTAGCATCCAATCTACAAATAATGCTGAATACAATATAATTCTATTTTGTATGTCAAAGTCACAAGGGTGACATTCATGTAATATTATAAAGCCTACTCTTTCCTGGGTTTTCACTTCCTAGACTGGGACAGGTCACTTTATTGCTGGCAGCATTCACAGAAGTGCAAGGCCCTTCCTAAAGACAAGTATGACCGAGATCTGGGCCGCGCCCCACTCACACACCAATCTTTTTCTCCTTTTAAAGTAGCAAAGGAACAATAAAAGACCAGCTGACTGGTAAGTGGCCCCACAGTAGCGTGCATAGCTCATCATGATCAAGCCGGCACCTGTGAATCGTTAACGTCATCAGAGCACACGGCAAGCATCGTATCATCTGCATTACAGATCCCACCCTGGACTGTCTGAGAACACTGGACACTCAGATGACAGAACAGTATGCATTCCTTCCTGAGTGTCCGGGTGTCGATCTAAAGGGTAAGGGCTTGCTCAGTCTGAAGGCAGGAATCCTTGCAGCAGGGTCCCAGATCCACACATTCAGCAGCAGCTAATGTCGCTTCAGCTTCTTGGCCTTTCGACGTTTCATTTCCTCTTCTTCACGTCTCATTTCCTCTAAGTCCTCTTGCATACCTAGTCTTAAACTATGGAGAAATTGTTTTAAAGGGTATTTGTTAATACACACAAAATTACAATGTTAAAAAGCAAGACTGGTATCTTTCGTGTGGCTTGTGCTGATGAGTTTGCTCATGTAAAAGGGAGACATTTATATACACATATATACATATACACACACACATGCAATACACAATTTAAAGCGGGGTCACAAACACAATGTAGAATAAAGATTTTTACAACAGATATCACAAAAAGCCTTAATATCCAAATTTAAATTAATAAAATATAAATTTATCTCAAATAAAAAAAAAGATTGAAGTCAGGCAAGGTGGTGTACACCTTCAATCCCAGCACTTGGGCAGTGAATCCCTGAGTTCCAGGACAGCCAGGACTACATAGAGAGATCCTGGTTTTTTTTTATTTGTTTTTTAAGCTTAAAAAAGGTGTAGGTAGCCGGGCGGTGGTGGCGCACGCCTTTAATCCCAGCACTCGTGAGGCAGAGGCAGGCGGATCTCTGTGAGTTTGAGACCAGCCTGGTCTACAGAGCTAGTTCCAGGACAGGCTCCAAAACCACAGAGAAACCCTGTCTCGAAAAAACCAAAAAAAAAAAAAAAAGGTGTAGGTATGTGCATGCGAATGCAGATGCCTGTCTAAGCCAGAACTGGGCAGATTCTATGAAGCTGGAGTCGCAGGCAGTTCTGAGCCAGCTGATGTAGGTGTAGAGAACTGAACTCAGGTTCTCTACAAGAGCAAGCAGGTTCTCCTTCTTAAGCACTGAGCCATCTTTCTATCCTTTTTAAAAACATTTAAAAATAAAGAAGACTCGTGATCTGAGTTTGTCCTTGGCACCCACATAAAGATAAATAACTGACCTACACATACAAAGTACAAAACCCAGAAAACATTCATTCATCAGTAATAATCGAATTCTTCTTTCTAATACTTATTTTGACATTTTATGTAGTTACAGGAGGGAGGATCAAAAGAAAGAGGGGGCTGGAGAGATGGCTCAGTGGTTAAGAGTATTGCCTGCTCTTCCAAAGGTCCTGAGTTCAATTCCCAGCAACCACATGGTGGTTCACAACCATCTGTAATGAGATCTGGTGCCCTCTTCTGGCCTGCAGACATACAGACAGAATATTGTATGCATAATAAATAAATAAAATATTTTTTTTTAAAAAAAAAAAGAAAGAAAGCTGTTTGTGTTGGGACTGAGGTGAATTATTTCTCTGCAATAGGAAACCGTTAACACTATAAGCAAAGTAATCCTTTATCATCCTTACTCAGGAAACTCTCAGGAGCTCATGACTGGGTTGCTATACAAGAAGGAGGCAGAGGGAATCTAATCTGCTGCTCCTAGGTTCCTGAGGCAGCAAAATTACAAGTGGCAAGACTGAGACAAGAAAACACAGTCCACGGCAGACCCAGAGGCCTCTGATTTCAGTGTACATTACCCATGAGATACTGCGACCACTTTGGCTACATACTAATCCTTACAATGCTTCAATGAGTAAAGCAATATACTCTCATTTTACAAATGGGAAAACCTTAGACAGGCAAAGGCATTTGTCTAAGGCTTTCACAGCCAGCCAGTAGCAGTATCATCCAGAGAACCATGGGGTCTGGCCCCCATTCCAACCCCGCAGCTGCAACCTTTTCAGACTTTTTTACATAAAATTACATAATGTAGCCAAGTCTCCTGCTCACCTCTTGGCTTCCTCCTTCTGCTGCTCCTTCCAGCTGCTCTCCATGTAACGTAAGGCATAGTCACTTTCATCTTTATATCTGGCAAGAAAGCAGAGTAAAAAATGAACAGAAATTCAATTTTCTTTTTCTTTTTTGAGACAGGATTTCTTTGTAGTTTTGGAGCCTGTCCTGGAACTAGCTCTTGTAGACCAGGCTGGCCTTGAACTCACAGAGATCCACCTTCCTCTGCCTCCGAGTGCTGGGATTAAAGGCGTGTGCCACCACCGCCTGGCAAGAAATTCAATTTTCTTATAGAGCTATATCCTCATTAAACCAAACCAAACCTACTTAACACTAAACAACTCGGTTTTAGGATTCTTCCCACCTTGTTTGGGAGTGAAAGGGCCAGACAATGGGTAGAAGTTGTTTTTTCAGTAAAGACATTAAATGAGCTGTAGATCCTTACAAGGCAACTCTTCCTGAGCCCAGCATTAACAAAAGCACCGAACCCAACAAGGCTTCTTCAACCAGCTACATTCATTTAATACCTTACATTAAAATCCTGGAAGCACATTATGAAAATCGATACATATTAATCTCACTAGACCGTTATGACCCAGCGGAGTGAGAACTTCCAACAGTAAACAAGTCAGTCAACGGTGTGACCAGAAACGTAAGCAAGTGTCACTGCTTCCCAGGCTGCCCTGAACTCACCAGCTCCGACTTCAGCTCTAGAGCAACTTGACCTTCCTCCCACTGAGAGCCCCAGATGTTAAAGCCTTGCAGATGGCCGAGCTTCTCAGAGGGGCTTCTAACGATGTCAGAGGAAATGTGACCGGTCTCATCTGTCCTATGCACATACGGCAATACTTCCAAAGTGTTTACCTCACAGGTACACGGTGAAGCTTTATTTCTTTATATTAATGGCTCACAAAGCCTTACTTGGGGACTTTATAAAAAACACGTGCATTCAACAGGACTAAGGTTGGTGCCTGAGACGCTGCAGTTTTAATAAGCTCCTAGACGCATCAATAATAGTGATAGTTCCATACTAGTGACCAGGGTCCACCTTCCTGGGCACCAAAACATTACACCCAAGAAAAGAAGGTATTGCCGGGTGGTGGCGGCGCATGCCTTTAATCCCAGCACTCGGGAGGCAGAGGCAGGCAGATCTCTGTCAGTTCGAGGCCAGCCTGGTCCACAGAGCAAGTTCTAGGACAGGCTCCAAAACTATAGAAAAACCCTGTCTTGAAACCGCCCCCCCCCAACAAAAAACAAAACAAAACAAAACAAAAAAACAGAAAGAAAAAGGAAAAAAAGAAAAGCAGGTGTCTTACCAGAATGACTTTCTGACTTCAAAGCCCATCTATTTGTATTACACGAGGCCGCTTTACCCCCTCTTTTAAAGAAAGCAGCTCACAAGCAAACATCACCAAACACTCTGAATTCACCAGAAACTATTTTGTGCCTTAGTTAAGGTTTCTATTACTGGGAGCAAAACCAACCCAGGAAGTAAAGGGCTTATTTTATTGTACAACTTTTAAATCCACTATCCAGGGAAGGCAAGCCAAGAACTAGAGGCAGGAACTAATGCAGAGGCTGCTCACTGGCTTGCTCCTCATGGCTTACTCAGGCCACCTTCTCTGTTTCTTTAAGGGTTTTTAGAGACAGCGTTTCTCTGTGTAGCTCTGGCTGTCCTGGACTCACTTTGTAGACCAGGCTGGCCTTGAACTCACTGAGATCCACCTGCCTCTGCCCCCAGAGTTTGCACCAGCATGGCTGGCTCAGCCTTTTTTATGTGGGCAGTGTCGGCCCACATCAAGAAAATGTGCCACAGGTTGCCCAGAGGCCAGTCTGGCAGTGAGCATTTCTCAATTCAAGGTCTCACTTCCCAAGTGACTCTAGACTATGTCAAGATGACATTAAAAACTAACCAGCACCTGCTCTAAGACTAAATCATTTTAGGACCTCCACCACCTAACGGTTCCTAACTAAGCACTCAATGCCTCCACTGTTATGTTTCTCTCCTACAAACGACAAAAAGTTGATATTTTAGGTAAACCTTCAGCTTACTTTTTTCGGTCATAGCCAAAGATTTCCCGAATGTGCTTGGATATTTCTTCCTGAGGTTCTCCTTCATCTTCGATGAAATCATCCATTTCTGAGTCATATTCATCATCATCATCATCATCTTCATACTCTCGAGGTCTTTTGTAGCCAGTTGGGAAGGGGAGCCTTTGAGGACCTAAGCACAAAGCCATGACTTTTAAGTACATTGTATGGCAAAGTATTCCTTGCAGTGGACTATATCACATGGAGTTCAGAGAAACAAATCGTAATATGGCATCCCTAGCAGGGTAGTGGTGGCCCATACTTTTAATCCCAACACTCAGGGGGCAGTGATGAGCAGATAGATCTCTGTGAGTTTAAGGCCAGCCTGGTTTACAGAGCGAGTTCCAGGACAGTCAGTGCTACACAGAGAAACCCTGTCTTGGGAAATCAAAACAGAGGTGCGGCTGAAAGCAGAGCATTCAGCTGGTGCTCAGCACAGGGTGCACATCCCTGTTGGATGAAGTATCTGGAGGGACTGAGCCTGGTTGCTTGTCATGCTTTCTAGCTTAGTTATACATACTTCTGGTACTTAAAAGATAAGTAATATTTCTGGAACTGGATCATTACAAACTGCCACAGAATCAATTTTTAATTCTACCAAATGAAGATACTGAAAGTAGTTCCCTATTTTTCCTGTATTTCTCTTAAAAATTCTAAGTCCTGCACAGCTATTTGGGCTTGGAGCCTGAGCCAGCAGTTTTAAGACGCTCCAGGCAACACAGCAAGACCATACCTGAGAAAAGAAAAAGTCCCAAGTATAAATCATTTTCAGAATTATAATTGTTCAAAGAGAGTAAAAAGTATGACTGTAAGAAAAACTCACTTTATTATTGTATTTTTATCCTAATGACTGAAAGTAAAAAAATGACCCAGGGATGTAGCTCAGCAGAGAGCTTGGCAGGATATATGAAGCCCTGGGCTTGTGTCCTAGCACTATAGCAGACCAGTGGTGGTACACACTTGTAATCCCAGCACTCAGGAGGTAGAGACAGGGTACCAGACATCAAAGGTCACCCTCAGCTGTACAGTAAGTTCCAAGCCAACATGGGCTAACTTCTCTTAAAAAAATAAACTAAAACATTAATTTCCTCAGTCCCTCAACAAAAACAACAAAGAAAAAAAAAACCCAAAGAACAACTTTGCAAAAGACACTTAACAGACAGTATCTGAGAACAACTTTCTTCTAGTCTCTGAAATCGAAAGCAAGGGATTTAGGCGTTGGTTTCTTTTTATCCTCTCTATGGATCCCAACAAATACTTTAGTAAGTACCTATGTAGCATGCAGTGTCTACAGGAAGCAGCTGGCGGGGCTCATCAGAGACCCCAAACTTGGAGATGGCAGATTCCTAAAGCACCAGCAGCAAGGCTCTTCGCTGTGCCTACTACAGGAACAGAACTCAGGACAGTCTAAAATAGCAGCTGGGGCACAACAGGTGCCAACGAGCATCCGCTGGTGAACGGAGCACCAAGGCTTCACGCTCATAATTACTCTCTCATCTTTAAACCTCACGGTCTTCAAGTAAAACACTATCCTATCCACCAAGCCACCAGCCATTGCTCTCACAAATCAGTCACATTTGCTACACGTGAGAGAACAAGGTGGGCGTAAACAACGGATCCCAGACAAGCCTCTTGTCTACTATCAACAGTCAGTACATTACAGGGCATGAGGACGTGGTTGCAGGGTTCCTGGTCATACAAAGTTAGGTACTTTCCCAATGCCATGGTGATATTTTACCTGGGGCAGATCTGTAGCCAGACATGGGAGGCTTCATTCCATTTATCTGTCCATTGCTTGACCGACTAATAATATTCTTTGAAGAAATTGTTTCTGAGACAACAGTGCACTTGGGTTTTATGGGGAGGCCTGGGCTACCAACTGTTCGTCCAGGTCCTAAGCTGCTCACTGGTCTTCCAGGGCCTGAACTGACAGTCCGTCCAGCTGGAACGGAACCACTTATAGACCTCCCAGGGCCACCAACTGACCGCCCAGGGGGACCTTGGTTGCTCACTGGTCGTCGAATGTCATGTGGACTGTTTACAGGCCGCCTAGGACCTCCAGAACTGCTCAAAGGTCTTCCAGAACCACCGGGGCCACTGATGGGTCGCCCAGGGCCAGTGGAGCTGCTGGCGGGTCGTCCGGGACCATTTGTGCCATTGACTGTTCGTCCAGACGGATGCGGATTGCTGGCCAGCTTTCTGATCCCACTGACAGAGTGCTCGGGTCCTGAGCTGGAGCTACCATTCTGGCGCTTGGGCATAGCGCCAGAACTAACTGTGGGCCGAGCTGTCCCTGGGCTGGGTCGTCCAGAAGCTGAGTCGGTGTTGCTGCCTGACTGTCTGATACCTGGACTCTTAGCTTTGCTGTGTGAGAAGACTGTGGGCCCAGGTTTGGAATGGCTGGGATGAGAAGGAAGAGGTTTTTTGGCTTTGTGCTCAGAAGCAGGTTTCTGAGTCCCACTAGCAGCAGTCTTTGGGACACTTGGGGAACAGGTGCTGGGGTGGGGCTTTCCAGCCCCATTGAAGACAGGTCTGTTGTGTGAGGCCTGGGAGCTACTGCCAGATCCTGCCTTGGTTCTCTCTCCTGGCATGGATTTGGATGAAGACAAAGCTACTTGCTTTTCACTGGCTGTGCTGGGTCTGGGTTTCTTCTCAGCATGAGGAGACAGCAATCCTTTGGAAGAAGGCTGCCTGTCCCCAGAACCCTTGCTGGGTTTTGTGCCCACACTGTCTCTATGAGAGGGGGTCCTTTTGGACACGGGCGGAGGTAGTTTGGCGTCGGTCTCAGGTTTCTTTTTCTTATGCTTTCGTTCAAGAAACTCTCGCTCCCTGAGTTCCTCTGCAGTCATGGGCCGCTCCTCGGCTTTCCTCGCTACCTTGATCTCCACTGGTTCGAACTGCTTCTTCTCAGCTAACCTCAGCAAGTCAGTGAAGTTCATGGGTGGAGGGGCACTTTTAAGGGGGGCCTTTGGTTTGCTTTCAGCTTTGAGAGGCTCTTGCTCCTCCTCGAAGTCCTGCTCCAACTCATCCTGACTATAGTCTAGGAACTCTTCCTCCTCCACCTCATACTCTGGGTCAGTTCCCTGGTTCTGGCGGCTTTCTGCTATCTGCCTCTTCTTTGTCTTTTCCTCCACAGGAATCCCGTCGTAGCCATGAAAATTGTCCTTTGTCCGCTTGGCCATAGCTCTGGCTTTCTTGTCATGTTTGAGCTCAATTCGTTTTCTCACTAGTTCTTCCTTCCTCCTTTTCTCTTCTAAGGCTGAAAGGAACAGAACAAGAACACACGGTTGCAAAATCTCAGGACAGCTCATCTGACACAGGCCACAGTCAAAACACGGACAATGTTGAGATATCTAGGAGCCAAATGAGGAAGTCATCTAACAAAATAGCGAAATTTTTACACAAGTGGGTTCTATATGAGCTTCTCTTTCTTTATGTGTAAACAAGTAAAGGACTTGGTTTGTTTTATATGTAAAAAATGGCTCATAAATACACCAAGTTAATGGAACACCAGGACCCACTGACCTTAAGAATGAACCAATGAATACCTAAACCAATGTAAGGACCAAGGTAAAGAACGAAGACTTGTTATGGAGTTAGTTGGTCACTACACCAGGCCTTTTCACCTCTCCCCTCAAGACATAAGGCCTTGCTATGTTGTCTGGGCTGCTCTCAAGCTCATGGGCTCAAGGAACCATCACCATGCCTCAGCCCAGTGAATACTTGAGGCAAAAGGTGAACATCACTATGCCTGGCTCCACGAAGCCTCGAGGGTGGGTGGGACAGGGGCAGATAAAACAATACAAATAGTTAACCTATGAACAGGCACCTATGTATATGTCCAGAAAATCATCCCCAAATTTATTAGTCTGTTTCGACATTTTTACAAACACACACTGTTGAGTCGAGGATGGCTTTGGTGGCAGACACTGAAACTAAGAGACACAACACAAGCACATACCTTTCCGTCTAAGCTCTTCTTCTTTCCTCCTAAGGAAAGCTTGCACAGCTGCCGACTGGACACCTTTTACTTTTGGGTCTTTCTTGGGAGGCCCCACTGCCAAACTGTACCTTTTCTAAAGACAAAAGCAGTATAAGAGCTATAAGCAATTCAACTTTAAGGATATATGAAGAGTCCAAGAATAAACAAATAGAAATGTAGATTCCAGAAATAAGAATGTAAAAATAAAGAAATATGAAGTTCTTAGTCTAGGAGAATGAGAACAGACTGTCAGCAGCTTTCTCAGCAGATCAAGGATCAATCGTTGACAGTGAGCTATTTTCTCAGAGGCTTAAGAAGCCATCAGCCCAGGTCATTTCATTTTACAACTGGCTGTTCTATTTACAAGGCCGGAGCTTCTCTCTGAAAACTGTAGTAGAGACTACTCGTACAGAAAACTGTAGAAAACTGAGTAGTGTCCTGGCCATCCTTGATGAACTGGGTTAACCCTTAGGAAACAGAGATGCGTTAGGCACTGTGTCTGTTATGGGAAACTGGCGCTGTTAAAGGGGAGGCATGGGGCTTCAGTATAACTGCCTGGAGGAACCAGGAGAAACAGTGAACACGGTGTGCAAACACCTGGTTTGACCAATGGAGGCTTATCGTAAAAATTCCTTTGTTCAGACCTAGTGCTTGGTGCCCCTACTATAAAAAGATGGGTTCTAGAAACTGGCCTTTTGCCACAGCCTAACAAACACCATCTCTGGCTGTGGTCTCAGCTAGCTGATGCGCTTCTGTGCCCTGCGGTGTTTATTTATTTATTCTTTAATTTTTAAGTTTGCTTCTGGTTCATTAGACTTGGTGTTAGAAAGGTGTTCCCATCTTTGTGTGACCCCCCTGGACCCAACAATATACAGTCTATGTGGTTCAGTGACAGAGTGCTTGTCTGCCAGTGCTTGTGCGCAGCTCTGAGTTCAATTCTCAGTATTGCAGAAAATGAGGTAGGAAAGAGGAAAAAAAACAAATCTAAACAAATGGCCCAGTAATCTTTAACTGCAGCATTTAAATTTGTGAAATATTAATTTGCTACACAAGTTCTGTTAGACTGGTTTCCGTATTACCAAGATCACCACTACCACACAGGCACAGATGGTGTTTTCCTGGACTTTGGTTTTTAAGTAACTGCATAAAGAAAATGAATGATTGAGCCCTGAAAGAAAAATATTTCAATTTCTTAAGTATCTACTACTAAAGAAGCACGGTAAAGAGCTAATCCTCATCTCTGGGACATGGGACATAAATCTATGGGCCAGCATTTTTTTTTTTTAAATTACAGAACTGAATAAGACAGTCTCACACATACAGGTACTCTACTACCAGACTTCATTCCATCCCTAAAAACAAGAGTCTTAAAGTGTCCCCCCTCTTCTGTTATATGAGGCAGACATCCTTTTTATGTACTAAATCTTGTCTGTGATGATAATAAAAGAAAGTCATCTTTGTGGGAAAAGCCAGCAGTTTGTAAACCCCAACGCCTCCCCATCCAGCGTATGAGTTTGTTCTCCTATGTTCTCCCATCCTCTGTATGCCCACCCTTGGACGGGAGCCGAAGGATCTGCTTACTATCGGGCTGCCAGATACAATGTATCTTTTTTCTTTTATTTCCTCTATTGATACAATGTATCTTAAACTCAAGGTGTACCGCTGCCAGATACAATGTATCTTTGTCTTGGCTTCCTCTATCGATACAATGTATCTTTTCCTTCGCACTCTCTCCTCTATTGATACAATGTATCTTAAACCCAAGTTGTACGGCTGTCAGATACAATGTATCTTTTTCTTCTTTCCTCTATTGATACAATGTGTCTTTTTCTTGTCCTCTCCTCTATTGATACAATGTGTCATGAAATAAGCTCAAATTGCAACTGAAAAAGCAGCTGGCCAAGACGGGCAGGCCTCATCCAACCTGAAAATCCTGCATGATGGAATGTTGACAACTGACTCATTCCTGACCGAGAAATCCCAAGACAGTTCCAACTGTTTTCTAGTCACCCAAGCTAGGACACAATCAGATTCCTTAGTTAGTCCACATCTTTGTAAACTGAATTGAGAACTCTTTCCTGCAGGAATATTATGAATATAAACGACACCTGATTTAAGTGTCACACAGCTCGCAGGCAGCATCACAACTGAAATGATTTTTGGTATATTCAGAGTTTCACAGCAATCATCTCTGGTTTTCAGGATATTATAACCACCTCAAAAAGAAATCACTTACTTAAGTGATGGGTCTGGCAACCATTAGTGAACTTCCTATCTCCATCTCCTTCAATAGCTGAGTAATATTGCAGGGCATAGATCCATACCCTATTACTTATCTGTTCACCAGTTGGCCATCTGGATGATTTCCATTTGTTTTTGCCTTCATAAAAAATGCTGCTGGGACATTTGTATGCAGTTTTAGGCAGATGTACATTTAAACTTCTCTTGGGTATTTTTTTTTTTTTTTTGAGACAGGGTTTCTCTGTGTAGCCCTGGCTGTCCTGGAACTCACTCTGTAGACCAGCCTGGCCTCGAACTCACAGAGATCCATCTGCCTCTGCCTCCTGAGTGCTGGGATTAAAGGTGTACACCACCACATGGCTATGATCATATATTTTAACACTAAACTCAGTAGACCTTTCCAAAAAGGGCTGCAAGCATGCAAGCATCAAAGATTAAAATATGTTTTGACGGACAATTTCTCCCCACCTCACAGTAAAGCATGATTAAAAAAAAAAAAGCCTGAGGCTGGAGCACACTGTGTTCTCTTTAAGACAGAAGAGTCATTTGGCCCGTCGTGGGTGGCCGCAGCAACAGCACACCCAGGTATATGCATCAATTCTGACTCTTGATTCCAAAGCACCAGACCCCTTCATTGTCTGGGTTTTATGAGAAGCAGCCAGACACGCTTCTTTTATCCTAAACATATCTGTTTTACCATCCTGCAAAGCCAACTTCATCACTCTGTAGGACTCCATGAATGATCCCCAATGGTGGCATTGCTGTCATTTGGAATAGCAATAGAGATTTTGCCAAGATTTTGTAATTCTAAAGCCAACAAACAGGTTTAGAAAACATCAAGCCATTTAAAAACATACTCCCCCCCCCCCCATTGAAACCATCCTGTGGAGAGCAGATTAAGAAGCAGCATGCGGTCTGGAAATGTTGCTCAGCAAGTGCACAGCCAGGACCAGCATGTTACTCCCCCTTATTCCCCAAACTGCTCCTTAGGAGAAACAAGACTGTTGTAATAGAAAATAGAAATTTTCTGATGATTTTACATCACTTATTATTGGTTAGAGTAGTCAAACAATATATTGTTTTTTTTTAAAATTATTTATTTATTTTACGTACATTGGTATTTTGCCTGCATGTATCTGTGTGAGGGTGTCATATCTTGGAGTTACAGACAGTTGTTAGCTGCCATGTGGGTGCTGGGAATTGAACCCAGGTCCTCTGGAAGGACAGTCGGTACTCTTAACAATTGAGCCATCTCTCCAGCCCCCAAACAATATATTCTTAACTTTAATCAACACCACAAAGTTTTATACACCTTTTCAAGACATCAGTCAAGAATGAATGCAGGAACTGGCTCTTTGCATTAAGCTAGCTCAGTGGGATGGTGAAAAGGGAATAAGACATCCAGAGCATCTATTCAGGTTGGCTATGTTAAACATCAAAATCAACCATCACAAGGTTTATAAAATATTCAGTAAGGGTTGGGGTATAGTTCAACAGTAGGAAACTTGCTGGCATGCTGGAGGCCCTGGTTCAACCCTTGGTGTATTATTCAAATCTACCATAAAACCCGCACATCAAATGAGTTCTTTGTTAGAAACGGCCTTCAAAAAGGGTAGTTGTTTTCCTGGTGCTCAGGCACAGGCTTTGTAGCTGAATGCATGTTGAACGCAGGTCTTCTGGCTCAGGACCAAACATGTTTTGACACTTCACTTTCTATTCGACTCCAACACTGGTTTTCTCAGGCCCACAGCCCAATCTTAAACAGAATTCCCCAATTTCCATGCATATCTACCCCAGACAGTTAGGAATACAACTATGTTCTTCTCCTTTGCCATCCTTTAGGGGAGTGATTACTCTTTTAGATCAGACTTCCAATAAATATCACCCGTCAGCCAGTTTTCCATCCATGTACTAACCAGTATCAGTCCTGTTTAGCTTTAGAGATCAGATAAGATCAGGTGGGCCCATTCAAGTGGTCTGGTTGAGTGGGCTGTCCATCGTTTCTAAATACTATTGGTTTGGCATTTCCATCTTTATACTGAGAATGTCATAAATATCCAACAGTGTTATCGCTTAAAGCTGTATTAAAGAAGAGCTGAGGCAGGGAGCTTGAGTTCTATCTATAAAGATGACAAACTCAATACATTCTCTTCAATCAACAGAGTCTGGGGTAAGAACAGGGACTCTGAAACACAGGGCGGGATTAGATCCTCCTCCTTCAGTACAACCAATCCCAAAACTCACTGCCATGGCCTTGGGCAATTTCTTCACCTCACTAGGCCTGTTTTGTCATCTGTAAAATCTTTTTCATATGCTCATTACGGCGACTAAATTAACTAACATATGAAGTGCTTAGAACAATACCTGGCAAAGGCTCAGCACAACGAATATTAATTGTTATCACCATTATTTAGAAAGAAATTCTCTAAGGTGTTGCAGAGAGACAACAGAATCCCTGCCGGGAAACATGAACCCTAGTTCCTAAAGACAGCTTCCATCCTTAAAGCACTGGTTTAGAAGTACTGCTCTACCCTAGAGAGCAGCTGTCTGAGACACCAGGGATGTCTTATCAGCTCTCCCAGAAGGTCAAGATCCAGTTTCTGTAGAGCAATCACTACTGCAGCAAAAACTTTTGTTAATCCACACCATTCTTCACAAGGAACCATCCCAGCACTGGGAGACAGAAGCTGGCAGATCTGAGGCTAGCCTGGCTTACATAATGAGGACCACAGGCCCACCGAGGCTACAGAGTGAAATCCTGTCTTTAAAAAAAAAAAAAGCCAGTGGCAATGACTGGTTGCATCATCTTGATCAGCTGTTATTTTTGTATTCAGAATTCCACTGAGAAGAGTGTCTGCCTAACACTTACACACATAGTGCAATCTTACCTTTGTTTTAACTAAAACATTAGGGTGATTGTTTCATTTCAAAACAAGAACAGTGAAGGAAATGTTAGCACAAGCTGAGCATCCTTAATACAAAAATTCAGAATCCAACATGATCCAGAATCTGAGATGTTCTGAGGACTGATAGTGTAGTCAGGTAAAACCATAGGAGACAGCTTGGTTTGAGACCCCACTTAGTCTTGGCTTACTCTCAAAACCCTGGCACAATGCACTTGGCAGGCTGCGTCCACTACTTGCACATACTATGTGCACATAGCCACTGCAAACGATGTACCTAGCAACCTCAGACCCACACAATCCCTCACTTGTATGGGTTACACGATCTCCCAACTCTGAACAATGGGATACTTTCCCAGCCGCTGGTAACAATCAAATTTACATTTTTTATTTAAAAGTATTTCCAGTTTCCAGGTATGGCAATTAGAAGGGCCAATTGAGCTTAAACTGGTTTTCAGAGCATGCACAGTAAGGAAAAATTGCATTGTCTTGTAACCCAGGGAGAATCTCTACTTACCATCTTATGCTTATGCATAATTGGAGGAATGGACAGAATTAAAATCAGATGCATTATAGGGAGGGACATGCACAGTAGAGAAATGATTATATAACCCATCCATCAATCAAGATAAAGAACCTACCCTAACTGCATTCATAGTAAACCAGGTCCCTTTTCCCCAGGCTGCATCCTGGGGCCCTGAGTACTTTTACTCTTGTTCTGTCAAGTATTATCTTAGATAATAAGTAGAAATAAAGTTGTAAGCCCAGGAGAATGAGAGCAGACAGTCAGCGGCTTTCTCAGCAGCTTAAGGATTAACTATTAACAGCAGCTTACTCCGCTTTACAACCCATAGGCTCTATTTGTGAGGCCGAAGCTGCCCTCTGCAAACTTAGGGTCGCTCTGCAAACTGAGAATCAGCTTTTAGATACCCCCTGGCCACTCATGGCCAGCAATTGATGTGAGCTGAGGTAACTTTTAAATGATGGGATGGACGTGACTTTTGACTGTTTGGTTTTATATTTTTCCCATATGCTTCCCTGCCATGCGAAACTGGCAGTGGCAGGGGAGGTGCAGAGCCTTGGTAAACAATGGACTAAATACAAACACTAGTTTAACTGAAAAACTCTGTTAATAGAAATTGCAAAGAAGGGCAATTTGTGTCTGAGTTTTACCTTGAGACTGTAAAAGTTCTTTTGTTATTGCCTAATGCTTGCTATAAAAGGAGGAGTCCAGAAGCTGGCCTTTGCCACAGTCTTAGGAGAATGAATGCTGGCTGTGGTCTCGGCTAGCTGGTAAGCTTTTTGTGCCCCATGGAGATTTATTTTTTTAATTTTATTTTCCTGGAATAAAGTTTGTTTCTGGTTCACTAGACTTCGGTGGTCTGTCCCCATCTTTCCACAACACCCGTGGACCAACTGGATCTAATGTCCTCTTCTAGACTCTGGGGCACTGCACCTCTGCACAAATAAATGTACATGCAGGCAAAACAAAACACCCACATACATAAAGTAAGTTAAAAAAAGGAAAATTGTTTAAAAAATATTGTATGAAAGTAATCTTCAAGCTCTGGTTACCTGAACAAAATCTACACAAGATAGAGCCGACATTCCCAACATCATGTATAGGAGAGGGGCCCATGAGACCTGTGATAGTTCGAATGATAATGGCCTCCATGAGTTCACATGTTTGGATATTTGGTCCCCAGTTGGTGGAGCTGTGTCACTAGGCTTTGGGGTTTCATAAGATGACATTTCCAGTTAGCTCTCAGCTTCTACTCCAGCACCATCCCTGCCTGCCTGCTGCCATGCTTTGTGCCATGATGGTCATGAACTCTGACCTTGTAAACAATAAACTGCTCTATATGTTGCCCGGTCATGTGTCTTATCACAGCAACAGGAAAGTAACTTAAGACAGGGCTCATTGCTCCTTGATAGTAAATAAAGGTTGATGAGCTAGGGGGCAGCAGCTGCTCAGGGAGGAGAGTCATTTCTTTAGTGGCTGAGTCTCTGGTAAACTGCCCATGCTCACGCATGCTCATGCAAGTGACCCTATTCGAACCCAATGGAGCTCTCTCTCTTTTTCTCTTTCTCTCTCTGTCTCACCCACACACGTCATGAAAGTAGGAGAGGGGCGTGGGAGAAAGAGGTATAGTGGGACGGGGGCGAGAGGATAATGGAGGGTAACAATAATTATCATTATTTGTAGATGAAATTGTCGAAGAATAAAAAAACTAAAAAATATCTCCAAACTACATAAATTATATACATACATATGAAACAGATTAATTTTGTGTTTAGACGCCATTCCTAGTCTCATATTTCATTATATTTATATAAATATCACAAAATTGTGGGGGGAAAATCTGACACGCAGAATACTTCTAGTGCCAAGTGCTCCAGGAAAAGGGTATACAACTGCAGCTCTGCAGCCAGATACAGACACTACATCCGTGACAGGCCAACATGTCAACCTATTGGCTTTTACCCCTCATTAGTCTGGTTAGCTTTCCTCAACAAAGGTAGGTCTAAGAACTCTGAAGTTCAGATAGGATCCAAGAAGGTGAGGGGACAAATAGCTAAAGGGGGAAAAGGACCAAGCACACAAAGGGATGCTGTCAGTTACTCAAAGTCCTTTGATTCCCTAATCAGGTTTAGGCCAAGTAGATCATATTATGCATGACACACAGCGGTGTGTGTGTGTGTGTGTATTTATCAAAATGCTTCTTGAGCTGGATGGTAGAACTTATTTAGCTATTTAGAGACATGGGCTTATGTAGCTTAGGCTGGTTTACAACTAACTGCTTTGTAGTTAAGGATCTTGAACACCTGGTGAGACCATCATCCTGTACCTCCCAAGTGCTAACTAAGAGTTCAGGCTTTCAGTGGTCCACCGGCTAGGGGTAGCTGATAAGGTACTTATTTTGCAAAAATTTGTTACACTTGTTACCTGTTTAAGTAAAACATTGTTACCTGTTTAAGTAAAAGAAACAAATAAGGGAAATACAAACTTGGAGACTAGTTATATTAGCTACATCTTTCAGAAACAGGTAAAGGATTTGGGGGTGGAGCCCAGAAATTGAAGCTCAGTTGCAGAGAGAGTACTTACTTGCCTTACATGAAAGGTCCCAAGCCCAGTCCCATCACTGAGAAAACAATAAAATGAAAACAATACACATATGAAATACAACTCTTGTTAATGTTAAATACTAAGCACGGTACATATGGATTTGTAAATACTGTTTATAATTGTCCAAATTATTTTGAGCTGATAAAATTAAGATGCTTAGATGAATCAGTTTATGAAAAATCATGGATTAAATTTAATACTATTTAGCTAGTTTTATTCCAACTGCTTTTTATGACTTTAATTCCATATAAAAGATATAGGAGCTAATGTTGCAAACAGAGTCAAACTTCTAAGTCAAACTTCTACGACTTGGGAGAAGAGAAAGATACTTCATAAAATGTGTCTTATTCAATTATTAAATTTTAAATTACGTCACCAATTTACCTTTCTTCATTTCCTGTTAGTGCAGACACAGCAACAAATACCATGTATTCTGAACTTTTTGGATTATTTGTCTGCTTCTCTCCCAGTAGCTATTGGCTTTTAATTAATTAAATTTATTTATTTATTTATTTTGAGACAGGGTCTCTCTCTATATAGCCCTGGCTGTCCTGAAGCTCATGATGTAGACCAGGATGGTCTTGAACTCACTGAGCTCTGCCTCTGCCAGTATTGTAACTAAAGGGGTGAGCCACCACACCCACCCAGCTATTGGCTTTTAAAATCTGGGTTCTCATTTTTCCACAAGACAATTACTGGGCATTAAGGCTAGTATCTTTTTTTTTTTTAAACCTTTTTCGAAATTCAGGAAGATCTAAGATGAAATAATTATGCAAAGAAGAATGGACCTAACACTGACTTGAAAATCTATAAATGCATAAAGTATTGTTGGTCCACGTTTCAAAGGCTTGTGCCCACAGCCTCAACCTGCAAGGATTATGAGTTGTGGCACATAATAATGCTTATTCTGAGTGATTATTATCGGGATGGGAGATGGCTGTTCATATATATACATATTACATATAAAACATGTATATGTACACATACAAATATAACTACTCGTCATATTTAAATTAATATATTCAAACGAGTAAAAAATAGGCTGGATTAGATCAGAAGTGGTAAGAGAGGGGGAAAAAGAACTGCAATATAAAAAACTAGGAAATGAAGAGTCCACGTGAGATCTCAAATTTCAGCTGACTGAATCGAAGAGAGGTGTTTTGAGTTGGACACTTCACTGATCAAACCGCAAATATCAAAACGCGAAATATCGGTTTACAGCTGTGCTGGGGGACCTTCTGATGATCCAGAAATGATTAGTTTATGCAAAACAGCTATAACCCCCGAAACCAGATGTCGGACCACTTTAGCACTTAGCTCTGGAACTGTGCAAACGGAATCTAAAAATCTGCAAGTCCACTAGGAAACGAAAGCTGAAATCGGCTTTGCCTAACCCGCTCGAACAGGAAATCCATCACGCACCTTAGGCAAATAAAAGGTCTACCACACACCCGCAGCCCACGTGGTCAGCTCACAGTTGGCCTTGGGTTTCCTGAAAGGCTCTAACTTCTCTTCCCTACTTAAGACACCTCTTTGGCAGGTGATAATATCTTTGGCTCAGTGGGTGGGGCCACGAACAAGAGAACCTTTCCAAGAAATCACGCTGAAACCGGTATTAGACTCGCCAAAAAGACCCAAAAAGCTGAATCGGGCCAATTCCTTAAAGTGCCCGAGCTCTCTGGCTATATTGGTCTTCAATATAGGGGCTGAAGTTTTTTTCGAAGCCAGGCGCTACTACTGCTAGACAGCATCCTGCCAGGCGCGGCTCACTCACCCACTTTGCGCAACTCTAAAATCCCCCAAGCCGCAAATTCCACCTTTCGGGGAACATGGCTTGGCGGAAACTAATCCCCCCAAAAAGCTCCCCTTTCGCATCTCCGGATAAACTCCAGAAGAGGGCGTAGACCAAGTTTCCGAGGCCGATAGGCACTTGCTTAGAAGTTCCACCCGTCACATACGAACTTGACGCCCGGGATTCCTACCGCAAGCCCGGAGACTCACCGGTACATGGTTGACACCTTGTCCTTTGGAAGCGATCAGCAGGATTTCCCTGAAGTCCATGTCTGGCCGAAGAGAAAAGCCCGGCTGGGCCGGGGACTCGGGACGCGGCGGACTCGCGTCTCGCCGCTGCGCCCAGCTCCGCTGACTGGCTTGCCTTGGTGGCCCCTCTCCCGCCGCCCCTCGACACGGACACTTCCGGCGCCTTCTAATGCCGTGTGCCGCCCCCGCGCTGCAGCTGACTACAGCACATATATGTGTGTGTATATATATATATATATATATAAACACACACGCCCGGCGCCGCCGCAGCGCTAGCCACGACTGCGCAACTTCCGCTTTCGGGGGCGAGACACGTAAAAAGGCGTACGTGGCTGCTGGCGTTGTCCCCCAGTGGGCGGGACCGAAGCTTTTGTCAGCCAACCAGACGCAATATTAGCAGCTAGGGGTGTGGCCGAGAGCGGGAGCGATCCTGAACGTCTTCGCAGCCAGAGGGTCTCGGGGACAGACAGCCGGTGGGGGAGAAGAGGAGGACCTCCTTCCAGGTGTGGGTTCTGTAGGTATCACGCGTGGGTATTCAGATTCCAAATGGCAGCGTTCCAACGGCTGAACCGAGAGGTCTGGAGAAGATTTCGGTTGCGTTTATCGGCTCCCCGGGGGCTGCGCGTGCGCACATGACTTCGCCTGGTCCTTGGATGCTAGTTACTGCGAGCACAGAGGCGCGTGCTGTTTTTTCTTTTGTTTTTGTTTTTGTTTTTTTTGGGACAGGGTTTCTCTGTGGCTTTTTGGAGCCTGTCCTGGAACTAGCTCTGTAGACCAGGCTGGTCTCAAACTCACAGAGATCCGCCTGCCTCTGCCTCCCGAGTGCTGGGATTAAAGGCGTGCGCCACCATCGCCCGGCTGCCTGCTGCTTTTTGTCCAGGGAATGAGAAAAGCCTGTGGTCACATACCCAGCCGGGTTTGACCCCGACGCACTACCGTACAAACGTGCACCGGGAGTCTAGCCTGGCTTTCATTTGAGTTATCCTGAGTTTGCAAGGTCATTTTGTCTCAATAAAGTACACGTGAATAACTAGACATACCAGGGTCTGGGTGGGAATGGATCATGGATCGTTTTGGTGGGATGGAAATACCCCAAACTGGACCGTGGGGGCAGCTGCACTAGTTACTACTGTATAGTTGAAAGAGGTGAGCGTATCCTATAGACTGTGAACTGGTGTTTGACCGCTGTATCGGAATGACTCCACTTCAGACTAGGTAAGACACCAAGATGAAACCTTTGCCATGTTACAGAATTGAAATTCTTAGTTTTCCTCTTCCTCAGCCCACAGGTACTTAACTTACTCTTTCCCCAGCCCAACATAGTATTTCTTCTATAGATGCTTTTAAAGATATATTTTATGTGTATGAGTGTTTTGCCTGCATGAGTGTCTATGTACCATATGCATGCAGTGCTTGGTGCGTGTGGAGACTGGAAAAGGGCATGCTGTCCCCTGGAACTGGAATTACAGATGGTTGTGAGCTGCCTTGTGAGTCCTGGGAATCCAGTTTGGGTCCTCTGGAGGAGCAGCAAATGCTCTTAACCAAACGTTCTCTCCAGCTCTTTTTATAAAATCTTACAGCTCCCAGTATTTTCTTTCACAGTTTTTAATTACATACTTAACACATGCCCTTTTTTCCTAATTACTGGCTCTTAGGCTAAATGTGAAGATCTGTGAAAACAGGAACGAACCATAAGCCCTTTACCCAGATCTAAAATACATCTCTGCTCATGAACATTAGTGGACGGATTAGAAGTTCCTAACTCTGTGTCACGATGGCTGGCATGCAATATGCTAAGTACATCATGTGGGTTGTCTGATTAAATCTTAAGTGATTTAATCTTTTTTAAATTAAAAAAATTGTGTGTGTGTGTGTGTACATTTGATGTGCCACAGTGCACATGTGGAGTGTGTGTGTGTATACATTTGATCATGTGCCACAGTGCATATGTGGAGAACAGAGGACAATTTATGGGAGTTGATTCTTTGCTTCCACCATGTGGGTCCTAAGAGGCACCTTTATCTCCTGAACTTTCTCACCAGCACAATTGATTCAAACTTAACTAACTTAATTTACTTATTTGCTGCTGTAGATGAAAAGCTGAGACAGAAAAGAGATTTTATAACTTGCCTGTAGTAAAAGGAGCGGTGGGCCACTTCCCGCCGTCCGGCTCCGGGCTAGCTTTACTCGAAATAATTACACGGAAACTGTTTTTTTAAAATATATATTTATTTATTATGTATACAATATTCTGTCTACATGTATGCCTGCAGGCCAGAAGAGGGCACCAGACCTCATTACAGATGGTTGTGAGCCACCATGTGGTTGCTGGGAATTGAACTCAGGACCTTTGGAAGAGCAGGCAATGCTCTTAACCGCTGAGCCATCTCTCCAGCCCTACATGGAAACTGTATTCATTTAAAACACTGCCTGGCCCATTAGCTCTAGTCTCTTACTGGCTAACTCTCATATCTTGATTAACCCATTTTTATTAATCTGTGTTTACCATGATGTGACTTACTGGGAAGATTCTAACCTACGTCCATCTCAGGTCTGAGAGCCATGGTGTCTGCCTGACTCTGCTTTCTTTCTCCCAGCATTCTGTTCGGTCTACTCCGCCTATCTAAGCTGCTGTCCTATCTAGAGGCCAAGGCAGTTTATTTAACCAAGGAAAGTAACACATAGACAGAAGACCTTCCTACACCACTTGCCAGGCAGTGGTGGTGCACACCTTTAATACCAGCACTTCCAGAGGCTGAGGTAGGTGGATCTCTGTGAGTTCAAGGCCAGCTTGGTCTACAAGAGCTAGTTTCCAGGACAGGCTCCAAAGCTACAGAGAAACCCTGTCTGGTGTGGGGGGGAACAGAGAGAGAGAGAGAAATAAAATAACTGTTCTATTGTTGTTCAGTTATTCAGTGAACAGCACATATGAGATTAACCAAACTGGGTTGCATCCCTCTGTTGTGGGGTATCCATCAGAGAAGGGCAGACACAAGTTTAAGCCAATAGAACACAAGTTTAAGCCAATAGAAGTCTCCATTAGCTAGCAAGTGTCCAAGTGTCGTTCTTAGCTGAGCCTTTCTCAGGGTAAATTTTTTTTTTTTTTTTGGTTTTTCAAGACAGGGTTTTTCCGTAGCTTTGGTGCCCATCCCAGAACTAGCTCTTGTAGACCAGGCTGGCCTCGAACTCCCAGAGATCCGCCTACCTCTGCCTCCCGAGTGCTGGGATTAAAGGCGTGCGCCACCACTGCCCAGCTCAGGGTGAACTTTTAAGCACAAAAGCCGTACCCTGAGTTGACATACTTAACAAGAACCGTTAGATAGAATTGGAACTACAGAAGCCAAAAAGTAAGACTTTTCCCAAACTTTGATGGATTAGGACTTTGTTTTTGATTTGGCAGATGATGCAGTCAATGTGCTAAGTTTTATGGCCTGAATGGTATTTCCATCATGGAATCAGTTGTGCTAAGGTCTGGGACCGGTTATACTACAACCCCACCCTCTTTTGAAATACAAGGTCTCACTTGTAGCTGGAACTCTGTGTAGACCAAGGTAACCTCAAATTTATGGAGCTCTGTCTGCCTCTACCTCTTGAGTTCTTGCATCAAAGGTGTGCATCACTAAACCTGGAACACCCGTTCCATATATGAATCAACCCATGAAGATAAAATAGCTATTAGTAGCTAACAGTATAGTAGTAATGAACGTGTGTGTGTGTGTGCACGTGCGTGAGTGTGCGTTTGTGTGTACGGGACACAGTAGGTAATGTTAAATCAGTGCTGCTGGTGGTGATTAAGGAGGAAGGGGAAGGCAGAATCCCTGCCTTTATCAGGGGAAGATAATGCTTTCAGCAGATAATTCCAGAAAAAGCATTACGTGCTTGGCCTGATGGAGAGTACAAAGACCCAGCTCCTGCCCAACCGGGGCTTTATTCCAGTAGTAACTGAGTAAGGAAAATTCAGAGTGGAGAATTGCTAGAGTTTACATGGAAAAGGGCAGTGAACACATTTGTTATGCTTCTGAAATTAAATGTAACTGGGTCTCCCATACTTGAGCCGGCAAGTTCAGAAGTGATAGAGTTGCCGTTGGAATATAAGCACGGAGCCAAGAACATCCTTCGAGGTTCTGAGAATTAGCGGGTCTGTTTAGGGTGATACGAAATAAGGTCGGAGCCAGGACAGGCTCCAAAGCCACAGAGAAACCCTGTCTCGAAAAACCAAAAAAAAAAAAAAAAAAAAAGAAAAAGAAAAAAGAAATAAGGTCGGAAAAGCTGCACAGTTTGAGAAGGTATTGAGAGCCAGGGTAGGACGGAAGGAACTTAAGACAGAGCCGTCAGAGCTGGGCAGAGTGGTGCACGCCTTGAATCCCAGCACTCAGAAGGCAGAGGCAGGGGGGTCTCTGTGAGTTTGAAGCCAGCCTGTCTGGTCAACAGAGCGAGTTCCTGAACAGCCAGAGCTATATAGTCAGACTCTGAGCAGGCAGGCAGGAAGAAATTAAAGTCTGAATAGCATAGTCTTTATTCCCTTCAGATTGACACAATCCAAAAGCTTCTGCAAATAAGCAACGCTCATAAGGGTCAGGGAAATATACTGTCGTGGAAATATTTGAGGTCAGTTGGTAAAGTATAAAACCCAATGCTGGGGGGGGGGGGCCTGGAGAGATGGCTCAGTGGTTAAGAGCATTGCCTGCTCTTCCAAAGGTCCTGAGTTCAATTCCCAGCAACCACATGGTGGCTCACAACCATCTGGAATGAGGTCTGGTGCCCTCTTCTGGCCTGCAGACATACATACAGACAGAATATTGTGTACATAATAAATAAATAAATATTAAAAAAAAAAACAAACCAATGCTGCAGAGTGGCCAGACACTCTTCTGAATTGCTTTTACATATGAAGCACTTGGTTTTTCACAGCACCTCTGCTGAGTAGTCATCACATGAGTGGACTAAGTTCTTTCAAATATTGTCCGTGCCAGCATTTGGCTTCAGGTTCTGTTGTATACTATTACTGTTTCGTTGGGGGTTTTTTTGAGAAAGGGTTTCTAGACAGCCTTGGAACTTGCTCTGTAGACCAGGATGGCCTTGAACTCACAGAGCGCTGTCTCTTTCTGCCTCCCAAGTGCTGGAATTAAAGGTATGTGCTACCACATCTGGCCTTGTTGTTTTAATTACGTGTGTACGTGTGTCTGTGTGTACATCAGCACAGGAGGGCATCCGGTCTCTAGGAACTGGAGTTACAGTCACGTGTGAGCTGTCGGATATGGGTTCTGGGAACTGAACTCTAGTACCTGCTGGACCGCCTCTCCAGCCCCGCTCTCGCTGCTTTTTATTTAAAATGTTAAAGTACCTAGTTGGATGTAGAGATGCATTTTCTAGCTCTACCAAAGTATATGCCCATGTATATGCAGAGCCACTCAAACGTTCTGCAGAGGACTGGGTGGAATGGCTCTTGCCATCAAGTCCAACAACTTGAGTTTGATCCTCAGGACCCACACGGTGGAAGGAGATAACCGACTCCTGCAAGTTGTCCTCTCATGGCCACACATGCCAGAGCATGAACACCTAAACTCACCCTCACCTCCCCCCACACACCGCAGGATGTAATCCAAACTTTAACAAAGGAAAAAGAACATTGGTGTCTGTTAGACATTGGAGTGGAAACATTTGTGACCCTACAAAGAACAAAGTAGATAATGATCTTTTAGATACATTGTTAGAGAGGAAAAAGGATGTTACAGTACACTGTTCGAAAGGAAAGTGGGCATAACGTGCTGGCGGTGTAGCTCAGGGGTGTAGCTCAGGCTTAGAGCCTGTACCTGAAACATGCAGGCTCCAGGCTCAAGCCCCACCAAAAGAAAGGGTTCTCTGTGCAGCCTTGGCCATCCTGGAAGTTGCTCTGTAGCCCAGGCTGGCCTTGAACTCACAGAGATCCACCTTCCTCTGCTTCCTGAGTACTGGGATTAAAGGTGTGAGCCACCACCACTAGGCTGAAAGTTAAGTTGGTTTTTTTTTGTTTGTTTGTTTGTTTTGTTTTTTTGTTTTTGAGACAAGGTTTCTCTGTAGCTTTGGAGCCTGTCCTGGAACTAGCTCTTGTAGACCAGGCTGGCCTCGAACTCCCAGAGATCCGCCTGCCTCTGCCTCCCGAGTGCTGGGATTAAAGGCGTGCGCCACCACTGCCCGGCTTAAATTGGTTTTTTTAAAAGTAAATTTAAAGTATATTCATACAAACAGGCTTGTCTCTATAAGGGTTCAGCTGAAAGGAAGGCCACAGGCCAGCAGATGCTCTAGAAAATGGAGAGAATCAGTCTCGGGCAGGAAGGAAGTGGGTTTCTATTTGAATGTTTTTCCTTGTGTAAATATTTCCGTTTCTAATTTTTTTTTTTTGGTTTTATCTTTTGAGAAAGAGGATGTGATATCCTGCTGATTTATAGTGTTCTCCACTTCTTAACGGGCTCTTCTGCGAGTTTCTTCTTCAGAGTCCTCAAGGACATTAATGGTATTTGCACCTCAGTAATTTTCAGAAAGAAACGTGTCCTTTGGGCCTCAGAGTTGCTGTGGTGGAGGAGCTTCTATTATGGCTTAGTGAGAGGCAGGGGCTTGCCCAGGGCGTGGCTGGGCTGGGCAGGGCTGGGCAGGGCTGGCCCTGTGGGCTCAGCTGACTCAGCAACATTTCTCCAGAGGTCAGTAACCTCAGCCAGCTTTTAAAAGAGGCTTCAGCAAAAGGTGAGGAGAGGGAACTCATGTTAATGAGGTGTGAGGAGAAGCAGGTGTGTGCGCGTGCGTGCGTGTGTGTTAGCTATTTGGAGAGGAAAAAGATATGCAATTAATGAGGGAAACTTGGGGGCTACACTGGGAGAAAGGCAAACAGTGCCAGAGAAACCCCTGCGGTCTCTGATGTTTGGAAGCCTGCCTAGCTGAAACTGGAAGCTGGAGGCCAGCAAGGCAAGCGCAGACACAGCAAAACCCTGTCTCAAAGTAACGGACTCGAGGTGTGACACACCCCTGCTGTTCCACAGCTTAGAAGGGGAAGCAGGAGGGCCAGGAGTTCAAGGTCATCCTCTTCCAGGCTGCAGTATCTTTGAGTGGAATCCAGAGGCTTCTCCTAAAAGATAATTTAAGAAGTCTCTTATGGCAGGGAGGGGAGCAGAGAAAAATGTAGAACTCAGTAAAAATCAATTTTAAAAAGTCTCTTATTAGCCAGGCAATGGTGGTGCACACCTTTAACCCCAGCACTCGGGAGGCAGAGGCAGGCTGATCTCTGTGTGTGTGAGGCCAGCCTGGTCTACAAGAGCTAGTTCCAGGACAGGCTCCAAAGCCACAGAGAAACCCTGTCTCAAAAAACCAAAAACCAGACAAACAAACAAAAAATATGACTGGTAACTTCAATGTAAATATACAAATATATTTGATTGAAACTATAATGTTGGCTCCTGGTTTATGCATAGAAATGAGATCCATATGTTATGGAATGAATCTGTAATCCTAGCACTTTTTTTTTTTTTTTTGAGAAAGGGTCTATGTAGTCTTGGCTGTCCTGGTACTCTCTAGTGTAGACCAGCCTTGACTGGAACTCACAGTGATCCACCTATCTCCTCCTGAGTGCTGGGATTAAAGATGTGCTATTATGCCTGGCTAATCTTAGCACTTTCGAGGCTGAAGCAGAAAGATTTTTAAGAATAAAAATAGGGCCAGCCTGGGCTACAGATGAGATTCTATCCCAAAGCAACAATCATACAAAGAAAAAAGGAAACGGCATATGTCCACTGTTTGTGTACGTGTTAAGGGCTGCATTCTGCCCATCCATCTCTCTAGTCTGCACGTGTTTGGAGACAGGCCCCTTAATGATAATAATCAAGGCTAAGTGAGGTCATTGTGGGCCCTGATCCACCTGACTCATAAAAGAGGAAGTCGGCTAGAGCTCAAAGAAGGTCAAGTGGGAGGCAGGTGTCTCTCCGGAGTTTGGGCCAGTTTAGTCTACACCCCTGGGCTATCTTTTAAAAAAAAAAAAAGGAAGACTAACAACGAAGGTATCTGAGGTGAAGTGAAGGGCCAGAGACCGTCAAGTGACACAATGACATCTTTCACCCAACTGAAAGGGCACAGAGAAGGGACCTGGCGAGTAGCTCTGTGGAGGCTTCTTTAGCTTGTGAGGCTGCTGAAGCTTTTTGGCACCCGTGAAGCAGCAATCCCAGTGTAGGAAAATCCACAGATATAAAAACTGCCAACACACAAGGATAATTGTACATTTATTGCAGGCACATGTATTTTGGCACAACCCTGGAAGTAACCCAGATGCTCTCAGGACAGGAACACACAAAAAACCCACTCCACCCGTGCCTTCGAACAGGGGAGTTTGATGGGAGAGAGTTATGGAGTACAATGGGCTTTGAGTAATGAAGGATTGGCTAGTAAGAAGTGGAGAATTTCCTAAAATTCACCTTTGTGTATGTATGGGCATGCCCCTTAGATCTCATTCCAGCATGGCTTTTGAAGCAGGGTCTCATTGCCTGGATAAGATAAGGCTGTTTGCTTAGAGAGCCCCATTGATTGTCCTGTCTACTGGCCCAGCTCATTCTCCCACAGGTCCACCTATTTACCCGTCGTGAGCTGACACTCAGGAATTTGTTCTGGCAGAGGAAGCAGTTCAGGGTTGAACTATCGCCCCAGGTGAAGTAAGGATTTCTAAGGACTACAAAAGGTTACCAATCCTCTGGAACAGCACCCGGGGAAGAATTCCGTCTCCAGAGCTAAGATTCAGATTTTGGAAATGATGCGACTATGGGTCGCTGCTGACTAACAGAAATCAATGGAACTCGCAGGAAATCTGCCTGGTGGATTTGACATCTGCCTGCTAGGGTGCTTGGGCCCCGCCTCACTGTGCTCCCTCCTACAGAGCTGCCTGAGGGGCAGGAGGAGTCTGCGGAGGGTGCTGCTGGCTCTGCTGACTGCCCCACAGGGCGCTCGCCAGGGCGCAAGAAGCCGTGCTGACTGTAGAGTTTGTTCAGGCTGGGGCCACGCAGGATCTAGGACATCGAACACGGGTTCCTTCCCGTTTCTCTGGCGCCCTCTAATGACAGAACTTCATTATTGCTAAGAAAAAAAACCTTTAAAGAGCCCAGAACTCTTTTTCTTTTTTTTAATTTGTGTGTGTATATATATATATTTTATGTATACAATATTCTGACTGTGTGTATGCCGGCAGGCCAGAAGAGGGCACCAGACCCCATTACAGATGGCTGTGAGCCACTATGTGGTTGCTGGGAATTGAACTCAGGACCTTTGGAAGAGGAGGCAATGCTCTTAACCACTGAGCCATCTCTCCAGCCCCCCCAGAACTCTTTTTCTATTGGGCAGTCAATGGGTAAATTTGGAACCGAGAAACTCAATAACTGAATCGGCGAGATTATTCTTGCAAGGAAACATCACAGAATTATTTGTAATGGCTAATAATTAGAAATGACCTGGATGTTCTTAAAATGATAATGACTGGTCAAGACCATGTCTCAATCAGCACCTTACACCTGCAATCCCAGCACTCTGAGTCAGGGGGATCTCTGTGAGTTGAGGCTAGCCAGGTTCCGGCCAGCCTGGGTTACAGTATGGGACTCTGAAAAAGAAAATACAACACCCGCAACAGAACAGCAATAACAAAAAGACAACAAAAACTGACAGATATACTATGTGCATTGCACTGGAGGAATTTAAGGAGCGCTGGCTTGTTTGTTTGTTTGTCTGTTTTCAAAGGTAGGGTCCTTTAACTCACTACGTAACAAAGGTTGACTTTGGGTAATCTTGAACTCCTGATTAGAAAATCGGCCTCCACCTTCCTAGTTCTGGTTTACAGGCACGTGCCACACACACCTGGCTTCTAAGGGCTTCTTAGAGAAAAGCTCACGATTGTTTCTGTGAAGTGAAAAAAAAGAAGAAAGAAAGGACGGGGTTAAAAATCTCTCCAAGCAGGGCTGGAGAGATAGTTTAGTGATTGCAAGCCTTGCTGCTCTTACAAGGGCCCAGGTTCAGTTCCCAGCTCCCACATGGAGGCTTATAACTGGGGATCTGTTGGCCTCTTCTGACCAAACATACACAGTACTTACATGCAGGCAAAACACTCATACACATAACATAAAAATAAAATCTTTTTACAAAGTGTCTCCAACAGAGGCTGGAAAAACAGTTCCAACGTCTAGCACTTGACCAGCATGCACCGGGCCTTCGGTTTAAGGGGGGAGGGGCACTGCACAAAGAGCTCCAACAAAAATACAGGGAGAAAGGAATGGCAAACTGGGGTACTGCCCCCAAAAGCCTCCAAGAAAAATACAGGGAATAAATTTAAAAAAAAGTTAAACTTATTGCATCCTCTCCCACTCCCTCTCTCAAAAACAGTCTTTGGGCCCTGATTTTTTTACCTCCGTGCCTCAGTCCCCTGGGGTTGAGATTACCTGGGTGAGCTACCACGCGCATGTGCCTTGTTTTTCGTTTGCTTATTTTGTGGTGATGTGGATTGAACCCAGAGTCTTCCACAAGCTAGGCAAGTGCTCTATGACCGAGCTACACCCCCAGTCCACAAGTACTCTTTATACTGGCAAAAGGGAGAGGTAACTTACATGTTTAGCTGCTGCAAGTTGATTCAGTTAATTAAGGTATACATATGTAACAGACATTCTTAAAACACTACAAGTGTTTAAAGTGTATTCTGATCCAGGTGGCGGCGGCCCATACCTTTAATCCCAGCACTCGGGAGGCAGAGGCAGGCGGATCTCTGTGAGTTCGAGGCCAGCCTGGTCTACAAGAGTTAGTTCCAGGACAGGCTCCAAAGCTACAGAGAAACTCTATCTCGAAAAACCAAAAAAAAAAAAAAAAAAAAAAAAAAAGCTGCCCTAAGATTGGGGTGTAGCTCAGTCGGTAGGGTCAATCTCTAGCACCCACATGGTGGCTCACAGCCATCTGTAACTCCAGTTCTAAGGGACCTAATACCCTCTTTCTGGCCTCCACAAGCATTAGGCATGCAGTGGTGCCCAGACATACATGAAGACAAAACTCCCATACACATAAAAAAAAAATAAAATAAAAATCAATCAATAAAACATAGCTACCATACCATTACTTTGAGGTAGATCCACCTGGGTAAATTTCTATACGTACATGAACATTTAAGCAATATGCTCACACCTTTTTTTATTTTCACCTTTTCCCACCTACCAGATACATTTTATTTTATTATATTTTACCTTTTGGTTTTTCTTTTTTATATACCAGATACATTTTATTATTATATTTTACTTTTTGGTTTTTCTTTTTTATTATATATATATATATATATATATATATATATATATATATACACACACACACATACATACATACACAATATATTAAATATATATAAATAACACACACATATATCAGTTTCTAGTATGGACTCGTTATGAGCTGTGTTGCTATGAGTCTTCTAGAAGAGGTGGTTTGGGGCAGGGAGAGGTTTGATGACCAGAGCTTGATGGCCAGATCCCACGTGAAAAGCTGGATGCAGTGAATACCTGTCACCCCTGTACTCTGGTGTGCAGGGCAGGAGCTGAGAAAGATTGGCTGGAAGCTCAAGTGCCTGATTGGCCAGAGAAGCAGCCTAGAGAAGCCCACTCACACCATCACCTGGCCCCTGTGCCCAGACTGCTCCCAGGATGAAGGATTTTTCTCCTTGCTAGTGATGTAACCCTGGGTTTGTGTAAGTGTCCCACCACAAGCAGTACCCCAGCCCCCTATCCGTGTGAAACAACTTCCCATGGGGCTGGAAAGATGGCCCAGTTGGTTAAGTGTTTGCTACACATGAGAACCTGAGTTTGAACCCTAGAACCCACGTGAAAAGTTAGGCACCTGCTGGGGAGGCTAAAAAACCAGGCAGAAAGAACTTTGGGGCATCAGGCTAGTCTAGTCAGTGGTTTCAGGGTAGTGAGAGATGCTAAAAAAAACCAAGGTGTGGGGCTGGAGAGATGGCTCAGTGGTTAAGAGCATTGCCTGCTCTTCGGAAGGTCCTGAGTTCAATTCCTGGCAACCACATGGTGGCTCACAACCACCTGTAATGAGGTCTGGCGCCCTCTTCTGGCCTGCAGACATACACACAGACAGAATATTGTATATATAATAAATAAATATAAAAAAAACAAAACAAAACAAGGTGTGCCACCAAACAGCAGCACCAGCAACCAAACAGCCTACCTGTGCTCTTTCTCTTGTTCCTGGAGCAGTGCTCAGAGCCCCCAGATCTGCTGCCACAGTTTCCAGACACCTGGCAGCTTCCTTGCTCACAGCCAAGGTCCTCTGTGAAACCAGTCCACTGACCCCCTTCCTCCGAGTGCTGAGCCCTGAGTGCCCCTAGTGAAACTGAGGCTACAAAGGACAGTTGTTGTTTTAATGCAGGGGTGTTGGGGCTCCCCTTTTGCGGTTCTTAGTCTCATTAATAAAATAATCTGAGTGAATCCATGAGCTCGAGGCCAGCCAGCCTGGTGTACAAAGTGTGTTCCAGGACTGTCTCCAAAGCTATAGAGAAACGCTGTCTTGAAAAACTGAAAATAAAAAAAATAATTTGAGAAGACAAGATGGCTCCGTGGTTAAGAGTACTGCTGCTCTTTCAGTTCCCAGCACCCACATGGTGGCTTGCAGCCATCGATAACTACAGTTCCACGGGATCTAACGCTCTCTTCTGGCCTCTTGGGGCACCAGGCACACATGTGGTGTACAGACATACAGGCAGACAAAACACCCATACCAAAAAATATAAATAAATAAATTAATTGACGCCAGGCAGGGGTGGCACAGGCCTTTAATCCCAGCACTCAGAAGGCAGAGGCAGGTGGATATATGTTGTAATCCAGCTGCCCTCACTCCCCCTGACTGACAGAAGAACTTCCTTGTGGTCTGTAATTGACAAGGATGTTTGTGTTCTGGCTGGTGGGTCTCCACAGAAGCAGTAGAGGTATAAAAGGTTGCTGGGCAAAATAAAGGTTGCTGTTCTTCCACCTGGAAAGAACCCTCCATGTCTCAATCTCAACACACACACACACACACACACACACACACACACACACCCGCCAGTCTTGGCTATCCAGGCTGCGCTGGCTACAGCAGATATACAAAGCAAGTTCCAGAATGGCCAGGTTACACAGAGAGACCTGTTTCGAAAAAAAAATTAAAAGATGTATTCATTTATTATGTATACAGTGTTCTGCGGTTGCTGGGAATTGAATTCAGGACCTCTGGAAGAGTAGCCAGTGCTCTTAACCGCTGAGCCATCTCTTCAGCCATAAAAGAAATAAAAAAAAAAAAAGGTTTTAAGAGTAAACTGAAATCAAAGCTCAAGGACAGTTTTATTAGAGTTTAAAATTACCCCAGGGCAGGCAAACTGCAAACTTCGGCAGTCATCTGGAGAGGGGACGGAGGAAAGAATGGAAACAGCCATGCCATTTGACCCGGCATCGAGGTCAGACAGACACACAGTAGACATATGTCACAGGGTAGGCAGGGAGGCACTAGAGAAAGAATAGGGGAGCCCAAAATGGTGTGTGTGTGTGTGTGTGTGTGTGTGTGTGTGTGTGTGTGTGTCGGGGGCACAGCCCAAAGGATTGAGGGAAGCAGGCTTGGGAAGGAGAAGAAAGAAAAGGAAGGGTTATACTTCTCTAAGGATTCAGAAAACCAGGCTGTCTTATGCCTCTCACGCAGCTGCTGTCTGTGAGGCTCTGCACTAGGGCAATGGGTCAGGACAGGGGTCACATGCCAGATATCCTGCGTATCAGATATTTATATCATGATTTGGAACAGCAGCAAAATGACAGTTATGAAGCAGCAATGAAATCACTAGGGGTCACCACGACAGGAACTGTATTAAAGGGTCGCAGCATTAGGAAGGTTGAGGACCACGGCATTGCAGGACTAATTACTCCACCTATCTCTTTGGCATGGTGTAAGGTGGACCCCCTCCCTAGGGGTAGTCCCTTAGTCAAAGTTAGTGAACTGGTCCAGCTCTATTCTATTCTCTTGATCAGGAGCCTGGTTTACATTTTTGCCCAGCTGCGATCATTCCTTTCGGAGCCAGTGTTTAGTGACCATGGCCCAGCTGCAGATACTGCGTGCTCCAAGTAGCATGATTCATTGTGAAAATGGCTTCTCAGAGTCTTTACCATTGTGGAATGTAAGAAAGTCACAACTTTCCAGGCATGGTGGCGCACACCTTTTATCCCAGCACTTGGGAGGCAGAGGCAGGTGGATTTCTGTGAGTTTGAGGCCAGCCTGGTCTACGTAGAAAGTCCCATAGGTCTCAGAAGCTATCTGGTGGCATTCTTAGCTTTGGATTAGTGTAAGATCTGCTAAATTATCGTAAGTCTGCTAAATTGGTATATGATAAAAGTTTTATCCTTTTAAGCAGAGAAGATACTATTCAGGCACAGAAGTAGGCAATAAGTGGCTACTAAGGATAATTTTGGCTCCAGATTCGCAGCATCCAAACTCTCCAGTCAAGGTGGTCTAATATATTAATTAACCAAGGTGTGGGTGTTTTTCTGGAAACTTCACTTCTCAGAGCCCTTGAAATAGAATGCTCAGATAAATTATAGTCTACCTAGTTAAATCTGGATTTCAAGTGAACTCCTTTTTTTTTTAAACTATAAGTGAACTCAAGTAAGAAGTTATTTGTTGTTCATTCAAAGTTTAAATTTCTGAGTGCCCTGTATTTGGAATTGCTGGTTTCAGCTACCCTACTTAGAAACTAAGGGCAAGGCCGGGCGATGGTGGCGCACGCCTTTTATCCCAGCACTCGGGAGGCAGAGGCAGGCGGATCTCTGTGAGTTCGAGACCAGCCTGGTCTACAGAGCGAGTTCCGGGACAGGCTCCAAAGCCACAGAGAAACCCTGTCTCGAAAAACCAAAAAAAAAAAAAAAAAAAAAAAAAAACAAACTAAGGGCAAGATTCCACCTGGAAAAGAGAGCCTCAGCGAGGTCTTGTGGTAATTCCTCGCCTTACCACTGGGTGGCGGTAGAGCACCGAACAGCACGGCGGAGGGGGGGGCGCCTCCATATCCCATGTAGAATCTCAAATCATCTTGGGCGGTGGGATAGCTCAGTGGGTAAGGATGCTTGCTGCCACCAGGGGGTAGTGGCGCACGCCTTTCGTCCCAGCACTTGGGGGGCAGAGGCAGGCAGATCTCCGTGAGTTCGAGGAGAAAAGATGCTTCCTGCCAAGCCTAATAGCCTACATTTGATTCCTGGAAGGAGAGAATTGTCTCGCACAAGTTGTTTTCTGACAGCACGCTTGAGCATGTGTGCGTGAACACACACACACACACACACACACACACACACACACACACCACACACACACACACACACGAAAGCCAGAAATACGTATAGCCTTTGATTAGGGAAACTAGTAAAAGCCCAAGTTTTACCCAGCAGTTTTCCCCTTTATACTCAGAAGCGCATAGATGGCTACTCGTTGTACTTTGTACCAGACGAAAACAAAGCGCACAGACTAATAATTATCCACCCAAGGGCGACTGGTTAAATAAATGATGACGTGCTCTATGGCAGAATTATAATTACAGAGCCCTGAAGTGCTTTAAAGACTGATGCAGATTTGGCTAGGAATTGCAACAGCAGAATGGGGCACGTCATAGGGAGTCGGGAGGTCACTGCTAATAAGCGCACAGACACTTCCAGAGCTAAACCTTTGACCTGGACTTGCCCTCCCACCCACATTCAAGCTGACCTGTGGGCTTGGCAAAGCAGCATTTTCAGAGGCGTTCTCGGTATCTCACTGATCTTCCCTGTAGCCGGCCCCTTACTACCCAGAAAGTGAGACCTCACTTAACCCCTTCTTACAAGACGCTCTCACTTCCCCAGAACTGGTCTCAGTTCCTTGATGTCCAAAGTTACAAACACAGCTGCGTCTCTTTAAGACCTCGGAGTACACTGCGCGTGTGCCTGGTGTCTTACAGGACAGATGAGGACACTGGATCCCTGGAGCTGGAGTTACTGGTTAGGAAGGTACTATGTGGGTGCTGGGAACCGAACCCAGGTCCTCTGCGAGGGACCAGCCCCCACAGATACCTTTTTAATAGGGGGCCTCTGAAGATTAGCGTTAGCAAGAAGAGAAAGACAGATGGGACTAGTCACTGGGCAGGTGTTAAAATTAGGAACAGAAAGACGTTTTCAGAATTTGGTGTGAGAACAGCCGTTCCCAAAGTGTGGACCCCAGTCAAGGCCGTAACCAAGAAAACCAGAGGTGCTTCCTACTGTATTCGTAGCTAAAATAAAGGCACAGAATGAAGCTTTTACTCAATTTAGTTGCATACCTAAAAGTGTCCTGAAAAATAAAGTTTAGTGGCAGTGCACGTCTCTCACCTCGGCACCTGGGAGTTCAAGGTCGCCCTTGGTACATTGAGTTTACGCTAACCTGAAATTTTTGAGACCCTGTCTCAAAATTCCTAAAATTCCAAACCAAAACAAGCAATGCCTTGTAACAAACATAAATGCAAAAGCAAACAAAGAAAGCCTTCAAAAAAGGAATTATACTGAACAGTGATGGTGCACGCCTTTAATTCCAACACTTGTGGGGGAGGTAGAGGCAGGTGAACCTCTGTGAGTTCAAGGCTAGCCAGGTCTACAGAGCAAGTTCCAGGACAGCTAGCGTTACACAGAGAAACCCTGCCTTGGAAAACTAAAAATAAATAAATAAAACCCCCAAACAACCAATCAACCAACCAAACAAAGCAACAAAAGATTTATTTGTTTAAGTATGAGGGTATTAAATCTGCACGTATGTCTGCATACCCGAAGAGGGCATCAGATCCCATGGGACTACGGTTACAGACAATTGTGCGTCACCATGTGGGTGCTGAGAATCAAGACCTCTGGAAGAGCAGCCAGTGCTCTTAACAGCTGAGCCATCTCTCCAGCCCAAACAGAGACTATTATAAAACTATTAAGACCATCTGGGCATGGTGGTCAGCATGCCTTTATTCCCAGCACCCAGGAAGTTGGCAGAGGCAGTAGGTCTCTGCATTGAGGTCAACATGGTCTACATAGTGAGGTCCAGGACAGCCAAGGCTACATTATGAGATTCTGTCTCAAAAAGCAACCAGTCAACCAACCAACCAGCCAGCCAGTTAGCCAACCAACTGGAGGGATTGGGTGGAGCACACTTCTAAGGCTAACAATTGGAAGTAGAGGCAGGTGAATCTCTGTGAGTTCCAGGCCAACCTGTCAGGGTCACATAGTGAGACACTATCTCCAACAAACAACCCTTAAACAGCCTCAAACAATAAGAACACACAAATACGAAAAACTGAATTTTCCAGGGTAATGACTTCAATATTCAAAAAGAAAAAAAAAGCAAACACCAAATCTAAACTATTTTCCTAAGTTTTTTGTTTCCTCTGTTTGCTGGCCCACTGAACTCTGACTTAGGTCATCTGTTGGACAGCCCACCTGTCTGTTTTGGTGGCTAATGCAGGGCTTCCAAATGAGAAGCCCTTGGGGGTAGGGCCGCAAACCCGAATTCAAATAAGAATTACAAATAAGCAGTGCAGTAAGTAGCCTCCAACATGGCCTCCAAATGGTTCCTGCTTCTGGAGCGGAAGCCCTTGAGTAGCTTGCCCCACGCTGTACCGAAGCCATCTGTGTGACCAGAAGCACAGAACCTGTCACCTGAGACAAGGTGATTGATAAATGACTGTGGCTTTGGTCTTCGGTTCTTTCGAACTTTCCTCTGGGAAACTTACTTCACTGTGCAGAGTGGAGACTGGGAAAGGCGCCTTGGACGATAGTTGTTTCTGCCCTGTTAGTAGCTAAAGTTTGCCCATCCCCACATGAGTGAGCTTGGAAACCAGGTCTCCACCCTCTTCAGCCCTGGCACAATGGCAGGCTCAAGTGTCCAGCTGACTGATTGATTAGCCTCACGTGACCCTGAGCCAGAGCCACCTTTGCCCAAGCCGCTTTGGGGTTTGATCCTCAGAAACACGTCTATCTTATAGTTGCTATATTTAAGAGTGATAATAAGCACAGACATAATGAATAACGCATCATGTGTCGAAAGCTTTCTAAACAACCACATTCTCTCAGATGTTCAATACACATTACCCCATGCAAATTTTACAGTATATTTTGACATGAAAAAAATGTAATAACGCCATTCTACTTATAAAGCATAGAAGAGAATGCCCAAAGTATAGGCGAGCATATTATAAATCTTTCTTGAAGAATGCAAGCCAGGCTGGTCTCATATTTGTTATGGAGTCGTGGGTGATCCACCTCTGCTTCCCAAATGCTGGAATTATAATCATGTACCACTCTATCTGTCTGAAAGAACCATCTTATGTCTTTTTTTAAAAATGCATTCCCAGGTGTATTGAGTAATCGGACTACTTGGCGATTGGCCACAGCAGTTTCCACTTACATTTTGGAAACTTCCTGTCAAAAATGACAGTTAAAATTTGGCCATCATTAGACCCTGGCAGCCTTTCAGACAGTTGGCGCTGTGGCAGGCTCCTTTTTGTTTTATTTATTTAATGCATTGTTTACTAGTTTGTAGTGATAAAATCATGCCTCCGGGACACATGAGAAAAAAGGAAGAAGGAAGGTTGCATGCCTTTAAGGACCCTGGATGTTCCCATAGGGGTAGCCAGGATTCTTGCTTGGGCCTCTGGCTGATTCTAGATTGAGAGTTGTCTAAGTCTCTAGATCGCTGTGCGTCTGGGCCTCTAAACTCCAGGTTCTCGGGGGTTTCTAGGCTTCTGGACCTCTAGATTGGCTTCTGGGCTTCTGGAGTTTCTCCTGGGCCAGGGCCATTGGTGCAGCTTGTGGCTTTTTCCACTTTGTGAGGGTCATGCATGGTGGATGAAGCTTCCTGATACAGCGGTGTTGATTTGAACTGTTATAACACACTGTCACTTGACTAGTGGGGGAGGGGGCAGAAGCTCCAGCTGGATGTCGAGGCCCCACTGCTACAGCAATTGTGGGGTCATGGAGAAGGAAGCTAGGGCCAGATACCCTTCAGAGAGGAGCTTTGTTATAAGAAGGGTCTTCCAAACCACAGTGTGTGTGTGGTGTGCCTGGGAGGTGGGATGACCTTAGGAGGGACAGGGCATACCAGAGGGAACATGATGGAGCCTCAAAGGACAGAGTCTTCCCCTCAGGAGAGACGGCTGCCATGGTCAATGTGACTGGGTTCCTGAAGATTAGAGTCTACAGAGAAATGCCCTGAAAAAAAGGACCTTCATGGCTTTGCAGGGAGTGGGGGGAAGTTTCATACCTTGTGATTTAGTCTGGCTCAGCCTATGTGACCAGCACTGTAAATTTACCTTGTAGCTGCCAGGGAGAGGGGCTGGGTTTGCCCTTCTCCTGTATCTGAGTGCTCTTGTTTTTATTTATAATAAGGGTGTGTCAGTTGCGTGGCCTAATTTCCAGGAAAGAGAGAAAGGCAGTTAGAGCAATGATTCTCAAGCAGTGGATCGTGACCTCTTCGCGGGGTGGAATGACCCTTTCACAGGGATGGCATATCAGATATCCTGTATAGCAGATATTTACATTACAATTCTTTAACAGTAGAAAATTCACAGTTACGAAGTAGCAACAAAAATAGTCTTATGGTTGGCGTCAGTCACCACAACACGAGGAACTGTATTAAAGGGTCGCAGCATTCGGAAGGTTGAGAAGCACTGAGTTAGAAGGTCTGACCTAAAGCCCGTACCTCCCAGCTGGGAAGCCGCAGGGGATGATGTCTGGATCCTTCCTGCTTTCCAGCAAATCTTGGTCCTTCCGGCCATTTGCTCATAACTTTGCCTCTCTGTACTTCAGCTCGTTATTTTAATTAATCCAATCATGTATGTATTAAAACATTACTGAGAACTCTCTAGGCACTGGATTTCTGGATTGTGCTTTGAGACAGTCTCACTGTGCAGGATCAGGCTGGACTTGAAACGGGACAATCTGCAGCCTCAGGAATGCTGGGATTATAGGCGTGTGTCGTCTTGCCCGGCTCAAGACAAAATCCCTTGTCTCTGAGAGCTTTTGGATGTAGAGGGTTATTCTTGGAAAACAAACCCTAATAAATGTGAAATAATGTCATTTGGGAATAATGCTGGGTGCCAGGCTCTCTATTAAATGTCAGGGATGCACTCGTGCCCACCTCACTCAATCCTCAATCACCCCCCAGACAGGGTCTCATTCAACCCCACAACATTGCTATGTAGCTCTGGCTGGCAGATCTGGAACTCACTAGACCAGGCTGGCCTTGAACCCACAGAGATCCCCCTGCCTCCGCCTCCCGGATTAAAGGTGAGTGACAGTACCGCTGGCTCCAATCTTTTTTTTTTTTTTTTGACACAAGGTCTCTCTGTGCAGTTCAGGCTGTCCTTGAACTGTCTCTCCTCCTGTCCCAACTTCCTGCGGGCTGGGATTTCAGGCAGGGGCTGCCGTCTGTTATTCTCATCCACCACGGAGACTATAGTTTGATTTGAGAGCAGATAAGAAAAGAGTATAATTGATTTATCTCAGAATTACAACTTGAGGTGACATCTCCGAAAGAACAAGAGGACACAGCTATCACGAGTCGACGTGTTGAAGGCAGTGGCCATGATACTGTCCTAAAACAAGTAAGGTCACGAGTAACGTGATGTAGGGAAGTCATTGAGAGTCACAGAGAGTTAGTTACTGTACGTACGTGGATGAATTCAACCTCTTCTGATAAGCACAGTCCATAACCTTCAGCAAACAGCTCAGTTTTCTACAACAAACATTCCCCCACCAGTTGGGGTCTCCTTCGGCCCAGACTGGCTGCAAACTCCCTACGTAGCTGAGGGTGACCTGAACTTCGTGATTTTCCTGCTTCCATCTCCCCAGTGCTGGAATAACAGGTGTGTGCCACCATGCCAGGCTTACGTGGTGCTGGAGATCAAACCCAAGGATTGAGGCACACTAAGTAAGCAACTTACCAATTCAGCTACATCTCTGCCTCCCATAACCACAAACATTCTATTATTTTTTAAAATTAATTAATCCTGGGAGACACTGGCTTTTCCGTTCTTTCTGTCTGTCTTCCTCCCTCCCTCCTTCTCTGTATGTGTGCACGTGTTCATGTTTAGCGTGTGCACACGGAGGCTAGAAGTCAAACTGAGTGTCATGCCTTAGGGCTGTCCATTTTTTTTTAACAATTTGTGTATTTTTGTATATCCGGATAATTGTTTTGCTTGAGTGTATGGCCATGAACTGTGTGCATGCCAGAAGGTCAGAAGATGGCTCTGGATCCCCTGGACGGGAGTTACGGCCAGCTGTAAGTGCTGGGAACTAAGCCCAGGTCCTCTGCAAAAGCAGCAAGTGCTCTTAAACTGCCGAGTGACCCTCCTAGCCCCTTCACCTTGAGAAACAGTCTGTCACTGAGCCCCAGAGCACAATGGTTAGGGTAGGCTGGTTGGTCAGCAAGACCCAGGGATCCACTGCATGCCCAGTGCTGAGATTATAAGCGCAAGCCAGCAAGCCTGGCATCTTATGTGGGTTCTGGAATGGCACACAGTTCCTCATGCGTGTGCAGCAAACACTTCACCAACTGCGTGCTATCAACCCCAGCCCCCAAACACTTTAATAAAAGTGATTTCTTGGGGGAGTGGGAGGAAAGTGGGAGGAGGAGAGGAAGTGGGAATTTTGAATGGTATTATTTATAAAGTAATAAAAAAATTAGGAAAAAAACACAAAAACTTTCCAAACCCCCCAAATTAAAGAAAGTCAGTTCTAATTTAAAAAAAAAAGTAATTTCTTCTGAAAATATTTATGAAATCTTGAGCAGAGCTATTTAAGAGGCTGAGGTAGTATGATCCCAAGTGTGAGGTCTGCTTGGATTAACACAGGGGGTTCAAGGCAGCCTGGTGAATGACTGTCTCAAAGCAAAAATGGAAAAGGACTAGAGCTATAGCTGAGTGGTATTGAACACTTGGAGAGCACATACTGGATTCAAACCCTGGGATTGCACATACAAAGTTATGACCCAAGACAGTTAACATTTAATGACCTTAGAAACTGCTAAAGTCAAGTTGAATTATTATAGGGAAGTCCTTTGCCATTCTCACTGAAAACCTCAAGCACTGTCTTAGCTGCTATAACAAAATGTTGGACCATATGACTTAAACACCCATATTTTATCCCAGCTGTGGAGGTTGGAAACCTAGCTGGCATGGTCAGGTTCTGGTAAGAGCCTACATCTCGGTCTTGCATTCGCTCAGGGTGAAGAAGAGACTTTTTGATCTTTTCTTTTCCTGACTTGATGTAAACCCAGTTATCTCTCAAGGGCAGTGAGATGCTATCACAATGGCTAAAGTTTCTGCATGGGAATTTGGAGGAGAGGTAAATATTTAGCCCATTATAGAAACCCAACATTACGACAGTTTACAGAATATATAGACTTAAACTTTTTTTTTTTTTTTTGGTTTTTCGAGACAGGGTTTCTCTGTGGCTTTGGAGCCTGTCCTGGAACTAGCTCTGTATACCAGGCTGGTCTCGAATAGACTTAAACTTTAAAAAAAAAAGATTTTTAAAATTTACAGACAGACAGACAGACAGACAGACAGACAGACAGACACACACACACACACACACACACACACACACACACACACACACACGGTATGTGCATATAACTGTAGTACTTGCAGAGGCCAGGAGATGGTGTATAGCTCCACGGAGTTGAAGTACAGGCAATGTGAGCTGTCCAGCGTGGGTGCTGGGAATGACCTTGGGTCTCCTGGAGGGTGGTGTGTGCTCTTGACTGTTGAGCCAGCTCCCTAGTTGCAACCTCGGCACACTTAGGAGCGCATGACCTGTAAACCCTCAGTTCTTTTCGTTACTTGACCAGGGTGCACTGCCTGCTGGCACCTTGTCTACTCTCTTTTTTTTTTCACAGTTCCTCAGTCGATGAGGAACTTTGCAGAAAAAGGCCGATTAAAGAATTATTTGGCATTTCTGTTTCCTCATTTATGACTAAGGGCAAGTCTCTTAGCTGGCTTTGTAAGGCCTTTGTCAGTTCCTCATCTGTAAAATGAAGATAATGATAGACCCTATGTCATAAAAGTATTGTGAAAATTCAAAGGGGAAATGCAAGCAAAGCAAATGGCATGCTGTCTGGCATACAACAAACGCTGGGAAATCATCGCTGTTACGGACATAGGAAGAAAAGTTTGCAGAAAATTAATTGAAAGGGGAACGTGATTTTTAAATGCTTAATGGGGCTGGAGAGATTGGTTAGCAGTTAAGAGTAAGTATTACTCTTGCACAGGACCTGGTTTGTTCCCAGAACCTAAGCTGCTCACTCACAGCTACCAGTTGCGAGCTCTAACTCCAGGGGATCTGATGCCCTCCTCTGGCCTCCAGTGACCTCTTCTGGCATGTACATGACAGAATGCATACTCATACATGCACACACGTAAATGTAAAAATATTAGCTTAAGCAAAGCGTTCAGACAGCCATTAATCAGATGAATTAAGGCTCTTCAAAGCTGTCACAAAAGCAGAAACTCTTTTCGGAGAGTGATTTGGCAGTTCATCTGGAGAGTAATGTATGATTCACAGATATAATGATGCCCTAGTCACCTTACCTCCAGAGATCTGTACTAAGAAAACAATTAAAAAACAAAACAGGGCCGGGCGGTGGTGGCGCACGCCTTTAATCCCAGCACTTGGGAGGCAGAGGCAGGCGGATCTCTGTGAGTTCGAGACCAGCCTGGTCTACAAGAGCTAGTTCCAGGATAGGCTCCAAAACCACAGAGAAACCCTGTCTCGAAAAACCAAAAAACCAAAACCAAAACCAAACCAAACCAAAACAAAACAAAAAAACCAAAACAGGCATTGTGACATATGCCTGTAATTCCAGCACTGAGAAGAACGAGGCAGGAGGATGGCAAATTTGAGGTCAGCCTGGGAGAGCCGGAGGGTAAAAAAAAAAGTAGGATAGAAAACAATAAAGACAAAGACTGATTTCTGTGATGTTTACTGTTGCCTTTTTAAACAGGAAAACAACTCTCATACCCACAAATATGGTTATATTAAATAAGCTATCATAACTTTACATTTTAAAGCCTGATATATATATATAAAACCATTGGAAGAAATATCTTAAACCATTCCAACTGTGATTATCACTGGACTGTGGTCTTAGAGGTGGCCTCTGATATATTCTTTATGTTTTTCTCTATTTGCCAAACTTTTCATGATAAATATGCTACGTTCACAAGCAGAATTAATATCAGCAGAGAGAGAAACTGTTTCCAGTAAGCTGCTGAAAAGGGTCTCACAGAGATGCCACCAGTGTAGTAAAGTGACATCCCTTCGAATCTTCTTAGTTCTTCAAACATTTTATTAACATGGATCCATTATACAGGATCGTGGATTTCATTATGGTATTTCCATGCTCGTCTATAAAGCATCTCCATATTCTCCCCATCGCCCTTTCTCGTCTCCCTCTCCCTCCCACTACCTAGCTAGTGCTTCTATTGTCATGTCTTTTATTCTTATTTGGTGGACCAATGTATTTAATTAGGGTATCTTATGGGATCGTGTTCAATCCAGCGGTACCATTGAATACGTCTTTCCCTCCCCAGTAACCACTGATTGTCTATCGACCCACAGGGATGGGTGGAGCCTTGTGAGACCCTCTCTGCTCAGTGACGGAATGTTGACAATCCCAGTCTTAGATGCTGTCACAGTTGCTTAGAGTCCAAGAGCCATCCCTGAAAGACAGATGGAGATAATACACTACATTGTAACACTCCTTCTTCTGGCTCTAACGTATCAACTCATATCTTGTCCATTTGGCAAAAAATAGCCAGATGCACCAATCATGGGCTGTCAGTCAGTTCACATGGTCTGACGGTCTCCTGTGGATGGAACTTCAAATCCACTTGGTCACGCCAATAACAGTTGTCATTGCACCAGTGGGCTTGTCTGCGGCGTCCACCTGGAGAACCCGTTTTTACAGAGTTATGGGCACACCAGTCCTTTGGATAAGGCACTGTCAATTCTGTAAAAATCTTCTGAAATCATGACATTTCTCCCTTCTATCGTATCCCAGCAGAGTATAAACCTGACTTTTCCTGTAGGGCAACTGGATACCTCCACCAACCCCAACACGCACCATGAAGCCATGGTGGGGAAAGGATTCAGTCAAGTCTTTGTTCTCACAGTCAAAATCTACATAAACTAGTCCCCCACAAACCTTCTTTATTGACAGTTCTCACTGATGAGAAGGGAGCCTCATGCAGGAGGTAACATGTCTGCTCTAACAGCAGACACAGGAAGGTGGAATCTACTGGTCTGCTCTGACTTAACAGCCTACTAATATTCTGTATTAGCCTTTACCTTGGTTTCAACTAACATAGGATCAAAAATCCAGAAAATTAACTGTTTATACAGGAAAAAGATCTGTGTCCCTAAAACTAGCTTCAGAGCGAAAAATCCTTACCCGGACACCCTGCTGGAGTCAAAAGCAGGGTCCCCAGAATAGATTCCTTTATCCAACCAGCTAGATACTAATGTAAATCAAGCCCGCAGGTTAGTATAGCTACCAAGGCTGTGTTCTCAGCTGCAGGGGAACCTCACAGCCACACCCCTCTGAGACATAAGGTGCCTCCTTGCCAGATCCACAGGTTTCTTGTGGCTCTGTGAACATGCATGCTTGATACTATTGTTGCCGCCTATGGGACTGCTAACTTGTCTGTATGCCCATATAAACTGAAAGCTTGTGGAGATCACCCCCTGTTTTCTTTTTTACCCTTAGCCTTAGGTGCTTATCCCTTACCCTGATGCCTGGCTCCTATGCCTTATGCTTTATGTTCCTATGCTTCTTCTTCTCCCTTCTTTCATCTTCCCCCAAGACATAAAGAAACATACAAGGAAAACGTGCCTGAGTCATCAGCTTGTTCTACCCTTCAGATCCTGTTCAAGCCAGTTTCGCTCCTTGCAGAAGTCCTGTTCTGAGCCCCGAGAGAGGGCTGAGGTTGGTACTAAGTAGCTCTCTATGCTTGTCTCCCTCGCTGTTCAGCATTTTTGCATACTTGACCCACTGCTAAGTAACACTGGGCAATTTTTCCTCAGCAACCTGCACGATGCCTTCCAGCACTATAAAAGTCAGTTAGTTATCCGGGAGGAAGCTTCTAGCACAGCCCCAACTGGATGTCTCTGTCCTGTCTGCTGGTGTCTTCAGCAAAAGAGCCTTAGCAGCCGATGTCAGTGGGTGATCAACAGTGGTGGCAATAGCCTATGTGTTTGAGGGATCCTCGAGGCTTCCCTGGCCAACAATTTGTAGGAGGTAGCCCACTTCTGGAACTGGGATTTTCACTGAATGATCTTATGGGTTCTGGGAAGTCACTCTGTTCATTTATGCGGGGCACCTCAATTTAAACCGTCCATTCAAAAAGTTTAAGTAGTTTAGCTATTTATTTGTACAAATGTGTGTATGTCATAGGCATGTGTGGAGGTCAGAGGACAGCTTGGAAGATGTGTTTTGTTTCACCACGTGGGTTCTGGGAGATCAAATGCAGGTCATTAGGCTTAGTGACAAACATATTTTACCCATGGAGTCATCTCTCCAGCCCTCCTCCTCCTTCTTCTCCTTCCCCTTCTCCTTCTTCTTTTAGTCTTACGTTTATTTTTTATGTTGAATGTTATAATTTTAGCTTTTTTGTTTTGTTTTGTTTGACAGGGTTTCTCTGTGTAGCAGATCTGGCTGTATTGGAACTCACTGTGTAGACCAGGCTGGCCTCGAACTCACAGAGATCCACCTGCCTCTGCCTTCTCAGTGCTGGGATTAATGGTATGTGCCACCACCACTCGGTTTTAGCTCCTTAGTTCTTATGTGGGTCCTTTGGTTGGATCTAGAAACCTGGTAAATACAAGAACTGATTTGTTTACTTTTTGAGACAGGGTCTCACTATGTAGTCCTAACTGGCCTAGAACTCACTGTGTAGACCAGGCTGGCCTAGAATTCGCAGAGATCCTTTTGCCTCTGCCTCCTGAGTGTTGGGTTTTTTCCTAAAGAGAGGGTCTCACTTTGTAGCCTTGGCTGACCTAGCATTACCACACCTGACTTGATTTTATTTTTTTGAGACAAGGTCTTAAGCTCAGGCTAGTTTAGAATTTGCTATGCATTTGATGGTGACTTTGAGCCTATGGTTCCCCTGCCTCCACTTCAAGTGGATAACAGAATAAGATAGTCATCTTTCTTGATATCAGAGTTGATTAGCAAGAGAGCTCTCCCCCAAATCAACAGAAGGCTTTTAGTATCCTAAACCACAGCCCTGATTGTTCAGGGTCTTGTTTCTGGAGATGGGGAACTCAGATCTCACTAGATTGCTACACTGTTCCTTTGGCAGAAGAACAGATGCCAGAACTGCCTCTCTCTACCTCTGAGTGCTGGGATTAAAGGTGTGCACCAACAAACCCAGAAAGAAAAAAAAAAGAGTTTTTAAAAATTAATTTTAAAAGTATAGGGAGATCCCTCAGCAAGGCCCAAGGAAGTGGCCAAGTATGATGTCTTTATACCTTTAAAATAAAGAATTACGTCGGGTGGTGGTGGTGCATGCCTTTAATCCCAGCAGTTGGGAGGCAGATGTGAGTTTGAGGCCAGCCTGGTCTACAGATCTAGTTTTAGGACAGTCAAGGCTATACAGAGAGAAATACTGTCTCCCCCTAAAACAAAACAACCAACCAACCAAACAAAAACAAAAAATTATATCTGGACTTGGAGTAAATTCTGTGGGTGTTTCCAGTAAATCCACAGAACAAGAGGGTGTTAAAGCTGGTGGAAAGGAAGGGTAATTTCAAAGCATTTGTTTATTTGGTTCCCGAGAGGCCCCAGTTATCAGACTCTGATGACCAAAGGCATTTTCCAGCAGGGAATGAGAGGGACTTTCCTCTCAAAAGAATATGGCTTACTGAGCACAAGAAAAGACAGGGCAAAGGGTCCTGTAGCTGTCATTTCTAATTGATTTCAGCTGGAAACAATCAAGATCTCCACTTGGCAATTTTGAAGCTACTACATCTGTAATTCCGTGTCCTGGATAGTTTTATATCAAGTTGACACAAGCTAGAGTCATCTGAAAGGAGGGAACCTCAATTGAGAAAATGCCTCCATAAGATCTGGCTTTAGGGCATTTTCTTAATTAGTGGCTGATGTGGGAGGGTCCAGTCCATTGTGGTTCCATTCCTGGGCTGGTGGTCCTGGGTTCTATAAGGAAGCAGGCTGAGCAAGCCATGATGAGCAAGCCAGTAAGTAGTAGCTCCCCTCCATGACCTTTGCATCAGCTCCCACCTCCAGGTTCCTGCCCTGCTTGAGTTCTTGTCCCCACTTCCTTTGGTAAAGAACAGTGCTGTGGAAGCAGAAGTCAAATAAACCCTTTGCTCCCCAGGTTACTTTTGGACATAGTGTTTCATCACACCCGTGATAATCCTAACTCTGACAGGGGAAGGAACTTCTTAAAAATCTTTGGAATCAATCCCTCCACGACCCACTGCCATTGCTCCAAATGGGTCTTCTTCAGTAACAGCTTCTTAATTGTTCTCTTTGCCTGCTGTTACGGACTGCGCTGTCCCACAGACTTCATTCCAACTGTGTCTGAGTACATCTGTTGCAATATAATCCTCAAACCCACAGACTTCTTTCTGCTGTGCTTCCTATCACGTTCCCTGGTACCCTAAGATGCAGACCTATCTTGCCACTCAGCCACACCTTTAGCTGTTAGCACACATCGACAGCTGAGGCTCGTACACATTATCCTTTAAACAGTCAGACACTCTTTCCTCTAGAAGACCTTTTCTTATATCTCCCCTTGGCAAGCATTTTTTTTTCTTTTCTTTTCTTTTTTTGTTTTTTTTCGAGACAAGGTTTCTCTGTGGTTTTGGAGCCTGTCCTGGAACTAGCTCTTGTAGACCAGGCTGGTCTCGAACTCACAGAGATCCGCCTGCCTTTGCCTCCCGAGTGCTGGGATTACAGGCATGCACCACCACCTCCCGGCCATTGGCAAGCATTTTTTAAGAAGAATTTTTATTAATTATTTGAAAATTTCATGCAATTGTTTTGGTCAGATTCACCCCATTCCATCCCTAGATCCATCCCCCCACCTCTCTATCGCCTCAAGTTCATTGTCCTTTTTTTTCCCCCATGATATTTATTGAGCTCTACATTTTTCTCTGCTCCCCTCCCTGCCTCTCCCCTCCTCCTTCAACCTTCCCCCAAGGCCCCCATGCCCCCAATTTACTCAGGAGATCTTGTCTTTTTCTACTTTCTACTTCCCATGTAGATTAGATCTATGTAAGCTTCTCTTAGTGTCCACATTGTTGTCTAAGTTTTCTGGGATTGTGGTTTGTAGGCTGGCTTTCTTTGTTTTATGTTAAAAACCACCTATGAGTGAGTACATGTGATAATTGTCTTTCTATGTCTGGGTTACCTCACTCAAAATAATGTTTTCTAGTTCCATCCATTTTCCTGCAAAATTCAAGATGTTGTTATTTTTTTCTGTTGTGTCGTACTCCATTGTGTAAATGTACCACTTTTTTAAAAAAAATCTATTCTTCAGCTGAGGGGCATTTAGGTTGTTCCCAGGTTCTGGCTATGACAAACAAAGCTGCTATGAACATAGTTGAGCACATGTCCTTGTGGCACGATTGAGCATCCTTTGGATATATACCTAAAAGTGGTATTATTGGGTCTTGAGGAAGGTTGTTTCCTAATTTTCTGAGAAATCACCACACTGACATCCAAAGGGGTTGTACCAGCTTGCATCCCCACCAGCAATGCAGAAGTGTTCTCTTTCCCCACAACCTCTCCAGCATAAGTTGTCATCAGTGTTTTTGATCTTGGTCATTCTTACAGGTGTAAGATGGACTCTCAGAGTTGTTTTGATTTGCATTTCTCTGATGACTAAGGATGTTGAACATTTCCTTAAGTGTCTTTCAGCCATTTTAGGTTCCTCTGTTGAGAGTTCTCTGTTTAGGTCTGTACTCCATTTTTTTTTTTATTGGATTATGTGATCTTTTGGTGTCCAATGTCTTGAGTTTTTTTTTTTTGTTTTGTTTTGTTTTTTGTTTTTTGAGACAGGGTTTCTCTGTGGTTTTGGAGCCTGTCCTGGAACTAGCTCTTGTAGACCAGGCTGGTCTCGAACTCACAGAGATCCGCTTGCCTCTGCCTCCCAAGTGCTGGGATTAAAGGCGTGCGCCACCACCGCCCTGCTGTCTTGAGTTGTTTGTATATTTTGGAGATCAGCCCTCTGTCTGATGTGGGGTTAGTGAAGATCTTTTCCCATTCTGTAGGTTGTTGTTTTGTCTTGTTGACCGTGTCCTTTGTTTTACAGAAGCTTTTCATTTTCAGGAGGTCCCATTTATTAATTGTTTCTCTCAGTGTCTGTGCTGCTGGGGTTATATTTAGGAAGTGGTTCCCTGTGCCAATGCGTTCAAGTGTACTTCCCACTTTCTCGTCTATAAAGTTCACTGTGGCTGGCTTTATGCTGAGGCCTTTGATCCATTTGGACTTGAGTTTTGTGCATGGTGATAGATACGGGTCTATTCTCATTTTTCTACATGTTATATCCTGTTATGCCAGCACCACTTGTTAAATATGCTTTCTTTTTTTCATTTGATATTTTTTGCTTCCTTATCAAAGATCAGGTGTTCGAAGATGTGTGGATTGACATCCGGGTCTTCTCTTTGGTTCCATTGGTCCTTTTGTCTGTTCTTATGCCAGTACCAGGCTGTTTTTAGTACTGTTGTTCTGTAGTAGAGTTTGAAGTTAGGGATTGTGATGCCTCCAGAAGTTCTTTTATTGCCCAGGATTGTTTTGGCTATCCTGGGTTTTTTGCTTTTCCAAATGAAGTTGAGTACCGTCATTGTCCTTTTAAAAATTATTATTAGTAGGCCATTGAGTCCAATTTGTGCTGCCTCTGAGTGTGGTGCCATCCACAGGAGCCACACTTCTTTTTTTTTTTATTTTTGAGACAGGGTTTCTCTGTGGTTTTGGAGCCTGTCCTGGAACTAGCTCTGTAGACCAGGCTGGTCTTGAACTCACAGAGATCCTCCTGCGTCTGCCTCCTGAGTGCTGGGATTAAAGGCGTGCGCCACCACCGCCCGGCCAGGAGCTACACTTTTAAAGAAGACTGATTCCCGCTTCAAGCCATTCGCCATTCGTAGTTCCCCAGTCAGGGGTAGGTAGGGGCTCATGAACCCCTTCCTTCCGTGCTAGAATGTTTACTGACTTGATGATGTGCAGGCAATCACAGCCCCTGTGAGCTGACCCTTTCTTTTGCTTGCAATTTATTTATACATTGATGTCTGTTGTCCTTAAATAATGTATCTTCTTGAAGACTTTGTTTTGGGCAACCATTTAACCTGGGCTCACTGTCTGTCAGGCCCTTAATGAGGTAAGAGCTTCTCCCAGAGCTCATTGCTCTTGCCCAGCTCCAGGCGCATGCTTTCTGGATGTACAGCACAGTGTGTTATCTAGCACAAAGCACCCCAAGTTGCATGAGCACATGACTAACTAGAGGGAACGTGTCAACTTGTGGATGTCAGAGCTCCACCCTGAAGTTCTTGAGTCAGAAGCTTGTGGGGAAAGTGTGGGCACCCAGGAGTTTAGTGAGCTTCCTCATGCTTCGGATGTGTCCCAGTTTGTAAATGTTGAGGGGTTCCACCTGCTCATCAGGAAGGTTCGTCCTTGGCTCATTCCAGGCAGACAGAAGCCCACCCTAAATTCCAGTTCCCTTAAAAGAAGAGAAGCAGCCCGGCGGTGGTGGCACACGCCTTTAATCCCAGCACTCGGGAGGCAGAGGCAGGCGGATCTCTGTGAGTTCGAGGCCAGCCTGGTCTACAGAGCTAGTTCCAGGACAGGAACCAAAAGCTACAGAGAAACCCTGTCTCGAAAATCCAAAAAAAAAAAAACCCAAACAAAACAAACAAACAAACAAACAAAAAACAGAAGAAGAAAATCACAAAGTGTAAAAAGACCAAGTTTGAGGAGTTTCATATTTCAATGCCTGTGTACTGCTTTCATTTAGTTCCTTGAAGAACTGTGCAAGGAAACTATTTGCCTCCCCATTTCAAAAACAAACAGACAAACAAACAAAATCAAAAAAACTGAAGCCAGAGTCAGCCACTCGTCCAGGAGGAATGGCTGGTGCTGGAAATCGAAGCAGGAACTTCTGGCCTCTGACGCTGTCCCTCCCTGTGACACTGGGCTGCCGTCCCACACCTGCTGTAGCTAATGCCTCTCTTATGTGTGTCTGGCTTCCCACTGTCCTCAGGTACCCACAGCATACCGCTGCTGGTCTTGGTGGGGTTTCTACAGGCCTAGGAAAAATGGGAAAAGATAAGAGAGACACTATTCTTCTCATTACCATGTCTCAGAAAAGGAGAATGTCACGGATTTTCTGCTGATGGCCAGAAAGGATACCAAATCAGCCAACACCAAGAACAAGGGTAGTGTGAGATTCAAAGTCCGGTGCACCCGAAACCTTTGTGTTCTGATTACCACCAACAAGGAGAAGGCGGAGATACTGTAGCAGTCCCTTTGGCAGTGAAGGGGCAGAAATGAACCAATCCTCCTTATTTGCAATGTATTTAAAATCTTGAAAAGTCAAAAGAAAGAAAGGGAGGGGAGGTTTAAACATAGTCTTCTGAAAAAGGTTTCATTGCTGGGCAGTGGTGGCGCACACCTTTAATCCCAGCACTCGGGAGGCAGAGGCAGGTGGATCTCCGTGAGTTCGAGGCCAGCCTGGTCTACAAGAGCTAGTTCCAGAGTTCTAGGACAGCTGGGGCTATTACACAGAGAAACCCTGTCTTGAAAAAAACAAAACAAAAACTCCAAAATAAGCTTTATTGTAAAACTTTTTAAAAGGGGCTAAATTCAGCCTATCTGGAAGATAGAGGGACATGGAGACAGAGCTGAGCCCCCACCGTAATTAACCCCTGCCCTCTTTCCAGTCAGAGCCAAGAGGGGCGTATGGTGAGAACCCCAGCGCTTCCTCTGGAGTTTCAACCCTATTGTAACACACGAGTCTGACATGCTTCCAAAGTCTGTACTCCTCCGGATGGGAGACAGGAAGCTGGGCTGAAATAGGAAAGGGTTTGGGGAGGGCTGGGATAATATAAATAACTCCCCGACCTTTGCACAGCGTTGCCCCCTCCCAACCCCCTGCCTCACTGTCCCTGTCCACTGTTCTGATCAGATCTGTGGAGAGAGAAGTGTCAGCCTCCCCAGCAGGACTGGGGGCTTCATGGCGACAGGGGAGCTCTGTTGTGTTCGTGTCTGCATCTAGAGGCAACCTGTTTTGGTGTAAGTGATCAGTGAGTGCCGTTTGTACGCCTGACTGAAGAAGGAACAATGAAGAGCCTGGACTTAAACCAGCCCCAGCCCAGAGTCCAATCACAGAGCCCAGCATTTTTGTTGAGACTACCTCTGATTCCACATATTAATTTCTAACAGTATCAAAATTCAGCCCTCCAGGAGGGTCCAGAAAAGGAGTTCTGGTAGATTCTTTGGTCCCAAACCATGGATTACATTGTGATCTCCAGCGTTCACCTCCCTGCCTCCATGACACAGGCATTCTGGAATGGATGTTCTCAGATGACTTGGTATTCCTAGGTCAGCTCCTGGAAGCAGAGAGGGAAGGAATGTGTGTGTGTGTGTGTGTGTGTGTGTGTGTGTGTGTGTGTGTGTGTGTGCGTGCATGCATGCAGAGTCTCACACAGACCTTGGGGCATGGAACATAGTTTGGAAATGGGAATGGGTAGTGGTTCACATTTCTGAAGCTTCTGCTACTGCACAGGAGAAGTAAAGCCACCTTTCGTCACCTTTTCTGGATGGAGTTAACCAAACCACAATCCCATGTTATCTCTGCGTGGCATAGCACCTGGGTGTGTCTGTCTCTTTCCTTGTGAGTGCACTTGTATCTGAGTATATCAGAGCTTACAGACACATGTTTACCTGTGTTTGTCTCTTTACAGCTTTTCCTGGTATGCTGTTCCCCTAAATATCATAGGCTCTCAGAGCTTGGCTTGGCGCTTCTTTTCTGCTCTATCAAGACTCTCCACTGGCTAGTCACATCCAGCTAGCTGTCGGTATGGCTATCACTTATGCACTTGACCCTAGTCCAAAGCCCAGGAAACAACTGGCTGTGACTCGCAAGTCTATACTCGAAAGTCTTTACTTCTGGTCTGAGCTCTAGCTTGGTGTCTAGTGCCTTCCAAACACCCCCCGTTTGGCTGGCACATGTTCATCTCTCTTTAAAAAATCCTATCACTTGGGTCAGGCATATTATCACTGGGATTAAAGGGTACATGCCTTTAATCCCAGCACCGGGGATGCAGAGGCAAGTGAATCTTTGGAAGCCAGTCTAGTCAATACAGTGAGTTACAACATAGTGGGGCCCTGTCTCAAAAACAAACAAGCAAATAATCAAACCACCCCAACAACCTGATCAACCTAGTCCCGCATACTTTTATCACAATTTCATGTCACACCCTTGTGATATTTCTAATATTTCTTCTCCAGATCTTCAGGTTAAGTGGGAGGGTAATAGGAGTGAAGCCTAAGATTCTATTTTTGTTTGTTTGTTTTTCTGAGACAGGCTTTCTTTCTGTAGCCTTCCTGCCTTGTTGGAACTCACTCTGTAGATCAGGCTGGCCTTGAACTCACAGAGATCCACCCACACGTCTCTGCCTCCGGAGTGCTGGGATTAAAGGTGTGTGCCACCACCGCCTGACTGGAGTGAAGATCTTAAAGCTGGTTAGGTGTGCTCTGGGGAGTCTGGACCAGATCTAGAGAGCCGGAACTAACCAGAGAAGTTAATAGCGGAAAACAATTGGCATCGACCGGCCTAAGTCCAAACTCCTTAGTAGAACCTTCAAGATCCTTCCTGACTTGGCTCCTCTTATTTCTTCTCCAGTTTCCCTAGTTCACAGCATCACCCTCCCTCTCCCAGGCTACAGGGTTGTCCCCGATTCCGTGTGTGTCTCTTGTGCTGTTCTGCGTATATCTGACTCCATCTTCCTGGAAGGTTGTACTCAATGGTGCTTGCTCAATGAAGCCTAACTTATTCTTCTAGATTAAGCCCCATCTTCCTCTACTGTGACAAGTACAATGAATTACCCTGATGTCTTCTGTATGTCAGCTGTCACATACATTCATACTTGAATGATTGTCATCTTTTTTTTTTCTCTTGAGACTGTGCTGACCATACTGGTCCTGACTCTGTGGGCTCTAGGCACCCTTCCGCATCAGCTTCCTGAGCATCTGGGACTACAGGTATGTGACACCACACCCGGCTTCATAACGCAATTACTGGAGTTGCTACACCACCTGTTTGTTGACTCGCCCGCCCGCAGTCAGCTGTGAACTCCGTGAGCTCACAGGCTGTTTTCGACTCGATGTTTCTCACTCTGGCATCTAACACGAGAGCCGGCACATGTGCAGACACACTTTATATATCTCTCAGTGGACTGAATCAGCGCACGAAATGAAAATTGAATAAAAATATGTTACCCATATGAACAAAATTAGGATACATCGTCTCTTTGAGGGAAAGCACACTTTTCAGGGTTTGCGTCACTGACGGCCCAATATCTAGAGGATTGAACAGAAGAGAGTCGGTCACTACCTGTAGAGGCGGTGGGTAGATCCGCCAAACTGTTGCTAATACCTAGTTCCCTTTTCCCTCTTGGAGTTGCAGAGTTCCCAATAAAATTGAATGCTCACTGAACAGGGAAGGAAATTTTTGGCAAAGACTAGAAGTGGGAGCTAAATTTGCACAGTAGCTGCTCCAGTGGCTAGGGTCAGGAAGTTATAGTCTTGGGGGGAAAGAAACAAGGGAGGGGTAAGCTAATGAAGGGCAAAAAGAGCCCTATCTTTCCCATGCTTGCTAAAGACTTTCCAGGAATCCAAATGCCCCTATTTTTCTTCCTTCTATGGCCCTTTCTGCTCACCTGTCACCTGCTGAGAGGTGTCATTTAGCACGCAGCCACAGGATCTTAAGGAAGTCAGAAGTCACGGGCAGTCACTCTGGTAACCATCTTAGTCAGACCGGTTTGAGTCAACCACCTGAAGAGGGACTTCTGGCCATGGGGCATTTTGTCTTCAAAGATAAGATTAGGGCAGGGCAGAAATTCAGTTAGCTCAAGCAGGCAGAGAAAGACGAGGATTAGGTAACTAAACCAGTCGTTGGTCCAGAGGCACACTGCCAAAGACTGAGGTTTGAGGAAGACAGCCCGAGTTAGCCAGGGAGGAGCATTTCTTCTAGAAATGCGGATTCTCAGCTGGTCCAATGGACCTTGTCCACGTGTTCCTCCCACTCCGATAGGCCTCTGACAGCTGAACTCAACTAGCTAGAAGTGGTGTTTCTGGCCAGCACTGTGCTTAAGTCTAAGGCTTGGACTCCAAAGGGAAGAGAGAAGGACCAAGAACGGATCTGGGCAGCAGGTCTCTGTGAATTCAAGTCCAGCCTCGCCTACAGAGTTCCAGGTCAGCCAGAGCTATACAGTACAACTCTTCTCAAAACAAAACAACAATAACGATAGGAGGATAGATTGGGAAACAGCATGGAGGAACGATGCCACTGTTCTGTGGACCACTATTTATGAAATTACTTTGCCCATTGGTAGTACTATTCTGTGAGTGACATTTCTAGGCTTTATGCTTTTCTGTATATTTAGGTATTTGTATATGAAGCTTATGAAAACCGGTGAATGAGCAGGTTTTGTGAACCACTAATAAAGTTCACATTCTCAGGGGCTGGCGAGATGGCACATGGGTAGCAGCAGTACACACTGCTCTTGCAGAGGACCCGAGTTCTGTTCCCAACAGGCATTCCAGGCAACTCACAGATGCTCGTAATACCCCCTCCAGGGAGTTCTGACAACTCTGACCTCAACCGCACTCACCCCACCCCACCCCCAGGAGAGAAATCCTTTTAAAAGTTTACAATTTCATTTTTAGAATTAGACAAACTGGGGTCCAGAGGAACAAAAACACTAGACTTGACAATTCCCCTATGTGACAGGGACGTTTGGCCCGAAATTGGAAGGTATGTCATGATTTTATAACTTGTTCATGGGGAACTGAGGCTCCAAGGGCAGAGTGACGTGTGACCAGCTACAACCTCAGTGAGCCCCAGGAAAGGGGGGACAAACGGGGGGGGGGCATGTTCATGTTCGATCAGTTTGGAGTTCTTCCCCAGCAACACACACTTCCCCAGCAACATATGGTGTGTTTGAAAGCCTCGGGGACAGCTGTTCTCATCTCTCATTCTGAAAGGTAGGTGGTCTCCTCGAAGCTCCTGACTGGAAAAAACCAGACCATGAATTTGCCTAGAGATCAGGTGAGTGACTCCCCTTCCCCAAACCTTGTCTGTCACCCTTCATGGAACCTCCCTGGAATTTCAGGTTGTTAACAATGTTACAAAAAGAGGGCTGTCCAGTTCCAGGACAGGCTCCAAAGCTACAGAGAAACCCTGTCTCAGAAAACCAAAACCAAAACCAACAACAACAACAACAACAAAACAAAAACAAAAACAGAAAAAAAAAACCCAAAACCAAACCAAAACAAAAAGGGCTGTCCTTCTCTGAGAGGGTTAGGTCAGTAGTTTAGGGCTTAGGGATAGCTGGGGAACGGTTGGAGGGAAAACAAAGAGAATGACTGTGTGGGAACGGATAACTGGAGAAGCATCTTGTGTCTTCTCCAGGCCGGCAGGGGCCTGGTAACCGCATCTCGGGAAGCCGCCAGTGTTCCTCCCCTTCCCAACAGCCAAGGCCACAGCTAAAGCTCTGTGTGTATCCTGCGGAATTTGGAAAGCTCTATTTCCATGAAATTTCCTAGACAGACTTGAATTTCCTGACACCAGCAACCTTTCCCCTTCCTCATCCTATACAACAGGTCTGGACCGGGCAGAACCTTAGAGGTCACCCACTCATTTTACAGATGAGGAAATCTAGGCTAGAGAGGGCAGAGGCCATGGGATCTCTAGCGCTGCAATCCATGGGCTCCCTGCCAATCCATCCAGTTTTGAACAATACTTCTAAACATGCTCCAGCCCACCAGTCTTACAACCATTTACATTGGACTTGTGGCAGTCAGCTCACATTCCTTCGGGTCCTTAAGCACGCTCAGGTTTGCTGCCGTCCCTGCTTTGCTCTTGTCTGCCCCAGTTGTTCCAGCTGTGAGGGGTGTGTGATCAAGGCAACATAGTGCCCGTAGCCTTTACGGGGGGGGGGGGGGGGTCCACACACAGGCCGCTGCTTTCTTTCACCCGCGGCTTTAATAGTAGGTGAAGGATGGTGGTCAACCCTACAGCTGCCGTCCATAGCTGCACTGGTTCAGCGCACTTAATGTAACTACGATTCTGTATAGTTTATGTACATTGTGTGCCCGAATGTGTATCTCTTCCCATGGTGAAGGTTGAGTGTCTGTTGACTCTCCCGTGGCCGCTGGGACCTGTGACTACACTATTAAAGCTGTGTCTTATTGGAATTGCGACCGCCTAGACTGCCTGTTTAAAGGCTGACGAGAATCTATCTTTGCTTTTTGTTCCGGAGTTAAGAGAGGATGCATCTCGCGGTGCTCCCAGGGCAGTGATGTGCTGGTTTCCTAGCCAAGCTGGCTCCTTAGCCGTGGGGGTCGCGGTCACGTTCCGGGATGCCCTGGCACGCCTCCCGAAAGGGCGTGGCCTTGAGGCCCCGCCCGCGCCCGGGGTGGGAGGACCTCCTTTTCAGCGCAGAAACATGGGGGAGCCCAGCCGGCGCCGCCAGCCGGACTCCGCCCATCCGAGGCTCCGGCCCGCTCATTGGCTGTATCCGTGGTGACGTCGTACGGTTTACAGACAGTACTCCGAGCGCCAGGCGCGCGGGAGGTATTGTACTTCACCCCGCTTTGTTCCGTCGTCTGCTCACCTGGCCCTAGGTGCGTCCCGGCGGTGCAATCCGGAGCGGGTGCCAGCCGCCGCCGCCGCCGCCGCCGCCGCCGCCGCCATGGTGTCCCCGGTCACTGTGGTGAGTGCGCGAGCGCGCTCGCCGCGGCCGGAGCTCCCCCGGGCCTGGGACGAGGCAGCGGCCAGCTGGGCCGTCTGGGGAGCCGAGGAAGCTGGTGCCCCTCCTGGGGAAGCGCGGCTGTCACGGTCCCTTGCTCCTCACTCACGCGGCACCCCTCCTCCGCGCGCCCCCCGTCTGCCCGCGGGAGGGAGGAAAACACTGTGCACGTGACTCGGAAGCGTGACTTTGTTGATCCATGTGTGTCTGGAGCGGGTCCTCGGGTCTTGGCCTGGGACTGGACGCAGCAGGCCTCTGGGTTCGGCATGGTGGGACCTCAGAGAAGCGTTCGAGAGGGTGTGTGTGTCGGAGTGGGTGTGTGTGTGGGGGAAGACTTCTTGAGAATCCTGCCCCAAGTTCGTTTCCACGTTATCTTGTAGGCGCGGGAGCTGACGCCTCAGTCTAAGCAGTGCTGTTAAGGCGCTAGGTGACCTAGGTGACGGTGGACCGCTCTCTATTGGCTTGACCTCCTTTTCAAACTTCAACTCTAACCCTTGTCTTGTCTCCCCACCCTTCTAAGCTGGCTTCTCTGCCACGATTTCACCACCTACTGCTAGTTTCTTCTAGAAAATATGGGTCTGGGCGATGAGGGAAGAGCAAAGTTGATGTTTCGAGGGCTGACAGGTGGAGCTGGGCATCCCTGCGGATCTCCTCCCTCAACTGTGCCCTCACCCTGACTATTCCTGATAAGGGAAGTTTCCATGGGAAGGGAGTGTCAACTCTGCTCTCGTCTCTCACTGCTGGCAGAAAAAGAGCAGATTATTCTCTGGACCCACTGTATGTATGTATCTTCTCTACCCTTTCCCAGTAGCATCAGGTACCTGATTGCCTGGGACTCTGAGTGTGTCCTCACAGTCCTGTGTAGAATAGCTTGCTCACCCAGCCAGAGCACTTTTGGTGCAGTTTGGGGTCTATAGGGAACCCCAGCTGCTCCAATTCACCCTCAATTCGCCCTCCAATTCACCTGAACTAGCAAACCCAAGAGAAGCTTCAGGAGATCACAGAACATCTGCAGACTCTCCTCCCCCATCTCGGACTGTGCCTGCAGTGGCCTTGACTAAAACCTTTCTTTAGCTGCCCTCCCCCTAATCCAACTGAGACCCAATCAGCTGCGCCAACTTCCCCCTCTCAGTTCCCCATCTCCTCCCAGCCTGTCTGCTGGCTCCAGATCAGAAGCTGGGACAAGAAGCCCTCCCCACCCCCCTTCCTGTCTTTAGTGCCTCAAGTTGCTCTTATTCTCTGGGAAAAGAAATGACCAGCACCCCCTCTCCCTAGCCATGGAAATCTTTGGTGTTTCAAGCACTGTTTATTGCTCTCAACACAAATCTATTTCTCCTCCCAGCGTCCCTAGCACCTCTCTTTGTCCTTGGTGCCACCTTTAGTCTAAGGCAGGTAGAGTAGAAGCTGAGGGGCAGACTGGACAGGACAGAAAGCGTGTGGGGCAGAGGTACTGTCACTGTCCTACATTCCCGGCCCTCACCTGGTGTTGCCAGGGCTCTAAGCTTGAGTCCTGGCTCCAAAGCTGGGATCATGAGTTAGTCAGTGTGTTTCTGTGCTTTCTCTCTGACAGTGCTCCAATCCCACACAGCTGGGAACTGACGACGCTGACACTGACCACTGGGAGCGGTGCTGAGGGACCCCTCTAGGAGTGGTGGGGTGGGAGCCAGGAAGAGAACAGCACTAGGTTGTAGAAGGGGGTACCCTAATATTCACTGGTGGTCCCGTGAATGTTCTGGCCCAGCCCAAGGGCCAAGAGTGGACAAGAGTGATGGGACAGTGAAGCCCTTGCCTGTCCCGGTAAATCGAGCCTCAGGATGATAATGACTTTGTTCACATCCTGCTGACTGGTCGGAGCCTGACAGGCTAGGTTTCTCTGTCAGTCCTCCCTGTTCTGAGCCGTAAAGGGCTAGTGTGTGCCTTGTACCCTGGGAGAAAGGTGCTGGGTTTTACACGGTGAGCTTCTGTGCCTCCCACCTCTGAGTGTTGCCCTTGTCCTGTCTCTTCCAGGTGAAGAGCGAGGGACCCAAACTGGTGCCCTTCTTTAAGGCCACCTGCGTGTATTTTGTGCTCTGGCTGCCCTCATCCAATCCGTCGTGGGTCAGTGCCCTTATCAAGTGCCTACCCATCTTCTGCCTCTGGCTTTTCCTTCTGGCCCATGGCTTCCGATTCCTGCTGGCCCACCCCAGTGCCTCCCTCATCTTTGTGGGGCTCGTCTTCTCTGCTGTGGGTGATGCCTTCCTCATCTGGCAGGACCACGGTTACTTTGAGCATGGTCAGTAGTTAGAGGAGTTGCCTGGGAGGGTCCCTGGGGCTGGAGGAAAGAGGGTCTTGGGGTTGGGGTAGGGAAAGGCTTTGGAAGAAGGGACAGGGAGTTGGAGGGTTTCCGAGGCTGGGGACTTCGGTCTTCTGTTGGAGGAGGACCAGTTCTCTAAGGGAGCACGTGAGGGTGAATTTAAAACTATAGGTCTTCCTTACCCCCCTCTTATTCCCAGAGCAAAGCTGCTAGGTTATCCCCAGTCCCATTCCCTTCCCACAAGTACTCATTGGTCACCGAGCCTGCCTTTAGCATTCTTTATCCTCTCCCTCTTCCAGGTCTGCTGATGTTTGCCGTGACACACATACTCTATGCTTCGGCCTTTGGCATGCGGCCACTGGCTCTCCGGACAGGTCTGGTGATTGCAGTGCTGTCCGGGTTGTGCTATGCTCTGCTCTACCCAGGACTGTCAGGTGCCTTCACCTACTTGGTAGGGGTCTATGTGGCCCTCATCAGCTTCATGGGCTGGAGAGCTATGGCAGGGTTGCGGCTGGTTGGGGCAGCGTGGCGATGGACGGAGCTGGCGGCCGGCAGCGGTGCGCTGCTTTTCATCATCTCAGACCTGACCATCGCTCTCAACAAGTTCTGCTTCCCTGTGCCCTACTCTCGAGCACTCATCATGTCTACTTACTATGCTGCTCAGATGCTCATTGCCCTGTCAGCTGTCGAGAGTCGGGAGCCGGTGGAAGACTACAGGCTGAGCAAGGCCAACTGAAGAAGGGGCTGGGGTCTGCTCACCTTTCTCCTGGGGCTGGAGCCCAGACTCTGGGAGTGTGCAGGAGCTGGATCAGCCGGCACCTCCTGAGACAGTGGCAGGCGTCGAGGGGTAAGCAGGAAGCGCTCCCAGGAAAGCTGATAGTCCAGGAGAACACTGAGAGCTCAAAGAGGCAGCCTCATACCCTCGCCTAATTCAGAGCAGACCTCTCAGCGTCCCATCAGGACGGTCCGAGCCCTCCTGGAAGGCGATGGTGCTTTTTGACCCCTCATTTTTTTTTTTCTAGTCGGAAGAATGTGACTATCTCTTATGCCTAGGACCAATTGCCAAGCTCACCCTCTTCCATCTTTTCTCTCCCAAGATGACCCAGGACCAGAGCTTGAAACTCCTTCCCCAGGCTCCCCACTGGGAAGATTGGTTGAAGGTGGACCTAGTTTTCCTTTGTCTAGCCTTGTTACTTTGCCAGTCACAGTCTTCAAGTGCTGAGCGGATGTCTATGAGGTAGTAAGGGGAGCTTCCTTCACAGGCCATTCCCGAGCTCAGGCCTCGTGCCATCCATCACCCTTAGACTCTGTCCCCAGGGCTAGGGTGAACCATGCCAAAGGAAGGGGCTGGTCCCAGCTGTATGTCTTTGTCCTGCTGTCTGTAAAAGGCTTAAAGGAGTGGGCCTTGGAGAGCTCCTGAGGGGTGCTTAACCTGGCTCATGGCTGGGGGCCCTCCCCTAGCACACCATCAGCAACGCTTTCTTCCTGCCCTGGGAGTAAGTTCTGACAATTTGGGGTCTCACGACCCGAGGCACAGTCAATGCAAGGGGAGTAAGGGTGGGGTAACTCCACCCTCTACTGCCCGTATGAAAAAATAAAATTAAATGAAAACTCAAGGGCTGTTGGCTTCCTAACTTGTCTGCCTGTGTGGCACGTGCCTGTGCTGGACAGGAGTGGAAGGCGCGGTGCCAGGAGTCCTGGTTGTCCTCACAGCCTGGGTCACAGTTGTCTTCTTGGCTTGGCTTGGACATCTTGGCACCTAGCTGGCTCCCTGGCTGTGCTGACACTACTTGTTTCAGTGAGTCTCACTTCCCTGGTCATTTCTGTGTGTGTGTGTGTGGGTCTATACACGGTTATAGTTCAAGAGGGTGGGGGATGGGTAGTGTCTTGCTATTGTCTGCCCTTGTCCTTGACATAGTCCCCTGGGTCTAGGTGCTCAGTTGTCTTGGTAACCCTTAGCTATGCAGTTGCTGCATTGCCTTCTCTCCTGTCCACAGGCCAGACCAACTGCTTCTCTAGGTGACACAGACTTCTATTGTATCATCTCCTCCTTGGACTCTGGGTTTAGTTGAGCAGCAGAGAGGAATGGGATTAGATCTGCTGGTTCTTCCTTTAGATCTGAAGCCTCAGCAGAACACTGTTCTGTACTCCAGAGGCATGCGGATTTTAACAGGCAGTACTTAGTCCTGAAGTAGAGAAGAGAAGTGGTGAATATACCGTTGATATGTTTGCTGTACCTTTGGGAGGACTGTAATATAGGAGAGGCAAATCTCATGGGTGTTGAATAAATCTATGGCTTTCCAAACCTTTTTTTGGGGGGGTGGAGAACGGTGCTGGGGATCACACCCAAGGCATTCCATGTGCTAAATTTATGCTCTACCATTTGGCTGTCTATTACTATGAGCTGACCCAACCTAAAGTTTTTACAGAGACCTCTCGTGGGGACGGAGAACAGAGAAACATGGACCGAGAGGAGCAGGGCTCAGGGCGCCATCATTTCCAGCCTCAATTTTAAAATCCCTCAAGGAAGTTTCCTACAGTAAAACGTGTTTAAAGCCAGCAAACCACATGAGCAGTTCAGTCCTGCTTTGATGGGAGGGTGGCTTGGATGCTAAGGGAGCAAGGCCCTGATCCATTTACGCTCTAGAATGCTGGACACAGACCCCCGTGACGTAAAGAAATAGAAAGGAGCAGGATGGGGAGGAGGAAGGCAGCAGGATCTGTCCTGTGTGCCGAGGGGAGGGTGGGTGTGTGTATGAAGAAGGAAGGGAAGCCCCAAGGTGACTGCATGTGTTGGCTGTGTTCCTCCCTGGGGTTCCTGTTGCACTGCACTCAAGAGCAAGAGGGTGAGCTCCAGGCGGGAGCCTGCATGAGCTGCTCCGCCATCTGAAGATGCTCCATGATCCAAGCTAGGCTTGACTTGCCATCTTTATCAAAGCAAATGCTTTATTAGTAGTCACGAGAGATCTGACATTGCTGAATTTAGGGTTGCTACAGAGGAACTGAGAACTGGTCCCCGTGTCTCCCAAGCTGGATTAGCTGTGTGTGGGGTCAAAGCTGCCATCTAGTCATTCTTTGTGTTAGGCACTTCCTCATAACCCAGGAGGTGAGGAAACAGAAAGGTGGCTTGTCCCAATCCATGTTCTAAGACCAACTGGAGTGACTGTCAGGGGTCTCTGGTTGTGGCATGGAAGCTGGATCCGCCGCCTCCATCACCCATGCCCTCCTGGCTTAGTTCTGACACTGTTCAAAAGCCTTTCTGCAATCATTATTCTCTTAGTGCCAGACACTTAGGTGAGCGCTTGGGAGACTGGGATACCATCCTTCCCCCCAAGGAAGGACATTTTTAATGGGCTGAATAAAGATCTGTAGCCATGGAGACCACAACCATGGAAGGGCATCACCACAGAGAATTTGAGGGAGTGACAGAACAGGAAACTGGAGAGATAGGGAACGGGGTGGGGTGGGGTACCTGGCCTGCTGGGATGTTAACACGGGGGTTGAAGGGAAGTTGGGAGGAACTTGAATAACAAAGCCTGGCAGTTTGGCTTCACACTGGAGGGGTCACACTGCTAGCCCTGTAGCCGTGAAGACAGCAGACTGGATGAGAATGAGTACAGTGTTGTCTCAAACGTGCATCTCAAGCCAAAGCAAGACAGGCATGTGTGAGAGCAGTGGTCCCCTTCATGCTTCCCCGTGTTTGAGCCTCTCATCTGTCCTTACCCTGGGCCATCGATGTGTATCAAAATCACTCGAGAAGATTTGTAAACATATAGACTTCTTCCAGACCCCTGCTGATAAATTGTAATGGGTCAGTCTGGTTTAAACCTGATGACCAGTATCTTTGTAAAAAGTGAGTCTCAGTCCATCACTGTGTGCCGTCACAGTTTGGTAAGGGATCAGGAACTCCCCACATCCTCAGAGGCCAGGAACAATATATATGACATTGGTAAAATGGGAGAATATTTGTACGACTTGATGGTAGGTCCAATAAAACACAGCCCTAGCCAACTGAAGAGAGTGATTGACGGTTTGGGCCCCTGCCCTTTGACAGGATGGATCTGTCCTCCCTCCAGGCATGCCTGTTGGTGTTCTCGCCATAGACAGTGAGCGTGCAGCTGCGGTGGTCCTTGCCTAGTGGATTCTTTAGCAGTGTGCAGAGTCCACAGTTGTCCTTTGTTTTTCAGGTGGGGACCACCAGGGTGCATACACTGCTGGAAAGTGGTGCCGGAACTTAGAATTGACAGAGATGTTGACATCACCCCTTGGAAGATAGTCACCGTGAGCCATGGGTTCCCAAGGAAGGTGCCGGTCATGGTGTAGTGCTGGCCATAGCACTGTGGATGCAGAAAGCAGGATGCATTGTGCCAGCCCTGCTGATAGGATTTCAGCTTGGGGCTCAGGTCCTCACTGCATAGGTGGGATGGGCAGCGGTGAGTTACCCTCATGTTAGAGCTCAAAAGATACCCAGGAAGACGTGATATTCTCAGATGTTAGCAATGATGGGAGCCTCAACTGTGTACTCTTCTTTGCCCCCCCTTCTTTCTCCGAAACAGTCTCACTGTTATACAATCTTGTGTAGACCAGGTTGGCCTCAAACTTACATCCGCCTGCCTCTGTCTCCCACGTGCTGGAACTGACAGCGAGTACCACCACGGGTGCACAGTTCTCAAGGACTCTTGTGCACTCACAGTGCCCCTCCCTGCTCCAGGGTTTGACTAGCCAAAGCAGTCTCACAGGCTTTTATGCTTTCCCAGACTCAGGGAGTCTAGACGCCTTCTCCGTACCCATTTCTTGGATGCTGGTATTCTCAGCTCTTTACCCTGGCATGGAACTCTTCCTCCACACTTCCCCTATGTCAGGTGAGCTTGTAGATTGTCCTCTGCTCCATTTGCCCTCAGTTCCAGCTTCCTGGTGTTATCTCGATCCCTTTGGACTCCACCACCGTTTTCCAGAGTCCCAGCCTTCACCTCTACCCCGCCCTCTCCTTATAGCAGGCTTCCAATTGGCGCTGTAATCTTCCTCTCCCTCACTTTTATCTGGGCCCCTAAGGGCACCTTCCCACTTCCGCACCAGCCACACCTCTGAAAGAACCCACAAGATAATATCTCTGCTGACTTTCTCTAAGAGCTGTAAGTGATAACCGATCTTAACTCTTGATTCTCTGACCTTAATTCTTGGGTACCCTCTAGTGACCCTATCTGTAGTCCTCTTCACTATGAGGACTTCCTGAGCAGGCCTCCAGTCCAATATTCACGCTGGTCCTTACTGACAAGCCAGGTATCCTTAGAGTGCAGTGGGTGCCTCTCACCCATTCATTTCATTTGGGACCTCCAGTCTGCAGGAGCATTTCTTGCCATGTCACCATGCACTTGGTGCTGAAGACACACTGAGCTGCCGTGAACCAGGTGGGGGCTACCTTTATCCCTCTTCAGGTGACATAGTGGGCATCACCATCTTCCTTGTGGTTCCAGGTCAAAGTCATTGTGTTGGGAGCCTCTTCAAACAGCCGCAGGTTTGCAGGAGGTCTGTCTGGAGAAACCTGGAAGAATTGGAGGTCTTTTTAGCTACCCTGGGGAGAGTTGTGCCCTCACCCTAGCCTGTTAGAAGGTGGAACCACACACTTTCCTTCTTTAACTGGTAGGCACAGATATCCTGGAGTCAGAAAAGCCTGTTTGTGAAGTGCCACCTTGCCATTTACTAGCTTGTGACCTTTGGCAAGTGACATCTCTTTTATAATACCATTGCCTCATTTGCAAAAGTAAGACTAACAATGGCTGCTTATTTCACAGCATTAAGAGATAAGGTGGCCACCATATAGTTAATAGCCAATAAAGGTTCATCTTGGGTTTTTTTTTTTTTTTTGTTCTTGGGGCCGTTAAAGCTTCCAGTCCTCTGTTTAGAAGTCACTCCAATTTTTAGTAGATTCCTCTGCATTGGTAGTTCTTACCCTTCATCCCGTCTCCACTTCTTTCCCTGCAGATTGTACTCTGTTTATGCCTCATATCTCAACAGATATGACCAACCACAGAATTTGAAACAAGGGCTGTGCCCTAGGTCAATGTCTCCAGGGCTTCAGGACTCTGAGATAAAAAGGGGAAAACCCACTCCCTCAAATCAAATCAAACCAAACAAAACAACAAACAACAAATCTCTCTACCAGTCTAAGACTAATAAAGCCTTGCTTTGTGGAGTCAAAGTAGGCCCCACTGTCCACCTACCCGCAAAGGTTGTGTCTTAGGTTGGTAAGTAGCAGTGGGGAGCGACACTTTGTAGCGTGTGCAAGGATAGCTGCAGAAGGCCTCTGCCACCACCTGGACCTGCCACAAGCATGCGGAAAGTATGTGATGATACCTTTTTTTTTTTTTTTTTTTTTTTTTGGTTTTTCGAGACAGGGTTTCCCTGTGGCTTTGGAGGATGATACCTTTTAGAGGCCTCTGCCCACTGCCTGCACCTACCACATGCATGTGGCCAGTATGTAAGAACACCAGTCCCCCAGGCCTCTTACTGCACCTACTACTAGCATGTAGACATCAAAGCGTGCACCTCCAAGCTCATTCTGGAGCAAGGTCCAACACACTCCTTATTTTGGAGCAGTTGGTGCTGCTAATGGGAAACTGGGGATAGTTTTTGCCCTTGGTGGTGGTTTTCTCAGCCTTTGATGGTGATGTTGTCTTTCTGCCAGGTCACAGCAGGTAGTGAGCCTTGGTGGTAACAGGAGACAGCACAGTCCATCACCCGGGAAGTATTCGGAAGAAGGCTCTTCTCATTATCAAAGATTCTTCTTCTAGGCTTCAGGGATGGGGATCTGGTGAGTGGCAGAACTAGTCAGGAAGAATAGTGCCTACAACACCCAACTTGTTGCAGGGGCAGTGTGGGGAGCAGAATCAGGGACAGCCCAGAGAAGGCTGTGTAGGTGCAGAGGGATGTCCCAGCACTCACCACTGTCTGGCTCTAGCTAGGTACCGAGGTCAAAGTTGGGGGCAACTGGGGTGGAAGAAACACAGGTAAGGCATGGATTGTTCTTCAGCTTTGAGCCTTCCCTCCAGAGCCAGTCCCTACCCCCTTTGTGGCTGTGGTACAGGTAAGACATCTGGCTGCCCTGGAACACTGGGAAACATTTACTTTTTCATCTGTATCTCCCAGCAGGTAAAATCTTGGAAGGCAGGTCTTACATCTTATTTGTTTCTATATTCCTTACACCTCCGAGGGCACACAGAGATACCAATTTGGCACAGTGTTTGTTTTGTATTTTTTCAAGCAAGGGGATTCCAAAGATTACTCTTGGCCTTGTCCAGGCATAAGAAGTATGGATGAGTTTTTCTTGATCAGGACATGGCCATATCTTTCTCTGTGGGATGAAGCCTCAGGGGAAAGGTTTGGAGTTGGGATATTAGCCCTGAACCTATAGTTCTGTGTCCACGTCTGGTGAGGGTGTGGCATGGGCCCTCATATAGCTCCTACAGGGTCTCCAACTCCAGCCTCACTGACAGCTTGGCTATGGAAGAAATGCTTCTGCCTCCTGGTAAGGATTCCCGCTGTGTAGCAGGTATTAGAGATGGGCTCATCCATGCACTTGCACCACGCCTTGCTGCCTTCAGCTCTCACCTCAAGGATGTAGCTGGATGGTGGGTCCCTTCTACGGGCTCACACCAGCCAAGGGAGATGCTTGAGTTAGAGGAATCAGTCATATATTGGCCCTGTACCAGGCCTGGAGATTCTAGGGCAGCACAGGCATCCCGTTGCTCCCAAAACTCATCCTTTCCAACCCCATGGCTAGTTCTCACACTCAGCCTGGACCCTTGTTTGTGACTTTCATAGCAGCTTCCACAGAAAGGACCCTCAGTTCATAACTTGATTATTCAACAAGGTGCCAGTTTAGCTATTTTCCTAACTCAGTAGTTTCAGTATCTTCAAAATTCAACACACCCTACACAGTCAACTCTCATACGTTTAAAACCCAGATTTAACGTAGACATTTCCACTACATCCACTTATTCCCACATCATATTCTTTTATTCCCACATCATATCCTAATTGAAGGCTTCCTGAGCATCTATCCAGCATCCTCACTTCATCCCAACACACCTCCTCACTCACCTAACAACAGATCACAAAGCTTGAGAAAAGCCCTGCCTACCCTGCCTTCTCACTGACCCAGATGTTCAGACTTTATTTGTTGACTTTCTCTTGAGTATGAACCCTGCTCCTCTATGAGGCTGGCAGTTGCCAGAGAGGGAGAATGTAGTCCTTCCTGTCAGACTTTTCCCAGTGGAGATATTCTCTCTTGAAAGGGCTGGTTCCAGCAGGGCGGTGGTGGCGCACGCCTTTAATCCCAGCACTCGGGAGGCAGAGGCAGGCGGATCTCTGTGAGTTCGAGGCCAGCCTGGTCTACAAGAGCTAGTTCCAGGACAGGAACCAAAAGCTACAGAGAAACCCTGTCTGGAAAATCCAAAAAAAAAAAAAAAAAAAAAAAAAGGAAAGGGCTGGTTCCACTCATGTGTTGGACCTGGCCTCATACCAACAGGATCCTCGGCCACCACTAAACTGGTTGGTAGGCTGGAATGTTCTCGGGTGGCCTTATACACAGCTATAACTTGGAGTTTACATTCTGTGTCCTCCATCCACAGATTACTTTGTGCCTGAGGTGGGGAGATGGAGAGGTCATGAGGCTAGGAGCACCTGTGATATGAGACCAAAGAAATAGTGGGAAATGTGATGCTAAGACTCCAATGGAACTTGAGGAGAGAGTATACCCACTCAGGAAGACTTTCTTTGTCCCACCCACTCCTGACCTAGAACGTCTGTCCCTAGCGCCTCACCCTAAACGGGGTCCTTTGTTGACTGGCATTCACAGATTATTGCCTTTCTTTCTCCACTGGACAAAGTAGCCAAGTACTGCTCTGCCCCATCCTGGACAGGAACATTCTATGTGATGGTCACCAATTCCCTGGTCACATCAATCACTTGAGGCTGAACGGCAAGGCAAGGCGGTGCTATGGGTAACCTGGAGAGGGAAAAAGTAAGGAAGGGGAACATGTCAATAGCTCCCTGACCCATGCTGATTTCTGCCCCTGTTTGAAACACCTAAATCAGTGATTGTTAACATTGGTTATACATTTAAATGGGAAACATGGAAACACACCACCAGCAATTAGTATCTGGGTCCTAATTCAAAATTTCCTATTTGGATTTTCTTGGGGTAGAGGGCAGGCATGCATGAGCATTTACTAAGCCCAGATGGTTTTACTGTGTAAGATACGGGCAATACAAGTCCACTGGTTCCTGCAACTCTGGTCCACAGTTCTCAGTCTTGACACACTGACACCAGGAAACCATTTGGGAGAGGTGCAGCCAGTAATTAACTAAGAATTATAATTAAAATACCGACACTGCCAAGGGTTTTCTTTGGAAAGTGGTTTCAGACTTATTCCTAAGTTGGTGTCATGGACCTTCAGCTTCTAAAATGATTTCTGGAAATGAAGAAAGAAGTGGCGTTGGTTCTGTCATGACATTTACTCTTCATTTGCGATCAAAATGCCATACCAAACAGTTAAGTGGATGAGCCTGTGGTATTCCCTGCAGGTTAGCATACCTCAGTAGCCAAAGGCCCTCATCATAACCCCTAGGTGCCCCTTCCCGCTTGACACTAAGCAATCTCTCAACTATAGGATTTGCTACAAAGACTTTCTCAGTCTCAGCTGGGTCTTTCCGTTCTTTTGCCTGGGTGGTGAAGTTGGGCATCCATCTCTCCTTCTCCTCTAGGACTTCCACAGTGAACTGCTTCACAGGCCGGCCTTCCGTTTCCTGTGCACCCAGTTATGCAAGAGCTCCAGGAACTGCCCTTGGCCTTGGCGAGACTTCGGGCGGTCTAGAGACAGCAGCGGCACACATGGGGCTTTGGAGCAAAGGGATAAAAGGGTTTCTCACTAACCAGAGGTCTGGCTAGGCTGGGGCAAAACTGGGCTCTGAGTTTTCTGGCTCCCTCGCTTGTCCTGTGCCCAGCACCACTAGATGTGCCCCAGGAGTTTGATCCTTGCTTGTCTGAGCCTCCTGCCTCCTTAGAGATGAGTGCCCTGAAGCCCCTGGAAAACTCTACTGGTTCTACTCATTTGGGTATGCTGTATCTATGTGTCTCCAACATCAAGATCACAGGGGTGGTAAACGGAGTGAAAATGCAAACCTTCCCATGCCCTAGCTTTGTGGTGTGATGGATGCTGAAGGCCACAGAGCCAGCTCCTTCTCATGGTCCAAATGATGGTGTGTGTGTGTGTGTGTGTGTGTGTGTGTGTGTGTGTGTGTGTGTGTGTGATGGACGCCCAAGGCCACAGAGCCAGCTCCTCCTCATGGTCCAAATGATGGGGTGTGTGTGTGTGTGTGTGTGTGTGTGTGTGTGTGTGTGTGTGTGTGTGATGGATGCCCAAGGCCACAGAGCCAGCTCCTCATCATGGCCCAAATCTAAAATCCCCTTCCTACCCCAACTCCAGCTCATTGTTTTTCTTCCCACCTCAGTGCTCTTTGCAACCAACCTACCCTCCTCTCCTCATTCCCACCCCTCACCTCATCTCCTTCCCTCCAGCCCAATCCTCACTGTTTAGTCCACAACAACACTCAAGTGACTACTGGGAGATGAGCTGTGTACTGTGTACTCTGCTGTGCATTTGAGAAGCACTAGAAATAGATGTTAGGGTAAATCCCTACCCCGTCCCCAGTGGGAAGCTGAGGCTGAGAGTGGTCTACTTGAAATTAGGCAGTCAGCTTCTGGCTACCAAGCCAGCATTCCAATCCCATCCCCACTCAAAACTCAAACTCTGTCCAGAGCCTTATTCCCAGGCACCCGCTCTAGTTACTGGCCAGCTGGGGCTCTCAGACAGCCTGGTGGCTGTGCCCTCACCTAGCACCTTGAGGTGCACAGTAGAGTTTCTGTGTGACTGTTATTCTTGAGCTTGAGCAGGACTAAGCTGCTGTCTTTATGGACAGTTGGAGATGGTGAGTAGATGCTGATCTTCTGTGTGCTCCACGGACACATGCTCCTCTTTGGTCACCTACACACCATCTTGTACCAGGTCACTTTGGACAATAGCCTTGCTAGTAAGGGCACCTTAATGTGAGCCATGTAGCCCACTTTCATGGTCTCAGGACAGCTAGTGTTTCCAGATGGATGCGTCAATGGAAGGAGATCTACAGGGCAAGGCATTGTGGGATGGGGGGGGGGAACTGGCAGGATGGGGCCGGGGCTATGAGCTTACAGATTGGTCCAGTATCTTTGAACCTGTCTATCTTCAGAGGAACTTACATCCAATGAATACTTGGGCTTACCTGGGGGTGAATAAATGTGGATTCACATCTCCACAGAGAATGTTACACAGCTCAAAGGTATACATTTTTGGTCTGTGATTACCCAGCTGATAATATGAGCCCAGTGTGTGTTAACTCACTGGTTAACACACACACTTAACCTGGTTACCAGGGTTAGTAACTATTATAATTTCATTTTCTTTCCTGCCTCCCCTACTAGAAGAACCTTCTATTTTCAGTACCCATCACAGAGCCTTGCCAAGAGGAGATGGATGCATGGACAGACACATGAGGGCTGCCATGGGACGAATTCCACCCCTCCAGCTCTCACTGAACCATTCACAGTCTGATATTGCGATGAGCCTCTGTACCACGTTCCTGCTTGGTCAGAGAACACACCACTCTTGCTGAGTCTGGCGTCTTTGATCTGAAGTGTGGAGGTCAGGCCCCCCTCAGATGGTTTCAGAGCTCATATTCGTCACTCCTCGGCAGCTCCTTCTTGTTGAACATTCACACACTTCAGTCTCTTTCTCGGAGTGGCGGATCTCACACACAGCTGTCCACCATTGCTACCATTGCTAGGTTCGCTTCTGTGGACTTCGGTGGCTTATCTGCGGCAGAGAGCAGGAGGTGGGCAGTTGTGGCCCACAGCTAGGGAAACACCCTTCCTTTCATACCACTTGCTAACCTCCATCTGACCTAGAGTCCCATCTTATGATATTTACATGGTCCCTCTTCCAGTAGTATTAACAGCAGTTAAAAAAAACCTTATATAGTGTTAAAGATCTGATAGGCACTATTATAGCCAATTTTCATATATTGATTAATCTGAAGAGTCCAAAAATAAGAATATGAAAATGTGGATTACAGAAATAAGAATGTAGAAATAAAGAAATATAAAGCTGTAAGCCCAGGAGAATGAGAGCAGACTGTCGGCGGCTTTCTCAGCAGCTTAAGGATTAACTATTAACAGCAGCTTACTCCGCTTTACAATCCATAGCTCTGTTTGTGAAGCTGAAGCTGCCCTCTGCAAACTTAGGGTCGCTCTGCAAACTGAGGATCAGCTTTTAGATACCCCCTGGCCACTCATGACCAGCTACTGATGTGAGCTGAGGTAACTTTTAAATGATGGGATGGACGTGACTTTTGACTGTTTGGTTTTACATTGTCCCATACCCTTCCTTGCCATGCGAAACTGGCAATGTCAGGGAGGTGCAGATCCTTGGTGAACACCATCATGGAGTGCCAGGGGAAAACAATGGGGCTAAATACAAACACTAGTTTAACTGAAAAACTCTGTTAATGGAAATTTCAAAGAAGGGCAATTTGTGTCTATCACTTCAAGATTGTAAAAATTCCTTTGTTATTGCCTAGTACTTGTTGTTTCTTCATATAAAAAGGGAGGGTTCAAAGCTAGCCTTTGCCATAGCGGTACAAGCGCGAACTCTGGCTGTGGTCTCAGTTAGCTGATAAGCTTTTTGTTCCCCAGGGAGATTTATTTTTTTAATTTTTATTTTCCTGGAATAAAGTTTGCTTCTGGTTTATGAGACTTCAGTGGTCTGTCCCCATCTTTGCATGACACCCGTGGACCAACAAATCTAATTCTTATCTAGGTAGGTTCTATTATGTTTTCCTATTTTACAGACAGAGAAACTGGGGCCAAATAAGAAATAAGGCAACTTGCTGTGAATCACACATCTGTAAGTAGCAGAAGCTGAGACTTGGACCCTGGTAGTAAATTCCAGAATCTTCCCTCTTAACCACCATGCTGTACTGCCCCGTGACATTATTTCATAATCTCTAAGGAATAGCTATACCTTGTAGTTCATGCTTCTTTTTTATACTAACTCTCATGCCCCTGGAGTCCTTTCATGCTTAGACCACAGTCTTCTCTCCAATATGGCCGTAGACCCCTGCAGGCCATTCCTCTTCCTGACACGCCTTTTGGACCTAGATGCCCACTTCCATATCCAGCATGGTGAACTCTGCACACGTCTTAGTCACTTTTCCATTGCTTAGGAAGAAAAGTGCTTATTTGGGGCTTGTAGTTTCAGAGAGTTAGCCACCGTCAGTTTCACGGTAGGGAGCATGACACGGGAGCAGTGGCAGAGACCTCACACTTAGAAACATAACTACCAGGAAGAGAGAGCTCACTGGGGATGCCATGGGCTTCTAAAACCTCAGTCTGTTCCCAGTGACACACCTCCTTCGATAAGACCACACATCCTAATCCTCCCCAAAGAGTTCTGCCAAGTGGGGACCAAGCATTCAAATATATGGGCCTATGGGGGCATTCCCATTCTCAAACTGCCACGGCAACCATCTGACTCTCCCCCACAGTCAGGCGTAGGCACTGGCATCGCTCACGCTTATGTTGGTAATGACCAGCATGTACTTGGTGCTCACCAGCTCACACTGTACCTGCTCATGGAGTACCGGGTCCTGCAAGGCTCAGTGTTCTACCTCACAGAACAGGTAGGGAAGGTGACAAAGGGGTTATAGGCTCCTGAGCTCCCCATTCCCCAGAGTCAGCATGACTGACCAGAGAGTGTGTGCGCATCTCTCTAAACATACCCAGGTCAAATAACCTCTCTAGCTTCATCATCCAGCTTGGTGAGACCCAAAGTCCCTGTCTTCCCTTAAGGCCCACAGTCTTTTCTTTATAATTAAATTAATTTATTTTACATCCTGACTGCAGTTTCCTCTCCCTCTTATCCTTCCATTCCCTCTCTCTCCCCTTCCATCCATTCCTTTTCTGTTTCTGTTCAGAAAGGGGCGGGCCTCCCGTGGGTATCAGCGAAGCATGATGTATCAAGTAAGACTAAGCTCCTCCCTTTGCATTTAGGCTGGGCAAGGCAATCCAGTATGAGGAGCAGGTTCTCAAGAGCCAGGCAAGGCATTAGAGACAGCCTCTGATCCCATTGTTAGGAGTCCCACAAATAGACCAAGCTACACCACTGTCTCATGTATATAGAGGAAGGTCCACATTCTTAATGCATATGAACCCGTGAGATGCTTTCCCTAGGAGCAGAACTTCAGTGACCTTCAGGGTTATTTACTTCAGGCTTTCTGTTTGAAGGTGAGTAGACTAACCATTGCACATCGAAATGAACATGGTAGAGTAACTAGAAAAAAAGTCTAGGAACTAGCTTCTTGCAGCGTTATCAAAGGTGTCCTGTTGATAGCTACAAGAGAGGAGCTGGCTTATTGCTAATGAGAGGTTCTGAGGAGCAGAAAGCAGCAGATGTGGTGTAGCTAAGTTGGTTCCTGGCTAGGAGTTCCCCACCTTGACCCATATCATCTCAATACTGGGGTCCTTCAGCTCCACAATACAGTCGAAGACTGTGGTGGTACCAACCTTGGTCTCTATGTCTTCTAGCGGCTTCAGAATCCACTGACCTGAGAGGTTGTTTCAACAAAATACAAGGCTCAGAGGCCCTCAGGCTCTATCTAGGCAGTGCCCACAGTCCTGGAGGTTAACCCTTAAAGGTCTAAGCTCATTAGATCTCACCTCCTGCCTCACCAGGCTCATTGATCGCCTGGAGGATAGGAGTGTAGGGTTGTAGGAGATGAAGAAGGAACCATCGTTCATAGAGTAGTCATGATGTGCCTGGGCCCAGGACGGACTCTAGCGTTAGATAGTCAGTGCTTAGAAAGAGTGGAAGTCAGCGAATAAATGACAACAGAAAAACAAATATAAGAGAGAAGTACAATTTTTTGCTGATGTAGAAACTGAAACTCAGAGATACCCAAGACCAATGGAAGTGTAGTTTGAACCCAGGCCTGTCTGAACCCACATGCATAAAACTGGGGAGGTGGTGTAAGGATAGGAGGGTGACAGGCTCTCTCTCTGCATTTGTGGTGGACAGCCTGCCTTGCTCACGTGTGAGTGCTAGTGTGTGTGTGTGTGTGTGTGCGTGCGTGTGTGTGTGTGCGTGCATGTGTGTGTGTGTGCGTGTGTGTGTGTGCGTGCATGTGTGTGTGCGTGCGTGTGTGTTCATGCATGTGTGTGTGTGTGTGTGTGTGTGTGTGTTGTGCAGGGCAGGGGAGAAGCCCAGGCCTGACCCCCAAGCCCCTGCTCCCTGCTGGGCACTGACCCTCCTCCCCACTTCCACTTTCTTCTGTCCCTTTGCGCTTTTGTAGCAGCTCTCCCAAGTCAGGTCCATAGAGACCTTTGCAAAGTCCTTCTTGGGTACCTCTGCCAAAACCTCCAGCATCTTTCTCTTCTGTCACTCTCTGCTTCTTTTTTTTTTGGGTCAGGGGAGCCCTAGACTGTTAGAGGGGGACCAAGATTGTACTCACTGTTTCCCTCTGTACCAGCCTTGAGTTACCTCTTCACACTCTGTGGATTCTTGAACTCAGGACTCTGCGACAAAGCTTTTGAGAGGCTTCAGCTGTGTAGTAGGTGGAGCAGCGGGCTGCATCCCGCCGCCCGGCTAGCTTAACTCCCCGAAATAACCACACAGAAATTGTATTAATTAAATTACTGCCTGGTCCATTATATCTATCCTCTTCTTGGCCAACTCTCACATCTTGATTTAATTCATTTCCATTAATGTGTATCACCACTTGACTGTGGCTTACCGGCATGAGTCTAACCAGCATCTGTCTCAGGCAGGAGAATCGTGACGTCTGCCTGACACTGTTCTTCTTCCCAGCATTTTGTTTTGTCTTCCCCGCCTAGCTGAGTTCTGCCCTATCAACTAGACCAAGGCAGTTTCTTCAATAACCAATGAAAGCAACACAAATACAGAAGGACCTCCTACACCACAGCTGGAGAGGGAGGAGACCTCATCCTGGGCAGGGACTGCCCCCCCCCATTTTCTTTCACAGCTTCTTGACTTAGTTTTTCTTGACCTGAGGACAAAAAGAGGGCACAGTCTGACAGGCAGATACCCAGTTCTTAGGAGAAAAAGCCAGGAGGATGCAGGTTTGTCCTCTGTTACCAGCAGGGATTGGTGTAATGACATCTGTGTGCTCATTGCTTTCAACGCACCTGCTGTTGTCTGAATCATCTGACGTCAGCTGCTCTGCTGAGACAGAGTTAGACCATTGGGGGTTGGGCAAGAGATCTCCTGTGAGAGGGGAAGAGAGAGTTTTTAGAGGAGGGAAGGTAGCTGAGTTTTGAGGTTATGCACGAAAAATGGGGCAAGCAGTGTGGGTACGGGCATCTACTATCCAGTTCTATAGCAACAACATTGTCAGTTTCCCCAACAGACACGCCCTCCCACCCAGCTACGAGCTCCTAAAGGGCACGGACCTCCGGAGTTGAAATTTATATTTCATTTTCCTGCAGTGGGAAATCTAATGAAATTTCATTTAATGCAATTTACTTGTTCATCTCAGGCACTAGCCTGGACCCTGGAGGGAACAAGAGAGAATACAACTGTCCTGGATCTTGTCTGCATGGTGCTCACAGAGGGGCTGGCCTTGTACAGGGGGTGCCCTGGAGGAGACTCTGGGACAGCTTCTCTGTGGGCAGAAGATCCAAGGACCAGGTTTTGGGAAAAAGAAACCAAGTTCTGTTGAGGGAGCAAGGCAGAACTTCACCTTTCACAGTGGGAAGTGGGGAAGGATCTTAGGAATTTAGGGTTCCCCCAGTGAGTGACCCATCTCTGCCTCTGGAAGCAGACTTTTTTGCAGTTGGGCAACACTTTTCCGGAAGGGATCCAGAGTGATACCTTAAGGATGGTTGGTCCTTGATGAGGCTCTTCTGGAGGGTCCAGGAGCTCCAGGTCTCAGCCCTATCCTATTTCCCCCAGCATGGTCTCACTCCGTCTACCATGGTCCCTCTTTGCCATCCTTACTATGTAGCTATTCACTTCCTGAGTCCTCGGTTTGATCAACTACTCCTTTGGCTTTTGCCCGCTGGTCTCTTCCCTTCCTTCTGGCTTTCCCTCTGCCTTCTGACTTGGCCCTCGTTGTTACCTTGTCCTGCAGATAACTGCACGGTGACTCTCTGAGGCCTGCAGCCTGCCCTGGCAGGGGTCAGGTGGAGTGAGTGATGGGCGAGAGGTGTCTAGGCCTCTGCCTCCTCGGTTTCCAGCTTCATCTTTAGCATTTGTTTCTTGTGGATTTTGTTATAGAAGGTCTTAGAGATTCCCCCTTCCCTATTTCCAGGACACGGAAGGTTTGAGGTTTCCCTGCACCAGGGCTCTGAACACTGCGTTATTCACTGCGGTGGAAACACAGCATGTTCTACTCCATAGCCTGCAGGTTGGAAGCAATATCAACTCCTTACTTCCTCCTGGCACGGGGTGGGGAGGGGCAGCCTGGACCAGGGAGTAATACAGTTCTCAGTTTGTGTATTGGGGAACACTGGGGAAGGGGCTGGAGGAGAAAGAGGCGTGGGGAGACACAGAGAGAGGCATGTCCTCAGGAGAGATGGTGGGACGAGGTTTCTCATGAACTCAGGGACACTTCTCCAGGCGGGGTGCTGGAACTCCAGGTTCGCAAGATTGACACTGTGCCGGACAACTTCCTCATCACTACTTCCTATGGGCTAACCGAGAGGTCCGGAAGGACGCTAGGTGGGAGTTCATCCTGGGATTGAGGGCTTACATTTGCTTCAGTGGGTGGGGCATGCGGAAGCAAGGGCAGTGAGGGCCAGAGAGAACAGGAAACCACCTGGGACTGGAATTGATAGTCATCAGATTTTTGTCTAATTTCAGCCACTAGGGAGCGCTAATGCCTCTCCACCACACAGTGATCAAAGACCTTTATAGGGTCACCTTGAGTCTCATACAGATATATAAAAGGAGACTTCCCTTTTAGGATGGGTGTCTGTCTGTCTATCATCTATTCTTTCTATCTATCTATCTATCTATCTATCTATCTATCTATCTATCTATCTATCTATCATCTATCTATTGTCTATCTATCTATCTATCTATCTATCTATCTATCTATCTATCTATCTATCTATCTATTGTCTATCTATCTATCATCTATCTTCTTTTGGGCTTCTCTCCTGGGAGTTCTGGTCCCCTAGAACTTGGGCCCGCTTCTCCTTGGAAGGGCTGTAACTTAGCTGAACGCTGTCTTAGATTTTCTCAGCCAGTCTGTGGGTTCAGGATGAGTTTTCTTGGAAGTGGTGATTCCTGGGTGAGGGGCAGGACACATTGCCAATCCAGAGGGGCTGCCTATGGATTTCACCTTAACTGAAAGAACATATTCCACCCCTATCCCCTTGTTTTATTTTCGTGTGATGCTGGGGAGAGCCCAGGGTCTTGCACAGGCTAGGCCAGTGCTCTGTCACTATGGTATGAACTACACAAGGTCTTCATGGCTGCTTTAGGGAAGCCCGTTCTTTCCCTGTGCCCTGGGCCACGTGAGGCACACATCAGTGGTGATTTTGTGAACCCTCAGGGCAGCCAGTAAAGCAGGTGCTTTTGCTCCCCGCACTCAGGCTGGGATGGAAAACATTTTGTTAAGGAGCTCTCACGGCTTGATTTTCAACAGCAACTAGCGGTCTAAAGAGGCGGTGAGGAGGCCGCTCTTTGCCTGCAGATGTCTTTTCTTGACCGCCACGATGCGTAAACAAAGTGGCAGTCCGTGAAAAAGGGAAGATGTTACATGTGAATGTTGGCTGCTGGTTAGTGGGAGGTGAACCACAGCTGCTTCTTTAGAAAGGTGTCCTCTCAAGTGTCCCCCCACTTTCCCCGCCCCCCCCACATTTGTGTTTCCCCATTCCCTGACTGAACTCTGTTGGTCAGTCCTGTCGACCCTGGCTGCACACCAGAATCCCTGAGGAGCTTAAAAAAACATTCCCCGATTTAATGGTCCTGGAGAGACTCGGGCGTGGCTGGTTTTTCCAGCCCCACCCCTAGGTTGAGACAGCTCTCTTTCACTACAAGGGCTGAAAATCGTGACTGTAAACCATTTTGCAGTTTTCGGTCTAGACCGTAGACCTTGAATTCTGGCTGCTTGACTTCAAGGCTCTGTCTCACTCGCGTGAGTGGTGTGGTGTTTTTATCTCATGACCTTGTACACAGAGGACTTAAAGAGACTCTGTCCTTCTGAGACCTTGAAGGTAGATAAGAAGGCTGTGAGGAAAGATAATACCTGGCCTCCAGCCATCTTTTAACCTCTTTTACCAGAGACACAGCCAAAACAGCCTGTCCTGCTCTGAGACCCCTTCCCAGCTTTCCTGTGATGCTCTCTGCTTCAAGTCTGGCCCCAAGGAGTAAGAGCTGGATTGCTCAGGCATTTGTTTATGTGCTTGTCTCTCCTCTGCCTGCGGCCAGCTCTCCAATTTCTCAAGTGGGCCAGGGTTAGCATAGCTCAGTGTACCTTCCTGCAAGGGGGACATTCATGCAATCCATTTGTCCCTGGCTCTGAATGAATGACTTAAGCAATTAAAGAGTTTATTAACCTTTTACACACATCCGTGGGATTCACATTTTTCCTAATCTGTTTTCTCAGAGATTTGGCCATCCAGCTCAAGCCTTGGATTAGAAGCACAGATTGGGAGGAGGTAGCTGTTAGTCCTGGGGTCTCCTGAAGGACAAACTCTTGGCAAAGACTGAGGCCACCTATGGGTGGGTATAGAAAAGGGAAGGCTTTCCTGACCTCCCTTCACACTCCCTCACCTGTACCACTGCCTCCCTCCCACCATCCTGGTTGTCTGAGAGGTCTTCACATGGGGGGTGGAGCTGGAGAATTCCACAGACACATATTATTACTATAGCATCTGCTGGTGGTAAGGGGCCATCATGGTGACAGCAGGCATGGGCACTCACCTGTGTGCACCATGGAGAGGATGAGGCCACTGAAGATAAAGGGGTAGGAGAAATAGTCAGAGGTGCTGAGTGTGTGTGTGTGTGTGTGTGTGTGTGTGTGTGTGCACGCATGCGCACATGTTCATGCACACATGTGTCTATAGACACAAGGGATAGGGAATGCACCGCAGAGGAGAGCAGTCAGGCAATGGACTTTTACTCTCTGGCCTCTCTTTTCTCTGCTCCTTATTTCCTTTCCCTAACTGGTTACAAGGACCAGTGGGTCTGTGCCTTCGCCCAGCAGCACAAACAGTCCCAGGTCCCTGGAGACAGAGGATTTGGGACTTAGCCTTACCCAGAAAACTGAGCAGAGCTCACAGGGAGCTGGGAGACCTGCTGAGAGGCACTGAGAGGAAGACAGTCCTGGGCAGTTCATCTGGAAGTCGGGCCAGAGGAGGGATTTCTGACTATGCCTTTCTGAGACAGGCCATTGGAGGAAGCTGAATAGCTTTCCGTTCTGGGTCTGGGGGACTTGTGGTGTTTGGGACATTGACACAGGTGACTGTGTTTCTACAGCTGTTTCCATTTGTCACAGGACAAAGGCAGAGGCTTAGCTTTTATTTCTTACACTTTTTAAAGCCAGTACTCTAATATATTAATCACATAAGATGCCATAAATGTTTTCTTCCCACCTCCTAGCCCTCCAGAGAGGGACCCACATGCAATCTGGGGTTCCCTCTGGAGCCCTTCCATTCAGACACGGATAGGGGCATGTGGTCTTCCCATTGTACATGTCAGGCGCCTGTCACACACAGTTCTGTCCCTGTTCTCTCTCTGCCATGGAGATCTCTGTATACCAGTTTACAAGGAATTTCCTTGTTCTTGACGGCAGCACCCGCGTTTCAGTGACTGGACACACCTGCCTCTTAGTTAACCTGAGTGGTGTTTTTTCAGAACCTGATTTGCATATGAGGAACCGTGTCTGATTGATGTGGTCTATCCAAATTGTCACCCACAACAGAATCTGAGCTTCTGGCTCCTCCAGCCCTGTCTGGCCCAGTGGCCTCCAGAGAATTCAAAGTCTTCTTCTGAGCGATGGTCTGAGGCTATCTACCCATTTCTACTTCAAACGTCTTCGCCTGGGTTGCTTCCGTCTCTAGGTACTAAGAGCAGCCCTTGCTCTGTCTCACGCCATCTCCCCCTCTGGCACAGAAAGTACCAGTTGATGTCTTTTCCCAGAGGCAAAGTCAGGAAGCCTTACCTTCTTTACTAACCTCAGCCTTCCAACCCTTGGTAGCTGTGCCTGTGGCTTGGAAGCTTGGTTGCTTCCCTGGCAATGGGATGGTCAGTTTCTTTCTTTTTTCCAACAGTGGACATTGTTTGTCACCAGTTCCTTAGATGCTGCGCTCTTGGGGGGCGGGGAGAACCCCTTTCTTAGGCTCTTTTTTAGCTTGATGACACACAGCTTAGCAGTGGAAGTTAGGGGAGGGAAGCAAGCTGGATGCAGGAATGGACGGACTGCTGGCCAGGCCTGAGGGACGCTGAGGTGGCAAGCCAGGAGTCCATTTCTTGTGTCTTATGGTAGAGGTTCTGTTTCTCACTGCTGCCGGCAGGGGCTTCTCTGAGTTGAGGGGCCCAAGGTAGCTGTCCCTGCGTGGGTATGTGAGCATGTGCAGCCCGGCAGAACTGGGAAGAGGTACGCTGGGTGAGTCTAGTGGATGCGCCACCTTGCACAAATCCTGGGATCACCGTTTGTTCTGCTGCACGGTGTGGTCTTGTGGGGTAGGGGAATGACTGCAGCGAGGCTCCTTCCTATTTCTTAGCCCAGTCTCTGAAATCTGGGTAGACGAACCTTCCTCTGGGAGGGAGAGCTCTGTGAGCCCGCAGCCCTGCCTTGGACTTGTTGGGCCCGCCCACTTACTTCCTATTGGCTCAATGGAGCCCAATAGCTGTTGTAACCCAACAGCTTCCCTTGGGAGGCCTGGGCTGAGAGTAGCCCCTCCCAAAGGGCCCCAGGGAACTAGATTCCCAGCCATCTGGGACACTTCTGTTCTGGTCTTCTCCCCTGACCCTAAAATGAAGCAAAGGAAGCTGACGACCACTGATGGTAATGGAGGTCACCCCAGGACAGGCTGATGGCCAGCCAACGGGGCCTCCAAAGATTCAGCCATGGAGGGGATGACAAGGACAATAAAAAAAAAAACAAGGATGTCTGAAGCTCAGATGGGGTCCCAGAGAAAAGAACTGTACTATCCAACCAGAGAGGGGCCTGGGGGCCTCCCTACCTCGGCTCTCTAGCTGGTGGCCTGCTAATCCCTTTGCCTTTCTGGAAACTTCCCATACCCATCTGTGAGGTTCCCTGTGGTGCAGTGTACTTCTGTGGGCTGGGGCTGAGTGAGAATCCGGAGGTATTAATAGACTTTGGCTTTTTAAATTTGGCTTCATGTATATTCCCAGTCTCCACAGGGGGCGCCAGCGAGCAAGACGGGCAACTTTATGCACACCGGCAGAGGAGAGGCACAAAGTCCTGGGGTGCAAGGAGACCGGGAATGGAAGGAACTGGAAATGACAGACCCAGGAGACTAGTTTTGCTCAAAATGCTCTGTTTATTGCTCTATCCAATGACCACGAGCGAATTATAAAAAGACACCAAATGTCTCTGTTTGCCGTGGAATAAATATTTAAAGTCAGCAATAAAAACACGTGGCTCCAAGATAACACATGTTGCCAAAGAATCATGCATGCCCTGCTCATGGGCTTTCAACACACACATGGACACAGGGAACACACGCAGAGCGACACTCAGAGAGACTTTTGGGCTTTCCCATAGTGACACAGAAAGATGTCTTACAGGTTTGGAGTTGAGTCCCCATCCTACTCTTGGAGGCCCCCCTCAGGGCCCGGCTCTTTGGGGTTCCCCACCTGCATCTCTCCTCTTCCTCTCCAGTGCCTCCCAGGCTGGCCATTGCCTCCTGAGAGTACCAAACACTCAGAAGGCATCTAGAGTAATGCCCACCCTTGCCCAGGAACCTTCTTAGCTGGGATCTCTCTGTCAACCATCACATGCTCCCCTGCCTGGTTTCTGAATCCTATTCCTGCCATCTGCATTCTGATGGCAAAATATAATCTGCCTTTTCTGAGGAGCTGGCGGGGCCAGAGGCGGTTACCTCTCTGCCTCGGGGGCTGGGAGACTGAGGGGCTGGAGCTCAGTTCAGGGTTCCATTCCTGGCTGAGGGGACACAGTGTCTGGTACAGATAGCAGAGATGGATGGATAGACAGAACACAGAGTGGTAGAACATTTGGAATGTGGCATTGAAACATTTTGGACCAAGTAGCGGTGGAACCATGGTTAAAACTGAGGCCCCAGGTTTGTATGGTGTGGGTCAGGCCCAGGGGCCCCAGGCCTGGCCTGGCACATTCCTCCCCTGCCCTCCCCAATTCTGCAGTATATACAGTAGAAGAGCTAGGCTGGGGGTAGGGACCAGGCCAGGACAACAGAGGGGGGAGCAGACTGAAGAAAAGGAAGAGTTGGGGGGAAGGGACGGGAGCAGACCCAGGACCCAGGAAAGGCCAGGTCTTGGGTTAGGGTGAAGGCCCAGACTCAGGCTGGGCAGTGCCCAGAGGAGCTCAGAGGAAGAGCGTGGTCACTCTGAGGACTGGTGGGACAGTTGCTTCTCATAGAGGCTCATGACGTGGTGCACAAACTGGTACTGTTCACATGTCTGGATCATGCCACCCCTGGCCAGTAGAGATGCAGTGGGCTGCGGGAGGGGTCCTCAAGCACTAGGGGTACCAGCTATTCTGTAGCTTACAGAGATCAACTCTTCCCGGCCATTGCTCTCTGTCCCTTCATTTCGGGGACACACCCTGATTTCAGCTCCTGTCCTTTCCACCAGCTGCCTGGCTTCTGTCTTCCTCCAGAGAGCTGCCTGGATTCTGCTCTCTTCCATTTTTTTTTTCTGTTCCCCATCTGCCTTACAGACTACATCTGGTTTGTCAACTGTCCCTCCATTTATGCACACATCACACTGCCACCCTCTCCTCCCCTGACCAGTGGCTGACCTGTCCTGACGGAGCTGGCATGTGGTCTTTAGGATGTCCACGACGCCCTCACGTCGCAGCTGCTGGCAGCAGATGCTGGTGGCAATGAAGCAGCCAGTCCTCCCAATCCCTGCACTGGAGGTCGGGAGGATAGATGGGGTTAGGGGCCCAGAGATAGGGGTGGCCCTGCCCCAGTGGGTGGACAGGAAAACCCACCTGCAGTGAACGATGATTGGGGAACAATGGGGTCCCTCTTGTTGGGCTGCCTCCTCCACCTCCCGTACCAGGTGCAGGAGGGGAGGTGCTCGGTCTGGAGTCTTCTGGTCGGGCCAGGATGTGAACCAGTAATGCTTCAAGCCTCGCTCTTCAGTCCCTCTCTGCTCAGGAGGGAGGGAGAGAGAGAGAGAAAGAGAGAGAGGGAGGAAGGGAGGGAGGGAGGGAGAGAGAGAGAGAGAGAGAGAGAGAGAGAGAGAGAGAGAGAGAGAGCTCCCACTCCCTGCCAGATACATATGAATGTGAATGTTCCAGGACCTGATTCATCCAAAGATGGAGATGAGAAAGGGAGGGGGGAAAGAGAGGACACAAAGAGTGGAGGGATCCCAAGTCCCCATCTACCACACTGCACAATGGTACAAGACAGATCAGAGTTAGGTTAGTGTGTGTGCGTGCCTGCGTGCGTGTGATATTGGCCTCTAAACACTAAAATCATCCAAGAAAGGCAAAGAGCATATTTATCCAGTTCATTGCTACCTGGAAGTTCCTTATTCTGACAGATGTTCCAGGTACCTGTTAGTCACATGACCCAGGCACAGGGACTCTGTTCTGCCTGCTCATCCCTCTGTCCTCGTTATGCGTTGTCCATCTCTGCTCTGCTTCACCATCCCACCGTGGGGAGGGCCTACCCTCTTCCTGCCTGACTACCAAAGACCCTTAGCATCAAAATGGTCTCTCTCCAACACAAATCTGGATATATTGCATGGTGTTTAAGACCTTTAGCTGGCTGGGCCTGATGGTGCAGGCCTGTAATCCTAGCTACTTGGAAACCTGAGGCTGGAAGATCAAGGCCTGCATGATCTACAGAGCAAGTTCCAGGTCAGTGTGGGAAATTTAGTGAGCCTGTCTCAGAACAAACAAGACAATAAAAAAGCGCTGGGGATATATAGCTCAGTGAGAGAGTTCTGGCCTAGTGTGAGAACCTGGGTATCTTCCTACACCAAACCAAGAAACCCTTCACTACGGACTGACTGCCATGGTTTCCTATCCCCCAGTTTCATATGTTGAAGCCTCCTTTCTATTGTGCGGGAAGCTGACGGTGGGGCCCGTGGGTCAGGAGTGCACACCTTCAAATGTGATCCATGCCCTTAGAGACCCCAGAAAGCTTCCTCACTCCATCATCCTTTCTGCTGCACACACGGGTGCTGCACACACAGCTGCTCCTTCTGCACGCTAGGAAAGCTTTCCCACTTGTTCGCCCTGGCCACGCCTCCCCAACCCTCCAAGACCCCATATAGCACTTCTGGGAGGCACCCTCAGAACATTCTGTATGGCAGGGTGTCTTTCTGCATCCGTGCCGATCACTAGGTGATATTTGTCATCTTATAGGTGCTCCTTGAACCAAGAGCCCAGAACACAGCTCTGTCCCCAGGATCCGAGTCAGAGCTACACCCAGAGCAGAGGCTTGTCAACACTGTCAAACCCCAAGATCCCCCGTTCTTCCCCAGCTGATCCCAAGAAACAGAGAAGATGAGCAGACCCACACAGCCTCTTTCTACCCAGGAGCTGGTTCCTCATGCTCTTGTGTTACATGGCTGTGACAGAGACCACAGCACCTGCCCCTCCTTGGGGCCTTCAGTGTTTTCAATAAGTCTCGGTGTTAGATGCTCATGTGGACGCTGCCTTCTGGGGGCTCAGGCACCCTGGTATCTTGCCCGGTTTTCTGCATCCACTGGGAGACAGGGCTGCTCAGAGGGTCAAACACCAGGCCCCAAGCTCCTTTCTGTGGCTGAACCCTGTGGCTGCCAGCATCAGTGACCTTTCTAGGCTGTTTCTGAAGAGGGCGTCCGCTTCCTGGTGCCCCGCTTAACTTTCCCACCTTTCTGGGTGATCACAGGGGACTCCACCTTCTGCAAACACATATCTCATCGCTTTTCCAAACCAGAACCTTCTAATACCCTAAAGGAGCAGTCTCTCCTCTTCTGCTTGTTCTGAGAGAAGCTCAACTTTTGGGTGGGAGGACGCCTCCCGCCAGTCTTCTGGGCTGCTCTGTGTTGCTCACACTCTGCGTGTTTTCCTTTTCCCTGCCATTTCCTCTAAGCATGCTTGTGTGTCCTAAAGCAGCAAGGAGTGCCTGCCCTCTGGTGGTAGACACACTGGGTGCATCAGACTAGAAGTCAGAATCCCAACGGAAGCAGCGTTAGTGGCACTCAAAGTCATAAAGAACCTTCCGTTATGATAAGGACAGTGCTGGAAGCTCTGGAAGCTTCCTCACTGGGTCAGTCCAGGCATCGAGAGGTTGTTGAGAAGAACTAGAATGGTCATGAGCAGCAGGGCCCAGGAAGAGCCAGATGGTCCATGAAGATAAGGTTTGGGAAATGCCGCTGAGGCTCCATCTTGGACACTAGTGCCCAAGTCTATTTACCCTGCTTACCAGTAAACCCTGGGTGTGACCTAGGCCTATGCATCACCTATGGTATGCCTTTGAGTACTTTCTTCAGTTGGTGGTCCCAGCTAAGCCTCCCAGTCAGCCCTGTCTGACCCCAGGCCTCACCCTGAGGGAGATGAGTCGCAGCCGATAGTCCTCAGTGTGGATGACTTTCTGCACAGTGATCTCCACGCCGTCATGGATGACCTGTTCTTCTGGCCAGTACTCTGTGCACTTCTGCAAGGACCAAGATCAGCCTGTGTTACTCTCGTATTCTCTTCCCACATCCCCTCCTGCTCTGCTGGGGCCAACAGACGGGAACACAAGGACAGCAGGTTTGGTTATTAGAGGGTTGCATTAAAAACTTGGCTTTATAACCCATGACCTACTCATTTCTGAGCCTCAGTTTCCCCATTTGTAAGATGAAAATGGTACCCCTTTATAGGACTTTCTATGTGTGTAGAGGCCAGAGTTTAACATCAAGTGTTGTTCCCCATGTGCAGTCCACCTCGGCGTTCAGGACAGGGTCTCTCATCGGCCTGCAACTCATCAAGACGGGTTGGCCAGTGAGCCCTAGGTCTTCCCATCTAGCTTTATAGCACTGGTGGTACTGATGCATATACCATGCTTGGATTAATTTACATGGGTGCAGAGTTAAAACTCAAGTCCTCAACTGAGCTCTGTCCCCAGCCTCCTTCTGAAGGCTATCTTATGGGGGTTCAATGAAAGACGCTGTTCATTATCAGTTTTCACATCTCTGACAGACTGGGAGGCAGCAAAGTATCCTGGTGGAAAGCATGGCCACTGGACGGGGAGGGAGAAGCCAGCTCCAGGCTCTGCTTTGCTCTGTGTGGCCCCGAATGTAAATCTTAATCCTCGCCATCTTCCACTTCCTTAAGTTAAGTGCATACCAGGATCACAACATCCTCATAAAAATTAATCTGCAAACGAGATGCTTCATGTGGGGGCTGAAAGCAGGGGGCACTGAGCAAACGGCGCAGGGTCCCTACCTCGTTCATCTCCTCGATGTTGGTGATCATGACAATGATGGGTGTGTGTTCCTGCCACACCATGCGCCAGAAGTCGGCCACCGTGCTGACGATGGGTCCCTGTGTGGCGATGTATACTTTCTCCTTCCCACTGTAGCCCTGCAGTCAGCCAAGTCCAGCCTGTCAGGTCAGGGTCGGAGGTGGCACTCCCGGGGCCCCATCCCATACTTAGGCTCCTCTTGGGGCTGGTAGGAGCCACAGTAGCTTGGGGACAAGTCTGGAGGATAGATTCCACCAGCTCAGGCCTCTCCTTTAGTGGAAGGCTCTTGGGATGGAGCTACGTACCCGGATGTAGTTGGCATTGATGTAGGAACTCAGAGGATCGTTAGGGTCTGGTGAAGTCAGACACACCCTGCTGTGAGGATCTGGGGTGGGAGACAGGTGAAGCTGTGAGCTGGACCTTCTGGTACAGGGTGCAACTTCTCTGTTCTTCTCCACAGCACCCACATTTCCTCGGGGATCATGGCCAGTATGTGCTCTCACGGTGCAGGGGTGCCATTATGAGTCATTACCATCAGGTATAACCAAACCAATACCATCAGCCATAACCAAAAGAGTTACCGGGGGCTGGCGTGACGGCTCAGAGGGTATAGCCACTTGCTGCCAAGCCTGACAGCGTGAGTTGGATCCCCAGGATCCATACGCTGGAGGGGAGAACTGAATCTCACACATTGTCCTCAGACCTCCACAAGTGTGCCCCATGCATACTTATATATTAATATTAAAAGCGAGTCGATGGGAAAAAGTAGAGCCCCTGGTCCTAGAAGCAGCACGTGCAACAGCTTATGGCAGATGCTAACTAACAGGGAGTTGCGGTTATCACGAGTTTCCAGCAGACAGTAGGAATGGAGAAGAACCTAGGGGTGATGGGTATAAGCCTCTCATCTCCACCCCTTTGCCAGCCCCCGTCTCTGCCTGGGTCATGGCAGGTGATACGGGGGTGGACAGCTCTTGTAGAGAGGGCATAGAAGTAGTGCAGGGGAGGGGTAAGAGCAGGTGGGAGAGGCTTCTGCATGGCCAGAAGAAGAGAGAACTCGAGCAGGTAGTTCTGTCTGGACCTCTTGGCTTTGCTTATCCATGTTAGGTGCTGGAAGGACAGACGTGGGTGCTGCCTTCTCTGGCCAGATATCAGAGCTTGGCGATCAGGGAGTCACTGTGGTGGTGCTAATGATTGCATTCTACAGCCCCCGGTTTGGGCTGGCCCTGTGCTGTGCTTGTGAGAAGAGCCTTTGAGATCAACAAGACGTGTGTGGTTACTGCTACAAAAGAGGGCAGGAAGACAAGGGGGTGCGTGGCCTGAGAGCTCTGGACTGGAGGGACAGAGGGGACTGTGATCAGGCTAGGGTGGCTGTGTTTCACAGAAAATGTGGGACTTTTCAGGGGTTAGAGAACGAGGAGGAAAAACAGGGAACACTGTCTGACCAGGTACACAGGCTATGGCTTAGCTTGGCGGGAGGATGGGAGCTGGAAAGGAAGCATCACATGCTTAGAGGGGGTGACGTTGACTACATTTAGGGGAGAAGGGGACATGATAAGGTTTCTGTTGTGCTCCGTTATGAGAGGGGGCAGGGAGGATAAAATGTCTGCCACAGTCTGGAAAGAAGTGTCAAGGTCACAGGCTGCCCTCTCTGGCACCTCGCCCAGGGACAATTATGCCAGTGTACTGAATGTCAGTGGTGCTCATTAGAGCTAGGCAATATGGAAGTCATTTGGTAGTAAGGATGGAAGGGAGGGGTCTGGATCTGAGAGGGTCATCCACTCATTCATTCAAGAAGGTCCAGACCGTCTCCCAGTTGCTCCACACTCTTTTGGAGTTTGAGGCTGTGCTGAGTGGGACAGCTATTGTGCCCTCGCTGGGCCAGTGCTCACCCACAGAACTGTTGCTTTTGCTTGACGCCAAGCTCTGTGTGCAGAATCCAAATTTTCATTCCCTGGGATGGGGCTCAGGAAATGTGTGCAATCAATGATAGAACAAATCTCACGGTGTCCCCCCGATCCCAGAGGCTGCTTCTGCTGAGCCTCTATGACCTTTGTCCCTCCAGTCCAGGACTCTTATAGTTCAAGGTCAGCTCTGCCTGACTGTACAACATTCTATGCTGGGTTTGGGGGTCTGGAGGTTCAGGGCGTGGTTGGAGGAGCTGGGAGCCTGTCAACAGCCCAGCAGGACCACAGGGACTCTGGGTGACTTCAGTGGCCATTCTAAGGAGCCAGCAAAACCCTAAGTTCTGGGGTACCTGTGCCTGTGCCTGCAGGAAGAACAGGAGCAGAAAGAGTAAGTTGAGAGAAGAGGTGAGCAGCCCAGCTAAGGCATCCTGGCCTTAAATGGTGCTTTGTTTAAACGTAACTACCTAGAGACTGTGTAACCATAGCAACCACAAGTCGATATTTTAAAAGTTAAAAATAAGTCATGACATCTTCCATGCTGCCGGAGATGCCGATGGCAAACTGCTTTTTAAGGGCTCGCTACTCCACAAACTGGCTGGAGTAGGTTTTTGGGGATTCACTTTCAACAACAAGTCACCCCCTCCTCCTGAGCTAGCCCCCAGAGGGCCTTGATCAAAGCTACCTGAAGATGATACCATGGGATGGAATGGGAACAGTGGGTCTCCAAAGGAGACGAACCCTGCTCAGGCCTTACAGAGGGCTCTCTGTGTAGCCTCACTTGGACATGCCTCATGATAGGCAGATCACTACAGGATAAAGGTACCTCATTCCCTGTGGGAGGGGGCTCTGCCTGCTAGATGACTGTCAGCCAGGTCATACAGAACATAGGCAGACAAAAAAGCCTGATTCTGGGGTCACAGAAGCCCAGGTTTAGAGACCAGATTTTTCTTTTTTTTTTTTTTTACTAGCTGTGTGGCTGTGGACAAACACTTACCTTCTCTGAGCCTTTAATGTTTTCTTCTCAAAATATACCCACCCAGAAGAGAAAGGCCATGCAAATACTTCAGTCACTGCTCACTGCCTCAGAGCCACCCTTTCTGTGTTTCTCCAGAGTTCAATATCACTAGCCAGGAAGGGCAGGGGCCAGGGCTAGAGAAGGAGCCAGCCAGTCTCTGCTCTCCATCCCTTCTCTCCCCGGATTGGCCTGGTCTCCATACCCCCTACTGTGATGACTGCCCACCATCCCTAGAGGCCTGGCTCCGGATTTAGGTCTTCCCAGATGACAAGACCCAAGCTCCTCTCCACCCTGGGGTAGCAGGTACTCACTGGGGAGGATGGTTCTGTACCGATTCTTCCGCACCAGTCCTGGGATGTCATACTCCTTTGGATCCACGAAGTTCATGGGGATTTCCTACATGAGGAAGACAGGGGTCTATAAGTGGCTTCAGGCTGGTCTTCCCAGAAGTCCATATTCAGCTTCACCTGCCAGTGCAGGGGCTGTCTTGAGTTCATGCATTCATTTGACGAACATTTACTACTGAGTGAGTGAGCGCGCACACACATTTATAACAGTTACTGGCATTTGCCAAGGGCACAAACTAAATAGCACAGCGATAGTCCATTGAGGGCCAGCTTGGTTTAAGACAGACATTCAATGAAAGGCCAAGTGAAAATGAACAAGACAAAGAATGACCTTGCCAATCGCCCCCTCCCTCCCTGTTTTCTGTGCAACAGCCAGTCAGGTAGCTCTGGGGATGTGTGTTCCCGCTGTGGGCATCCTCACCTTGGACTTTTGTTTGTGGTGCTCACTTTTTGGAAAGACTTGATCCACCCTCCTCTCCCCCACACCCCTGTATATCCAAAGTCACTTCCTTTAAGAATCTTCCCTGATTGCCCAGTAAAAAGGGAACCCACTTTGTGCCTTCGAATGAGTTCCATGTCCGATGGGCACCTCTTCAGATCTGGCTTCCCTTCATCTGCAATTGGGTGTGCGTCTTCTCTTGTTCCATTCCCCATGTCTCCCTTATACTGGAGGTTGGACCTAGAGCCTTGTGCATGCCCGACAAGTACCCTCCCACTGAACTAAAATTCCAACTTTCCCCACCCACTTTTAAATTCTGAGGCGGTCTCAGCTGGTTGCTCACGAACCCTCTATGGCCCAGGCGGGCCCTGAACTTGTGTTCTTCCTGACTCGGCTTTCTTTGCTTTCCTACTCTGTTATGTCTCGGTCCCTCCTCTGCCTAGGCTCAGGCCTGCCTTCATGGTGCTACGCTTGCTGAGAGTACTAGTGTCAGCTCTGCACACCCAAGTTGGCTCTAACTCTCCAGTTCACCTTAGCGCCATTCCCCGACCCATGGCCTCTGGGATCTCTCCCCAACGATGCCTCCCGATGCCCTCCCTGCTAATCAGGCTGCACACTTTAGCACCTGGTCTAACTACTCACTCTTTCTGGATATACTAGATGGTCTTTGCCCAGTGTAGATGATGATACCATCTAGGGCTCTTGTGAGAATCAAAAGAAACAACAACAATAACCCCCCCTCACCACCACCACCACACACATGTGCAGAACTGCCCATGGAGTGGGTGAGCAGGTTGTGTTCCTTTCTCCCTGGCAAAAATCTATAGTATCTGCCGAGTAGGAAGGGACATGGAAGGCTGTTTTCATGGGAAGAGGATGATGGTGGGAACTGGGTGGTGGAGGAAGGCTGACTACAGGGAGGTGGGAATGATGGGAGGAAGGTACCAGTCACCTGACCCAGAAATGAACAGTTTTTGCTGGTATGTGTATGTGTGTGGGGGAGCACGAAGAAGGCTGGGGTCCATCACTTTGGGCTTTCTGCAGGTGGAGACAAGCTCTGGAGGTCTTGGAGCACTGAGCCCAAGCAGCAGTGTGTGTGCTACCTGACTGGTGAGTTCGATGGGAGAGTGGACTGGTGAGCATCAGGTCCTCCCTTCCCCCTCTGGTTTTTTTTTTTATATTAACTATGGGTGCAGACCCATGGGGCAAGGCCAAGATCCCCCTGGCAGTGGAGTCTGCTATTTCTGAGGACCATTATCAAAAGTCTAACACTGCCGAAGTCTCACTTCAGACTTACCTTGTGCTGACAATACAGGCCACACGTGCTCATGGCTGAGCTCTTATGTGGCTAAACATTCCTGGCAGGAGATCAGGACTGTTACTTGTCAGAGGTTGGGAAAGGACTAAGCCCTAGCCTAAGCTTGAAACCTGGGAAGAAAAGGGGGGCCCAGGAGCATGGGGATAAACATCCTTGATGATACCAGGCAGAGGAGGGCAGGAAGACAGGAGAATGAGTAGGCGAGGCTTTTCCCTGGGGGTTGACCCAGATTTGTGTATGCTACTAGGCACGTGTTCTATCACTGAACTACACCACCAGGAGGAGGCTGCTTTCTGTGGCTTCCAGAGCCCAGTTCCAGTTCTCCCAACAGATCCAGAATCTGTCTGCCTGATGTATGGTATTGTCCTCCTTAACTCCTTCAAAGACCCTGCCATTTGTGACTTTCCAGATGAGGATATCAAGTCTCAGAGGCTAAGAGATTGCCCAAGGTGCTTGGAGAGATGACAACGGGATGCTAGTCTATTCCATGTATGAATCTGTATTCTCTGTGGTACTGACTGGCTGCATGGTGGAGTGCTAAGGTAGCTGGCCACTTCAAGGAACTCACAAAGAATTCTGCCTGCAGCAAGAATGGGTCCAGAGCCTTTTCGTGTAGCTCCTCTGCCCGGAGGATGCGGGAGGCACTGAGCAGGTACTCATGGGCTGACTCCTCCCGGGGGGACACCAAGTAGCCAAATCCCTCCTCATTGCAGCCAGGGGTACACATGTCCAGGGTCAGGGAGACATTGGAGCCCCTCCTGCAAGGGTTCACAGAAGAAGATACCAGCCTTAGGCATGAAAGAAAGAAAGAAAGAAAGAAAGAAAGAAAGAAAGAAAGAAAGGAAGGAAGGAAGGAAGGAAGAAAGAAAGAAAGAAAGAAAGAAAGAAAGAAAGAAAGAAAGAAGGTGGCTAGAAAAGAGTAGGGTGGGCTTCAGGAAGAGGGATGTGACAAGAACCTGTTCTAAGGAGCACATGGCTCTGCCCACACATCTGTCCGCTGCTTCCCACAGTGGGGCGGAGGCCCCAGTTCTGAAAGTTCAACCCAAGCAATCCCTAATGGCCCTCCCCTGGACTCTGCTGAGGGAGGAGGCCCACAGGGAGACACGTGCTAAGGTGAACCTCAAGCTCGAGAGCCCAGCTTCAGAACCCAGCATCACAGTTCTAGAACGAGGCTGTCATGGCATCCAGTGCCTTTCAGGGGAGAGGCCAGGGCCCTTTGCATCCAGGGAAGGAGGGAGCTCAAAGGCAGCCAGTAGCAGCCCACCCATATAGCTAGCTGCACTGGGCCAGCTCCATCATGCCCGGTGTCTAAAACCTCGGGACAGGAGGGATCCTCATTACACAGAAAGGGACACTGAGTTTCAGGAGGATACTAGCATTGTTCAGGCTTTTACTATGAGAAAGTGGCAGAACCAAGAAAAGATCGTCTAAGTTTTCTGAGTTCCCGTCTAGTATATTCTACGACATCCTGTGGGTAATTCAAACCATGTGTGAGCTGGCTTACCCAGCCTTAAACGCAGGATGCCACTACCTCTCAAAACTTGCTCATGGAATCCTGTGGGGGTACTTACAGGAAGTAGAGGTTTTGGGAAATGCTACCTACTGTCCCTTTGTCAAATTACAAGGAACACAGTCAAGTTAAAGGCTCCAACAAGCTCTGTATAAGGAAACGAACCCTGACTTCCTCGATCCAAGAAGAGTATGGGTGTGCTCATGTGCATGCCTGCACATGCCTGTGTGTGCATGGGAAGGAACTGCACTTTTGGGCATTCATCTTGAAGTACCCCAATCAATATGCATTACTGGAAAAGCACATGATTGCACATGCTAAGCTATGAGGCAAACCCTGCACTCTAACCTAGGAGCTAGGTATCTGCCTTCCTAACAGGAGCTGAGAATTTGTGATCCCCAGCCCACCCATCCCCTGCCCCTCCCACCTCTCCTGCAGACCCATGGACTTGACAGTCAACGAGGTGGGATCAGTCTCGGGCTTGATGTCCATCACACAGTCAAACACAGGGGTCTCGGGCACCGCGTCCAGGTCCAGGAAGTCATCTTCTACCTTCTCCTCCATCCACTCTGAGTAGGTGAAGGAGGGCTGGCGGCTCACGGATTGGCGCCTGTCCTCTGGGGGGAGCTGGGCAGGTGGCTCTGGGGGTACCTTGAGGAGGTGCCACACCTGGTTGGGAGCATACAGCATCATGGACCTGGGCTCATGCCTGCTGCCTGTGGGATTGGGCTGTCTGATGCTACAAGGTCTAGAGCAACCACATTCTCCTGGCTCTTAGATGTCAGGCTCTACTCACACTCTACCTTCTCTGTCCCCAGTTTCTAGTGGACTTAATTCTTCTGGGTGGGGCTTGGGGGTTCTTCCTGCCTCAGCCCTTTTTCTTATCCCCGATAATTTCTAGAAAGGAACTTCTTGCTTTAAGTAGGCATACTGCTGAAGGAGGAAGCCTGTTTTTGTCCGATTCAATACCAGGTTAGCCTGTCTGGGGGTCAGGTGCATCCAGTGGGAAGCGAGGCTTTGAGAGAGGGTAGGACTGCCCTGAGGATCAGGACAAGGAGGTACCTTACCAGGGTGGTGATGATGACCAGGCCCACAGTTAGAGAGGCTAGCAGCAGACTTGGGATCCCCCAGGTCCCAGAACCCAGCCAGGCCTGGGGAACATCAGACAAACTAGTCAGTGCCCTGAGGGGTTGGGAGAAGTCATGGTCTTGTCTATTTCAAAAGAAAACGCATCCTGGGTCTGAGTGGGATGCATGCAGATGGCTTTTGGGTTCTTCAACCCAGAGATGCCCCAGCCAGATGTTGTGAGGGAGGGATGGGAAGCCCAAGCTTATCCCCACTTTATCCCACTGTCCTAGGGGTCCCCAGAGTTTACTCACCACAGGTCCCAGATGGTTCAACAGGGTGAGCGAGGAGGAGATGAGGTCTGTGGTATTCTGCAGCCAGGAGTGGCCATGGCCACTGAGCCAGAGCACCCCACAGGCGAGCTGGGGCAGTCAGGGGAGCAGACTGAGTGCAGAGCTGCGGCCCTTTGCCCCTATATTGCCCTGCAGAGCTCACCTTCAGCCCCAGCCTGGGCCCCCAGCAAGCTCCCGAGCCTCTCAGACTGGGCAGCGGAGGGAAGGGCCGTGTACCCAGGGGAGGCCCCAGCACTCTTCGGGAGAAAAGCTAATCATAGGTGACTGAGCCCTTCCCACAGGAGACCCCAGAGGCACACACAGAAGAGAGATCTTCCAGGAAGGCCTCCTTAGGTGAGAAGTCTTCAGGAGGAACCCCATAGGAGCAGGAGCTCAGGGACTGGGAATCCTGTCTTCTTAGTTAGGGATAAGGGTTGACAGGACCTAAGGAGCTTCGTTCCTGAGACTGTAGCTCAGAACTCCAGCCTTCCCCTCACTCCAGTCAGAAGACTTGGAGTAACTGAGGGACACCAGAAAGACCCTCGTCCCTCAGCTTCCCCAGGCAGCCATCTAAGGAAGAAGTAGAAGGCTGTCCCTCAACCCACCCTCTCTTCAGGCCCTAGTGAGGCCAGTGACATCCTTACCAGGAACTGAGAGGCAGCGAACAGGCACAGGCTGCTTCTGACAGTGAGGGAGTGGCTCCCGGAGTCTTGAGGTGGCAGCTTCTGAGCTGGCTCAGAGGGCGGTGAGGGTGGCGGGGGTGGTGGCATCTCCCTCTGCTTGCTGGGGAGCCCTTCAGCCTCGTCCAGTGGTTCCATCTCTACCAGCTGGGGGAGACCTGCGGAGGATGGGACAGGAGGGGTTGGTAACTCTGGGCTGTCTGAGCACAGAACTGCCAGCTAGCCTATGAAGGTCTGCACCTTCTCCTGCTGCCGTGGCTTCCTCTCAATCCCGGCTCAGGCAGCGAGGCTCCACTTCCAGCAGTCACCCTCGATTAGCAAAGCAATATTCACCTACCTTCGTCAGAAAGAGCTACGTGTGGGTGGACAAATTATTTCTCTTTTATTTCTGCAGTAAGGGAGTTAAGATGGCAGGGGGTTTTCAGAGTTAATACCGTTGTATTTACGCAGCTTCATTCTTTTCCATTTCTTTAGGAAACAAAAACAACTACCTCAAACTCAATTAAAAAAGCAAGGGGGAATAGAAAAGAATACGGCATAAGCAGGCCATGACCCTGAGCAACCCGCCCACGCCTGCTCTCCAGAGTTTTGTCTTTTGTAATAAGTGCCCCAAGTGGGGCTGGAAGACTGAACCCTGGGTGATTATGGCTATGCATCTTCCCCACTGTGAGACCCCCCCACAAACTGGGAAAGGAAAGTCGGGGCCGTGTGGAAGAAAATTTTGGTGATAAGAATAGATATTGGCTATCTTTGGTTGTGAAGAATGGATATCAGGTTCAGCTCTAATATGACTGCAGTTGTCACGGCCTAGGGCACTTGTTCTTTGAACCTGAGTTTCCACATCTGAGAGATGGGGGTTGGGTTCAATATTAGTCTTTCCCTCTTAAGAAAATGATTATTTTTAATTTTGCCTAGTTGGACGTGTCTGAATGTGGGTGCATACATGTGAGTGCAGATACCCAACGAAGCCAGAGGCATGGGATCCCCTGGAGCTAGAGTTACAGAGGGTTGTGAGCTGCCCGACAGGGGTGCTGGGAACTAAACCCGAGTCCTCTGCGAGAGTAGCAAGTGCTCAGAGCCCTCGTTCCATCCCCCAGTCTTTCTCTAAAAGAAGCATCATTTATCGAGAGTGTACGTGTGAGTGTGTTGGTCAAAGGCTAACTTTCGAGGCAGAGTCTCTCTTGTTTTGCTTGCTGTGCTGCAGGAACTGCCGGCTGGTTCTTCTGTTTCTTTCTCCCATCTCTCCTTAGAAATGCTGGCATTACATATGCAAGACACCACGTTCAGTTTTTCTCTGTGGGTTCAGGCTGTCAGGCTTGCAAAGTTATCCATCCTTTGGCCCCATCTTTTTCTTTCTTTCCTGTTTTTTTTTTGAGGCAGGGTATCATGAAACCTCGAATTCACTATGTAGCTGAGGATGATCTTGATCTTGACCTCCCAATTCCCACCCCCACCTCTGGAGTGTTGTGATTACAGGTGTGCATCACCATACTTTGCTTGTGTGGTTGGTGCTGGGGATCAAGCCCAGGGCTGGGCGCAAGCAACACAATGCTTTACCAATCGAGCTACATCTTCAGCCCACCCCTGGTTTTCTAACTGAGCTTTCCAGAGCCCCTGCATCCTGTGTGTCACTGTCTCCGAGTGCCTCTGCCTGGGTCCCAGTCCTGATCCCATGGTGACGATTCTGAGTTTCACCTCTAACTTGCTGGCTTAGATCTGAGCCTCTTGATATGGTGTGGGAGATTTCCACCCAAACTTAGCTCAGTATACCGCCCAGAAGAAAGAGCCTGACAAAATGGATGTGTATACATCACTATGCCCGGGGCTGTGGACTTGCTTTCTGGTTGGGTGACAGTAGAAGCAGGTGGAGCCAACACAGCTGTGCACATGGTCAGTCATTCACTCGACATTTACGGAGCGTCTCACCAGACTTCGATCAGCCAGGCTATGCAAGAAGCTGGAGAAGCCTTGTTAAAATCACGGGCCCCTTTTTTTTTTTTTTAAATTATTTATTTATTCTGCCTGTGTGCATGTCTGCAGGCCAGAAGAGGGCACAGACCTCTTTACAGATGGCTGTGAGCCACCATGTGGTTGCTGGGAATTGAACTCAGGACCTTTGGAAGAACAGGCAATGCTCTTAACCACTGAGCCATCTCTCCAGCCCAATCACGGGCCCCTTGCTGACCGCTGTGAACCCGGATGGTTTCCCCGTGTGGATACTGTGTTTTAGCCACACCCCCTGTAGCTTCCCAAGTGAGGTGATGCTGTACTTTGCCTATCATTCCCTCTACCTACAACACTCCGTGACCCCTGCCTCTGTATATGTCACCAAGGAAACCCCTATTCATCTGCAGTTACCAAAGAAATGTCACTGGAACGAGATTCTGCCCCATTACCCATGCCACTCCTTCATACTACCATCCACAGCAAGATACCTTGGCACAGCTCTGCTCTGAATGCTGACACACATTAATTCACCGATCGCTCACAGGATCCCTAGGAAGTCAGCACAGCCATCACTCCCTCCAATTTACAAAGGGGAGATGAGGGACAGAGTGCTAAGAGGTCGTGACCCCCCCCACCAAGTGGCCTACTCTTCAGGTGGGTTCTCTCTGAGGCAGTCTCATGGGACTCTGGATATACAACAGTCACTAAGGTTTGTAGAATGTCACTGTCTCTGTTCACCTACAAGTCCCTGAAAGCAGCATGGTATCAGTATTCTAGGGAGCAACACATGTTTGCTGGTTTGCAGGTTTTGATACATATTGACTGGCTGAGCGCCTGATGAGCAGCGATACTATTTTGCCCTGTTCCTTTTGTTTGTGTGTATGCTTGAGACAAGTGTAGCTCTGGCTGACCCTGAACTCAGAGATCAGTCTGTCTCTGCCTCTCAAGTGCTGGGATTAAAGGCATGCGCCACCCTGCCTGGTGCCTACGCCTTCTCCTCTTCTTTTATTCAGTGGGGGCTGGGGGGGGGCGTGATATATACTTTGCAAAGACGCTATGAAGGCTTTAGATACTACAGATAAAACACTGTATGATTCCTGACACTTTACAGACACCTGATATAATTCTTGCTCTGGAACGAAGGGCTTCTAGCTTCATGGGAAATACCAGAACAAATGAATGTGCACAGGTGAGCCAATGTGCACAGAAGAAATGTGCACAGAAGAAATGAGTGTGCAAGATGGAAGGAGGAGGGCAGGTCATCATGATGGTATAGCTAGTGAGCACTAAGTTCAGCTTGATGCTGGGTGAAAGGAAAAGCTGCTGCTAGAAGCTGGACTGTGTGGGAAGCCGACTTCCACCCTGGTGTGTGTGTGTGTGTGTTCTCAGGGGCAAGGCCCCCATGTACACATTGACAGGTGGTGTCATGTCAGGATGGTAGAGGGGTGCAGGCCAGGCCCCTGGCTCTTCTGCCTCAGCTTAAGCCGCAGATCTTGAGTCCCCTTTTCTCTTCCCTGGGCATTTCCCTATGCATACACACAGGGGACCTGAGCTGGAATTTTGTTCTTGCCTGTTTGTAACCTCAGAGGGCAATTCAATAGATAAGCTATGGAGTTCACACAGATTGGGTCTTTGCTGCTTTCTTTTAAAAATTATGGGTTTTCTCTAACCTACCCTATGGATTATCTGAAATCATTTGATACTGAATGTTTTTTCCCTCCCAAAGTTTTGAATCAAATTTGTGCTTCGGGAAGATGGGTGACATTTATCTTGTGGCTTTGCCCTCAGGGTTACATGTGCTCCAGTCTGAGAAGCATGAAATCTGCCTGCGATACAGTGTCATGCAACCATTATATTGTGAGTCTGTGGATGAATATTTAATGGCATGGAAAGAACGTTTGGAAATTTCGAGTGTGAAAGGCGAGGCTATGACAGAGTATGATCTTATTGGCTTTAAAGTTTGAGACAAATATAAATGTGCTTAGGAGAAGACGGTGCACGGTGGAGACAAAGGGGGGTGGTAGTGCCAGCGAGTCAGCGGTGCGGGGCTCTGACACACAGGGGACGTTTCATAGACGTGCCTGCTAAGTGGAAATCAAGCAAGCCAGGTGTTAACAGCAGCTTTTATTTATTTATTGAGAAAGGGTACCGCTGTGTAACCCTGCTGGCCTAGAACTCTGTAAGTAGACTAGGCTGGTCTTGAACTCATAGAGATTCATTTGCCTCTGCCTCCTAAGTACTTAGATCAAAGCTGTGTGCCACCATGTCAGTCATGGGGTGGGGGGAGGGATGGTGGGAGGAGAGGTGATTTTATTTATACATCTTAAATTTTCTGAAAAAATATACATACACACATACACGTGCATATTCACTATATACGTATATTTGATATATTTTTTGCAGCAATAAAGATATTCTTTTTGTTGTTGTTGTTTATTTTTTTCAAGACAGTGTTTCTCTGTAGCTTTGGAGCCTGTCCTAGAACTAACTCTTATAGACCAGGCTGGCCTCGAACTCACAGAGATCCGCCTGCCTCTGCCTCCCGAGTGCTGGGATTAAAGGCATGCGCCGCTACCACCTGGCTTATAAAGATATTCTTTAAAGGAGATAAAAGCTCTGAGTTCAGATGTTATGAGTCCTAGTTGATACTCTCAAGTTTCAGGCCCTGACTCCACCTGTCCCACTCAGAAGGGTATGAGGCAGAGGTAGTCAGTTCACACAGCTCTGTGAGAGCTGCCCAGTGTAGCAGCCGCTCAGAAGGCAAGCCAGCCCCTCTGAGAACCTATGCACATTACATCTGCACACAGGAGATGGCAGACTAATTGCATGTATGTGGTGTGGGTGAGGGGGCACCACAGGCTGATGGCGCCCTGAATCAATGTCTCAGAGACAAACGTGGAAACTTTGCACACATTTTTTTTTTTCTTGAGACGGGTCCCATGTATTACAGGCTGGCTGCAAACTTACCATGTGGCTGAGGATAAACTTGAACTTCTAATTCTCTTGCTTCTACCTCTCACGTGCTGGGATGGTAGATATGCACCATGGCACCTGATTTTACATGGCGACGGGGAACATGCCCAAGGCTTTGTGCCGTCTAGGTAGGCATTCTGCGAACTGAGCTATATAGCTCTGCCCAATTCTCTGCATTTAAAGAAAAAAAAATCTCTGGGGTTCTGATGAAGCAAATGAAGAAATTCACTAGGCGCCAGGAAGATATACATCTTTCAGAGCTGAGTTATTTATTTATTTATTTTTTTAAAACAGGTATTTTTTTTAATAGTTATTTATTTATTATGTATACAATATTCTGTGTGTATGCCTGAAGGCCAGAAGAGGGCACCAGACCTCTTTACAGATGGTTGTGAGCCACCATGTGGTTGCTGGGAATTGAACTCAGGACCTTTGGAAGAGCAGGCAGTGCTCTTAACCACTGAGCCATCTCTCCAGCCCCCGAGCTGAGTTATTTAAAACCATTTTTTTTTTTTGGCCAGCTCGATGACTCGGTGGGTCAATGTTTTTGTCACACAACCTGGTGACCTGAGTTTGATCCCTGGAACCTACATAAAGGTGGAAGGAGAGAATCAATTTGATGGAGTTGTCCTCCGGTCTTCACGTGTGTCATGGCATGTGTGACCCTCCCAATCTCTCTCTCTCTCTCTCTCTCTCTCTCTCTCTCTCTCTCTCTCTCATACACACACACACACATGATAATTCTGATAATATGACAATTAAAAAGAATTAGGGACCAGAAAGATGGCTCAGTGACTAAAAGCACTCATGACTCTTTCAGAGGACCAGAGTCCAGTTCCCAGCACCTACATGAAGAGACTCACAACTGTAATTATTCAGTCACCCATAAGGCTGCACTTCCCGGTCGCCTGTCATCAGCGTGTGACATGGTCACATCTTCCCCCTGTGCGCATGTGCTAGGCAGCCTTTAAAAGCTGGACGCACCATCTCTGTTCTCTCTCTGTAAACCATTCCCAGGCCTGTGTGCACTTTCCCCTTCTAATAAACTCCTAAGCGGGTTTGTTCATCTCTTGTGTTCTCTTCTTGCTCGCCCCAGATCATTTCAGCAACGACCTATAATTCTAGCTGCAGAGGATCTGATACCTACTTTTGGCCTCTGCAAGCACCACACAAATGAATGTTAATACACACACATAAAATAGAAAATAAAATCGAATCCTGGGCGGTAGCAGCACTCAGGAGGCAGAAGCAGGTGGATCTCTGTGAGTTCGAGGCCAGCCTGATGGTCTATAAGGCAAGTTCCAGGATAATCAGACTTGTTATACAGAGAAACCCATATCAAAAAATTAAAACCAAAACCAAAACAAAAAACAAAAACCCCCAGAAACTTTTTACAATTAAAGAGTTGTTTCGTGGGAGTTGGAGTGATGGCTCAGTGGTTAAGAGCAGTGGCTGCTTCTCTAGGGGACCCAGGTTCAATCCCCAGCACTCACATGGCAGCTCACAACTGTCCAGTTGGATCCAGTTCCAAGGATCCACTGCACCAGACATGCATGTGGTGCATATATTTGTGCATACAGGCAAAATACCCATACGCATAAAATAAAATAAGTAAATCTTAAAAAAGTATTTCCTAGTCAGAAATTGGACATTTTTAAAATCAGGTTAGATACACTGCCGAACACACACCGTACTACGCATATAATCTGGAGGGGGTTCCATGACCTCCAATTAAGAAGCCCTGATCTCCAATGGGGATCCCTGATAGGAAGTGGTAGAAATCACAGATATGGAGAACTGAGCTGGATCACATCCCTGATGTTGGCGTCTGCTCACTTGTATGTGAACCCAGTGCACCCTTATTTACCACCAAGTACATGACAAGGACGGGGATCACAGGATTTGCTTCCCTGTCATGCAGTAAGGATCTGCATGTACCTACTTTGCCAAGCACTGGGCCAGGTTCTGGGAATTTAGCAGTAAAGAAGCAGTCCAGCTGGTGAAGGTGCCAGAGCTCTGGCCCATTATCCTCTTGTCCTTCTTCTAGAGATGATGCTACTTCTTCTTCTTACGTAGACCAGGCTGACCTTGAACTCACAGAGATCCACCACCGCCCGGCTAATGATGTCACTTCTTAGTGTCCTGCCCTCCCTTTCACTCACTCCCATGCTCTGGGAAAGGACATCGCCTCACTGGGCTGCTAGACGCGCAGTTCCTAGAGTAGTTGCATTGGCCCCTATCGCAGGCGTCATCATGAACCCCATTTGTCGGTGAGAGGCAGAGGTGCTTGCGTCGAGGGTTAGTTAGCTCTTCAGTAGTTCCCAGTAAGGTAGCTGCTTTGCCACGCATGGAACCCCCCATGCAGAGGTTGCTTGCTTACAGGCGGTTTCCTGGAAGGCTCTTGATAGGCTTCCCTCTTGAGTTGGGTGAAAGGGATTTTTTCCAGGTAAGGAAATGTAGGCTTTGAGAACCCAAGCATCGTTCCCAAGTAAATGCAGACCTGAGATTTAAACCCTGGGCTTCCTGACACCAATGGATGGTTTCTTTTTGCCGTATGACTTCTTAAGAAAGGGTCACTGCAGCACAGGCAGAGAGCCTGGAGACTGAAGAGGGAGGGGTATATATGTGGGACCTTGAATCCTAAACAGCTGTCCTGGGCTGATGGTGCAGCTTCTGCACCTGACATCTGGCAGATGGATCCTGGGATGCTGAGTGGTGTTGAGGGAGGGGAAGAGGGACTGAGAGGCAGAATCAGTAACCCCGGCCAAAGCTTCCCGGGTAAAACGTGGAGGCAAATGGCTTTCGGATGCCATCCAGGGCATGCGAGGACACGCTTATCCCTCTGTTGTACCCCAGCTCTCAAACCACACCATTAAGCCTTGCAGTTTCTCTGCCCAGGGGCTGGTTGGAGCTCCAGAACCACGGAGGCTCCCTGGTGACTCATCCGCCTGCTCTCAGCCTCAGCCCCTCAGCCCACCATAACTGGAGCTGAAGCCTGGCTTAGCCTGCTCCTGATTATGAGAGGAGGGAGACGATTCCATTCAGCTTTTCTTCCTTCTCAGAGTGGCCAAGGGTGACCTCCCGGCCAAGCCTGCCAGCTACTGACCATGCCTGCCTGACCACGGCCTTCCAAAGCCATTGAATGTCAGAACCTGAGAATTTGAGGCAGGGATATTCGGCTCAGCCTGATGATTTCTTTGAAAAGGCTGAGGGAGCTGGGCAGTGGTGGTGCACGACTTTAATCCTTGCACTCAGGAAGCAGAGGCAGGTGGATCTCTGTGAGTTTGAGGCCGGCCTGGTCTACGGAGTGAGTTCCAGGACAGGCTCCAAAGCCACAGAGAAACCCTGTTTCGAAAAACCAAACCAAAACAAACAAACGAAAAAGACTGAGGGAAACATGCCTTGCCCAAGCTCGCAGAGCATAGGGGTTGGCTGCTGTCCCAAGCATTATGAGCAAACAGAGTCCCCCTCCACCCTCAAGATAGCATCTCCTATAGTCCAAGCTGGCCAAGGACGGTCTGCAACTCTTGACCTCCCTGCCTCCACTTCCTGAATGCTGGGACTGCAGATAGAGCACCAAGCTGAACTTCTGGATAAAGACTGTTTACCACACACCGGTGCAGCTCCAGAGCTTTATGAGTATTGACTCTCAACCCTCCTAACAACCCGGGAAATAGAGTCACTCGTGTGTGTGTGTGCGTGTGCGTGTGTGTGTATGCACTCATGTATCACAGTGCAGGCCAGCAGGGTTCTAGGAGCACCACGGATCCTGGTGAAAAAAAATTTGGCTCCTCTCTGCAAAGGCAATGGGCAGTAGATGTAGCTTTGTGGGGATGTGTATTGGCTCCCCACCACACCTCGGCCCCATCAGTCCTGCTAGCCAGTGCACACCAAGACAAAGAGAGTCACAGAAGGTACAGCGGGATGAGAGAAAGAGCCTGGGGAAGGAGAAGTCTATCCTGGATGGTAAGCTGGCTGACGGCGGGACCTGCATCTGTGTGTGCATTGCGTGCAGAGGCCAGACGTCGATCTCTGGCGTCCCTCAGGCACTTACTGCCGACTTTTATTTTTTGAGGCAGGGTCTCACCATTTAGACTAGACTGGCCGGCCAGTGAGCTCTGTGAATCCTCCTGTCGCTGTCTCCTGGGTGGGGGCGTGGATGACAAGCGCATGATGCCATACTTTTTTAAATTGTCTTTTTGGATGCTAGGGATCCCAACTCGAGTCTCTGTGCTTACATGACAAGCCCTTTCCTGAGTGAACCATCTCCTCAGCCAACACCCACAGCTGATTCATCTCCCTGTTTCTCCAGGCAGGCAGGACGCAGTAGCAGAAGAAAACGGATTTGGGCAGAAGGTTCTGAACTAGGATGCAAGTGCTTACCAGTCTCAGCCCCAGTGGCTTGGGCAAGGTGTGAAACCTCTCCGTGGTTGTTTAGACAAGAGTTTAAGTCCCTCGACAGACCTTTCAGTAATAGGTGGAGCCTGTGACTCCACCCCAGGCAGAAGGGATGTCACACATAGGGTTGTCAGGCTGGGAATGTAAAGCCCACATAATGTTTGCTGGCTTCTTGTATGAAATTTGGCTGCCTGGTGGAGAGAGGCTTCAGCGACCTCTTTACAAGCACTGATTCAGCCAGTCCTCGAATGACTGCATGACAGAGGTAACGGGACTGTTCTTTTACAGTTCAGAAGACAGGGAGACATTCGAGAGTAAGTGCCTTGCTCAAAGCCACCACCATGGGTGGAAGGGTCAGGACACAGTCTCAGGAGGCGTGGTGCGTCTGCCCTCCCATCCTGTGTCTGTTGCCTACCCTAGACTGCTGCTGCTTTGGCCTCTCCTTCCTGACACAGAGGCAGGGTGGGGGCTATGCCTTTGCAGCTGGACAGAATCAGCCACACTCAGTGGGTGGGCTTTTCTGGTTAGGAAGACTTTTAAAGGGAGGGCTAGGGCCAAGGCAGTGGGGAGGGTTCTGGAAGTCAAGGGTGCCCACTGCTTAGTCTGCAGGGGGTGTGTGAGCTGACCGCTGTTTTCAGACACAGGAGAGTATACTCTCTGGAAGGGGGGCCTGAGGAGAACTGTATGTGGAAACTCAGGGTAGGCAGACCTCCAGGAACCTGAAGTAGTTCTGCCTTCTAGGCAGGCAGCCTTTTGGAGTGGCCAGCAGTCCGACCATTTAGAATCCTACACAGATTGAGGTTTGAGGCCCAGTTTTGTCATTTACTACACGTGACCCTGGATAAGCGCTGTGGCTAAGTGACAATTTGAACCTAGTTCTCTTCTAGGAAATGGATCTACAAATCCTATCTCATAGGACTTTTAGGATACCATGATCTAAAAACACACAAATGCTTAGCCCGGGGCCTGGTAGATCATGAATACCCAATAAACCGTAGCCAGAGCTAAGAGGTGAGGTGGGCGAGAGGTGGGGTGGGGAGGCAGGCGGTGGCAAGGACCTCCTTTTCATGAGAGAGCTGAGCCTCCAGGAGGACAATGAGCACCCCACCAGCTGAGAACTGGGGTCAGCGGGTAGGTAGAACGGACATGGACTCGGGGTGAGGGAAACAGTGGGGCTTTGTCTCTGCCAGTTAATTAAATCCAGAATGCTAACAAGCTCTCAAAACAAAATGCAACTCAAGTACGCCTGGGATGGGATAGAAAGGCACTGCTCTGCGCGGAACTGCAGACAGCTTTGCGGCTGCTCACAAAGGCTGACAGCCCCGTGCTTCTCTGCGGTGCAGGCTCCACAGTAGAAGGGTGAAAAGCACCAAGGAGAGTCGATGGGTCGTACATCCTCTGCCCCAGCCACCACACCGAGAAACAAAGGAACAGACATCAACGACCCTCGGGAGCCCTCAGTGCCGGAGGCCAAAGCACGGAGACACGTGGAGGATGAGAGCTTCTCTTTTCATCTCGTTTCTCTCATGAAGAAATGGAGGTTCAGTGGATAACAGCTGTTTTGTTTTATTTTTGAGACAGGGTCTTCGATAGCCTATGGCTGGCCTTGAAACTCAATATATTGCTGAGAATGACCTTGAACTCCTGATCCTCCTGCCTTATCTCCTGAGTGCTGGGGTTACCGGCCCCATGCACCGCAACACCCTGGTTCAGAGGGTCATCCCTAAATTCTCTCATTAGCTCTCTCATGAATGAGACAGCAGACAGGTTTCACAAGTGCGATATGGAGTATCCTGAAGGACTGGGGCCCAAGCCCAAGGCAGTGGTAGGCCGAGTCCTAGCTTGGAGTTCTTTAGCAGTTTGTGCTAATGACCTCAGAAGTCATTAAAGACAGTCCAGCTGGCAGGAGGGGAGTAAAAACTATCCACGCCGCACCCCACCCTCACCCCAGATAGCTGGGTTGACAAATTCCAGGAACTGCCACCATCAGATGATCAGATGGCCATTGGCTCCCAGGAGACTCATTCTCACATTCTCCAGGTGGTAGGGTCGAGGGTTCTGTGTCAGGCTTGTGGCCCCGGGCATCCCATTGCCTCTCTAGGCCTTGCATGAAGTTAGAGCAGTGTCTGTAAGGGCCTGCTCAGCTTTTAAGATCCCTCTGCTTAAAGAGAAATCCTGAGCCCACGGCTTAGCTTAATTCAAGGGCTTCTCTTTGATCTTGAAATAAAGAACAAAAGTCCTGGCCACGGTCAGTAGGAAAGGTCTGGCAAGCTCTGGCTCCCGTGTATCTCCACCAGCAACTCCTGCCTCCAGGTTCTCTGCTGGAACTGGTGTGAAACCCGAGGGTGTGATCCAAGGTGCAAAGCCCAAGGAAATTTTTACATAGTCCCCGAGTATTCTGGTTTGCCTTCTGGTACTGCGATAAGCGCCACACCCAAAAGCAACCCGAGGAGGAAAGGGTCTATTCATCTTACAGCTTCCACTCCTTTATGGAGGAAGCCAAGGCAGGAACCTGGAGGCAGAAGCTGAAGCAGGGTTCTCAGTTGCTCTATGGGGCTATCCTGACAGACTGACATTGGTTTATTGCTTCTTATTGGCTTGCTCACTTTGCTTTCTTCTTTAAAGCTCTGTTTCTACTGTTTGTTGCACCTTCATCTTCAAGTCAAGACAACCTTTAATTCCAACCATTGTAAGTCAAAGACCAAATATAAAATATACACTATTAAAAATAAAGAATATGAAATTTTGACATTATTTAGCAAGAGCAGAAACAAGAATGAACGTTAAACACACGACCTCCGTATAGAAGGGCACAGCAGAGAGAAAAGGAAGCAAGTTCAGGAAGCCAGACTGGAGCCTCGTGTAGACCTCTAAGATGCGCTGACGGCAGACACTGACAAACATGGCTGACCATGACTGAAAACTTCAATGCCTTCTCCACCTCTAAGGAAACCAGAAACGAAGCCCCCAAATTAGAAATTGTCTAGTGTCTGAAGAGAAAGACAGAACAGATGCCTGTGGCCCTTTGTCTGGCTCCTGAAAGAGCTGGAGAGAGATCCCGCTGGGAATCAACACCCCTCAGTAGGAAAGAGTCCTGGTTTTGGTTGTAGCACAGATGATTGTCAAACAGCCTTTGAGCCTCCCTTTTCCTGGGTGGCCTCATCAATGTGACCTCTGGTTCATTTTGTTGATTTTCTACAAGGAAACAGAACTTCATGTTTTGTGGTCATCTGTCTCTACAGATTGATTGGTCAGTTCCCATTAATAATCATGGGTTTGGGTCAGCCCAGGTTTGGGAGGGTCTGTCCATAGAACAAACAGGGGTAGGGGTGTCCCTACCACCTACAGCTACTGTTTCATTAGCATTTTGGAATGCTCAACCATTTTGCGTAAAAATGATTTAGAAAATGCAGAGACCACCTTTCCATCAAAGAATAAAGAAAAATCAAGTCTTTCATGGTCCTGCCGCAGTGAGAAAGGCACTGGTTTCATTATGATGTCCTTTTTGCTGGTTTTCTGGTTTGGTTAGTGGGCTTTCCCCCCTACAGCTCATTGGCACATCCTAAGACTGTGGATTATGAGGATTTGACTATGTTAAAACACAGACATTTTATATTAAAATTTTAAGACGATGACACACATAGCCCATATGTACTATATAGAACTTAACTTGCAAACTGAACACTGAAAGACACTAAGGAGGAAGCATGCTGAAGTAGTCTGCGTGCTGAAAATGAAGCTGGATGGAGGGTGATAGCTATATCAAGCTTTATTAAAAGCTTTTCAAATTTAATTATTCAACTTTTAAGCAATCCAGTAGACAAGCCCCAAGTTGCCCTCCAACGACCCTGCCTCCTGGCACTCATCACCATATATGCAGGCCTTCCCACATGGTAACCATGGTAGGCTCTGTGGCCAAAAGCACATAGCAGAAGCGAAGGCATATCACTTGTAAGATCAGGTTAGAAGAGATTGTGACTTCATGTGGGGAGCCCCCTCCTGCATGGCACACTCTCTGGAATCACCCACATTGGGGGGGGGGTACCAGCTTTCTGACTAGGTAGCTGTGGAGAGGAACCGAGACCATCAGGCTGCAGGGAGATGAGGCATGCTGGCAACCTGTGGGTGAACTTAGATAAAGTACATGTGTAGCCTCAGGTAGGTTTTGAGACCTTGTACAAGGGTCAACATTTTGAGATGTTCTGAGAGGCTGGGCTAGAACCACAAGTCCTTTAAATCATCCCTGGGCTCTTGAATGAAAAACACAATGGGATGCTATCAAGTTTTTGGTAACTTGGACAACAGCATTTGCCTAACGCGAGCAGCCTTATTCCTCTCTGAGACCGCAGGCTCCCACAACAGGCTGGATTCACATTGTATCATGGTGGGCCTGAGAGGCTGGGCATGGCTACGGTGCACCTTGCTGCTGAGTGTGGGCTGCACATGCTGGCAGAGGGTGCCACTGTGTTGGGTAGACATAAGAAGCACATTCCCAAATGGCCTTTTTTATGATGGGGAAATAGTCTTTTAAAAAATTGGATTTTTAATTAATTCCTTTTTTTTGGAATGTATGTTCCTCATGGCATAAATGTGGAAGTCAGAGGATAGCACCTTGCATGGTGGGTCTCTCTACCATGTAGTTCCCAGGGATTGAACTTAGGTCATGAGCTTTGGCAGCAGGTACCTTTATCTGTCCATCTATCTTGTTGCCCCAGAAACAGTCTGCATTAATCAAGGTGATAGCCAATTGGGATTTGGCAAAAAGACAATCGTTCTCAACAGTCATAGTCAGCCACAGCCTGAGTGGGGCTGACAGACACTTAGAGTTGTAAAATGATTTGTGCAGAATCCCAAGCTCTAAAAGGAAGAGCTCAGGTTCAAATCCAGGCCTGAATCCAACAATTAGAAAACAAATAGACAACTCAGTAGATTCTGCTTTACAAGCTCCATGCACAGACCAGCAACTGTGGCCTCACGACTGCTATGGGGAGACTGATTTCCCCATTTCCAGTGCAGGAGAGTGACCCGAGGGCTGGGATGGCATGCAGGCTTGTCCTAGTCTAGCCTCGAGAGTGATGCCCAACACCAGGGCACACATGCTCAGCGCTGTCATTACACCAGGAAAATGGCCTTGGTCTGGACTTACATCTGAAGGGCTCTTCTCTACTCTTTTACTGGGCATCCTTCTCAGAGGTGAGGAGTAGATGGACCCCAAAAGACATTTCACTGTTTATACACAAATCCAAAGGTTCTCTGTGCATACTGGCCTGAGCCTGGTTTGCAGCATGGGGTTCTCTTTTTCTGTTTTCTGATGCACAACACACTGCTGCGTGCACTTGTCATTTGCAGAAGGTATGTTTGGAGATCAGAAGTGTGGAGCAGAGTGCCTATGCACATAAGTGCATGTGAGCATCCTTGCAGTTGGATGGAGCCAGGTAGGCTGGTACTGGTTTTCTCTAAACCTCGTATCTCCATGCAGAATGCCAAGGAGTCACAATTCTAGTCTGGCTTAACTCCTAAGTATGAACCTGGCTGTCATACTCCTTAGAGATGAATATTTGTTTAGGTAGAAGGGCACAAGATATTTTATTTCAAAATTTATTTCCAACTTTAAATTATTTTGATAATAATTTAAAACACAGTGACCTTACAGATGCTGGGGAGAAGCCTGCACTCAGCCATGCTCTTTGCAAGTAGGGAGAAGAGCCAAGGACTTGAGATATGTACAGGTGAGTAGCTGAAATAGGAAAGGCTTAGAAAAACAATGGGACATGAAATAGGAGAAAGAAGTAGAAGAGAATGAATGTAAGAGGAACGGAGACTGATAAAGGATGTTATGACAGATGAAGGCGATGCAGATTCCTGGATCCTATCAGGAGGCATCATGCTTCTTTCTCTGCTTGAATCTGGGCTGAGACTGTGGTTAGCTTTGACCAACAAATCAAACAAATACTATAGTTTCTTTTCTGAGGCATAGGAAGCCTGAAGCTTCTGTTTCCCTCCCATCTTAGAAAGTCAGAAGTCAGCTGCTATCTGAGAAGTCTAAGAGGCCCCAGATGCATAAGGAAAGCTTTCATGGATGTTGTTTCCCAGACCTTAGGCAGGTGAACACAGCCCAGTCAGAAGAACACCCTGCCTGGTCTGTAGCTCATGAGCAGGTAAGATGCTTTGTTGGAAGCTCCTGAGTTTCGAGACTGTTCATGAGGAGGTAAATAAAGCTGACCAAGCAGACACTGAGGTCTGAGAAGCATGAGCGGGAGCACAGGGTGACGTTGTAAGGACATACCTTAAGAAGGTGTACAGAATATAATGAGAGCTAGGGCAGCTCGAGAATGGACAAAGCAAAGGAAAAGGAGAGTGTCTGTTCCCACATGTCTAGGAATGTGATGCATTGTCATCTATCTCAGTGGCCTTTGGCATCAACCACTGTGGAGACAGCTGCTGCAGAGACTCTCTTTTCAGGGTCCCTGCACATCCAGGTACCTTCCTACAGTATCACAGCTGTGTCCACCTCAGTGAAGGGAAACGGACCGAGATTCTCTTCCCACCAGTGCTGGCCCCTTTCCTACCTGACTTTACAAGCAGACAGTGCTCCTCTCCAGAGGCTCGGCTGGCTCTGTGAGATCCCAGGCCTGTAGTGGGGAGTTATGGTAGAGCTATAGCTATATTGCCGAAGGACTGCCCAGAACTTGACAATCGGGCCTTGGAGCAGGCTCAAAATAATGCAAGAATTTTTCTGTTTATGCTCCATACTCTGGAATGATCACCATCATTGTCGGCTACCATTGCCTGAATGCCGTGCAATAAAACTTTCAGTCTATTAACTCATTATCATGGCCTCTGTGAAGATCTTACACCACCATCTGCATTTTAGAGAATAGAATTTTGAGGTCAAAACAGATGATTTACCTAAGGCCATAGTGCCAGTTGGTGGCAGAGCTAAAACATAAACCCAGGTCTGTCTACCTCCCCTAAGCACTTCTAGGCCCAGCGACATGGGTTCCTGTTCGCATTTCTGTCTTGGTGCCAGAGACTAGTTAAACTCTACCACTGTTGACTAGTGGATACCTGGCCAGGGCCTCTCCACAAAATGTTACTCTACTAGTATCTTAGTACCTCCTAACAGTGTTTTGTTTCTCTATAATGGTCTAAAGACTCAAATTATCAGTCAGTGTAAACATCTCTAAATGCGTTAATAATCCTAAATGAAACAGGAGCATTTCTCAGGAAATTAGAAAACAACCTACTCAAGACCCAGGAATACCACTTTTGGGTATATATCCAAAGGATGCTCAATTGTGCCACAACGACATGTGCTCAACTATGTTCATAGCAGCTTTGTTTGTCATAGCCAGAATGTGGAAACAACCTAAATGCCCCTCGACCGAAGAATGGATAAAAAAAAAGTGGTATATTTACACAATGGAGTACTACACAGCAGGAAAAAATAATGACATCTTGAATTTTGCAGGAAAATGGATGGAGCTAGAACACATTCTTTTGAGTGAGGTAACCCAGACACAGAAAAACAATTATCACATGTACTCACTCACAGGTGGTTTTTAAACATAAAAGAAAGCCAGCCTACAAACCACAATCCCAGAAAACTTAGACAACAATGAGGACACTAAAAGTTACATAGATCTAATCTACATGGGAAGTAGAAAGTAGAAAAAGACAAGATCTCCTGAGTAAACTGGGAGCATGGGGACCTTGGGGGAGGGTTGAAGGGGGAGAGGAGAGGCAGGGAGGGGAGCAGAGAAAAATATAGAGCTCAATAAATATCAATAAAAAATGTATAAAAAAGAAAAGAAAACAGGAGCACCAGTCTGGTAAAGAAATAAGAATGGCGGCTACATGTATAGCTCAGTGCTGACCCAGTGTGCACATTGGCCACGAGTTCTATCCCCGTACCACAGAAAGAGAAAGACATGCAGAATGTGTGCTGTGCTTGTGGACAGGCATCAGCAACACCTCAGCCATATGCCACATTTAGTCCGCCTTCTCTCTGGTTGCCCACTAGGGTTCCTGCACCTGCTCCCAGGACAGTTAGCACCAGTACCGGGCACCGGACTTGGATGCTCAGTAAGGACAGGGTTTAGCAGATGGAAGTTAAATCTCCTTCTGAGGTTACCTATCTTCTTACAGTGCTTGATAGAGGCCCCTGGAGACTTGAGTAGGGACCTACTCATCCTCTAGCATGGGTTCAGGGAGCCTTTCTCGGTTCTTGTCTCTAGGCCTGCACATAAGCCTTCCCTGGTTTCCTGTGTTCTCTGAGAGGAGAGGAGTATACATCTGCTCTGCTCAGCACTATACCACTAATCTGGGACATGTTGGGATTGAGTGGATGCTCCATAAATTTGAGTTGGTCAAAGGGCATTTTCAACAGTCCATCGGCTTCTAGCACAAAGTCTCTTAAGAGGCGTGATGGGGATGCTGCAAGAGCTATGGCCCTTCAGCTGGTCAGATGGGGTCACTGGATGTGAGGATAATCAAGCCTTTGTTAGTACAGGCCTCCACCTACTTTACTCCATAAAGTAGCACCCAGGATAAGCAATTGCTTCTTGTTGAGATTGTGTCCTCATCCCTGGCTCGGGAGAATCCACTGAACACTGGTGAACAGACACACCGAGCACTGTATTTAGTGCTGGACTGGGGCCCACCTTCAAGATACCAAGATAAAAGATGGAAGTAGGGTTCATAGCCACCAGCCCAAGAAGTCATCTCTGTTCTTACCAAAAGGACCAGTTTTAGGCCTTCAGTGTATACTTGAAGCCTTGTATGAACCCAGGTGAATGTCACTCACTTAACCCTCAGGGTATCCAGGACTATCATGACTCTAGTCATACATAAATGGCCTCTGGAGTACCCAGGTCTCAAGAGCAATGACATTCTTAGACATGGGGCTTGAATTTCCTCTCACTTGGCCATGCCAATTCTCACAGGGAAATAATTCACAATGCCCAGGAGAGGTACCCATGCACCTACCTAGTGTTCATGTCCTCTTCTCAAGTGTTACTCTAATAATGAGGGCTTCAGAATTTGCTTTCATCATAACCTGATGCTTGCAAGGTTTTTCCTTCAGGAGCTTCTTTCTGAGGCTCCATACTGATTGGGGCGAACTGTGGACCATGATTGCTTATACAGAGTGATGTGCCCACATGCATACACACAAGGGTCTTTGCAGTACAAGGTTCAACAGGAGGTGGTATATCATTAGAGGCCTCACTGTGTAACTGGAAGTTTCTGTCCCACCCAGTCCCACAACCATTCAATCCTAAATAAACAGAGGCTTATATCAATTATAAACTGTTTAGCCTCTTACTCAGGTTTACTGCTAATTAGCTCCTACAACTTAAATTCATCTATAATTCTCATCTATGTTTAGCCATGTGGTTTGGTACCTTTTCTCAGTAAGGCATTCTCATCTTGCTTCCTCCGTGTTTGACTTACAACGGACTCTCTGCCTTTCCTCTTCCCACAATTCCCCTAGTCTGGTTGCCCTGCCTATACTTCCTGCCTGACTACTGGCTAATCAGCATCTATTAAGCCAATATGAATGACAAATCTTTATAGTGTACAAGAGCATTACCCCACAGCACACTTGTGATCTGGCCTCAGTTCCTACAAATCTTAGGAGGCAACCTAAGTCTGCTCATTAGAGACACTGAAAGCAAGACTTAATGATGTCACTCTGTTGCACAACCTGGTCATCACTGGCCGTGATATCCTCTACCTCCCATGTACCCTGAGGAAGCTATTGGATTTGAGGCTAGGCCCATACCAGTGCTAGCTGGGGGAAGGAACAGAGGCCCCAGCATCCGTAGCATTGTTTGCTTTCATGCAAATGTGAACACCAACACACTAAAGAGCAGGGGGTGTGGGTTTGAATGTACTCATGTGTTTGGATGACTGCAAAGCAAGTAAAGTGAGCATGCAAGGGGAGTGAAAGAGAACAAAGTGACCGTGTGCAAAGGAATGTGTTCACGAGGGGAAGTCTGTGCATGCATGGAGTGGTGACGGCAGCCAGGTCTACGCCAAGTGCCTCCCGCTGGTTTCCAAAACCAAGAGGGACTAAGTGCCAAGGAAAGGACAGGGGATGCAGAAGGAGGGAGTGTGTTTTCTGATCTTTGTGCATGCTCACGAGATCAGGGTGCAGTCCCAGGGGAGACCCAAAGAGAGTAAGAGAAGAGCTAGTGTGTCTTTTAGTTGCCAGGGAGCTTGTATGGTGCATGAAGGCTGGTGGAGCTGCAGAGCCGAGCGAGCTGAGCATGCAAGAGGAAGAAGATATGCAGGTGTGTGTCCTCTGAAGGTACGTGTCCACCCCCACAGGGCCCTGTGAGTCTGAGGCAGGCCACGTGCTTGGGTGACTGTGTGGGCATGCGCATGTGTGTACGTGAGCATGCGGCTGTGTCAAATGAGAACAAACACAAGTGTGTGAGGAAACGTGGGAGGACCCTGGAGGGTGTGAGCAGCCTACCCGCTCTGAAGGCAGCTGTGGGCTTCCTAGGTTGCTGGCGATGTCTAAAGACATCTTCACTTCAGGAAGTATTATCTAAGAGGTCTGTATGACCTGGCTGATGCTAGCTCGGGTCTTGGTGACCGAGGCTCTGAGTGTGATCCATGCCCCGCTGCTCTGAAGTTTGTGTGGGAATGAATGAGTCATCCTGGCATGGCTGGCCCTCGCTCTGCCTGTGTCTTGCCCAGCAGGGAAGGCAGCAGGGAGGGAGAGAAACTACTGAGGGCTGTATTCTTATACCATTATTATCTTTATGCGATTGCTCACAGTGTCTATGGACTCTTCTAGAGGCCCAGCACCCCAGTGCTCTTGGCCTCTATACCTCCATTTGTTTTATGTCCACGTTTCCATTTAAGTCAGCAGATCTGGATGACCAGCCTTTGTGGCAATCTGCTCCACACTGGGCTCAGGTCCACACAGTCACAATGCTAAACTCCCTTCCAGTCCTTCCCCACGCCCCTCGGCTTAGTTTTTCATCTTCTTCTATAGTCTTCCCCACTGTTTGCCCCATGACGCCCCCTCTCCTTGTTTGTTGCCTGTCTTCCCTTTACAGTGAACACTTACGTAGCACCACTGTGTGCCAGGCTAGTCTCCCAGCTCTCTATTAATTCACCGAGCCATCCAAAAATTCCGTATGGTACTGAAGATCAATCCTGACACTTTATAGATAGCAGGGTCCAGGGAGGGGAAATGAGCATCTCACTGATTAGTGACTGAGTCAGGTCTAAGACCTGGGGCCCTACTTTTTCTCTTCTTTAAATTAATTTATTTAATGTGCATGGACGCTTGTTTGCATATAAGTTTATGCACTCCATGCATGCAATATTCACGGAGCAACTGGAGTTATAGATAATTTATGGGTGCTGAGAACTGAACCTGGATGCTCTGTGCTTCTCCAAGGTGAGCCATCTCTCCAGGCTTGAAGCCCACTCTTCATACATAATACAGTCCTGTGGGGTAGGCACTCTCTCAGCTAGTGAAGCTCCTGAATCTACTGCAGTGCCAGCCAGATGCAGGCGCTCAGTTAATGGGGAATAAATGAAGACATGGCTCAATAAACGGTGGGCAAGGAGGACACAGAAGTGAGACAGACAGGGGCTTGCCTTAAAGAGCGCATGGTCCTAAACAGACAAATAATTATTACAATACCACATCTGCCCGGCAGCATGGGTGTCTAGCAGGCGTATACTTTCCTGGCCCTTGGCAGACAGGGCTTTCTAGAAGAAGTAGGACATAGAAGGAGACAGACACAGTGACACTGCCTTACTCCTCTCTGGGGACAAACACCCTTCACTCTTTTCCCCTCTGCAAACAACACTGACTCTCCAGAGACGATGGAGGTAAGAACAGGGTAGTGGTGAGGACACAAGCTCAGAAATGGCTAGCTGACTGGGCCTTCCCTTGCCAAACATCATCTAGCTAAGGGAATTTGGGAAGGAAGCCCAACTTCCCCGGGCCTTGGTCCTGTCATCTGTAAGATGGGGGCAGTAAATGATACCAACTTCCCGAGTATTGCATAAGGCAGGCAAGGTGCCAGCTTCAACGGAGATGACTAATCTCCTCTTCCATTCGACATTGTTTGCCGGCTCTAGGGGAGGAGATGGAATTAAACACATCGTGCTTCCTACTGTAACCTCTCTGCTGTGGCTCTGTCCCATTTTCCAGAATTGGCTCAGCACAGAGCTTGTTGTGAACCTTCATTAAGGCAGGGACTGTGTTTCATCTCCCTGCATATCCCCAGCACCCAGGACAGTATCCGAGACACGGTAGGTACTCCATAAATGGACTTGGTGAACAAATGAGTGGTTGCATTTCTTCTTGTGAAGATTCATAGTCATATTCATGTTGCCATTATTTCCATTTTCAGAGGAAGGGCTGGTGGCAGGTCCAGAAAGGTTAAATGACTCGTCCATAAACACAGAGGCTGGAAATAGCCTAGTCAGACTCAAATGCCAAGTCCCATGCTCTTTTCTCCCCACCATGCTCCTCCCTGGGTTCCTATACATTATATCCTACTTTCTGTGGGTATTTTCTAGCCAGTGGGGCCATCTCTGGTTGGAGAGTCATCTCTGAATCCTATGACTCATATCTGAATCACAGAAGTGTTTAATAGTTGAAAGGAACTTTGACGTCACTGAGACCTCCCACCCACTGTGGAAATTTCCTCTCCATGGCTTGTCTTCCAATAGTTGAATGCCTCCAGTGATGGAACACTCATTTCCCTCCTCTGGAATCATCAGCTCTATGACTGGACCATTGTGAGAGTCAGAAAGTAAGTTCTTCATCTCGTGGGCCTAGATCTTCTTTATGTCTCTGTGTTGGGCTTACATCATACTCCTAAAAATATGCAGAACAGATCTGCTGTCCCCCAGCATACGGTGGCCCTCCAGACACTCAGCTTTTATAACCTTCGGAGAATTCTTTCTTTGCAACTAGCTCCCTGGTCCTTGCCAGGATGCCTCCTAAGCAGAGCATCCATTCCCCACCAGCAAAAACAGGGGCTCACGGTGTGCAATGGTGCCCCTGCTGGATGAGTGGGGAACTGCGCCAAGGGCTCAGGCTGCTGGGGGAGCCAGGGAGACGGGAAGGGTGGGCAGTGGATCCTGTAATTGCTTATTTTGAAGCCACTGCTTCCGAGTCTCATCTATTTCTTTTCAATGTCAACCGTAAATGTCACACGGAGACTGCATTTTTAAGCGTCTTGCCTAGAACGATCGCGAGGTTTCTCAGACGCCACAAGTTTGAGGTTTCCAAGTTCGAATTCAAAAGGATATTTTTCAAACAAACATTTGGGTGGAGGATATGAAAATGTAGGCACACAAAGGTATGGCAAATTTCCAAATGTTTCACTTGCCTTTATTTTGTAATATTGCCACAACAGACGTTTGTTATAAGAAAAAATAATTAAAACATATAAAAAGAAAATAGAACCCCTTTTTACTGTCTTTTCCACTCTATTCCTTTTAATGCCGTTTATTTTGACCAGGAATATGGTCTCCAACTGGTGGGCCATGCTGCCACTCTGTGGGCACACTGCCCTGGCTGTCTCCATGGTGACAGCCATGGCAGGGGTGCAGGCAGGCAGACTCCCACATCTGTGGGCACCTGGACTCCAGCTTCAGGTTCTGACTCCCAGCCAGGTTTCTCTGCAGGACTGACAGGCAGCTCTGCGGGCTGTTGGCCACCCTCAGCTCAGACCCTATCACCTGGTTTAGATTTCTTCCATTGCTCCCGAGGCCTGCACTGACACTGGTCAGCTGCTCTCTCTCCATGCTAAGCTCCCTGCCAACTTTCTTCTTCCTCTCTCCCTCTGAGCACACCTTCAGATGTCTGTCCTTACTCTCAGAGGACACAGAACTTCCCTAAATGACCCTAGGACAGAAAGACACTGAGGGTTTGAGAAACAAAGCCCCATCTATACAGAGACTTTAGAACAGCAACGTCACAGGCAACCGGACTTCTAATTCTGTGTCAGCTGGTACCCTCTTTCTCCACTCTGAGTTCCTGGGTCACAGGAGTGCTGAGACTTACCCGACAGCCTCTCACCACAGCACATGTCCAGGGCCCCTCCCGTGGAGTCATCAGCAGCCTGGTTCTCTCTCTCACTCCTGCAGTGGGAGAGAAATTGTTGTCAGAGGATACTGGTGGTCCAAGATCAAGAGTCCCAGCCTCCAGCGAAGACGAAAAGCTGCCTCCCTCAGTATTCCCTCAGTATTCTTTTGATTACCTCCACCTCATCAGGGGACCAAAGGGGACAAGAAGCCTCTTATGGCATCAAGCTGTAGAAGAGAGGCAGGGTTTTGTCATCATCACCGCCACCACCACCACCACCATCGCCACCGCCGCCGTCACCACCAGACTGGCTCACCTTTTAGAGACTCTGAAAACAGAGACCTCACCATGATCTCATGAAACAAGGCTCATCAAACAAGGCTTAGAAGGTTTATGGGACTTGTCCAAGGTCTCATCAGAGTGAAGCTGGGTTTGAACTTACACTGGAGAACTCTAAACTCAATACTTATACTGTACTATTCTGCACCCAATTCCTTTGTTAGTGGTGATGACGATGACAGTGATGATGATAATGGTGTAGATATGTGCATGTTTGTGCCATGGTGTGCATAAAGAGAGGAAGTTTCATGAGTCACTATGTGGGTGCTGAGAATTGAAGCCTGGTTCTCTGCAAGAACAAGTGCTCTGAACCACCCAGCCATCTATCCAGCCCCCAGAAAACCCTATTTCTAGCCCATCAGGGTCCCCAATAGACTGCCCTAGGGTCTAATTTTCTTTCTTCACACAGTGATCTGGAAAAAGCTTGCTGGAAATCAATTAGATTACAGAAAGTGTCTTCAGACTCAGCAAATCTGGAGGGCAGAACTCCATGGCACTTACAGAATCCCCTGCTCTGGCAATGCAGGTGTGTGCCCCCAATGTTTCTGGCTCCATTTCATGCCTGACTCTTGGCTGGATCAGGGCTGGACCACACAAGTCAGGCTGTGTCTATCGGAGAATCATCCTTCTTGTTTACTCTGCATTCTGGGAGTCTGGGATCTGTGCTTCTGTGGTTGAGTCATGGCTGTGGCCATGCCCCGAGAGAAGGATGGCAGAGGACAGTAGCCTCAGAGTTTCTTAGTCCTTCCTGTTCTGGCTCTCTTGATGGAGAGCACATCCATTAAGACTAGGTCCCACCTCTTAGTTTAACCAGGAGAACTGGCAGCTGCATAACCTTCAACGCAGACTCACTAGCCCAAACTCTAAGCAGTCTCAAAGGTCAGCAGCCTCTCTGCCCACCAGCCCTGCAGTGTGGCCTCTCATTCATCCTACAGCCTCTTTTAGAAACATTACAGAATTCAATAGTAAGGGCAAACAGGCCAGGATAGGGCTGGCTCTTCCCACGCTGGTATCTTTCGCTCTCAACTTGCATTGTCTTGTTTTATTCCCCCCCCCCCCCCCACACTCTAACTGTCAGCATCTCTGAGAATCCCGAGTCTAGAGACCAGATGACTCAGAGACAGAGGGACACTTCCTTCAAGGCATCCCTGCTTGCAAGTGTGGTCTTTACCTAATGGTCTTGGGCATCCATTCAGTCCGGCCCTCACAGCAATCTCCAACATAGTGCCAAAGTCTATCACTTACATGGCTGTGAGGTTCCCAATCTGCACACAGGATGGGACCGCCTTGAGCTAGCACCAGCTCTTCAAATTCACCACTTAACCTCCCTCGGAAAAATACTCCCATAGCATCCCGTTTCACTAAGACCAAAGACAAACATGCTGAAATTCAGCTAAGTAGATTATTTCTCCTTCAGCATTGTCTTCTGTCTTTCCTGCCCTTGACCGCTACTTGGGGCACTTTGGATGGGCTCCTTCCTGCACACACCTCTGCATTCACATTGCTCGGCCTGGGTTGTGCATTCATCTATACTTGCTGGGATTTTTTTTTTTTTATTCAGCACTCGGCACAGTTAGGAAGTCTATTTTAATTGATGCTTGCTGGATCAACATCATTGCCAGCTGTTAGGATACAGGCTGCAAAAGGGCAATGACTTTTCCTTTTACTAAGCTTGTATCTTCAAAGCCCAGCTCAGTGCCTGGCTTATAGGAGGAGGTTCCACAGACAAAGAACTGTAGAAAAAGATAGTGGCACTGCAATGTGCTTCAGAAAACATCAGCTACCATGAGCAGCCATAATCTGAGCCACTTTATGGGTGGGTCTTTGTTAAGCCACCTGGAACCGTCCTCAACAGCTGGCAGGGAACCATGGATCTCAGAGACCTTTCATTTCAGAGGAGGGTACTGAAGCGGGGTGAATGCAAAAGTGGGGGCCATAGGGTTTGGGTTTGAGAACCCTCTCAGTCCTGAGCTTGTTTTTACTATAAGAGCTCCCCTGGATGGAGGATACCCCAAGACAGTGGCCCATGATGGGGCAGAAAGGTAACCAAGGCATCTGGAAGGAGACCCACATATGACTCATACCTGCTTTCACACCCCAGCCACGTGCAGAATAGCTCAGCACTGCGTGTGTGCAGTGGACGCTATAAATAAGCTTCCTAGAAAATGACTAATTTCATAATCAGAAGAGCACAGAGAGTAGCACCTCAACACTGTGGAGGAAAATGGAGCACGGTGTGGTTGTGCCCTGTGGTGGATTCCAGCTCTCACCCTACTCCATCTCAGAGCTGTGTGTCTAGGCGGTGTTAGGTGTGTGTGTGTGTGTGTGTGTGTGTGTGTGTGTGTGTGTGTGAGAGAGAGAGAGAGAGAGAGAGAGAGAGAGAGAGAGAGAGAGGAGAGAGAGTCCAGCCCCCACCCTTTCCCTTCTCAGAGCTGTGTGTCTAGGTGGTGTCAGGTGTGTGTGTGTGTGTGTGTGTGTGTGTGAGAGAGAGAGAGAGAGAGAGAGAGAGAGAGAGAGAGAGAGAGAGAGAGAGAGGAGAGAGAGTCCAGCCCCCACCCTTTCCCTTCTCAGAACTGTGTGTCTAGGTGGTGTCAGGTGTGGGGGGGGGGGGGCGGGGAATGGTCCATTCACACAGCACAAGAGAAGCCCTGTCTCTGGGTATTGCCTTTCTGTTTGCCCACCAGGAGCAGAAATAGCAGCTTGGAATGGATTGCTGTGGGCAACCCTCTCCTCCTCCATCCCTTATCACCTGGGAAACATTGGCTAATGTCTCCCGTGTCAACAGGCAGCAACTCACTCAATGGCTTCCCACTGCTGCTCTGAGATGCACAGAGCCTCAGAGATGATGGGTGCCTTCAACTTGCGTTTGCCAAGCACTCCTGTGAGCAAGGCTTACGACAGTCCCGGCAATACAATGCCGAGCAAGCCAGGGCCCTTCTCATCTGAATGAAGAGTTGGAGATGCCAACGTGATTGTGCTCTGGCATCTCCTTTAACTGATTTCTGTATATGGGGCAGAGTTCCCCCCAAGTCTGTGGGAGGAGGAAGTGCCCTCCAAAAGGAAGGCGTGAGCTACTTCGGAAAGGATGTTTCTAGTAGGTGATTGGTCGCCAGAGTAAGGACTTGGCCAGTACAAGTGCTACACTTGGGGCACCAACTGGAAATAGGCTGGGCAGAGAGATGGGAAGGGAGGTGAGGCTTAAGGGTCAGCAGAGGCACTAGAGCAAAAACATCTACCATAGTCATGAGCTCTGCCTCTTGGGTGGGGTGCCTTTCTTGCATTTGGCTGCGTGGCCTCCCAATGCCAGCATGGGCTTGGGAGGTCTGCAGCAGAGGGGACGGGGAGGTTAGCAACACAGACGGAAGGAGGGGGCATTGGATTCAGCAGGTGGCATCTGGTCATAAAGTCTGCATAGCCTAAAATCTACTGTTTATTTATTTAGTTATTGATTAAAACAGCATCACTCACCTAGCTCCCTCAGACTTCATTCCCAAGGTATCCGGGTAGGAAAAAGTGCCATCTGGGGCCAGGGCCAGGAATTTCCCTCAGGAAAAAGCAAACTATCTATGTAAAGAGAAAGAGGCCAGCTTCAGAATACCCAGATGGAGAAACGAAGGCACAGAGAAGTAACTCAGGTCACACAGGGTGGGAACCATTGTTTGCAGGTAGTTTCACCAAATCCTGAAATCTTGTTAGGCGCTACCAACCCTCTCATCTTTCTTCCCCTCGTCACAGGAAGGAGCCCATCACGCCTGTGTCACGTTCCAAGGCTTCTAATAAGTAGTTTTGCCACCTGGGTTACTAAGTGTTTCTATTGTTGCCAGCCAAAGAGCCCGGAATGACGTGTGCAGCAAACTCAGGGAACAGACAGGCTCTGCACCCAGGACTCCCAATGCCTAGTTCATGCTATTTCCATCCCAGCAAGCTGCCTACCCTCCTGGCCCATCTGTCCACTGTCCAGCCATCTGTGCCCTCGTCTGAGCAGACCACAAACTTGGGAGAGCACTGGATCCCGAAGAAGGGGCCTGAGTGTTCGCTGGCTGAGGTGTACTCAGATGAACGACTTCCCTTTCATTCCATTCTGTGGGTGGCATTGTGGAGCGCGGGACTAGCTGAGACCCAAGGAAGGCAGGATGGAAGGAGCTGGACATGCTCAGCTAAGGGGCTTGGCAACTTGGGTTTCTCTCTTTTGAGTCTTAACATAAGGACTGGCCCATCCATTTCTTTAAAGTGTATTTACTTCAAACAGCTACTGTGTGTCAACCATGCAAACACAGCAAACACAAGCCTCTCTTGCAGGATGCAGGTAGGAAAGAAGCCAGGCCCACGTCAATGTCTGATAGGAAACGTTCAGGGTTCCCTGGTGTACTATCAAGGCCCCAAACAAGGTAGAGGAGTCGTAAGATTGACGGGTGAGTGGGAGTGGCTGTGGGATGGGAGTGGCTATGGGATGGGAGTGGCTATGGGATGGGAGTGGCTGTGGGATGGGGGTGGTGTCCAAGCAGAGGAGGTCACGTGGAGTTGAGAGAAAGCGGGGAACATTCATGAGGGAAAGAACACCAGCCTGACAAGACAAGCATGGAAAGGGAGGGAGGAGTGGGACGGGATGATGGCCTGAGATGCGTACTGGTGCCGATTTCCTCCTCATTTTCCTTCTCCTTATACTCGCTTACAGGGGAAACATGACAGACACGTCCTAGGAACCTTGAAGATTCGGCTGTAGATTCCCAAAGCCATGTTCTCTGAGAAGCTGTCCTTTATGGTTTTTGTGTCTTGAGGAAGATGGATTCCCCTCTACATGGAATCTTCTGGACAAGGAAGAGGTGTGGGTGGTGAGGATGTGGAGAGCTGTCTTCATCCCAAGAAAGGTGACACGGCCACTCTCAACCCTGTGTACGCATGTCTGCACGTGCAACTGAGAGAGTGTTCTCTCCTTCTACCAGGTGGGTTCCAGGTATCAAACTCGGGTCATTGGGCTTGGTAGCAAGTGCCCTTGCTTGCTAAGCCTCACTGACTCCTAAGTTCTAGTTTACTTTTTAGTTCCCCAGGGGCTATCACATAACCTAGTAAAATAGCAGATGCCCAGAAACTGTGTAGGTGACCAACAAAGATACGATGGAGGGGGAATATGAGGGCAGTGGTGTGACGGGCCAGGGCATGCTTCTGAAGGTCTCAAAGCCCTGAATGTTGACTAGCTGCCTGGTTTAGCTTCAGGACAAATGAGATATCCAAGGACTATGCCCATCCTTGGAGACAATGGAAGGGAGTACTGTTAAGCCTGCTGTTGTCTATGGTTTGGCCAAGTGGCTCAGGCTGAACTCTATCTTCTTGCTTCCACAGTGATCTGAGGCTCGGGGGCTGCAGAGAGACACCCAAACCCCTACTTGGTTAGATAGGAACAGTGGACACACAGAGGTTCTCTGCTGGCCTTGGCCACCACGCAAGGACTAGGAAGCAGGGGCCAACTGTGCAAGCAACATGAAGAGACACCAGAGGCTCATGGATGTGGCTAAGGCATCTTGTCCTGATTCCATCTTTAGCGTGAGGGTCCATAGCCTCCCTGGGACCCAGCTTAGGACTTGGGTGATGGAGGAAGGTCATTGGTTAAATAAAAAGAAGCTGCTTGGCTCTCATTGGTTAGGAGATAGGTGGGAGGAGTAAACAGAACAAAACGCTGGGAGGAAGAGGAAGTGAGGTCAGACTCCACAGCTCTCCTCTCCGGAGCAGACGCAGGAGAGACGCCATGCTACCTGCTCCAGGGAAGACGCACGCTATGAAGCTCCGACCCAGGATGGACTTAGGCTAGAATCTTCCCGGTAAGACCGGTGCTATACAGATGATAAGAAATGGGCTAGTCCAGGTGGGAGAGTTAGCCTAGAAGATGCTAGGTAGATGAGCCAAGCAGTGTTTAAATGAATACAGTGTCCGTGTAATTATTTCGGGTAAAGCTAGCCGGGCAGGCGGCTTGGGGTGTTGGGGACGCAGCCCCGCTGCCGCCGCCAATATTACTACACTTGGGGATACTAGCCTCTCCTTCCCTGAGCTACTCCCGATCTTCAAAATCTAGATCCTCTGTTTCTCACAGCTGATGACAATGGAAATCAGGAGGAGTTGCCCAGAGAGGGGAGAGAAGCAGGCAAAATCAGTATTGTTCTTCCATTCTCCATGCCCTAAGAGGGAATGGTGGCAATGGCACAGTTTCAGGCCCTTTGTTGAGCATGGCATGAGGCATTTGGCCTAGAAGGAACACACTGTTACTTTACTTTTCCAGAAAAGAAAATAGAGATTCTGCCAAGTGAAGTGACCTGCCCAAGATCATACACAGTTACAGATCTGTCCCCATTACCCACATTCCGAACTTTTCACTCCCATGTTCTAGCCCTGGGTATCAACCTTATTCAGAGATAGGAAGAGGACACATTCTAGCAGGCGCTGGATGATAATGGTGACCAAGCTCCACCTGTGCATAGACGGAGGCACGCACAGACCAGAACCTACTAATTCTTGGCTCTAGTCACAGGGTGATAGGATCTGGATATTCATAGCCTGTAATAGAAACGAAAGGTGTAAAACGACAACAACACCCCCTCCAAAAAAAAGATGATGTTTATGAATGGGCCTATCCCCCAGGTTTCAACTTTGCAGCTGTCAAGGTTAAAAGAGGCCGTGGCAGAGTGGCAATGGCTCAACAGAGGACACTCACAACATCAGGGAATTCAGGCCATGGTCCAGAGAGGCTGGGGAAAGGCTGCTGACCAGGTGTGGTGAGTGAACCAAGCTGAGCCCCTGTTGGTGGAATCTGAGTCCAGCTGGGATCATTGGGCAGTACGACCATCCACACAGCTGGATGGACCTCTGTGATTAGGAATGGCGTGTCAGGCAGGGACTCTAAGGACAATTGAAGGGCTGGAGGGTTCAAAGCTCATCTGGTCTATCTACCTGTGCTTTCTAAGACTTTGAAAACATTCCATTCTGCTCCCCCCTCCCCAGGTACACAGTTTAATTTGTAAGGAGGAAACAGGCAATCACAAATGTGAAGGTGTGATCACACCTCCCGTGGGGGTGCTGATGCTTCCTCTACTTAGATTCTCACCCCATCTCCGAAGCCTTGGAAATGCACCTTCCTCTCTGCTGGAAAAGTCCCTGTATCTTTCTGCCCGGAAAGCACGAATTTCCCCTTTAAGAGAAATGGGGACTGTTTACGGAGAAGAAACAGGCCAGCAAGGTGTGTGTGGGGGGAGTAGGGAGGGTAGTGGGGGGTAAGAATAAAATAAGATATCTATTTATGAAAATGACATATTTCATGCTAATAAAAATTAAAGACCCTGTTCAAATATCACTTTTTCAAGAATTCCTGCTGACTCCCCCAGAGAGCCTGGTATCTACTTTCCTGGTCTTTCCCTCTGTTCTGTGATCAATGTCCAGGGTCCTGCCTTACTGGGAAGACTTGTACCCAGGGCTATGGTGGGGTCATCATGGCCTCCTTTTGACTAGGTTTTACTGTGTGCTGGTCCCACACCAAACACATCACCTCCTTTCTCCTTTCTCATTCTAATCCCAGGGAGAAAACAACATGCTCCTTCTACATATGTGTCTGGAAAAGAGAGAGATGAGAGAGAGATGGAGAGGGAGAAGGAGAGGGAGAGGGAGAAGAAGAGGGAGAGGGAGAGAGAGGGGAGAGGGGAGGGGAGGGGAGAGAGAGGGGAGAGAGAGGGGAGAGGAAGAAGAGAGAAAGAAGGAGGGAGGGAGGGAGAGAGGAAGGAAGGGAGGGAGAGAGGGAGGGAGGGAGGGAGGGAGGGAGGGAGGGAGGGAGGGAGGGAGGGAGGAAACACACCTGGCAAACAGCAGAGCCAGGCTTTAAACTGTTTCAGCCCCAGAGTCAGGTTCTATTTGAACCGCTTGGTTTATGGTCTCAGATATGGGTGTTCCTTTTTAATCTTTATCCAGGCAATTGTTCAAAAAGTAGTTCTAAAAAAGTAAATAAGTCAAAATGAGCTAGAGTTTGAGTGTTGACAAGTGGCTTTAAAATCACCACAAAAGACGCAAATGTAAGCCTCTGGTATCTCTCTACAAATTAGGGCTCCCAGCTGCCTGCCTGATTTGGCCAAGATGCCCAATTCCCAGGTTCCCATTTCCTTACCTGCTACACACTTTAGACGCAGAGGGTTGATATGAAACTTACGTGAATTTTGGGTTCTATACAAGGTTTTTATATGAGATGCGCATAAAATGTTCAGGATGTGATTCTATCAGCCCCTAAAGACTCCAGCTGTTGAACAATTTTCAAAGGTAATTGCATAAATGACTAACAAATAATGGGGAAAAAATGTCTACATCTTTAGCCAACAGAGAAATGCAAGTTATAGCTGGAGGTACCACTTCACTCTAATCAGAACGGCTATCTTCAGAAAACCAAACAGCATACTCCGGAGAGGATGCTGGGAAAGCATCTCTTTTATACTGCTGCTGGGGATGTTAGGTTAGTGCAGCCCCTAGAGAGTATGACGGTTCCTCAAGAGGCTAAAAATAGAGCTTCCATACGGTTTACCTATACCACCCCTAGGCGTTTTCCCAAAGAAATCTAAGCCGGCAGATGATGGGACTCCGGCACACTCAAATTATGATGGCCCTGTGCACAATACTCAGGTATGGAATCATGGGATCAGCCCAGCTGTCCTTCAGCAGCTGAATGGATAAAGAGGGTGGTGTGTGCATGCTATGGAGTTTCATTTGGCTGCGAAGAATGAATTTATGTCATTTGCTAGAAGAAGGATAGAACCAGAGCCAGACTTAGAAAGATAAATACCACATTTTCTCTAATAGGTAGGATATAGATAAATAAATAAATAAATAAATAAATAAATAAATAAATAAATAAATAAGGCAGCCAGGCAGTGGTGGTACACACCTTTAATCCCAGACCTTGGGAGGCAGAGGTAGTTGGGTCTCTGAGTTTGAGGCCAGACTGGTCTACAGAGGGAGTTCGAGAACAGCCAAGACTATAATAGAGAAACCCTGTCTGGATAAACAAAACCAAACCAAAAACCAAGCAAACAAAAATCAACTCAAAAATGGAAGTAAGACTAAGTGGGAAGAGGAGGAACATCAGGAGAAAGGACAGGGACAAGAGCATGGCAGGAGGCTGAACATGATTGAATACATTGTGCACACATACGATGGAAATGTCATAATCACACTGGCTTGCAGATATAGACTGCTTTGTGAAAGGAGGGAATGCCAATTGTTATTCTGATGTGTGAGGCTGGGGGTGTTCTCCAATGGCTACAGCCCCTTTTCCTCCCATACAAGTTCTGTGGCGATTCAAAGTGAGTCCTGAATCCAGCACAGCAACAGGTTTCAGTGACAAGACCCTTCTTTGTAACATTTGCCGATACCCATGGTGTAAATGCTGCCGCTGTGCTGTGGGGGCTATTCTTGTCAGCTTGACTATGTCTGTACTTAACTACAACCTAGAAACGGAGCACACATTTTCATTCAAACCACCACAGCGGGTGACACCATCATCCATTTGTAGAAGCTGAAAGAAATTTTGGGAGATTTAGCATCTGACATAGAGGTCACTCTGGCCAATACAGAAGACATGGAGATGCCTGGTCCTGGGCTCTGGAGAGTGAATTCTTTTATTATTGTGTTCTGGAAACAGCTGCATTCCTGGGGCCCTGGGCGGCCTTCAACAGACATCTCAATCAAACATGACACACTGGCAATCCTGTGGCCACCCACCTTAAATCAAAGATGGGAAAAGGATGGATTTACATGCTGAAATACTGTATCTTACCACCTTTTCCCTTTACAGTTCTAGGCTGATGTTTTAATGTCTCTGAGGCTCAGCAGATGTAATGGGAGCTTCAGGGCGGCGGTGAAGACCAGGAAGCAAGTCACGCGAATGCTAAGTAATCCTGAGGTAGACACCCTCGCTGTTCCCATTGACCCAGCTCAGAGGGTCACCTCCAGTCTTCCTCTGAGGCAGGGGAGACAGACCTCTAGGGTTTTTTTTTTTTTCCAGTTGCCATCAGCTACAAAAGTCAGCCTTCCCTTGCCTCAGGCTCTGCCAGGGGTCTTTGCAGCTGAAGAGATCTGCAGGCTGAGAAGGGCTTGCCAGCCAAACTCCTTCTCTCTCCTCTGGAGAGCCCTGGCTGTTTCCAGACCCTCAGTCAGACCAGAGACCTGGCGAGCAGCAGGTAAAAATAAGTGGATTCTCTATGAGAAACGGGTCCCTCCCCAGCCATGTTCTCTCCTGCTTCTCAGCCTCTGTCTCCTATGCTTCTTGTTTGGACCAGCTCTCCAAGCTGTGGCCTCCAGCCCTCTCTTCCAAGTCCCACCTCAGTGTGTGGCTCCTCCTCGGAGGCTGCTGCATGCAACCTGAGCTCTGACTGAACTCTTTCTCCAGTGTTCTGGCGGTCTGGGGCCTGGTAACACCCCACACTAGGGCTATTCCCTGGCTCTTCTGTCCATGACTACGGCTTCTATGAGTTGTCCAGGTGAAGAAGGAACAAGGGATGGGTTTCACTCCGTGTAGGAGAAGGTGCAGAGAAGAGAGGAAAGGCAACGCCACGAGCCCTCAGTCTTTCCCCGTGCACTCAGGTTTAGAAGGAGATGGGAAGGAAGGACGTGGGAGAAGATGAAGGAAGGAAGGAACAAGGAGAGAAAGAGGAGGGAAGGGTGGCTTTTGGAGACTCAGCATTTGGCATGGCTGGTCAGATCATGTTTTAAGGCTTTCTGTAGATTATTATCCTGATTATGTAACCCAGGGCTCCAAACAGGCTCCTTCTTGAAAACCTTTGAAGTTCACCTCCTCCAGGCAACTCTGCTTGACTAGTCTCTGCTTCCCTATGGCTTCCTGAGCTGCAGAGCTTTTCTTGGGCCAGAAGTCCTAGGCTGTGATTCTCGTCCGTGCTCAGAAATTAGACTTCTTTTCACCACGTTCCTGTTAGTAACTTCAGAGAATGTCCTGAGATACATTTGTAGCTTATTTACAAATTTTTATATACATACGATCATTTATTTGTTTGTGTGTATGTGTAGGTGTGTGTGCGTGTGCACACACACAACACGGTCTGCTTACAGAGAAGACAAGTTTTGGAGCCATATGGACTCCAGGTATAGAACTCAGGTCAACCTTGTCTTCAAAGCACTTTTATTCAGTGAGTCATCTCACTGTCTCCCTCCACTGTTATTCTTAAATTTGTGTTTTTATGTTTATTTTGTGGTCCTGATAATTGATAGGACCTCTTAGATGCTATTCAAATATAATAATATAATATATGCTATAAATATAAAATATAATAGATAATAATCTCCAGTTGCACGCACATGCATGCGCACAGACACGTATATACATAAAATGCTTATTTTTATTTTATGTACAGGAATGTTCTGCCTGTGTGCATTCATGTGTACTGCATGCATGTCTGGTGCCCATGGAAGCTAGAAGGTGGTGCTGGATCTCTGAAGATGTTATAGTTGCCATGTGGGTGCTGGCAATCAAACCCAGATCCTCCGCAAGTGCAGCCAGTGTTCTAATCACTGAGCCATCCCATCGGCTGCTGCATACTTTTTGTTTGTTTGTTTTTGTTTTTTTGAGACTCAGTTTCTCTGTGTAACCTTGGCTGTCCTGGAACTCTCTCTACACACCAGGCTGGCCTTGAACTCATAGAGATCCTCCTACTTCCTCCTCCTCCAAGGGCTGGGATTAAAATGGCTTGACTTGCATACTTGTTATTTTTCCCCTTTCTTTTATTCTTTCTCATATATTTCATCCCTACTGCAGTTTCCCTTCCTTACACTCTTCCCCCTACCCCCGCCAGTACCTCCCATTTTCCCCAGATCCATTTCTCCTGTTTCCCTTCAAAAAAGGAGCAGGCCTCCCAGGGGTATCAACCAAACATGGCACAACAAGTTACAAGAAGACTAGGCACAAACCCTCATATCAAGGCTGGATGAGGCAACCCAGTAGGAGGAAAAGGGCCCCACGAGCAGGCAAAGGAGCCTGAGACACTTGTATTCCTACTGTTAGGAGTCCCACAAGACCAGCTACAAACATATAAGCAGAGAACCTAGCTCAGACCCATACAAGTCCTGTGGTTGTCACTTCAGTCTTTGTGATCCCCTATAAGCCCTGTTTAGTTGAGTCTGTGGGCTGTGTTCCTGTGTCCTCAACCCCTCTGGCTCCTGTAATCCCTCTCACCTCCCACTTCTGCAGGATTCCCCTGGATCCTCCTGGTGTTTGACTCTGGGTCTCTTCATCTGTTTGTATCTGAACGAATCTTAGACGAAACACAGTATAACATATCCACATCTATGTAGCTCGTTCTGGAGACACGTAGCTGGTCCCAGTCTCTGCTCTCTATGAGCCTGCAATCTAGAGACTGGTGCCAGATATGTGTGAAGTGACGGCTGAGGCTGCCTAGGGTGTGTGACTGGAGTCTAGGAGGCTGCTCAGATGAGAGCTGAAAGACAAGGGGCCCCTAGGGAGCAGGGAAGATGTTTGGGGTGGGAGGAAGCAGGACACAATGGCTTGGTGAGGCCAATGGGCTAGAAGGGACCATTCAGTGTGGCTGGAGGCTGGGCATAAGGACAAGACATTGATTAGAACCTAAAGACCATTTTCCCCCTTGGGATGTAAGGCAGGTGATACTATTCTAGTTGGCAGTTAGAAATCAATACCCAAATCGATGTCATTGGACCCATTTGTGTGGGTCCAATTACACGGGTGGATCTCCAAAACTACTTTCTAATATAAAATACCACCCATGACATGACTCTATTTACATGAAGCTCTAGAAAAGAGAAAACTCTCCCACAATGATAGAAGTGGGCCTAATTATTGCCTTTGAAGGTTGGAGGGCAATGCAGCTTTTTACATCGATATCTCTTTATTGTTTTAGACTTGGGAAGAAATTTACACTTCTGATTCCATAAAAGCAAAAACATAAGAGCAGCTATATACTATGTATATAACTCACGAAGAGCTTCCTTAAAGCATACAAACACTCAGGACTGTGAAGACTCAGTAGATCATTGTACATCTGGCTGATACTTTAAGATTATATGTGAGCAATACTTAATAAAGATAGGGTAACTATAGGGTCTCATGTATCTCAGGCTGGCACTGAACTCACTATGTTGCTAAAGGATGACCTAGAACTTTAGATCCTCCTACCCCAATTCCCAAGTGTTGGGATTACTGGCATGCACTACACGCCCAGTTTATGCAGTGCTGAGAACCGGACCCAGGGCTTCTTGTATGCCAGACAAGCACTCTGATGACTCAACCACATCTCTGGCTTCACTATCTTTCTCTTTTTAATTTTGAATAGAGTCTCCCTATGTCACCCAGACTGCCTTGAACTCACTATCTTCTTGCCTCAGCCTCCTGAGCAGTGAGGTTTACAAGCCGGTACCACCAGGTCTATCTGAAAGTCTGCATGTCTTATTCTCACGACACACTGTCGTGAGAATAGGGATCGCTGTTGCCAGATTGCTTTCCTGGCCCCCACTAGAGCACAGTGATTCAAGGGCAAGGTCTTCTAGGTCACGCTGTTTGCCGAGGCTCCTATGTCCACCTTGATGCCCGATGCAGTAAATACCTGCACGCTTGAATGAATTCCACCCACTATGGTCTCTCCTGAGAGCATTCTTTTCCACCCACAGTGCCTTCAGATCACAGTAATTCTTCAGAAATGGAGGCTGCACCCATTTGTAATCTGTTACACTCTTTCTTCCTCTCTATTAACCTCCAAGATCATGCAGAGCTCACACAAAATTTACTTGTTTGAAATTAATGGCTCCTTCCTGCACCCTTCGTTCCTAAAACATCCATGGGAGGTCTCCTTCATGCCAGGCAAACAAAAATCCCCCCTTTTTTAAATAAAAGAACCCCATAGCTTCTCAAAAAGTTAAACACAGAATTACCATATAAGCCAGCAATTTCACCGGTAGGTATAGATGTACCCCCAAAGAACTAAAAGCAGGGACGTAAGCATACCCTCTCAAGCACTCCTACATCTCCTTGATCACAGCTCTCTCCCTCTCTCCATTTTCTCCAGGATCCAGCTTTTGTGTCCCATGTTTTCTTCCTGTTCCAGGATACGGAGCCAAAGCATCTGCTAGATTCAGATGGGGTTTGGACCAGGAGGTTCAGACAGTCTTTGATTCTAAGACCAAGACCACCTGTCAACTTGTTCTCCGCAAGGTGCCACCTCACAGCTGGTCTCTTGTGTTCTGGAACAGTTCATGCTGACAGTTGGCCAACACATTATCTGTCTGCTTCACACCCGGAAATCACCCGAGGGCTACAGGGGCCACAGCATCACTATCAACTGCACAAGCTAGAAGGGCTTAGTGTTGCAGTCTCCTGGAAACTCAAGCCCTAAGTTAGTAGAGGTGGGGAGACTAGGTTTGGGAGACCCGAAGAACCTCACCTAGGTCACTCAGTCATGAGCAAGTTTAGGGTCCGAGCACGATACACACCTACAGTGGTGCCAGTCCATATGAGTGCTTGGGTCATTTCTGGTGACCTTTTGTTTTTGGCATGGGACCTTATATAATTTGAAATATCCATACACACCTTGTTTAGTTTAACGCACAAAAGCTCTATATGGCTAGCTACCTTCTAGAGTCTTGCCCTTGAGACACTTGCAGATTCATTTAAATAACTAATTAGGTACCTGCAGTATTCATATTTCTCTAAATGATTTCTATGTTCTGTTGCTCTCTCTGCCTTTTGGGGATCTGTCATTTTACTGGAGATAATAATGCCATGTCCTGCAAACCTGTGCCTTTGTGCAAGAATTTAGTGTCTTCAGAATCTCTGTTAGAAACATGGTGGAGGGTGCAGGAGTTCAACAGGATAAAGTGTGAAATGAACAGAAGTAAGAAAAAGACCTTAAATGTTACCGTTATAATTGTTTTTGTGGTCATTCATATTTTTCTATTTAGTCTAAGTCATTAACAGAGTTTACAACATTCAGCCAGACTGAATGAGATATGAAGATTACTATGTTTGAGCGTGGGTGCACGAGTACCATGGTCTGTATAGAGAGATCAGAGGCCAACTTTGGGGAGTTATTTCTCTCCACCTTTACATGGGCTCCAGGGATCAATCTAAGGATGTCAGGTTTGAGTCATCTTGCTGCCCAAGATACGGGTCTTTGACACAGGCATTCAAGTCCTCTAAGTTTTTTTTCCCTCTTTTTTTAATTTTTTTTTAAATTTATTTATTTATTAAGGATTTCTGCCTCCTCCCCGCAACCGCCTCCCATTTCCCTCCCCCTCCCCCATCAAGTCCCCCTCCCTCATCTGCTCGAAGAGCAATCAGGAAGTCCTCTAAGTTTTATGAATGTGACAGTACTACAAGTTCACTATATCCTTACTATGAAACAACATATTTATGGATTCATCTACATCTAAGATATGCAATCTGATACATGAATGGCCAGGTCCAGCATTTATGCCTTCAATGGCTATATTTAGTGAGCCACCGTGTAGCACTAGGGTTGTTCTGCTGGGCACTAAGAACACAAATAGGACTTGGGTCCTCTTGGACTCGTTAACACCACTGTGTTATGGGTCTCATTCCTCAGACCTATAAGCAGCCTCCTGATGGGCCCTGTCCCCTTTCGCACACTTTTCCTTGCCTATCTCTCGTAGCCATGCAGAGCTCCTTACAAATATCTATTTATTCTTATCCCAGGCCTCTTGCACGTGCAACCTCTTCTAGAAAGTCCTGCTCTCTCAAGTCTACTCCTCACCCTGCTTTATCCTTCTCCAGAGCACTGCTCACCACCTCTAGTATTTTATCTTTGCTTAGGTTTTATTTTCTTTCCCTCCTGATGGGGCTGACGTAGGAAGTTTATCTTTTGCAACAACACATTCCTGGAACCGGAAACAAGCCAGCACATCACGGATGCTTCCATGTATCAGAGGATGGATGGATGGATGGATGGATGGATGGATGGATGGATGGATGGATGAGCTAGCTCTTGACACTATCAGGTGCTTGGCAGGCCAAGCTTTGCACCAGTAGTCATCAAGGCTCCTGTCAGTCATTCCTGCTTCTCTCAAGTCTCCTTCCTCCTCCATTCAACCTCAAAGCCTCTGAATCAAAACCAGTGTCCACATCTGGTCACTTTCAGGTTTGGTGACAATGCAGCCTCGTTGATGACAGATTCCTTTTCTATCCATTCTTGAAACCACCACCAGTTCAGATCCTTGTTAATTCCCACCTAGGCCACTGCCATCTTTTCCCATTTGAGCTCCTTCTCAACGGAAGGCCCTCAGGGCCCTAGCATCTGCCTCAACCAACCCTTCCTTGTCATGACTTGGTTTTGAGTCTTTGCCTCAGTAGGGATGTATTTTTTTCCTGACCATGTTCTAAATCCTTGACTATGTGCGCCCTCTGCTCAGGTTCTTTCCACCTCTTGGAAACACCCCACCTGTGTTCTAATATAGAAGTCATTCAGACCTAGCTCAGGTGCCCTGGCTTCCAGTAACCACCTTGGTTCTCATGAAGAAGAAATCCACTTCCTTCCAAACTCTTTCAGTGGGCTCTTTGTTTCCTTTGCTCCCTGGAGTCTTTGTGGTCTTCAGTCTTAACTGCCCCACCTACTTAATGGAGTTGATGATGTTATCAGCACCCCCGGTATGCTGTGTAGAGTGAACACAGGTGACCAGGAGTAAGGAAAGCCTGCAGACAACATGTAAAGACTAATTGTTAAATCACTCTGATAACTGCAAACCAGCTCCAGCAGGGTGTTGACACAGGCGGCTGACACGAGCTGAGCACTGAATCGAGGCATAGGTCAGCGGGGAAGAGAACTAGCTCTAGGGAGGAGGGTTGTGAAGACCTAAAAATCTCACATCCTCAAAGGGTCTCAAGCTAAGGCGCTAATGTTGTATCAATCAATTCCTGAATTGTCCCTCTGTCCTGGGAACTCTACTCAGTAACCTGTATGCATTATCCTTTTAAGTCAGGAAGCATTCCCTCACACAGTAAAAGGAGAGGAAACCAGGCCCACAGTAGTTATATAAATGTTTTCCCCTCCCTCCATAGCTCTTCCCAACACATAGTTCAGCCCTGAAAGCTATCCTAAATATTGGAGATTTTTTCTCAAGGAACAAGATTTGCAGAGGGGTCACAAGGAGCTTCGGAGCTGCACAGTGCTGAGGAGCTGGACATGGGACCGGGGACTTCCACTCTCAGGGTGGCAGCTTCCTGCACACCCCAAACCTACGGGCCATTGCTCTTTATGAAGTCTGTATAAACAGTGCCTTTTAGAAGGAGGATGCCATCTACATAGACTTCAATGTCAATGGTGGCCTCCTGGATTTGTTTTGTGGTCACCTTAGCTCTGTTCCATGTTAGCCTGCTCACCTCACTCAAGGAAGCTCCATCTTGAGACAACCTCATGCCCCTAGAGACTGAATTTGGTTCTCCTATCCCATCTGAATTCTCCAAGGCGATCAACTTCACCCTGTCTCCATCCAGTTGTGCTTGTACTCCCTGGACCCACCTCTCGGGGCATCCTTGGTCACCAGACAGTCTACTCTGCCTGGGGACACTTAACTGTCCTTGAGGGAGCTCAATGTAGCTGCACCTCAAGCTTCCCCAGAAGTTTATGCTCTACTATGTTCATAGCAGCATTGTTTGTAATAGCCAGAACCTGGAAACAACCTAGATGCCCTTCAATGGAAGAATGGATGAAGAAAGTATGGAATATATACATATTAGAGTACTACTCAGCAGTAAAAAACAAGGACTTCTTGAATTTTGCATGCAAATGGATGGAAATAGAAAACACTATCCTGAGTGAGGTAAGCCAGACCCAAAAAGAGGAACATGGGATGTACTCACTCATATTTGGTTTCTAGCCATAAATAAAGGACATTGAGGGGGAATGAGTATAAAAACCAAGCACCCCAGATTCTGATGTGGCCGTACTTAATAAATGGCAAGAAGAAGGAGGAGGCATCAGGGGGACCTGGGGACCCCCACAAAGGCCTGGTTGGATGAGAAGAGGTAGATGCTTAAGGAGGGCAGAGTGACTGACTGGGGAGGGCATACAGTCAGCTCAAAGCTGGGTAAGAAGATGAAGCCTGGAATACCACATCACCTAGTTCAACTGAGGACCTAGTTCAACTCAGGCTTAGTGACTTCTGGAAGGCCTGGGACTAACACCCTGGAATCTAATTTCTGCTTCATTCTCCTCAATTACCTTTCAAACCATGGAGTGTTTACAAAACAGGGCCCTCTTTGAGGTGGAATAAAGCAAATTAAAGCACCCACTCCCAATTTTTCAAAATAGTAAGGATAGCAGGAAATGACTCGAATCTTCAGCTTCAGTTGGGGGAAGGGCCAGCATTGCCAAGATTCACCTGGCATACTCATGTGAATGTCTGGGCTCTGGGCTTTGTAGGGATTAAGTCTGATTGTGTGGGGGAATGAGTATAAAAACCAAGCACCCCAGATTCTGATGCAGGTTTTGCTACTAATTCTCTGGTGACCTTGGCCATGCCACGTAGTTGGACCTCAGTTTCCCTGTTTGTAAAATGAAGCTGGCAAATGAGTTCTTGGGCGCTAAGATCCTACCCCTCTCTCTCAATTGATCCTTAGTGAAGATTCTGACCTGAGCTTTGCAGGAGCCTGGGCCTCCTCCAGGAAAAAAAGCAATATGTCGGGGGAGGGGAATAAACCGGATTCTATTTTGGAAACGGGTGGCGGATGGCTAAAGAGTCGGGGGAAGGTACAGTTTGGTAATTAGCAGGCTAGTTCCCATTTCCATCTCCCCTCTTGGGGGTTCAGACTCTGGAGAGGCGCTACAGCCAAGAGCTGCACACCAGGTTGGGCCGCAGAGGCTCGGACCTGGACCACTATCTGGATCCCTCCCTGGAACCACGCAAGAGCGCAGAGCGCGGGGAGTGGCGGCCGCTCCCTCCGTGGTCCCCAGGGCCAACCTCCCTCCCTTGCCTGGGGACCCCACTTCCAGTCTTCCGGGCGCCCCACGGGGGGCGTGGCGGGGGCGGGCGCGGGCTCCTGGGTCCCGAGGTTTGGAGGTGTCAGTTTTGTTTCCGCCCCAGAGGGGGGACCCCTTACCAGTGCCTCCCGGCTTCCTACACAAAGGCACCCACCAAGGCGCCGCACTTACCGGCCAGAACGGGCTCCAGGCACCGGCGAGCGGACAGGCAGGCTGGCGGGAGGATGTGCGCGCGCGAGTGTGCGTGTCTGCGTGTGTCCCTGTCTGTGTGTGACAGGGGCCGTGAGGCGCTCGGTGCGTCTGCGTGTGCGGGGGCGTCCGTCTGTCGGTCTGTCCGCGGAGCCCTCAGTCCCGCGCTCCTTGCGCGTTCACTGCCCAATCGCCCCACCAAATGCGCCTAGACTGCGGAGTCGCCGGCAAAGCTGCCGGGTCTGCTTGGCACCCCCAGCCCCGGCTCCGCCCCGCCCCCGGACGAGTTTGCGCCGCTCCCCGGGAATTGCGCAGGGCTCGCCCGCTTGGCGGGGTGGGGGTGGGGAGCTCCGGCATCGCCTAAGGCTCCAGGGGAGCGCACCACAGACCCTTAACCTCGGATTCCATCTCCGGCGCCCCCTCACCCGCAGCAACTCTGCGCGGAGTCCCCACAGGCGCCGCCCCCACGCCAAGGTTGCCTGGACTGAGAGGGCGGGGGAGTGGGAGCACCGCATCCGTTTCATTCATGATTTTCTTCTCCCGGGAGCCCCAGGTCGGGGCTGAGCGACTACGGCAACCGCCAGAGGGACCCCACTAGGGTTGTGCACATTGAATCTGAAGCGGGATGGACAGACAGATAGATGAGGGTAGAGGCAAGCTAGACAAAGGGTCAGAGCTGGGATGGGGGTGTGCGTGCACGGGGGTGGGTGCTATAGGGCTCCCTGCAGGATGTCGGCACCTGCACTGGCTGAGACACAACATACCCGGGCGCTCAGGACCTGTTCTAGGACTCCGAGGAAACGCCTGACTTCCCACTCCTTCCTTTTCTGTCTTTGTAGAGCCAGAGCGGGTGGACACCTTTCTCCACCGGGGTTAGCTCTCCTGACTTAGGCAGCGGGGCAGGCACCATCTGCTTTGCTTTCATGTGGGTACCAGGGTTCCAAGGGCTGCCCTGGTGCGACATATTCCCAATCTTACCTTCTCCGGGGCTGGTTCCTGACATCTCGAGAACCCCACTGGATGCGGTAGGAGGCAGTGGACTGCACACGCAGTAGTTTTACATGGCGAAAGCGAGAGGCAGCATGCGCTACTGAAGAGGAGTCCAGTCACCGGTCTCTGTAGCTTGAGTTTCTGCGGTAGCTTCCCTACTAGTCTGGCATCCTTGGCCACCTGCAGCTGGGTCTCTACAGAGCAGTCAGAGCCATCCTTTTGAAACATGTACCAGGCTGCATCTGTCCTTTGTCGGAACTCCCGCAGTGGCTGCCCGTTGCATCCAAGGGATAAGCTTATTATAGGCTGGGAGGGTCTTCATGAGCAGGCGTCCTTTTCATGGGATAACTTCATTTCCTACCCTTCACTCCTTCCTCCCAATCTGTGACCATAACCAAGATGGCAGCCACGCAGGCACCAGGACCTCTGAATTATTAGTCTTTCTCCTCCACAAAACCACATGGGTTTCTTCCTTTCTCCTTTTACCTGTTTAATGTGCGGCTTCAATGACGTCTTTGGTGATTATCGTATTTAGAATTGCAGGCCCGCTCCCGTATTTCCCTATAGTTGTTATAACCTTTATTTTGTGTACCTGGAGGCGCTCCAGTTCCTTATGCCAGCTGCCACTTAACTGCTGCCCTGCGGTTCGCGGCTGTCACTAAACAACAGGCCATTGGCCATGCTGTTCTTTAGCCTGTTCCCCGCTCCGACTTTGCTCAATTTTCAACATCACTTATCACCTCCTCCTTGGACCCTCTCTGGCCATCTTCAGTTCATTCTCTAGGTGGCCATCTGTGTGAAATGTTACATTGGCCCGTTGTTCGGCTGCCTACAACTGCTCCCGGTTTCATCCAAGGGAGAGCTAAAGTGGTGTTTCCAGGGACACTCAGCCCCTTTACCTCCTGTCTGCTTTAGACTTTCAGAAAGTGACTTTGTTCTCCCTGATTCCCACACAGAAAGGCCCATCAGTCTGTGTCTGAAGGTCAAGAATATTGATCAGAAGGCCATACACTGGGCCTTGATTGATCTTTTTTCTTTTGCCTATGAGGGACACAGAGACAAGCTGCATACCATCTAAGGATTTTCTTTCCAGGCCATGGGGTTGGGAAGAAGGAATCAGTGTCAGACAATACTTCAGGACAATCTTCCCAGCTGCCTGGGAGTGTGGGTGGGGCGCTAAAGGACTTGCTGCCCCTCCCTGAGTGTAACAGCACCGTGGTGGACTGTCCGGACCCGCTTCCCCAGGCACGATCTGTGTGACTAGCAGCTGTTGGGTGCCTACTATGTCCACGGCAGTACCTTGTTTGTTCCCAGTGTTTAATCCTTGCGGCTACTTAGGTAGATATTTTTGATATCGGGAGGAACCACGAAGAATAAGTAACTGATTAATTAATGCCGCTTGAGAGGTGTGGTCTTTAAATGAAGCTTGTTCCAAAGTCCACACTCACAGAGTAGAGAGCAAAGCCTCTGGGGTCGGTGGCTGATGGGAGTGAAGAGAAAGAGGGCTCACTGCAGGTCAGCCACGCCCAGGTTTATAAGCCCGGGAATCACAGAGAAGCACCCCACTGGACCTGCAGGGTTTCTGTCAGTGTTGCCCATGGCATGCTGTGGTGGCGGCAGCCGCGGGAGGGAGTGGGGTGGGGTTGGTTCTTGTCTTTTCTGAGGGCCAGTGGTGGAGGTCAGGGAGCTGCCTCCTGAACTTGCAGTGTGCAGAGCCCATTCCCAGCTGTCATTGTGGCTAGTGATGCCTGTCTCAAAGAGAGATGCAAAGAAGACCCGTGAAGACCCCTCTAAAAGTAGTAGGGGCTCAGGGGCTAGGAGCATACAGTGCTCTTGCAAAGGATCTGAGTTCAACTCCAGCTCCAGGAGATCCAATACTGTCTTCTGGCTTCCACAGGCACTTATACTCATAAGACATACACTCACACTGACATAAACATAATTAAAAATATAATAAAGATAAAAAAGGAATCACGGCTCAAATGCTTTTTCTCCTTTGTTTCTTGCCGGGGTCTCTATCGAGTAGGGATACATCTCAACCAGCTTGTGTACTGTGTCTGCCGTATCCACCCCTACGAAGGCTTTTGAATTTTCATGGCCCTCTGTGGGTTACTTTGGTATAGTCACATTCATGGAAGGATTGGAAAATAATGTGTTGCTGTCCTGAATTCTATACTTTCATTTACATAGCACCTTGGGAGGTGGTACTGTTACTGCCAATCAGGAAGTAGAGGCACTGAGGGGTTCAGGGACTTTCATGTCACCACAGAGTTCAGTCATTCACGACAGTTGGCAAAGTCAACATTCCTTCCTGACCCTCTACCAGCACAGAAAGTGACCTCATCTGTTGTCTCTCTCTCTCTTTTCTGATGGGGAGGAAGGGCAGTTCTCTGAGGCCCATGGTGCTGACCTGTTAGGAGGCTGGAAGATTTAGGGGGCTAGTGCATCATTTTGTGTGACTCACTTACCCTCTCGTGACTGAGGAAGAAGGATTTGGGAAAGAGGAAGAGAGAGGAGAGGAAGCAGAGGGTGCAGAGCCGGTTGGAGAGAAAGCAGGATGTCGTTTAGTGGCTTTTGATGGGCTCTTGGGAGTCAGGATCAATATCTCTTGCTTTTGACCTCACTTGCAGTTCCGTCCATTGGTAATGAAGCGTTTTGCTTCTTTGTAAATGTTCTCCTGTCCAGATTTTTTATTTGTTTGCTTACTTACTTATAACCTACTCCAAGCCACAAAGGGTCTGAGGTGGCTTACCACAGAAGCAGAAACCATAAACAATGCCAAAATGTCAATAAGGATAAAGAACCAGGACCAAGGAAAATGTAAAGAAAATGTCGAGAGACCAGAGCGAGGCTCAATAATTACAGCTGATTTTATTGAGTTCTTCCTGTGTGCGAAGGAATTCACCTGTGTTAGCTCACTAAATTCTGAAAAGAGCTCTGTGACGTAGGTACTATTAATATCTCCAGTTTGAAGCAGGGCACTGAGGCTCAGAGGAACGGAACACCACCCACAAAGCCGTGTACCTTGTAAGGGGTAGAGCCAGTGTTTGAAGACAGTTTGGTACAGGGACGCTTGCTCTCGGCCACTGTGCTTCTCCAAGGGAAAAGGACCTTGAGTACATCCCCAGGGACCTCTAGGGTGCTGTGATGAGGCTTGGATTTCAGTTTGATCACGTTGGAAGCTAAAAAGAAAGAGCAGCCTCTTTGTAGCTACAGCTCATCTCCTTAAAGTAGCTAAAGCCTCGCTTCCTCAGTGAGGCGACCCTCCGTGACTGCCTCTCTATTGAGCTCTTCCTGCTCCCTTTGGCTGTTCTGATCTGCTATATTTTTTTCTTTTATTTTGGTTAATTTTACCTTCTAACACACTACATAGCTTGCTTATAAACTATAGTGTAATAGTACACATCTCATGTATTTCTTATGAGATTCTATAATATGTTCTAGATGAGTAAATTTATGAATTAGATAATTTATTTAATTGTTACTACTAAATTTTGTAATTTTTATTATTTATAATTATGTGTGTGTGTGAGTATGTGTATGGGTATGAGAACCTTGCCCTCCTACCTGTAGAGGCCAGAGGTATTGGATCCCACTGGGGTTGCCTTGTGAGTTTGCTTGGAACTTCTCAGGTCCTCTGCAAAAACAGCACTCACCCTTAACTGTTGAACTATCTCTCCTGCCCCCAATAAAGTCAGGACTGAATGTCTGTCTTCTCTCATTGGAATGTAAGATTCACGTGGGCAAGCATCTTTACCTGTTTTATTATTGATATGCTCTAGGTGTTTGGTTGTCTGACATACACAGGTGCTTCATGAACTTTCGTTGAGTGGCGCCAGGGGAGAAATAGACCAGTAGACCTGGTTGCCAATGTATACTGCATTTGTAGTTCGTATCTCCTTCTTGTTCCCATTAATCCCTTCTCTTCTGTGAAGGACTTGAGGTGGCTCCAGCTCTCAGGCCTGATGTTGTAGGAGCTGTGGGTTGCATTCCGCCACCCCAGCTCCTGGTCGCCTGGCTAGCTTATACCCCGAAATAACAACACACAAACTGTATTCTCTTAAACACTGCTTGGCCCATTAGCTCTAGCCCTTCCTGGCTAATTCTCATATCCCGATCAACCCATCTCTAATAATCGGTGTAGCACCAGTCTTACCGGGAAAGATTCAGCATGTCTGACCTGGTGGCTTGCTTCATCACATCTGGCTGGGAGAGGGGAACATAGCATCTGAGCTCACTTGCTTTTCCTCCCAGCATTCTGTTCTGTTTACTCCTCCTACCTAATTTTCTCCTATCAGAGCCAAGGCAGTTTCTTTATTTAACCAAGGACCTTCCTCCATCAGCCTGAGAACAGGGCTTCAGGAGCTTTCTGAAGACAGACTTCTGAGGGTTTGTGTAGTCAGTGCCCTTAGCATCATTGTCCCATAGGTCACCGTTTAAAGCTCCCACAAAGCAAATGGGTGAATGAAATTCACTTCATTTTGATGGACAATAGGTACCTCTAGACAATAGGTAGGGGTTATCCAGACATCAAAACCAACAAAGGTGATCCTTTGAGGGGGCCATAAATGTCCTGATGCTATAACCTCAAGGATTTGGGGTTAGGCCTGGCACTGTGAGAGTGGAGACAGCGAAATAAAAAGCACAGCTTTTTACGTGAATCAATTGGTTTCCTGGGACAGGAGATCCTCCGGGAGTTGTATTTCTTGGCTACAAGTCTGAAGGGTGAAAAGATGACTAAGGTCCTTCTCAAACTTTCTCAGAGGATAGCCTTAGCGGAGGACAGATTGTCATGGTGTATAGGGCAGCCTTAGCGGAGGACAGATCATCGTGTATATAATTGAAGTGCATCTGTTATGATCTCCCGCCCCTGGTCCCTACAGACTAGGTAGAGAGAGCTTTTGGGGATGGCAGGCACCAACCTGTCAAAGTGAAGAGTAAGGTTACTTGGCTTCTGATTTCAGAAAGTAATATCAGAAATACTTACTCACAGCCAGGCAGGGTAATCCTAGCACCCTGGCAGTAGAGACAGGGCCATCGGGAATTCAAGGTCAGCACTGGCTACACAGCAGATTCTGGGCTACCATGGGCTATTCGAGACCCTGTCTAAAAACAATAAAAATAAAAACTAGCTCAAGTAAGTGAGAATCGAAGCTGTTTGCCTTGTGTTTAGGGTTTCTAGTAAGAATTACTAGATGCTTTATTGTGGATCTACTCTGAGGGCCTCCCCATCACAGGCCTGGTGTGTATTAAAGAACAGGCAGGTTACCTGCTTTCAGACAACTTACATTCCAGTGGAGGGAACGCTCTGGCAATGGGCCAGGTTAAAATAACAAATAGCAGGCTAATTCAGACTATGTCAAGTGCAGAGGAGAGAGAGAAAAGAGGCTGGCCATGGAGAGGATGGGACTGGAGCTAGAGAGGCACAGTTTTCAACTAGGTATCAAGAGAAGAGTCTCTAAGGAGAGCCCATCCAAGCTGCAAGAGGAAGTGGCATTCGGAGAGCAAAGGGCAGACCTCTTTCTACCAGGAATATGAAGGAGAGACGCGGGAGGAGAGGAATGCACGAGCTGGAATGTGGAGGGATGTTGGAAAGTATTTGAATTTTATTTGAATGTGTGGAAGCCACTGGAGGGGAGTGGTTTGAATAGAAAAAAAATGTCCCCCACAGGCTCAGGCCTGGTCCCCAGTCAGTAGCAGTGCTTGGAGGAGGGTAAGGAGGTACAGCCTTGCTGGAGGAAGTATGTCACTGGGAACAGGCTTTGAGATTTCCAGTTTGCTCTGCTTGGTGCTTGTGGGTGAGGTGTGATCTCTTAGCTTCCTGTTCCTCCTGCTAGGACTTCCCACCATGATGGAGTTTTATTTTTTTTAATTTTTATTCATTTTACAAACTAACCAGAGTTCACCCTACCTTCCCTTTTCCTACTATTCCCTCCCCTGCCAGCTCTGCCCCATTCCATCCCCCATTCACTCCTCTGAAAGGGTAAGGCCTCCCAAGGAGGAGTCAAACAAGCCTGGCGTGTTAAATTGAGGCAGGACCAAGCCCCTCCCCCCAATCAAGGCTGAGCAAGGCATCCCATCATGGGGAACAGGTTCCAAAAACCCAGCTCATGTATCAGGGATAGATCCTGAATCTACTTCCAGGGGCCCCTCAAACAGACCAAGCTATACTGGTGTAGGAGTTCCTTCTGTTTATGTGTTGCTTTCATTGGTTAATGAATAAAGAAACTGCCTTGGCCTAGTTGATAGGGCAGAACTTAGGTAGGCAGAAAAAACAGAACTGAATACTGGGAGGAAGAAGGGCAGAGTCAGAGAAGCCATGGATCTTCCGCCTCAGATGGACTCTGGTTAGAATCATGCTGATAAGCCACAGCCATGTGGAGATACATAGATTAATAGAAATGGGCTAAATCAAGATCTAAAAGTTAGACATTAAGAAGTTAGAGCTAACGGCCAAGCAGTGTTTTAATTAATACAGTTTCTGTGTGGTTATTTCGGGGCTAAGCTAGCCAGGCGGCCAGGAATGACAAGCCGGCCCTCTTCTTCCAACACTATACAACTGTCTTCCATATGCCTAGTTTGGTTTCATGCAGGATCCCTAGCTATTGGTCTAGAGTCCGTGAATTCCCACGAGCTCTGGTGAGCTGGCTCTGTGGATTTCCCTGTCATGATCCTGACCCCTCCCCCTTGCTCATATTACCCTTCCTCCCTCTCTTTGACTGGACTCCTGGAGCTTGGCCTGGTGCTTGGCTGTGGATCTCTGCATCTGCTTCCATCAATTACTGTGTGAAGGGTCTACGATGATAATTAGGGTAGTCACCAATCTGATTACAGGGGAAGGCCAGTTCAGGCACCCTCTCCCCTACTGTTAGGAGTCTTAGCTGGGGTCAGCCTTGTAGATTCCTGGCAGTTTCCCCAGCTCCAGCTTTCTCCCTAACCCCATGATGGCTCCCTCCATCAAGATTTCTTTCATTGCTCTCCCCCTCCACATGACAGATTCTTACCCGCCCTGGAAGACTAAGCCAGAATAGGTCTTGTCTGGCCAAGGTCAATGCCTTGGCCATTGTGTTCTACCACAGCAACAGACAAATAATTAACATATGAAGTTATCCCCAGGTGTGGAAAATCATGGGATGTGAACCCAAACTGTGGGTTTCTACAGGACAGCAGCATCATAGAAGCAATGGCTCCCAGGCCTTCCTGATTTGAAAGGGTACTCTGAGACCATCCAGGCCAGAGATTCCCAAATAGCTGTGTCTCCAAATCTTATTCTGAGGGTCTCCCACCACCTGGCCAACTTGAGATTGAGGTGAGGCTTGATTATAAAAAAGGCTTCTAGAGGCTCTGTTGATTCTCTAGGGTTGGTGACAAGCACCCTACTCAGGGTCCTCTACTTTGCAGGGGAGACTGAGGTATAGGGAAGAGAATTCCTTGGGTGACATCTCAGTATTTTGGTTTGACTGGCTTCGGGGGTCTGAAAAAGTGCAGAGTCCCTAGTAGCAGGTCAAAGAAATGGCCATTGCCCAGCAAGGCTTCGAAGCTCACTGCAGGAGGGAGGCTGAAGAAGCTGCTCGAAAAGGTGGAAGTGGGGGGATTCCAGAATTTTCAGGGTTAATAAAAATCCCCTAGGATGTATGACCATCTAACAATTAACCCTTCTTTCTGCTTTTCAGGACTTAGAGTTCCGGGAGAATAAGTGCCTAGTTGGTTGTAGGCTTCCACTGGCTAGCAAAGGGCCCACCCCAATCGACAATCCTATCAGAATCATACACAAGACCTCGTCCAAAAGGAGCAAACATTCATCCACTCAGCATCCCCAAGGGCTGTAAGGCTCAGCGGTAGTTACTCCACACCCCTCTGATAACACTTGCAGTGTAAAGTACCATTTAAAGCACATTGCATATGCTAACTCAACTCTTCCTTAAAGGCTGTGGAGTAGGAACCAGGCCAGGAAACTGAAGCCCAGAAAAGATGTGCAGCGACTGATGTCTAGGTGCAGACTTTACAGGTCCTGAAACACGTTTACAGCTCTTGTTTAATTTCTCCTCACAACCACCTGTTAGGACAGGTGCAGAAAGCAAGAGTGGGCTCACGGCAGACACAGCTAGAAAGTGGCTCGCAGAGTCCTTGGATGATTCTTGCATTCATTCATCCGTTTGTCTACCATTCATTCATCAAGCATTGCGCTGGCTGTGAGGGACCAGGCAAAGTAAAGTGCCCGGGACTCATTGGTGAAGCAGCTAGTTTCTTTTCCTTAAGGTAGACTATGATAACACCATAGCAGGGAGAAAGATAGACAAAAGGCCCCTGACATTGCTCTTTTAGAGGAGGTCTTGCATAAAGTCCTGATAGGATTATTAAAGTGGACTTGTCACAGGCCAGTCAGAGTCAACCCACAACCAGACTTCAGACTTCCTGGGACATTGAGTCCTTAGTGGCAGAAAGAAGAGTCAGTGGTTAAGCGTTGATGCACGCTGGATCTTGGGTAAAGAGTGTTTTGGTTTAACATTCTCCTTTGACTCAGGGCTTAAACATTCATGTCCCATTAGGAAGTGAGACTTAGCTGGCTGAAGTGGTCACTTGGGGCATGCCTTTGAAGGGTACAGCCCAACTCCTGGTTCTATGTTGCTCTCACAGCTTTCTGGTGCACTGCAGAGGGAGGCATCTCCACCTCCCCTCCTTCCACTCCTCTCCTGGGATGTTTCCTGGGCTTTGGAGCGAGTGACACAGACATCTCCTTTGTAGTGGTGAACTCAGCAATGTCTTAGTTTCAACTTTTCGGTGAGTTAGGAGTCTCTGCTTTGACCTACACCCATGGCTGAAAGACGTTCCTCCCACGAAGGCCAGGAGCCACACCAGTCTGTGGGGATAAATACAAGCAGCCAGAAGGCAGTTGAACTACGATTCCATATCAAAACATCTGGAGCAAGAACAGAGGACTCTCCCACACGCCCAAGACCTCCGTGGTCATAGCTTTTGGCCAGGTTTACAGCACAGACGTGTATTTCTTCCTGTGGACCAGGCCTCCAACAACCACAGGGTTTTAAGCTAAGCACTTGTGTTTTATGAAGGAAACGCTGGCGAGGCTTATGAAGGACGGACTGAGGAGAACTGAGAACAAGGAGGGAGAGAGGGAGGCTGAGGTAATGCGGGTGAAGTACATGGCTGTCTAGACCAGAAGGAAGGCTCCTTTGACGGAAAAAAGCTAAGAGCTAAAAAGAAAAAGGAGAGACAGGGTTTGTGGTTAGATGAGGGTAGAGGGGGAGGAGGGAGGAGTTTAGGATGAGGGCTAGAGTTCTGGAAAGTTGGGTGGTTAGTTGGGTTAGAGGTGGTGCCATCTGCTGGGGAGAAGGATGCCAGGGAGGGGCGACAGTCTGCTCACTGTGGACAAGTTTGCTGGTCCAGTGGGGACATGAGTCGGGGGAGGGGATACAGGCATCTGCTGGACACTTGGCTTCTAGAGATCGCAGTTGTCCCATGATGCCTTGCTAATTTCCTTCCGTACAGACGTAGAAAGCCAGAAACTGTCTGATGAAATTCTGTAGGCTCCTTCCTTTCCCCCTTCTCCTCCTCCCATTTTAGATGAGGAACAAAGTAGAGAAAAGTGTGTGTGTGTGTGTGTGTGTGTGTGTTGTGTGTGTGTGTGATGTCATAAAGTAGGGCAGGTGGGTGAAAACTGGAGCTCAGGGGTTTCCAGGAGAGCCCTTCCTCACTATATATGGTGCCCCAGGTCAGAGAGCAAAATGAAAACAAGAGGCTGGATCCAGACTCCAGAAGGGAATTCTTAACTAGTTGCCATCATCAAAAAAAATCTGGGCATATTTTAACTCCTCAGTTCTCTCTCTCTCTCTCTCTCTCTCTCTCTCTCTCTCTCTCTCTCTTTCTCGTACGTGTTATGAAACTATTTTTTTTCTATGTATTCAGTGACAAGTCTTTTATATTCCAAGTTGGCCTTGAGCTCGCCACGCGGTCAAGGCTGACCTTGACCTTGGTCCTCCTGTCTCCACCCCAGAGTTCTGGGATTAAAGGCATTCACCACCCTTCCTGCTTGCTTGGTGCTGAGGATGAACTGAGGGCTTTGTGCATAGTAGGCAAGGTCTCTACCAACTGAGATACAGCCTCAGTCCCCAGTACACATTACAAACGCTGGAAAATTTGGCAACAGTGCCATCCATCTATGACAGAACTGGGTAGTAAGCGGTGTTTAGGGACAGGATGTGTTCAGTTTACCAAAGCCCTTATTCTTAGCCTCACTACTGAGGACAGATGTTACTTCTCACCCATCAGTTGGTTTCCTATGTTGCTATTCTTAAGAGGGAAAGTTCTTGTCTGCTGTAACACATCTGTATCTTGACCCACCTCAACTTGCTCCATGTCCCTGGCATCTGCCAGCATTAGACTCGTGACTCCTTTTGGCCCTCTCAGGACTGAAGCTTCAAGGGCAAGGTGAAATGCTTGCCTGTGCTGCTTCGCAGGGCCTGTCTGACTTCCTGGTGCTGAGGTTCTCCCAGCCTGCCCTTCAGAAGCCAGTCGTGCTATTGACAATGCTTAATTGTTCTGCAGATGGTTTTTGAGGGATTGCTCACCCTTGGCTCTCCTGTCCTTGAGTTCTGATTTATCTGAGCCCTGTGAGGAGAATGCCTATTGTCTTGGGAGTTCATCCTTTGTCTTTGATTTGGAACAAAATGAGCATTTAAACAATGCAGCATAGCTTCAGTTGCTAGGAAGGCGAAGAGCCCCAAAGGCTGCCTGGAGACCAGGCCTCGGGAATCTTCATTCATATCCCAATCCCCTCGCTGTCACTTGCTTACTTCCCTCCTTCTCCCTCCCTTCCTTCTTTTTTCTACTCTTCCTCCACTCTTTTATCCTCCCCTTCTTTCTCTCATTTTTAAACAAAGGCATCACAATGCATGACCTTTTCTATAACGTTTTAGACACAAAGAGTTTAGATTGTCCTATGATAATTATGATTATTATTTTTAAGACAGGGTTTCATGTAGCCAAGTCTGCCTTTTAATTTCTGGTCTTCCTGCTTCTAAGAGCTGGGATTTGAAGCCATGGCTTGCCCCAATGAATTTTTTTTTTAAAGCCACCTACCTCCCACATCCAGTCAAAGGCTCAATGAAACAACCCACTGGGTTTTAAGTCAGACTCTGTGAGTTAGTCACTTTTCTTTGCCGTGATGAAACACAATGACCAAGGCAACCCACAGAAGAGAGAGTTTATTTGGACTTATGGTTCCAGAGGTTTAGAGTTCCTGATGGTGGAGTGGAGGCAGCAGGGAGCAGACATGCTGGCTGGAGCAGACACGGAGGGTTCCTACCTTGAACTACAGGCAGGAAGCAGAGAGAGGGAACTAGAAAGGGATGAGTCTTTAAACTCCCAAAGCCCACGCTCAGTGTCCTACCTTCTCCAACAAGGCCACACCGTGGAAGCCTCCTCAGCACCAACTGGGGACCAAGTCTTCACACTTCTGGGACCGTGTGGGACCCACACAGTCCAAACCAAATCCCGACCAAAGCACCACACTCTCTGTACCTGTTGTGCCTGTGTCACAGGGCCCTCAGAGACCACCACAGAGCCAGCATCTGATGCAAACACACTGGGGTTTATTGATTACAAGGTAACCAACTCGGACGCAAACCATCACAGGTCGGGGAGAATGCACCGAGTCTTCAGGGTAAGAGATTTTAAAGGGGGAAATCACAAGCAGGGTAGCACAAGCCTTGACGTTTCGGGATTGGGTAAAAGTATACAACGTTTGAATTCATTGGCTGGGGTATAGGGGAATTTCAAAACAGTCAGAACAGAGGTTAATCAGTATCTAAAAGGACAGTTTCTTGGGAACGTTTATGATTTTGCCGGGCTGCATTCACCCCACCCCTACCCCCGTTAGGTCCTGTCTAAAATGGAGTTCTTTCTCAAAATGGAGTTTGTTCTGCTCCTTCAGGACCCACACAGCAGTTTGATTTAGGGTAAATAACTTGTTTTCTTTTCTGGGCCCCAGTCAAAGCGAAGCGTGGTGCTACGTGATTTCTCCTGAGGAGAGGTGAGCAAGCAGATCAAAGAAGCAATTTCACCCGAGTCTAGCTTGGTCAACCAATGAAGTTGGGGTTACTCCCAGAAGTGTGGGTGAAACTTAAATGAGCACGGGCGACAGAAGGACCCCCTGTATCATTTCATACGGCTCCATGGAAGTCTCTTCCCAGCAACTCTTTGCTGCTTATAAAATCTTGGGAGGGACCGAGTGCATCCTACATCTTTCTCTGCTTCCTGAGGCTTGTAAGTTTCATGGATTTCCTGAGCCCCATATGCAGCTTCTTAAGTCTTACAAGCTTCCTTCATTCAGGAGGGACCGTGTCAATTTTAGAGGCAACAGATGTGTGTTGTCTGATGCCTTTTGCAGTCTCTTCTAGCCTTACCATTCACAAGAAGAATGCCAGAGGGTTAGAGAGTGTGCTGGAGAGTTTCATGTCACCTTGACAGGAACTAGAGTCATCTGAAAGGAGGGAATCCTGACTGAGAAACTGCCTCATAAGCTAATGCTGTAGAGCATTTCCTTAACCAGTGATTGATGGGGGAGCGTCCAGCCCATTGTGGGTGGTACCATTTCCGGGCTGGTGGTTCTGTTTGAAAGCAGGCTGAGCAAGCCAGGAAGCAGGGTCAACAAACCGTAAGCATCTGATGGCTCCTGTCTCCAGGTTCCTGCCCTGTTGAGGGACAGAGTCCCTTTGTTTGTCCCAGCCACCCAGCTAGCTTACACCTGAAATAATCACACAGAAACTGTATTCATTTAAACAATGTCTGGCCCATTAGTTTTAGCCTCTTATTGGCTAACTCTCACACCTTGATTCAACCCATTTCTAATAATCTGTATGTCACCACAAGGTCGTGGCTTACTCGGAAAGATTTAGCATGTTTGATCTGTTGACTCCATGGCAGCTCTCTCCCTCTACTTTCTTCCTCTCAGAATTCAGTTCTGTCTACTCCACCTACCTAAGTGCTGTCCTATCAAAAGGCCAAGGCAGTTTCTTTATTCAACCAATGAAGACAACACAGAGACAAAAGAACCTCCTACACCACTGCCCTGCTTGAGCTCCTGTCCTGACTTCCTTCAATGATGAACAGGATGTGGAAGTGTGAGCCAAATAAACCATTTCCTCCTCAAGTTTCTTTAGTTATGGCGTTTCACCACAGCAATGGAAACCCTATCTAAGACAGCGACTTTTGAAGGACTCTGGTTCATGGTGAGCAAGGCTTAGCTTTGGGCTTATAGCCATGCTCCTTACTTAGGTCTTAGGCATGCCTTGGGTCTCTGCTGTCCCACGGTAGTAAAGGAGGCATTTCTATGCACTGTTCTCACTACACACTGTTTGCTGCCAAGTCCCTTTCTACATTATAGAACAGTCTCTTTGTTGTCAAAAGAGACAGTGACAGAGCCTTAAGATGTGTCAGTGGTTTATTCCAGCGCAGAATCAGCTTCAGTTTCTGCAGGATGTGCTGCATTAAGCAGCATGCACGCCCCCTGCTGGCTTCTGTGCTGAAAACCTTAGACATTAAACACCCAATTCAGAAAATCTTGTCCTCGCCTAATCTGCAAGGCAGGATTTTAAGCACGGACATAAATGTCTTGTCAAGCAAAGCACAGTTTGCACCTGAGTGGTGGTTGTCGTTGGCGCTTGCGTTTCCTCTCTCAGAGCTGATGTTTACTGTCTTGACTGCTCATCTCTCGGCCCCTCTAACACAGTGGCTGTGTTAGCGGCTTGAATAGAGTTGGGCAGCATCGTTCTCCAGGTAGGCCTGCCTCTGGGAGAAGCAGTGGGCTGGAGTATCTCATTAGGTAATCGTTTCTCTGTTGCTAGAGAAGCAGATGGTGAGTTCCGAAGCACGCTCTAAAACGGGGGTGGAGTTGAGGTTAGACTCACTTACTGAAATGGCAAATACTGAGTCTGTAACTATGTTCCAGGAGCTGTCCTAAGCAAAAGGGTGCACAACTGTAAGCGAAAAAGCCAGGGATGAGGCAATGGTTCTGTGGTTAAGAGCATGCTGTTCGTCCAGAGGACCCAACTTTGATTCCCAGCTCCCACATGGAGGCAACTATAGAATCTAGAGTATCTGATACTTTTTTCTGACCTCTGTGGGCACCAAACACACACACACACACACACACACACACACACATCGCACACCCCACATGAGTTGCACATACACATATAAACAAAACACACATAACATTAAATGAATACATATAATAAAATAAAAATGTCCTAAAGCCTTCAGAATATACTGGGAAAGTGACTTCAGTGTTGTTTTCTAACCAAAGTTAGAATTCCGAGCACTCTGGGCTTTTGGCCCGAGTCTTAGGGCTATAATCATGCTTGTACATCACAGTGTACATGGACTCTAGGTGGCGCTATCAGGATGGCTGAGCACTGCAAACTGCCTTGGGCCTTGGAAGTAGACGTGAGGCTGGCACAAAGTCTGTTCTGCAAGGTGTTAATGGTCCTCGGTGCAGCTGTGGAGGGAAGAGGAGAAGGAGAGAATAGATTTTGTAGGGTTGTGTGCTTGCACATCCTCAGGTGAAAGGTGTTAATGGTCCTCGGTGCAGCTATGGAGGGAAAAGGAGAAGGAGAGAATAGATTTCGTAGGGTTGTGTGCTTGCACATCCTCAGGTGAAAGGCGTCTTAGGTGCACTTTCTTCAAATGTCTTTATTTTAGAGATGGAATAATGAAGGCCCAGAGATAAGCACCTTGCCTGGAAATCGAACCAAAATTATTAGTGATAGAATGAAATCTCCATTGATGAGCAGAACAAACACACGAGATAAAGGCAAACAGTGACCCCAGCTTTAAGAACACACGTGGCTACCTTTCGGGCGTGAGATTGGGAGCTTTTATGTTTTCTTTGTTTACCATAAGGATGCAAGCTAAATGTAAAATTAAGAATTTAAATCATGCAAAATAACTTGCATCCTCAGTGATTTAAAAGAAACAAGCAAAACCCATTGTATACAAATATATGAACACACGAACATGTCATTATATTTTCTTTCCTACCTTCCCATACCCTATACCTATTAACTATTGTAGCACTGCTGGTCTTCCCGTGTGCAGTTAGGACCCCATTCCGAGCATACAGCAGAACTGGCCCTCAGTGGATTCTTCTCGTGTGGGATAACACAACCGATTCTAGAGAGTGTCCCGCAGTAGTGAGCCCAAGCTGAGCGCTGAGCTGGAGGACCAGGTTGGAGAGACGGCTTTGTTCCTGACTCTTGCTGTACCGAATCGCAGATCCTGGAGCTTGTTGCCACAGCATCACCTTGTCTATTCTGACTAATATAGTGACCTACACACATTAGAGCGAGTCATGAGCATGTCATGAAGTAAAATCAATAAAACACGCGTCATACTCAGAAAATGTGTCACTTTCACAAATGGCTACAGTCAATTCCTCTGGCAATGAATAGTCATCCCAGGATTAATTGAAAATCAAGCGCTTTAAAACTAAGTGGCTATTAGTTTGTAATGAGTAATTAGCTGGGTGTTAGACTTGTGATACCGGGAGAGATCTTGAAATTTCATTTTGTGATCACACAAAGATCGTACAGATACAGATCTAACCCATTCACTACCAGAGAGTGGTCCAGGCCACTGATTTCCAAGCTCACCATGGTCAGAGAAACCAGGGGAGCCTTTAAATCAGGCTCTGAGATCATCATTCCTCTAAGTAGCCCACTGTGGACTCTTTCCACTTCAGCCAGCGTCTTGGCTAGTCTGGCAGAACGGAGAAGAGAGTTCCCGAGAGCCTTAGTTCCTTTTTGTTGTCTCCTCGGCAGGTCACCGTGGCTGTATTTTTATCATTTACAGTCCAAGCTGGAATAAAAATAGACAGAGACAGCAGGTTGTAAACTCACCCCCACGGTCCTCACCCTGTAGCAACAATCATCCCCTCGGTGATGCTGACGGTCACCCTCCCCTCACATGATGACGAGGGTTTGTTGCTTCCATGTCTTTCTGTGATGGTCTGTTGGCATGAGAACAGGAGAGCAGGGGGTAGCCATCTTGTCCAGGGCCTGGGAAACTCTTATTTTGTTCCCCAGTGTAAGCACCATCTTTTTGTGGGATGGATACCTGTGGTCTAGATTAGCAGGCGTGGGAAGCCAAAATGCTTCCAGTGGGTGTCTGAGAGATGTTGAGTGGACCCAAGCCTGACCCTGTCTTTCAGTTCTTGAGTCAAGTGTTTCAGTCACCGAGGACTTTCCACTCGAGTGGTCCTTGCCTTGAGGATACCTGGATCCTCAGCTTGCATAGGTGACCTCAGCGCTGCTATCATGGTGTGGAATATGATTTGATCAGTGGGGTCCATGTGCCCCGTGTTTTCTCCTTTAGTTGCTCAAAGGCCCCTTGGTCCAGCATGGTGCCATGTGTGGTTTCGTGGAGATGAATCATATATATCATGCAGGGGTGGGACTAGGGCAAGGAGAGAGGTGCCTTGGCCATCAGTGTTAAGATAATACTTAATATTTGCAGTTCACATATCTCATTTGCCACATCTTGTTTTTGACTCTGACTTTGAACCCTTGGCCAATGGTGCCAGCAAAGGCACTCCGAGCAGGGGCGACAAGGACTTATATCAAAAGTCACTGTCAATTTTAGTCAGGATGAACTGATGCCATTCTCTGGATACAAGGTTCCAGCTGTTATCCAGGGCTACTGGCGTCCTTGAGGGATGGTACCATAACAGGGAACCAGATGCTTGTCTTTGTTGTTTACAATGTATATGTCGATTAGCTAGTTTTGCATTGACGCAATAAAATGCTGGGGAGACTGCTGACTTTGTAAAGAACAATTAAGCAGTTTTGGGGGTTCAAGTGATCAGGTGATGTCATTTGGTTTGTATCTGGTGAAGGGTGTGTAGAAGCAAAATACTGGCACTGAATACACACACAGAGGAGCGAGCGGGGGAGGAGGACAGTTTTCTACAGGATCACACATTTAATGACCAATGATCTCCTACTAGACCTCACCTCTCACAGTCCCCTCACCTCCCAATTACACGGCCCTCAGACCAAGCTCTTAGAATACGGATTTTTTTGGGGGACATTAGGATTATTCAGACACAGAACAGCAGTCTAGAAGCCAGACCAAGTCTGGTCGGGGTGAGATTGCTGTAGGCCTGTGCGTGACTCTAATCTCTGCCACCATGGCTGTTTTTCCATGATGTCACTGTACCTGTATAAGAACCATCACATAAACAGGCTTGCAAACTTGACTTGGCTTGGGATCCTAGTCACGTTTCAAGCCTTCTTTATTTGCCTTGTGCGCCCTCTAGTGGACATTCTTGTGTAATACAAGCGAATAGAGCAGATTAGTATTATCAGAATGGGGCAAACATCTTAACAATCTAATTACACTAATTATTTAATTTCTAAACTTTTGTGTGGTGTATGTATGTTCATGTGGGTGTATGCACATGTGTGTACGTGTGCGAATGTGTACACATGTGTGTGTATGTAGGCCTAGTCAACTCTGGGTGTTTTACTTGATCACTTCACCTTTTGAGACAGGGTCTCAATTTGTCTGAGTTGTCTGGCGAGTGTGAGCTTTAGCAACCTGTCTGTCACCGCCTCCCCAATGATGGAGTTACACACGTGTGCCACTGAGCCTGGGTTTTGTTTAGTGTGTGGGGCAAGCGCTTTGACAACCGAGCCATTTCCCTAGCCCGTAATCTAATTTTAGAACTTTTTCAAAAATTAAATCCGAAGGAAACCATGTATAATGGATAGCTTTAACTGTCAGCTTGATACAATCCAGCATCACCCGGGGAGAGAGTCTCAGTGATGGATTGTCTGTTGGAGATAGATAGTCTTAGCTAATTTAAGCGATCCAGCCCACTGTGGGCAGCACCACTCACACAGTAAGGGGTCCTGAACTGTGTAGGAGTGCAGAAATTCAGCTGAGCACGAGGAGGGAGGAAGGCAGGGGAGCGGGTGGGCGGGCTGCAGTCGAGCCGCCAGGAGAGCCCACAGGCAGGTGAGTGGGCGGGCTGGCAAGCAGGCCACTAGGCAATTGGGTGGGCGGCCCGCAGGCGTGCGTTCTTTTCTCTCTGCTTAGGACTGTGGATGTGACGTCTCAAGCTCCTGCTCTCATGACTTCTCTGCAGTGATGACCGCGAACCTAGAATGTTCAACTGAATAGACCCTTTCTCTCCTAAGTTGCTTTTTGTCAGGATATTTTATGTCAGCAACAAAAATGAAAGCAGAGCACTGTTTGTCACTTTTTCAAAAAGAAGCCAAGAAGTTCATTCAGTGCTTACACAGAACATAAGACGACACCAGATTAAGAGAAATGTAATCTTAATAGCTGGTTGGAAGGGAGGAAGTAATTTACATTTTCAGTGAAAAAAGAAACATCTTTGTTGCTACAAACATGTTCTAAAATTCATAAAATAAGGTCTAGCCAATTTTTTTTTAGTAATTTTTTTCTCGTGTGGATTAAAAGTAAAATCTAATGTCTATATTACTGGTCACAACTGATATAAAATGATATATAGAACCAGAATTATAGTATAAAAGACAGGACTTTTAAATAATAAGAATATTGAAAACTTTTGGAAATTTTACTTATTTTTATGTTATGTGTACCAGTGTTTGAATGTGTGTCTGGGCACCATGTGTGTGTAATGCCAGTAGAGGCCAGAAGAAGGTGTCAGATCCCAGTAGACTGGAGTTACAGACAGTTGTGGGCCATTATGTGGGTGCTGGGAACCAAACCAGGGTCCTCTGGAAGAGCAGCCAATACCTTTATTTGCTGAGCTGTCTCTGCAACTCAATGCCCCACCCCCATACTATGAGGATAGTAATGGGAAAACAAGCAACCAAACCAGTTGTTTGTTACATTGTTTCAAAACAGGCCCACACTGACCAAAGCAGGAAGGGTGTATGACAGGCATAGCCCTTACCCCTCCAAAAAGCCTAAGGGACTGCTACCCAGTGGCATGTCAGGAGCTTTCTCGAAGGACCAGGAACACTCCCTTAGTGCAGTCTGGTGGGAGCTGTGGAGCCCTTAGAGAGCTGCTCGCCTTCCACAAGCTCGTTTGTATATTCGACTGTCTGGAGTCAGTTTAAAGTCTCCACAGTGCTCGGGGTCACAGCTGCCCACATGTTCCTCTCCTTGTTTGCTACAATGCGAAAGGGAACTGACTGCAAGGTGATTGCAGCGTCATCACTTTGGTGCCGTGGACTGACTCACAGAAATGTTTGTTTCTGCACAAGGCACACTCTCGGGGTCTCACCCAACAATGTTAGAATTTGGCTCCTGCCACTGACCTTTCTCTGAATGCCACAGCTTCTCCAGGCCCAGCGTATATCATGGGAGAGGAGAAGATGGCCGCCACGGTTGTTTCAAGATTCAGGATTCCTTCCTACAGTAACGCTCATGCCATGTCACCCCACATCATCCTTTATTTAACCTCCGATAAAGGAGAAGAATAGGGTGGCAGCCCCCATCTAGAACTGCCTATGGGCTCCCTGCATCGTGAAAGTGCGCCACACCGGTATGCCACAGTCTCCTGGTGATACACAGATTAATAGAGATGGGCAAATTTAAGATTAAGCTAGTTAGGAATACACCTGAATCATGGGCCAAGCAGTGTCAGAATTAATATAGTTTCTGTGTAAATTTTCAGGTCTGGGCAGCTGGGAAATGAATGCAAGTCTCCATTATATAAATATAGTTATATAGTTCTTACTTGACTTACTTTGACACTTTGTTGCTTATCTGTTTATGAATAATGAATGAGCTTATTCTAGGCTGTGTCTTGTTCCATATGTCTATTCTTATAGCCGATTCCATAGTTTTGAACTTACTCTTTTTTTTTTTTAACAGAACTTGCCTCAAGTTTATTTGTAAAAACAGCAGAAGGTCCTGAACATCTGCAAATACTGTGTAGGTGTTCACACCAGTCCATCTGTCTTCACACTGGCAGACTGCGACCTTTTTTATGGGGCCTTCACAGGGGTCTGGGCACCTTTGGGAGCCTGAGCTGCAGCTGAAGCCTCTGCCTTGGCTTGAACCTTGGGCTTTGCTTTTTGGAGCCTACGACCCCTGGCCATGTAGCTTCTAATCCGCTTCCCAAGCTTGGGGTGAGCAATGAAAGCCAGACGGGTGAGTTTGCGGGTGGGGCCCTTTGGCACCTTGGGCTTCACCACCTGGGGCTTCACCAGGGCCTTGATGGCCTCCGCACGTGTGCTCATGGCCTTTGCATTATTTGCCTGCATCTTCTTCAGGCCTTTCTTGTTGTGCTTCTTGGCAAAGCGCATGTTCCTCAGGAACTTGGGGTCAACCGCCTTGAGAGATTCGTATCTTTGTGACCGGGGTTTCTTGATGCCGTTTCTGTGCCATTTCCGGGACTGGTTGTGTGTGGTGTGGTTCTTGGACTTCGCCATGCCTGGACGGTAATCGGCGGCTCCCGAAGCGCCTGCGACCGGAAGAGAAAGAGAAAGCTGAACTTACTCTTAAAATAATTCCCTTCTCCCCTAAATTTCCATGTAAATTTTTAGACTCCCTATTGTTCTACAAAAGCATAAATTGGGCTGGGCAGTGGTGGTGCACGCCATTAATCCCAGCACTTGGGAGGCAGAGGCAGGTGGATCTCTGTGAGTTAGAGACTAGCCTGGTCTACAGAGTAAGTTCCAGGACAGCCAAGGTTGAACAGAGAAACCTTGCTGATGTGGGATGCCCTTCTGTATGCTATGAATATGTTTTATTACCATTGGTTAATAGAGAAGGTGATTTGGCCAGTAGCCAGGCAGAATAGAACCAGGTGGGAAATCCAAGCAAAGATACAGGGAAAAAGAAGGCAGAGCCTGGGAGGTGCCAGCAGTTGCCAAAGGACTAAGATGTCAGAGCATTACCCGTAAGCCATGGGGCAGGTGGCAATATACAGAAGTGGGTTAATTTATATGCAGAGCTAGCCAGTAAGAAGCTTGAGTCATTGGCCAAACAGTTTGTACTAATTAATATTAAGCTTCAGAATTTGGGAGCTGGCAGGCAGAAGAAAAACCTCCAGTTACACCTTGCCTCAAACAAAACAAAGCAAAACGTGAATTGGGGTTTGTGTTTCTTATTTCATAGAGTCTTTAGATGTAGTTTGGGGCCACAGACTCTTTAAAGATAAGGAGTCTTTGAATCCCAAAGAAACACATCTCCCCAGCTATGGCGATCTTTTTTTATCTTATTAATGTCTTGCAGATATTAGTCATATTTAGTTAAATTTATCTTGATTTCAGGATTTTGAAACTATTGTGCATGGTACAAAAGTCCTCTTAATGCTGTATAATTGTAGATCCACAGGAAGCGGCCAGACATTTAAAAATGACCCATGCATTCGTCATCCGGTTTATTACAATGACATTTTACACACATTCAGTACGATATGCAAAGCAGGAATTGGCGTTAATAGTGTTCTTCAGCGTTTACTACTTTTACACACACTTGTGCATGTGAAAAACTCTCTGTGCAGTTGGATCTCATGTATAGATATGTGTTGCCCCACTTAACCCGGACACAGTTTCAGCTTGCCACCGTGATATCCTTCACAAATCTTTTCTCGCGGAGATAATCTGTGGGCAGTGAACATCTCAGACTTGACTTTGATGCAGTGAATCGTCATCTTCTTTGAATGATAGTCTCAGACTGTAGAGCTGGGTTGGCCTTTTCCTTTCTTCTTTTTAAAATATACCCCATTTCTCTTATCTCCACAGTGTTTTCGCTTTTGTTTCTCTGCACAATCACTGCGGATTCTCTGGCCGCCTTCAGGCTTTCTCTTCGATCCTTCAGGAGAGCATACGCAGAGGAGAGAGACGCATGTCCCCCGAATGTACGCGTTGAGGCCTTAATCCTCAATTGCGAACGCTTTTGGAAATAAAGTTTTCGGGTGGTCCTTCAGGATGAACGGTGCCGTAAGGGTAGGATTGGTGTCGCTAAGGGAGAGTCTGATTTGTGTACAAAGAAAGGAAGGCGACATCAAGCCTTCTCTCCACAGCGGGCACGGTGACCATGGACTCCCCAGCCCCCAGAAGTATGAGGAAGAAATGGCTCCTGTCAAAGTTACTCAATCTGTGATAATTTGTTTGGCAGTCTCGTTGACTAAGACTACATGAAATCTGTAGACATTTTAAAATGTTTATTCTGATTTGGATCTGGGGTGGTTTTGATGTTCTTAGACATTTTCTCTGATATCTCAACCAATTTTGGAACATTCTTATTTATTTTGGCTATTCTCCTTTGCTTTCTATGGGACTTCAGGTTCATGTAAGTTTATCTCTCAGCTCTTACGTGGCCTGTTTTTTTTTTTAATTCGTCAATCTTTTAGTGCTATTTTTGGATAGATTCTATTGCTCTGTCTTAAAGCGGACTGCTTCTTCCTTGCAGTGTGTCGAATCTACCGATGAGCCTGTCACAAGAATTCTTTACTTTTGATGCCCTTACCTTTTTCTCATTCTGCGGTCAAGGGTGGGGAGCTGACCCTCACTGAAAGGGAAGATCGTCTCTCAGCCTGAGTGACAGCAGAGTGCATGGTTTTGTAAATCGTGAGACGCCTGCTGAGCCTGGAATAGATATGGATGCTAGCTGAAGCTTATCAGTACTCTGGATGGATCTTGCGATTTCTTGTGCAAAGGGGTGGGAGCAAATCAGAGAGCAGAGTCAACTGAGCCACGATGCATCACAGAGATGTTTTTTGGCATCTGCCTCAATTCCACTTGCACACAAGCCTCTTGCTTTTTCTCCATTTCTCAAAAGTTACTGTGATTCTTCCCTTTGATCGCCAACTCAGCTCAGTGCCAAGTGAGGTGAGCTTGCACTATGGAGGTTTATAAGTGATGAATGAAGAACTGAGCCACCCAAGGCTTACTAGAAAAAGACTTACCTTGTCCTGGCAGGAATGCGTTCACCTTTGTCCTAAATGACAGGGAAATGTGTGCAGACTGAGATCCCCGAGTCCCACACTCTAGAGACCGTTACTTCCTACCCTTTTCCACATCACCAATTTTATTTTTTTGAGACAGGGTCTTACTGTTTATTCTTCACTGACCTGGAATTTGTTGTGTAGGCCAGACTGGCCTTGAACTCCGACATTCACTTGCCTTTGCCGCCTGAGTGCTGGGATTAAAGACAAGGTACCACCATGCCTAGTTCTAATCTATTCTTATTCTTCTTCTTCTTATTAACACCAAATAGCAAACTTATTTTATTATTCACTTATTTCTGTGGTAGTAGGGATTGAACCTAGGACCCCACATGTGTGACATAAATGTCTAACTAGTCCCTTTTATTTGTTCTTAATTTATTACTATGAATAAGAAGATCAGTTTGCTTCCCTTATGAAATATAAAGGGTTAGGCACACAGAGCATATTCTTCTTTCTCCTTCTTCCACTTGAGAGAATTTGTAATTCATTTATTTTCACGTAGTGTAGATACATAAAGTTTTAAGTCTTTGATTCTGTTCTTCCTGCTACAAGCAGTCTAATATTATTGCTAGTTTTGGACACTAATGTTTAATTGTATCCTCCTACCCCTCTGAGAGATCATGTGACTGGCACTTGGTTCCCATGGTGATAGGCTCTGTGGAACTTTACAAAGTGTGGCCCAATGGGACATTGTTAGGTGCTCTGGGAATCCCATTCTCAGGAAGTCCCTGAAGTTCTTGAAGCATAGTTACAGAAGCATGAAGCCCGGCCCCACCCATGTCTTAGGGATTTCTGGCTGGATAAGGGATCCTTCCTCCACATGCACCCCAATCATCCACTGTGAGGCTCATCCCAGAGCCTGACTGATGCTTGAACTTGTAGGTTCCAGAACTGTGATCTAAATTAAGATCTCTCTTTCATTCAGGAGACCATGTCAAGCAATAAAAATCTGACAAATAAATAACCACACTCAGAAGATTTCTTCAGTGAACAAATTCAGCAAACACACAATAAAAACCTTGCTATGGACTTAACTGTGTCCCTTCAGGAGTTGTATGTGGAAATCTCAGTCCCCCTGATCTCAGACTGTGACCACTTAGGGTAGGTCATAACCAGTAAGAGTTGTATCCAGGGTGGGATGGGGATAAGAGCGGGTGATGGGAAGTGGATACAATTGAAGTCCAATGTATGCATGAAATTGTTGTTGCGTGACAGATCCTTCCCGAGGAGTTGAACCACCCACATCTACTCTCTCCAGGTAGGGAGCAGATGGCAGAACAAAGTACAGTCACCACTGAAGTACCAAAGTCCAGCTTGGTGAACCAGCGACTTTTGTTGGGGTTCCCTACGAGAGTATGGATGAAGGGTCACTTACAGAAGCAGAAAGGACTCAAGGACAGCTGCATCTCCAAAACCCTCCCTAGTATGGGTGACAGCTTACAAAACCTGGGGCGCTGGAATGCACTGCACAACTGCAGTCAGCTCCACAGGTGGGAGTGTCCTGTCCAGGTGCCCCAGGTGGTCTGAGCCTCTTCCAGGCAGGTGGTCAGGCCTCAGAGACTTCTTTGTTTCTTGGCTTGCCGGACAGTAGTTCTCAGCAGTCCTCACTGTTTATATCTTCTTGGGGAGCAAGGGGCCTAGTGAATCTGATCAGCTTCCCGGACTTCCTGAATCTATTTTGAAACTTTTGCTTTCTTTCTTTCTTTTTACAAAATATTTATTTATCCATACACCTGTTTGTTATTTTAGGAGTAAGATTTGAGACAGAGATTTAAGACCTCTTTATGGCTGCCCTAGAACTTGTTATGGAAACCAGGGAGGCCTTGAACTCACAGTGATCTATCTACTTCTATCTCCCAAGCGCTGGGATTAATTAAAGGCTTATGCCGCCAGGCTGGCCTACTTCATTTCTTAATGAGCTTCCGTGAAGGATGGAGTGTTTGAATCTCTAGGAAAATGCTATACAACAGTTGTGGAAGAATAAAATAAGAAGCACAATAAAAAGAAGACGTGATTAGTCCAAAGAGACAGAAGTTGGTCCATGTGAAGAAGGTCCCATTTACAAGCCACAGAGAGAAGGCTCCTAAGAAACTGGATGAGCTTGCTGTGTTCCTCACAGAATGGCTAAATTACTCTGGCAAGGGTTTGGAGAAAGCTGTGTTTTCTCACACTGCCAATAGGAAAGCAGCCCAGCTTAGCATTATGGAAAGTACTTTTGCATTTCCTGGAAAATTAGACATGTACTTCGTATTCTACCCAATGCTCCACTGTGGCACATATCCCAGGAAATGGAAAACGATGTTCACTTAAAAATCTGTACAGGCACTCTGAACTCATCTTTATTTATAATAGCTAGTCTGGAAACAATCCCAACACCCTCTCACTTGTGACATGTGGAAAGACGTGTATGATCTTATCTTAGAATCCTGCTCTGTCATTAAAGCGAGTCAGCAATGGACTATTGGTGCACACTACACCTTGGATGGCTCCTAAGGACAGTATACTGAGAAGAAAAAGACAAAGCAAAGTTAGTATGTGAGTCCACTCACATAACACTTCTGAGCTAATGAATTCTCAAGTGGTTCTGTGGAGATAGCTCAGCCAGGAAAGCCCTTGTGTCCAAGTCTGAAGATCACGTGTGATGCTTAATGTTTATTGTCTGTCTGAGAGGATCTAGAGCCACCTAGAAGACAAGGGTGATCTGGGTTAGGCTAGTCTCTGAGAACCTCTGTGGGGGGATTATCTAGATTACGTTAAGTGAAGTGGGAAGTCCCATCCTGAATGTGGGTGTCTCCAGTCCATGGACTGCGGTCCAGGATGGAATAAGAAGGAGAGAACCGGATGGGCATGGAGCATTCGTTATTCTGCTTCCTGACAAGGGCTGTGATATAGGCAGTAGTCTCAGGCTCTGGCTGCTGTGGCAGTCTTGTCTTGACAGCCCTCACCTTGAACCATAACTCAAAAGAGACCCTTCCTTCCTCAAGTTGCTTTGTTCAGATATTTTGTTGCAATAACAGGATAAGTAACTAACACACCATGTGAAAAGCAGGGTGTGGTGGTACACACCTGTTATCAGTGCCGCAAGGCGGGGGACAGGATGGGAGATAGGATCCCTGGAAGCTTGAAGGCTAACTCTCCTGGCCTACGTGGTGACGTCAAGGCTAATGGGGGTGGGGTGTCTCAAACAACAGGTGAAAAGCACCACACACACACACACGCTTGCACGCGCACGCACACACAGGTATACACATGCACACGTGAGAGCACATACATGTGCACACACGCACGCACATACACACATGCGTGCATACACAAGCTACATGATTGCACGCACATGGATGCACACACATGTGCACACACATGCACACCACACACACACCTACAATTAAACCAGAATACAATGTATTCGGCAGGGCAGTTTGTAGATGGATGACCCACACGAGTACATTGGTGTCCATCACCGCTAATGAGGATACTGGTCTTCTGGAGAGGTATTGTAACCCAGACACCTAGGCAGGAAGGAAATGGCCCAAGCATGTATGGGAGTGAAGCACTATTTAAATTTTTATCTTTTCTTCCGGTGGCTTTTGGGAAGGAGTAAAGGACAAGGTAAAGGGAGAGCAGAAGCATTGTCACAGCACATCTTTCTCCACTGTCCTCAGAGCTTCTGAAGCCCATATGCTCTGTTCGGCTCACACCCGTAGCAGGGAGTTACAGAGTTCAACCTGGATGTCCAGGGAGTGGAAGGCTGGGGACAGAGCTCGGCAGCAGAGTTCTCACTTCACTACAGTGCCAAAGAAAAAGCAGTCTCTAGCCTGCAGATCCAAAGACCTTCAGATGTCTTCTTCTCAACTCTGAAGCCATGACAACATTTAGAGTTAAGGGTTACTCAGGGAACGAAAGGCTAAATTTACTCTGAGGTCGGAGCTCTTTCCTCTATTCTCAGGAGAGACTGCAGTGGGCAAGGGGTACATTCTGCTTGTTACCCCTGTTTCCTAAATCCCCCAATTCTATTTTTATCTGTCTCTTTAAATCTACAACCTGTGAACCAGCAGGGGTGGAGATATCCTTGGGAGGACTAAAGGATGCTGTGTTTTGACTAGTGCAGGGACTCTGTCTGAGCTGACATTGTTTTGGAGCTGGCTCTGGCTGCTTTTGTATGTCTGTGCCAGTTGTCTGTCAGGGCTACTGCAGACATTGCTCAGAGCTCACGGTACTCCAGCTTTTCCAGCAAAGGCCAGGATAGTAAAGATTGTGTGTGTGTGTGTGTGTGTGTGTGTGTGCATGCCCTCCACTGATAACAATTCCTTTAACAATCTTAAGATTTATTATTATTTTATTAACAATGCCACAATTAATACCTCCCTGTCCCATTTTATTATTTTCCCACCCTGCCACAAAAATTTTAAGCGGTGGTTGAAATTGTAGAATCATCAGTTTAGATTTCAAGCATCCCAGGAAATTTCCAATTTACGCACTTTAATTGCATAGTTACAGATGAGGTATTCTCCTCTTGACATATCTGTGTTTTATTCGGAATAGGTCCAGAGGCAGTTGCATCTGCTTGATAGCTCTGTGCAAGGAGACCTCTTGTATACCGCTGGGAGCAGGGACTGAGACTAGGCACACAATCACATCTATTTTTTATGACCAACAGAGACATAGTAATACTGACGCCTGACTCCCACCATCTCCACATCCAGAAAGAACATGTCACAGCAGCCTCTCCAAATCCCGGCAGCAGTCAGTCATGTAAAGGAGAATCTGCTCATTTTGATTACAGGCATGGTGGAGAGGATACATTTCTGGGTCTTTCTTAATCAGTATGGTTCTTATATTCAGGCCGTGATTACAGGAAGGTCAAATCCCACAACCTTGTTTAGAAAACAGGTCCCAGATTTCTTAGGGAATAAGATCAATCAGACCAGTGACATTTCCTAACTTTGTTACCTGTTTGTGTTTCTGTGGGTAGACACAAGCTCTAAGGCGGTCATGGAACCAGCTTGAGAACATAGCCTAACCGTTCTTCCTAATCTAGAACTCATAGCGTACACATCCCAGTTATTTCAAGATCTGTGACTGCTGGGGTCAGCTGACTGGAGCCCCGGGATTCTTCTGCTGCCTCACAGGGCTGTGGGAGTGTGCAAGGCAGTGCAGCGCCTGGGCCTTGGCATCTGTCTCTGTAAACTGTACAGTAGTCTCACGACGGAGGGCGACTATCAGCACCATGAGCATTATGATCGCAAACACTTTTGCTGTTGCTGAAGGTGTTGTCTCGTGAGCGTGGTTCCCAGGAAACCATGGGGCTCCTTCGTCTTTACTGTCCGGTACAGAACAATCGCAAACAAGAGAGTGATGGTTTTGGACAGGGGCTATTTCCATGGCAACAAAAGTTGCAAAGAAACAGCAAGAAAGCCTCAGAAGTTAGCTTGAGAATTCTATTTATGTCAAGGAGGATGAAGACACGATACTTTCAGATAAATAGTTTTACTCAGGAAAGGTAGAAAAAAACCAAGTCAACGGTGATCTGTTGAAGATGTTGGTGAGCCACTGAGGCATGTCAGGTCACAAGGCTGAGAGGAGAGCAGCCAGCCATCAAGGGCACAGAGCCGTGATCGCTCCAAAGTCACCTCTGAGGTCCAGGCAGTACTCTTCCTCACTGCTCCACTCTGCTGTTTGACATCTCCGTGGTGTCCTGAGGGACACTGCTTCCATTTTCGCCCGTCTCAGGGGCGTCCTGTAGAGCCCTCTGGAGAACCATCTTGAGGGTCTGATGCTTCAGCTGATGCCTGAAGGAGCCCACGAAGAAGTAAATGACGGGGTTGGCACAGCTGTTAATGGCAGTCAGAACAAGAGATGTGAGATAAAGGCCATAGGCAAATACGCCATAATCAGTCTTAATCCAGATTAACAGGAACCAGTGGATGCCAAAGGGTAAGCCGCAGAGGAGAAAAACCAGCACCGTGAGCATGATGGTGGCGTACAGTCTGGTGAGCTTTATCCGACCAGCACCACAGAACAACCTGGCCAGCAGCGCCAGGCTGGACAGAAAGAGGACCACAAACAAAAATATCAGGCACGCGGCAGTGAAGAAGTTAGATACCAGACACCGGTTGTCATTTTCGAATTTGGCATCTAAGAAGCCACAGAAATACCGGTTCAGAATGCTGATCAACATGGACAGGACCCAGATCGCAGCGCACACGACAGTTGATGTGTGTTTCGGGCGGCGGCAGCGATACCAGATCGGGCACAGGACGGACAGGCAGCGCTCGGTGCTGATGGCACTGAGCATGCTCAGGCCTGCTATGTAGGGAACCATCATGACGGTGTTAAAGGCCGGGAGGAAGATAATGTTGGGATAAGAAAACTTTAGGAGAAGCAGCGTGGAGTCTATGATGTGACAGAGGAGGAATAGGAAGTCAGCCACCGCCAGGTTGAGGATGTAGACGGAGAAGGCGTTCCTACGCAAGCGGAAGCCCAGGAACCAGAACACAATAGCGTTTCCTGTCAGTCCAACCAGTCCTGAGACGACGATCATCAAGTTTGGGACCAGGGTCCTGCTGTTGAAACTCCCAGGCACGGTTTTGTCCATTGAATTTGTTGTGACTGCCATTCCCGAGGCGGAGGTGTTGAGGCTCAGAAACCCTGCCACGGTGCTGCTGGGAACACAGAGAAGACGTGAGCCTGCTGTATGTATACACCTTTTATTAAAGACGTATTTTTATTGGCACATATTAACTGTATAAGATGATGTGTTTTACTATGAGATTTCCAGACATGTTTATAATGTAATTTTTTATGATCCCTAACTAATTTCCAGGCCTATTTTAGCATCTTGTGTTTCAGGGGAGGTGGTACAGGCTAGCAGAGGTCAGGCAACTTACTAAAACCCCAAAGCCCTGGAACCTGCCAGGTCCCCTTTGAGCAGTCCTTTAGAATTATCACCACAGCGCATTAATTATATGTAGATGGGATTCAAGCCGGAAAATGTTCAAATTAGTTTCAAGATGGAGGTGAATATTGTAGATTAAGAAACCACCAGGCTTAAATGAAATACAGAAGGAGTGAGGAAAAGAATCCAACACCATGGAATGAAATAGTCACCTAGAGGAAAAATCAGAACCTGGAAGCTTGCTTATCCCCTTTCCCCACCTTACAAAAGCAGTCATGATTTCAGGAATTCACAGAGGCAGGAGGAGGCATTGTTCTTTGGAGAGGCAGACAGACATCTGGAACTGAATGCACCCCATTCTCGATGCCCTGTCTAAGAGACACTGGCTGCCTTGGTCCCTATTTCCATTTAGGGAGTTTAAAAGTTTGCACAGCTAGTTTTAGGGTCTGATGCATTTTCTTTTTCATGAAACCAGGAAATCCATAGCAACAAGTTATTTATACTTAGTTTGTTGACTAACCTACTTGGGTTTGTAGAATCCTCATTTAACACGGGGGACGGGGAGAAGAGAACTAAATACTCCTCTGATGATACCATGCAAGTCATTTTATTACTCATCCCTGATGAATTGCAGTGCTGCTTAAGGCTTTCTCTCCTCACATCACTGCGCCCTCTCACCATGATGGTCTGCATCACCACACACACAAATACACACCATGATGTACTGCGTCTCTACACACCCCACCATGATGATCTACGTCACTACACACCCCACCATGATGCCCTACATCACTACACACCCCACCATGATGATCTACATCACTACACACCCCACCATGATGCCCTACATCACTACACACCCCACCATGATGATCTACGTCACTACACACCCCACCATGATGATCTACATCACTACACACCCCACCATGATGCCCTACATCACTACACACCCCACCATGATGATCTACGTCACTACACACCCCACCATGATGATCTACATCACTACACACCCCACCATGATGCCCTACATCACTACACACCCCACCATGATGATCTACGTCACTACACACCCCACCATGATGATCTACATCACTACACACCCCACCATGATGATCTACGTCACTACACACCCCACCATGATGCCCTACATCACTACACACCCCACCATGATGATCTACATCACTATACACCCCACCATGATGTTCTACATCACTATACACCCCACCATGATGATCTACGTCACTACACACCCCACCATGATGATCTACATCACTACACACCCCACCATGATGATCTACATCACTATACACCCCACCATGATGTTCTACATCACTATACACCCCACCATGATGATCTACGTCACTACACACCCCACCATGATGATCTACGTCACTACACACCCCACCATGATGATCTACATCACTACACACCCCACCATGATGCCCTACATCACTACACACCCCACCATGATGTTCTACATCACTACACACCCCACCATGATGATCTACATCACTACACACCCCACCATGATGATCTACATCACTACACACCCCACCATGATGATCTACGTCACTACACACCCCACCATGATGCCCTACGTCACTACACACCCCACCATGATGATCTACATCACTACACACCCCACCATGATGATCTACATCACTATACACCCCACCATGATGATCTACATCACTATACACCCCACCATGATGCCCTACATCACTACACACCCCACCATGATGCCCTACATCACTACACACCCCACCATGATGCCCTACATCACTACACACCCCACCATGATGATCTACATCACTACACACCCCACCATGATGCCCTACATCACTACACACCCCACCATGATGTTCTACATCACTACACACCCCACCATGATGCCCTACATCACTACACACCCCACCATGATGCCCTACATCACTACACACCCCACCATGATGCCCTACATCACTACACACCCCACCATGATGTTCTACATCACTACACACCCCACCATGATGCCCTACATCACTACACACCCCACCATGATGATCTACATCACTACACACCCCACCATGATGCCCTACATCACTACACACCCCACCATGATGTTCTACATCACTACACACCCCACCATGATGCCCTACATCACTACACACCCCACCATGATGATCTACATCACTACACACCCCACCATGATGCCCTACATCACTACATACCCCACCATGATGATCTACGTCACTACACACCCCACCATGATGCCCTACCCCACCATGATGATCTACATCACTATACACCCCACCATGATGCCCTACATCACTACACACCCCACCATGATGATCTACATCACTACATACCCCACCATGATGATCTACATCACTATACACCCCACCATGATGATCTACATCACTATACACCCCACCATGATGATCTACATCACTACACACCCCACCATGATGCCCTACATCACTACACACCCCACCATGATGCCCTACCTCACTACACACCCCACCATGATGATCTACATCACTACACACCCCACCATGATGCCCTACATCACTACACACCCCACCATGATGTTCTACATCACTACACACCCCACCATGATGCCCTACATCACTACACACCCCACCATGATGATCTACATCACTACACACCCCACCATGATGCCCTATATCACTACATACCCCACCATGATGATCTACGTCACTACACACCCCACCATGATGCCCTACCCCACCATGATGATCTACATCACTACACACCCCACCATGATGCCCTACATCACTACACACCCCATCACGAAAGATGTGTTGTTTGACTAGAATAGAGTCAAGTTATAATTTGTGATCAGTGAGTGCGTGGTTGTTAAAGAGAGTAACACCATTAAGAAGAAGCCAAGCCCTGCACTAGGATAATAGTGTCTTAGTTAGTGTTTCTATTATGACAAAACCCCATGGCCAAAAGTAACTGGGGAGGAAAGGATTTGCTTCGAGTTTACAACTCTCATCTCAAGCTTTATCACTGATCACTGAGGGAAGTCAGGGCAGAAACTCAAGACAGGCATGTGGAGACAGGAACTGAAGTACAAGCCATGGAGACCATTGTTAACTAGTTTGTGACTCAAGGATTTTTCAACCTCAGGGGTTGCATCAATCATTAATGAAGAAAATGCCTACAGACTTGCCTACTGGCCAGTCTGATGGAGGCAGACAAGTTGAGAAAAACCAAACCAAACCAAACCAACAGAAAATTACTGTGCCCAACAAATAGAAAGTTTCCTGAGGGCATTTCAAGATTCTATTCACTGGCCAGACTCACCTCTTTGCATTGTAGGTTCAAGGGTGCAAACTAATACTCTAATTTGAAAGACGCTACCTGCTGAGTTTTTTTTTTTCCTGTGATCTGATCCTTTTTCTCTGTTCCCCCATTTATTGCTGCTGGTATGGAAATGATTACTCTGTGTCACAGTTTTATAGAATGGTAATATATATATATATATATATATATATATATATATATATATATATATATTCATTTCCCCATCCCTTCATATCTGCTCTCTGCCTTTGCAACCTCCCCCAGCAAAATAAAATAAAATTTGAAAGATAAACAAAAACCAGCAATAACAACAAAACCGAGCAAACTAAAGTCTCAGCATGGAAGCTGTAGTGAGACCTAGTGAGTCACACAAAACACCCTTTAGTCTGTACATCTTTACTTGCAAGTGTTCATTGCAATGAGTTATAGATCTGGTTTGAGGGCTCTGGCTTCTACTACACCATTTATACTGAGCCTCACTGGGACTCCGCTTGGATATCCTGTCCTTGCCCCATGTCATAGACTTCCTGCTGCTTTAGATCTGCAGGTCCAGCCACTTCAGTACTCTAGCAGGTTCATAGATGAGGTAGATGTTGGGGTGGACCAAATCATAGCCTTGGTTCTGGGCTGGGATGGTAGCTGGATTGGGCAGCCTGCCAGCTTTTCCTCAACATCAGCGCCAGGGGAGGCTCTCCAGCACTGCCCCAGCTAGCTCACCCACTGCAGTAGGCACCTAGGAGCAGGGCTAGTTCTCCTGCTATCCTGCCCCTGGGGCTGGTTCCACCACACCAACAACACCAGCTCTACTGTTTTGCCCAGGCAAGGGTTAGGGCTTGCTCTCCCAATTGCTGCAGTTAGTGAGGAGCAGGGCCAGCTTTCCTTCTTTCTTGACTCCATGGTCATCTCTTCCATCTGCTGCAAGTGGCAAGGGGTGGGTGTGGGAGGGTACCGCACGACAGGTAGACAGGGGAGTGGTCAACTTTCCTGCTGTCACACTCTCAGGGCTGGCTCACCTAAGCCTCTGCAAACAGGGTCATTAGACTGTGTTGCCCAGGATGAGGTACAGGGCCTGCTCTCCTGAGTGCTGCAGCCAGTGAGGGGCAGGACCAAGCTCCCCCATTCTCATGCACTTTTTATATTCTCATAGGTGTTCACAGCTGAAAGTTTGTCTTGCGTCTCAGAGGAGTCTGAATTTATAATGTTGGAACTGCTAAGGCTTTGGGACTTTTGCAGTTGGATTGGGTTGGGTGGACAACTGGATTTTTTCATTATGAAAGAGACACAAGGCTCAGAGGTGGAATAGTGTGGCTTTAAAGTGATGTTTTGGGGTGCCAAGCTTGGAAGGGGTGGACTTTGTTATTAATCTTGGCTGTAAACTTGAGTAGGTTGGGAAACACCTAGGAACTTCCTGAAGCATATCTCTCAATATGGGTGCGAGGTCACCTCCAGACGTGAGCTCATGAGAATTGACACAATAAATATTATTAAACCATTGATGGACTCAATATGAAGATTGTGCTGGTGGGAGGTAGGGCATAGTTGGATAAAATAGTGACAGTGTGTTCCTTAGGGTCACAGCTTTCTCTGGCATCCTCTCTCTATGTCCCTCCTTTTGTTTCCCACACACCAAAGTTTGAATCTCTTTATCCATAAACTTTCACCACTATGTTGCTGGTTCTGCTCACAGTGGGCCCAGAAACAAAGGGACTGAATCCTCTGAAATTATGAGCCAAAATACATAAATCTTCCACTTACATTATGTCAGGTACTAGCCACAGCAAGGAAAAGTAACGGGTGTGGCCATTATCAATGATTTTGTCTTTTCACTTTTGCATTAGGCTTAAAACTGTTATCATCCAGGCAAACGCAAACCTGACCTGGGGACCTGCGAGAGACAGAGTGGCTACCCTTGCATGCATGACAGGTAGTACCCTGACTCTAAATGCAGGTGCAAAGGTCCCTTTAAGAGACGAGCTCTGCCCACTCCTGCTCTTTTTCTGCTGCTTCTCTGAGGAGGCCCATCTCTGTCTCCCTCTGTCTCTCTGACTCTGTCTCTCTGTCTCTGTCTCTCTGTCTCTGTCTGTCTCTCTCTCTTCTCTCTCCCCTCCCTTCCAGTGTAAGCTCTGTGTGATGGCCTGTTTGTTCCCCGCCATGGGATCTGTAGTTCCCTCTCACCCTGCACATCATTACAAAAACCATTGAACACAAACATTTTAGTTATAGAATATTTTTAGAGCTGTGATAAAAGCACTTCATGAAAGCTGTTCGAAAAAGGAAGGGTCTATTTGGGTTCATTGTTTCAGAGGACCCATCATGGCAGGGAAGGACCATGAGGTGGCTCATTACGGGTGTCTTAAATCAGAAAGTAGAGAAAGATCCAAACTATGGGGTGATGTCACCACATTCGGGGTGACTCTTCCCTCCGTAATTAAACTGTCCTGGAAATATCTCCACAGACACAGCCAGAGATGCATCTCCTAGGCTTCTGTAAATTCAGCCAAGCCGCCAATGAAGAGCAACACCCTGCGGCAACCTGTATTATTTCAATAGTTGGGTTTATAGTCTGTCATTAATAAGTCTTATGTTATTAATAATGGCCCATGTTTTCCAGTTTCAAAAACATCCTCTCACATTTCCTGTAAATGTCAAGAGGTTTAGCACTTTGCCTTGTTTATGCAGGAAAGTTTGCTGTTTCTACAGCCCTTCTGGGTGACAGACATGCTTGCTATGGTGTTCTTGCTCCACAGTTATTCTTCAACTACAGTAATTTAAGTATTTTATTCTGTGTTCTGATCTGTAGGGTTTCTGCCAAGGAGTCCATAGATGGTTTTATTGGGATTTCTTCATCTGTAATACATTAAAAGAATTTTGATGCTCTCAGAAGTTTTTCTTTGATTGCTAGTGGGCATGCTTTGGTAATCCCCTCTTTGTGTTGCAATTCACTGGAGACCTCTCTACTTTCTGTACATTGCGATCTCTTATTTTACTTGACCAAGGGAGGTTTTTGTTTTTTTCAAGACTGGGTTTCTCTGTAGTTTTGGAGCCTGTCCTGGAACCAGCTCTTGTAGACCAGGCTGGCCCTGAACTCACAGAGATTCACCTGCCTCTGCTTCCCGTGTGCTGGGATTAAAGGAATGTGCCACCACCACCTGGCTGACCAGGGGAGTTTTTAATCCATTATTTCTTTAAATTTGCTTTCTGGCTTCTTCTTCTTCTTCTTCTTCTTCTTCTTCTTCTTCTTCTTCTTCTTCTTCTTCTTCTTCTTCTTCTTCTTCTTCTTCTTCTTCAGATTTATTTATTATGTATACAACATTCTGCCTCCATGTATGCCTGCATGCCAGAAGAGGGTGACAGATCTCATTACAGATAGTTATGAGCCACCATGTGGTTGCCGGGAATTGAATTCAGGACCTCTGGAAGAGCAGATAGTGCTCTTAACTACTGAGCCATCTCTCCAGCCCCTCTGGCTTCTTTTTTGAGGCCGACTCACTGTGTAGCCCAGATTGGCCTTGAGCCCATAATCTTTCTGTCCCAGCCTTCTATATTGTGATTATATTATGTGTCTCTACACCTTGTCTTCTTTTTAACATTTTATGTTTGTTTTTAATTCTGTGTATGTTGTGTGTCTGTGTGGGGTATATGCATATGAGTGCAGTTGCCTACTGAGGTCAGGTGGTGGTGCTGGACCACCTGACCCTGGAGTTATAGCCACTTTTCAACAGTCTGCCTTTAGTGCTAGAAACTGTACTTGGGTTCTCTGCAAGAACAGGATGCGTTCTCAGCAGCTGAGCCCCTCTTGTGTGTTGTACCCCCGTGTTCAGTAGGTATCTTGATGATAATTTGCAATTCCCTACACCCTAGTAAAGATTGCACTGAATTTTCAGACGTTTTGGGTAGTATGGGTATTTTGGTTTGTACCCTAATGCTGAGCTGCATGCAGTCCTTAGCATGGACATTTAAACAATACTGATTTTTCTATTCCAGGTGGCCTTTCTATTTTTTTAAATATTTATTTATTTATCATGTATACAACATTCCTTCCATGTATGCCTGTAGGCCAGAAGAGGGCACCAGATCTCATTACAGATGGTTGTGAGCCACCATGTGGTTGCTGGGAATTGAACTCAGGACCTTTGGAAGAGCAGTCAGTGCTCTTCACCTCTGAGCCATCTCTCCAGCCCCGGCCTTTCTATTTTTTTAATGTCACTTTGAATTTATTTAGTCAGATCTTCCATTTTAAAGACCTTCCACCTGTGGTTGAATACGTTCCTATGTGTTCCTGGTGGATATGGCAGAGGACTGATCTCGTCTTTTCTACACAGTGCGGCTTGTAGCAGTACTACTGATTTGCTAATTTGGGGTTTGATTTTGTGCTTTGCTGAGTTTGTTTATGAGTTCTAGTGACTCTAGGTGGGACTGTTAGAGCTGTTGGTATAAGACCTTGTCACCTGCAGAAATCAGGATTTGGCTTTCTCCTTCTAAATCTTTTATCTTGTCCAAATTCACCAGCATGGACTTTCAGTACCATGTTGAGTAAAATGGTGAAAGTGAGCATCCTTGACTTTTTCTATTTTATTGAGACCTCAGAGAGAAGGCTTCTAAGTTTTCCTGTGTTGTTAGCTGGGGCTTATTATGTATGGTATTTATTATGTCGAGACATGTGCCTTCTGCACCTATCTTTTCAGAGTTTCATTTTTTTTGTTTTGAAAAGAATAAATTTTAGTTGAGATGGAGGAAGGACAGAGATGAGAGCAAGGAAAGAGATACCTTGATTGAGGGAACCATTAGGGGGCTAGCAAGAATCCTGGCTCTAGAGAAATTCCCAGGAATCCATAAGGATGACCCCAGCTAAGACCCTAAGCAATAGAGGAGAGGGTGCCTAAACTGGCCTTGCCCTTGTAGTCAGACTGATAAATATCACATTGAACCATCCTCCTGCAACTGATGGAAACAGGCAGAGACCCACATCGGAACTGAGCTCCCAAAGTCCAGTTGAAGAGTGGGAGGAGTGAGAATATGAACAAAGAGGTCAAGACCATGATGGGGACACCCACTGAAATAGTCCACCTGAGCTAATGGGAGCTCATCAACTCCAGCAAGACTGGGAAGGCACAAGCATAGCACCAAACTGAATGTGATTGACAGTTGCATGCCTGGGGCAGACTGAGGGGCCACTGGCAGTGGCACCAGGATTTATCTCTACTGTTTGTATTGGCTTTTTGGGATCCTATTCTCTTTAGATGGATATCTTGCTCAGTCTAGATATAGTAGGGAGGGTCTTGGACCTTTCCCAAGCAATGTGCCTTAACCTCTCTGAGGAGTAGATGGGGGTGGGGTGGTGGTGGGGTAAGTGGAGGAAATAAGGTGCAGGGAGGGAACTTGGATTGGTATGTATAATGAAAACGTAGTTTGTTTTCTTTTTTAAAAAATAAACTAAAAAAAATTTAAGAGCTAAGATCCATATATGAGAGATAAAAAAGAAATTCCACTTCTGAATCTATTTGGATGACTGTACTTGGCTTTTTGTGTGTACGTGTGGCAATTTGAGTGCAGCTGTGTGTGTGTGTGTGTGTGCTTACACGCACGTGTGCATGTAGGTGGGGTAGAGATTGATGTCTATTTTCTCAATTGCTTAATAGTATTCGTTTTTAAGACAGAGCGTCTCAGCAATCCCCAAGGACCCTCCTGTTCCGCTTTCTTGGTACTAGCATTACTGGAATGTGCCACACCTGGCTTTTATGGGCGATTGCCCGGTATTTAAATCCAGGGCCTCATACTTATTCAGAAAGCACATTACCAACTGAGCAATCTTCCCAGAACCTCTCTTCCTTTATTTTGTTCTTTAGGGAAGGTCATGATCTCTTATTTTTTTGGTGCTGGGAACTGAAGCTGAGGCTTGTGAATGCTAAATGCACATGCTACCCTCAGGCCTCCTTGAAACCTTCGGCCAATTGGCGAAGCACACCATCTGCGTAGTGTTTAGTGTTCACATTCTGACCTTGTGCACCCAGAGATTCTAAGCAGCTTGCTCCTTCACTGTGAGCTCCCAAACCTGAGGTTTGCGGGTATCTAGCTCTTGGGGTGTTGTCACTGTTTGACCACTAGAGGGTGTTCCAAGCCCAAGTTTGTACAGATTCGCAGCTTACATTATTCCGCGAAAGGAACTAGAGGGGTGTCTAAACAGGGGACTTTTGTTTACAGCGCCCTCAGACGCAGGCACCTCATCTGGTCTCCACCATGTGCTCAGGCACTGTGGCCGCCGTTCTAGCTCCGTGTCCTCGCGGAGTAACTAGCTCTCACGCAATGGTTTGACGTCTATTTCATTCTTCCTTCCTCAGTCAGTTCCTCTCTATTTTGTACTACCTGGGATTGGGAGAGGGCGTAGTGGGCATTGTGGTAAGAAACACTGAGATCCCTAAGCCCACAGAGACCAACGTAGCACTTGGAAGGAAGAAGCTTTTTATTGTTGCAGGCTTCCTTTTGCTGTGGTAAATTCCTGTTTAAAAACAGCATGCTCAGATACAGGCCAGGATAGAACTCTACCAACCGGGACCACTTCACGATGGTCACTCTCCTGGGAACGGAACTCTGTATGGCTCAGGTCAGCACCAGGTTTTATGCCTCGCAACACTCTGCGTCTTAGCTCCAGCGGCTAGAATTTTAATCAGTGGTATGCTACCTGAGGTTGGGAGATAGCCAGGCCCTCTAGTCTCCGTCCAATCTCCTCAACTCTCGTGAAGACGCTGTGCTGAATGAATAGGTGTTCCAGAACGCGGGCAGATGGGGGAAGATGGTGAATCAGAGATACTCACTCCTGCATTCCACTGACCAAGCACATGGCTGCCAGGAGAAGCGGGTTGTATGGAGACGCAGGAAGGACAACACTAAGCAGTAGACCAAGACAAAGAGGCACCTGGAAATACTGGACTTTAGACTTATGGAAGAAAGAATAGACCCTAACACAGGATGAGAAACGAGAGAGTCCAGAAGTGGGACCGGAGTAGGGGTGCGGTCAAAGGAGACCAGCTTACAGGCTGCAATGAAAATCAGGGCGGGGCCGATGAAATGGATGCAAAGGGAACAAAGCACTGAGCCAATAAAGCGAACTGGTTCTCCGAAAAGCTAACCAGTGTTAATAAACAGTGACAGAGAGAAGACCAAATAAAATCAGAGATTAAAAATGGGGCTTTATGACAGAGGACTACTAGGGTATATTTTGAAAAGTTATTATCTAATAAATTAGAGAAATCTAGAGGAAATTGATACATTTCCAGGCAGATATGACTCACTGTAGCACAAATTCAATATTGAAGATGTGGTTGTTTCCTTATATGTAATAAGAAATATACTGAAAAGAAATCAGGGGAATTAAAACGTCCGTGGCTGTGGTGGTTTGAACAGGAATGGCTCCCGTAGATGCACGTGTGTGAATGTTTGGTCTATAGGAAGTGGGTCACTGTGGGCACAGGCTTTGAGGTCACAGATGCTTTAGCCCAGGCTCAGTGGCACACAGTGCTTTTCCTGCTACCTGTGGATCCAGACGTAGAACTCTCAGCTCCTGCTCTGGTACCACATCTGCCCGTACGCCACCATGCTTTCCACCATAATGATCGTGGACTAAACCTCTGAAGCGGTACACCAGTCCCGACTGCTTTCCTTTATAGGAGTTACAGTCCTGAGAAATTCTTGGAACAGTGGAAGTAGTAAGGCTCAAAAGAAATAAGTCTTGGTTTAGCTTTGGTATGTGGTACTTATCTAAAAAAATGTCCATTTCTTTTGCATTTTCTAGTTTTGTGGCATACAGGCTTTTGTAGTAAGATCTAATGAGTCTCTGAATTTCCTCTGTGTCTGTGGTTATTTCCCCCTTTTCATTTCTGATCTTATTTATTTGCGTGTTCTCTCTCTGTCGTTTAATTAGTTTGGACAGGGGTTTGTCGATCTTGTTGATTTTCTCCAAGAACCAACTTTTCGTTTCATTGATTCTTTGGACTGTTTTCTGCGTTTCTATTTTGTTGATTTCTGCCCTCAGTTTGATTATTTCCAGTCTTCTACTCCTCCTGGGCGCGTCTGCTTCTTTTTTTTCTAAAGCTTTCAGGTGTGCTGTTAAGTCTCCGACCACAGACATTAAGGACCTCATTGAATAAATGGGACCTCCTGAGACTGAGAAGCTTCTGTAAAGCAAAGGACACTGTTGCTAAGACACAAAGGCAACCCACCAACTGGGAGAAGATCTTCACCAACCCCGCAACTGACAAAGGTCTGATCTCCAAAATATATAAAGAACTCAAGAAACTAGACCGTAAAAGGCCAATCAACCCAATTATAAAATGGGGCATTGAGCTGAACAGAGAATTCTCAACAGAAGAACTTCAAATGGCCAAAAGACACTTAAGGTCATGTTCAGCTTCCTTAGCGATCAGGGAAATACAAATCAAGACAACTTTAAGATACCATCTTACACTGGTCAGAATGGCTAAAATTAAAAACACCAATGATAGCCTTTGTTGGAGAGGTTGTGGAGAAAGGGGTACACTCATCCATTGCTGGTGGGAATGCAAACTTGTGCAACCACTTTGGAAGGCAGTATGGCGGTTTCTCAGGAAATTCGGGATCAACTTACCCCTGGACCCAGCAATATCACTCTTGGGAATATACCCAAGAGAGGCCTTATCATACAACAAAAGTATATGCTCTACAATGTTCATAGCAGCATTGTTTGTGATAGCCAGAACCTGGAAACAACCTAGATGCCCTTCAATGGAAGAATGGATGAAGAAAGTATGGAATTTATACATATTAGAGTACTACTCAGCAATAAAAAACAAGGACTTCTTGAATTTTGCATACAAATGGATGGAAATAGAAAACACTATCCTGAGTGAGGTAAGCCAGACCCAAAAAGAGGAACATGGGATGTACTCACTCATATTTGGTTTCTAGCCATAAACCAAGGACATTGAGCTTATAATTAGTGATCCTAGAGAAGCTAAATAAGGAGAACCCAAAGAAAAACATATAGACATCCTCCTGAATATTAACCTTCAGCAAGCGATGAAAGGAGACAGAGACAGAGACCCAAATTGGAGCACAGGACTGAAATCTCAAGGTCCAAATCAGGAGCAGAAGGAGAGAGAGCAGGAGCATGGAACTCAGGACTGCGAGGGGTGCACCCACACACTGAGACAAAGGGGATGTTCTATTGGGAACTCACCAAGGCCAGCTGGCCTGGGTCTGGAAAAGCCTGGGATAAAACCAGACTCTCTGAACATAGCGGACAATGAGGACTACTGAGAACTCAAGAACAATGGCAATGGGTTTCTGATCCTACTGCACGCACTGGCTTTGTGGGAGCCTAGGCAGTTTGGATGCTCAACTTACTAGACCTGGATGGAGGTGGGGGTTCCTTGGACTTCCCACAGGACAGGGAACCCTGATTGCTTTTCGGGCTGGGGGGAGACTTAATTGGGGGAGGGGGAGGGAAATGGGAGGCAGTGGCGGGGAAGAGACAGAAATCTTTAATAAATAAATAAATTAATAAAAAAAAGAAATAAGTCAAAGAAGACAGTTAAATATTTGGAAAGACTAAAGCTGGTTGTGGTGGTGCATGTCTTTAATCCAGCGCTTGGGAGGCAGAGGCAGGTTGCTGTAGAATAATCCTTCTGTACAGTATGCGACTATAAGTAGCCATGATTGATTTAATAAACAAGCTGGCTGGCTAATGGCTGAACAGGATAAAGTTAGGTGGAAAAGTCAAACAGAAGATGATGGGATGAGGAAGGGCAAAGTTAGAGGAGTCACCAGCCAGATGGAGAATGATTCAGACACTCAAAATGGGATAGAGGTAAAAGCCATGAGTAGATCAATAGAAATAGTTAAGTTAAGCTAGTTAGTAATAAGCCTGAGCTATTGGCTGAGAATTTATGATTTATTTTAAATCTCCAAGTCAGTTATTTGGGAAGCAGCTGCTGGTTATTTGAGAATGGGCAGTTGGAACAGGAAAACTCCACCTACAGCAGGTGATTGCTCTGAGTTTGAGGACAGCCATGCCTACAAAGTGAGTCCCAGGACAGCCAGGGATATACCTAAAAAGCCAAAAACAAAAACAAAAAACAGACAAACAAACAAAAACAACAAAAATCCCCCCAAAACCCAAACAAACAAAAAACAAAAAAACCCCAAAGATTTGGAAAGACTCTTGTCTATTTATTGCCCATACTTTAATATATGAATATTGAATATAATATATGAAAATGGTTGTGTCCAGGCCCTGCACCTTGCCTGGGCAACATGGTAGAGCCAACCCCATCAGTGAAGGTATGGGCGAGCCACCCGCCAAGTGATGTCCATGGGCAGGGGAGAGATACCCTTGCCCCCATACCCTCCCATAAATGCCTGAGGCCGGTGGGACAGCTGCCCCTGCCCTCCATCGGCTGCACAAGTTGGGAGAGCAGGTCCTGCTCCTCTCCTAGGCAGCTCGATAGAACCAATCCTGTTGACAGAGGTGTGGGCGAGCCAGCCCTGAAGCTGTGAACACTGGAGAGCTGTCCCCATGACTCATCTGTCATGTGGCAGCATGAGCTGGGAAAGACTCCCCCCTCTCAGTGCCTGAGGCAGGTGGAAGAGCTGGCCCTGAGGCCATAGGAGTGGGAGAGCTGTCCCTGTTCCTCATCGGCTGCAGCACTCAGGAGAGTGGCCCCTGCACCCATGCGTGGGCAGCATAGTAGAGCTGGCCCTGATGGTGTGGTTGTGAGCTAAGAGAACCAAATCTGAGGACCTGAAAGCAGGAGAACTGGCCCTGACTCTTGCTCATCTCGGCAAGGGGTGAACCAGCCAGGGCAATTCAAGAGACCTCACCCTGCAGTGAGGACAGAGGAGAGCTGGCGGACTGACCAACCCTGCAACTGGGCAGGGCCCAGAACCAGGGTCATGAGTTGGCCCACCCCAACATGCGCCTATCTGTGATCTGCTGGAGCGCGTGAAGGGACTGGTCCTACAGACCCAAAGCTGCAGGATCCCCATGACACAGGGCAACCAAGAGGAGCTCCAGTGAGGGCCCAGCGTCAGTAGCATAGCAGATGTGAAAGACACAAAGAAAAAAATAAAAAGGAAAATGGCTATGTCAATCCAGGTCACCTGTGGATTCAGTGGCCTCCCCATAAAATTCCAATTACCTTCTCACACAAATAGAAAAAGCCCCAAATTCACACAGAAGCACAAAAGACCATAAATGATGACAGAGCTCCTGAGCAAGAGCAATGCCAGAAGCATCACAACCTCAGATTTCAAATGATGTGCTGACCTGTACAATAAAAAAGAGTGATACTGGAACAGGGAAAAGGTAATGGAGACCAGTGTAGTAGACTAGAGAGAGAAAACCCACACATCTACCTCCGTCTGCTCCTCAACAACGGTAAGAGAGCCCCTTCAGGGAATAACGCTGTTACACAGGAAACCACAGGCAGAAGACGGAAACTACCCCATCTCTCATGCTGTACAAAGTCAGTCCTGATGATCACCCCGGACGAAAGGCAGTAAACAGTGACAGACGCTGGGGCGGACACGGCGGAAAGGGGTCCCTTGGCTATCCGAGGGAATGGAAGTGATTGCGGCCAGTAAGGACATCAGTAGAGATGTTAAAAGATGAGAGCTAAAACTGCCACAGGCTCTGTCCATGTAGGCTGCTTTTTTTGGGCATCTAGCCCAAGAAATCAAAGTCGGTACACAATAGAGATAATTATATATCTGTGTTTATCATGGTTTCATTTACAATAGTCAAGTTATGGAACCAATCTATATGTACATAAAAGGATGGATGGATGGATAAAGAAAACATATCCCCCATATACACATGTGCATACACACACACACATACATACACATACATACACACTAGCTTTATTCAGCTACAGAGAAAACAATTGTGCTGGAGATATGGCTCAGTGGGTCAAGGGCTTGGGTTCAGTCTCATGCATGGTTGTGAGTGCCTGTAATCTCAGAGCTGGGAGGTGAAGACAGGCAACCCCCCGGGGACTTGCTGGTGAGCCAGTCTGGCTAATCTGTGACTTTCATATTCTCTGTGAGATACTGTCTCAAAATATGAGGCTGAGGCTGGGAAGATGATTCAGGAGATAATGCCCTTGTCATGCAAACATGAGGACTGGAGTTCAGGTCTCCAGAACCCACTTCAAAGCTGGGTAGGTGTGGTAGCCACCTATAATCCAAGCACTTAGGAGGCAGAAATGGTACGATGGCCATTTTCTGTCAACTTGGCACAATCTAGTGTTATCTGAAAGGGAGGAACCTTAAAAATGCCTCCATAAGATCCAGTTGTAGGGCATCTTCTTAATTAATGATTGACCGTGGAGGTTCCAGCCCATTATAGGAGTACCATCCCTGACCTGGTGGGCCTGGGTGCTCTAAGAAAGCAGGCTGAGCAAGCTGTGGCAAGCAATTCAACAAGCAGCACCCCTCCATGGCTTCTGCATCCGTTCCTGCCTCCAGGTTCCTTCTTTGCTTGAGTTTCTGGCCTTCTTGAGTTCATGCCCTCACTATTTTTGAGGATGAGCTGTTGTTCTATGGAACTGTGAGTGGAATGAACCCTGTCCTCCCCAAGTTGCTTTTGGTCATGGTATTTCATCCCAGCAATGGTAGCTCTGACTAAGATACAGGGGAGCCCCAGAGCAAGCTTGAAATCCAGGCTGGAGTTAGCTTACTCTGGATTTAGTGAAAGACCCAACTCAATAAAGTATGAGGTGATCAATTAAGACATTTTGTTTCTGCTTCTAATGTACACACCTGTATGTGATGTGTGTCTGTGTGGTGTGTGTTTGTATGTGTATTAGTGTGTGTGTGGTGTTGGTGTGGTGTGTCTGTATATGGATGTGTGTAGTGTGTGTCTATGTCTGTGGGGTATGTGTCTGTGTGAGTGGTGTGTGTGTGTCTGTGTCTGTGTGTATGATGTGTGTCTGTGTGTGGTGTGTGTGGTATGTGTGGTGTGTGTATGTGTGTGTTTGTGGTGTGTGGTGTATGTATCTGTGTGTGGTGTGTATCGAGCATATGGTGTGTGGTATGTGTCTGTGTCTGCTTGTGTATATGTGTGTGATCTGTATGTGTATGTGTGTTTGTGTCTGTGTGTGTATACGTGTGTAGTGTATATATCTCTGTGTATACGTGTGTGTGCCGTGAGTGTGGTGTTTGTGTGGTGTGTGTGTCTGTGTGTATGTGGTGTGTGTATGTGTGTCTGTGTCTGTATACATGATGTGTGTGTGCAATGAATTTATCAGATTGAGGAAAATGGAGGGAACAGCACAGAAAGCAGAATGGGGACTGTTTGGGGGATGGTGGAGAACAGCGAGATGAAGGAAACTGAGGCGATGGGAGCATGAATGCCTTCAGGTACTGTTTGCATGGAATGTCGTAACAAACCGATTAGCGTGCATGATTACTATATGACGAGAAAGATGGTTCAAATGGTGTCTGAATGGGGGAGATGATTGCTTATTTGGCTGCTGTGTTGCTCCCCTTCCTTAATTAACGTCTTGTCTTCATATCCTTAAACTTCGCTGACAGTTTTCAAGAGGATTGGGCTGGTCTGGGTTTTCTGTCATTTCTCTCTTTGCTTAATATCTGTTGTTGTAGCATTGTGTCTTTGGAAGGCTCATAATTTCTTGAGATTTATAAAGCTATGTCTTTTTTTCTAGTGTTGAGCATTTGTGCAGACAGTCGTGTATCACCTCTCATGGTGTTCTCTGGCAGGGACCCCTCCCCCAGGTGTCTCATCTGTGGTGCTGAATGGGCCCTTGCTGCTGGCCCCCAAGCTGCAGGAGCGCGCTTTCAGTTTCTCTAGATGGCGGGGCAGTTCCCTGTGCTCTGAATGTGGGTGGGGCAGCTGACCGGGGCTCTGCTCTTTGGTAAGACCCCCGGCTGGCATCCGCAACTAGGCTGAGCAAGAGGATGTGTGCCAGAGTTGCCTCAGGTCTGTGGGAGCTCTGAGTGTGGCATCTGGCCACAGGTTCTGTGATTTGAGCTCATCTGTTGAGCAGATTAGCAGCAGAAGTTTTAGTGGCAAGGAGATCAGGATGAAACCCAATGAGTATTAATTAGCAGCTTCTAACCCTCACTGTCCAGCCCGCCAGTGCCAAACTCACCAAAAGGGAGTTGCAGGTTTCTCATCTTTTCCTGCCATGGTCCTCATGGCTACTTGAATATTCTGCCCCCGTATGGCGTTATATGGCTATATACACAGAAAAAGATATAGCAATAGATTTGGAAATAAGTTATAGGTAGAATCTTACCTTTCCCCCATTCTTCTTGCTGGATGTGGCAAGCTGGCTTATGTAGAGGGGAAGATACAGTCACTAGCAGATACTTCTCTGCTCTGGAGAAGTGCATTTACAAACTGGAAGGAAGTTTAAAGTTTATCAATACACCAGACAGCCCTGTGGTTTCCTGCTCAGAGTCATATTGACAAATGGGAGTGTAGGGTCTGTTACGTCATGTTCCTCCCGAGACGTTTCTCAATCTCTGGTTTTGCTACGCTTTTATCTCTCAGCTTGTACTCATCACAATCCCACTGTGTCCTTCTTTGTGATTGTTGCTTTGGGGCTTCCTAAAGCCAAGCCAGGTGAGCTGTGCTGGCAAGCGCGCTGTAAGGACAGAGCCAAGTCTCTCCAGCTGCTCCACACTCCAGGCAGCGTCTCCTTTTCTCAGCTAAAGCAGTGATGTCAGCACATTGCCAGTTTCTTGCAACCTGCACAGAAATGTCTCAAACAAAAGGCGAATGTCTTACAAAACATTGCTCTTTGGGAGCAATTGCTTGTTAAAGTGTTTAATTTTGAATGTTTCGTTAGTTAGATTATAGTTTCGATTAACAAACATTCATTTTTACTTTTTAGAATTTGTCCCGCTAGTTACTGTATAATCCAACTCCTTCCATGAGACGTGAAAATATCGTTACATACTGAGGAGTGACCGAGATTCCTTCTTTCTTTCTTTAGGATGGGATCTCATGTATTCCAAGATGGTCTTCAATTTGCTATATACCTGAGAATGACCTTGGACTTCTGATTTTTTTTTTGTCTTTTTCTTCCAACATGGGGGTTATAGGCAGTGCCACCTCAGCTAATTTTATGTGGTGCTGGGGATCAACCAGGGACTTGTGCATGCTAGGGAAGAGCTTTCCAGAGAGACCCATGGCTCATCCCCAGCCCCGGAGTGAGAGATCTGAACAGATAGTCTGTGTCTGGTTAGTAAGCCGCCGTGACGGGAACAAAGGGCTCCAAGAATGTGTGCAAGGTTGTGACTATAACAACACATTGTGAAACCTGAGTGTAGCAAGCATGGGTGTGATGGTCAGCCTGATATGCTGGCAAGGGACCAGATTGAATTTGGAGCAGAGGATCTTGGGAAAACAGTTTAATGGAGGAGGGGAGGATCGGGAAGATGATGTGGAAGTGGAGACTTTGGCGTCCTACAGTTGTGGGGGATGACTAGATGCAGAACTGGGGGTGCTGTGGAGGGAAGGACAAGGTGAAAGGAGGTTTGAATATAGAGAAGTGAGGATTGACCATCTAGATGGATATGGCAGTGCCTGCAAGTGAGGCAGGGCTGGTGCTCACTGAGTCTGTAAACCAGACAGGCCGTAAGATGCGATAGTAAACACGGATACACCCACTAGTGATATTAAGAATGTAATATTTTTTTCTATTCTCTACAGATTTCTTTTTAAAAAAGACCACGTTGTTAAGCAATAGCCAAACTGTACATCATCTTTCTCTCTGTGATAGTTCAGATGTTGAAATTGGTGTGCCTCATTCATAGTGTGTGTTACAGTATGTTAGAAAAACAAGCTTTATCAAAAAAGCAAGATGTTATTAAACACACTGGAAATGAATTTTAATATGCCTTACAGCATTTAATAACCAAGTTGTTAATGACTCCTTCACAGCCATTAAGACACCTTCAACATTCAAATATAAGATGATTCAGCATGTAATTTTATGTGATTTGACTTAAAGATGAACCATCCACCCCTTTCCTTTTGGGCTTACTCATCAGGTCTCTGCAGGTAGGAGAAAGTTTAGAAAAAGCTGTGTAACTGACAGAATCACAAACACCTAAGTTTTGCAATCAGCTAAGCCGATGACATCACATCATGACTCCCTGCCTGGGCCTGGCTTATAGCACTGCGTAACATTTCTTCATAGCTGGCGGTGCCCTAAAGGGCAAGCTCTTCTATAGCAGCTAGACACATATGCTGGCTAGTTCTTGTTAACTCGACACAAAACCTACACATATCTGGGAAGAGGGACTCTCAACTGAGCACGGGCCTTCATCAGAATGTCCCGTGGGCACATTTATGGGGAATTCTCTTAATAAACAGTGATAACATGTGAAGGCCTAGTCCACCGTGGGTGGTACCAATCCTGGGTGGGCCTGGGCTGTATAAGAGAGCAAGCTGAGCAGGCCATGCAGAACAAGCCATAAGGAGTGTTCCTCAAGGTCTTCGCTACAGTTCCTGGCACCAGGTTCCTGCCTTGGCTTCCCCTAGAAACTGTAAGCCAAATAAACCTTTGCCTTCCCAAGTTTGTTTTGGTCAGTGCTTCATCATAGCAGCAGACAGGCAGACCAGGATAGAATCACAGAGGATTTGGAATCAGCAGAGCGCTGTACTGAGGAGAGCTAGGAATCTGGAGCCAAGGAACCTGAATTTGCATGAATTTGCATGAACCTGAATTTATAACATTGAACCATGTTATAAGAGTCATCAAATTAGGGGGCTGGCAGAGGTGTGTGTGTGTGTGTGTGTGTGTGTTGTGTGTGTGTGTGTGTGTGGTGAATATATAGGCTATATGGATTTTTTAATATATGATGTACTTGAGTGTCTTTATGATATCTGTTACGCTGTCTAATGAGTATATACCGATTAAAAAGCCATAAATATATTTTGTTGGGAAATTTGAAAACTGGATGGTATAATTTCATAACTATTTTAGAAAAACTTTATTTTTATTTTTACTTATACGTAGTTGTGTGTGCTTGTGTCTGTGGATGTGCACATGTGTTCAGGTACCTGTGGAGGCCAGAACAGGGCACCGCACCCCCAAAAGCTGGAGTTATAGGCAGTTGTGAGCTGCCTGATGTGGGTGCTGAGAACTAAATTCTTTGGACAGGCACCAAGCATTCTTCACTACAGAACCACTTTCCAGATCCTCATAGCTATTAAAAAACTGTGTTCTGAATATTCAGTCTACTTGTTAACCTCCCCAAAGACTAACATGTAGACAACTGGCCACAGAGATTCTGTGTGGTTTGAGCATCTCACAGTGGCCCCTTCAGTGGGCATGGGTTCTTTTTGGGATGAATAACAACTGGAACCAAGTAGTCCTGAACTCTTGACACTAATTTTGTTTTAGCAATATAATTAACACAACTGTGGAAGGATTGGTTACTTTGAAATTCATTCCTCAAGAGGACTGACCATGCTGACCGAACAAAAGTCATAGGGCAATTGGTATGAAGTCTTGAAATATCTTTTTTTCAACCATGTAATAAATCTGCGAACTGTGAATATGGCTTCCAGGATATGTTTTATTTGAAATAAACACTGAGATTACAATGTTAAATTGAGATTAGCCTCAAGTATTTCTAGAATTCACATTGGTCTGGGTGAAAACTAAATAAATACCAATTTTCAAGGCTGCAGGAACAGTCTCTACAGGCCCTTCGAAAGCTTCCTGGGCACTCATGCTGTAGGCTGTATTCTGAAGATGCGGTGATAAAATGAGACCCTGAACTCATTCGCTCAGAACCAGGCTATCTACCTGCAGCAGCGCCCAATCACAGCCAAGATTGTTGCCCTGAAAACAGAGTCTGAGAGAAAAATAAGGAATTGTAGTTTCTAACTACATACAACAACTACAAACAGAACTTTTGGGGTTTGGTAAGGGAATTTTTATTGAGTTGAATGGAAAAAGTGCTGAAAAAGGAACAGTTTAGAAAGCGTAACGTGCCGGGCGGTGGTGGCACACGCCTTTAATCCCAGCACTCAGGAGGCAGAGGCAGGCGGATCTCTGTGAGTTTGAGACCAGCCTGGTCTACAAGAGCTAGTTCCAGGACAGGCTCCAAAACAACAGAGAAACCCTGTCTCGAAAAACCAAAAAAAAAAAAAAAAAAGAAAAAAAGAAAAAAAGAAAGAAAGCGTAACATAAGGTCCTTCCTCTTTTTGAATAGAGCAACCCAAGCGTTCTACTTTTAGACTAATGCTTTCTCAAGGAAAATCTTGGGAAGCCAGAATAAAATAAACCCAGGTTGAGGAATCCTGAGGCATTTTACATGAGGCCAAAAGAACAGCAGATACCTGTCTCGTGTGGCAGAGCAGTGCCCACTTCAGAGCTAGGCCAAGGGTCTTTGTCATTGCCCTGCTCTACAGCCTGGCATCTCCAGAATTCCCCAAGGAAGACTTCCTCCACGTTCATCACCCCAGGAATGTCCTGCAGAGCACTTTGGGGAACAGGCTGAGGATCTACCGATTCAGATTCAGATTTTAGTGCCAGTAAAATTAGCTGTGGTGTCTGTATAGTGGTCACCAGGGCAGGAAAAACATACAATGAGCTTACAGAGGGGTGAGCTATAATAAGTTTGAACTGTAAGTTAGAGCCTTAGATACCATTTTGTGAGCTACAGGAATATGAGGAGCAGAGACATTATTATGGTCACATGGATCCTTGCCAGTTGCATGCTTTGGAACACAGTCAGATCTGGATCTACGGAAAACCTCAAGTAAGAATGTTAGCAATGTGCTGATACTGAAATAAAGAGCTTCAAGACTTGCCCAAGACTTCACCAGTCAACGCTCCAGCAGGAGTAAGGGAAGGTACACCCACCCCCTAGTTGAAGAACTACAGGCAGTCAATGATGCTAGGTTATGGGGGTAGGTTTTCCACAGGGATCCCTGACACATTGCACATGTTCAAGTGGTCAGCCTTATACCTAAATACACATGAGTAACACTTAATGGGCTCAGTAGGTTATTTATGTAAAAAATACAATAAAAAGTGTGTGCCTCAGGGACTTGATTACAGGGTTCATCCATGATTATAATATGGGAAGCAGACAGGTATGGTGCTGGAGCAGTAACTGAGAGCTTTACAGTCCTGATCTGTAGGGAGGGAGAGACAGACAGATAGACAGACAGACACAGAGACTGAGAAAGCCATACATAGACAGAGACAGACAGACACACAAACACACAGAGAGATACACATATAGACAGACAGAGACACAGAGACAGACATACACAGAAACAGAGACAGACAGACCTAACACAGACACAGAGAGGCAGTCAGACAGAGACAGAGACAAAGATACACACACACACACACACAAACACACACACACACACAACTTGGATAAGGGCTTTTGAAATGTCAAAATCTCACAAGTAACATACTTCCACCCAAAAGATCACATTTTCTGATCCCTCCCAGATAGTTCCACTCCCTATTGACTAGGCATTAAAATATATGAGTCCATAGTGACCATTCTTATTCAAACCATCACATACAGAAGATGACATGAATTAATGGGGGGGAATGTGTGTGTGTGTGTGTGTGTGTGTGTGTGTGTGACACATAATGAGCTGGAGTAGTGGAGGGAGGTATTTAATACTGAAAACACAGTGTGCACATATATGAAATTCTCACCCTTGCCACTGCAAAGAAACGAAGTAGTTAATACCAAACAAACTCACAGCACTCAAGTAGGAAGCCACAACAGTTACCCTACAAGATGTTTAGCGACAGGGATGAGGGGCAGAGCGGGGCACTCCTGCTGAAGTGTGTCCAGTGCCACGGCTCTCGTGCTGGGCGGAGGGAGAACTGAGAATGGTGCTGAGGATGGGTGTGGAAATGACAGAACGCGGATGCGATAGAAGTTGAAAAGTGTCTCCAGGAAGTTTATGCTTTGAAATCACAAGGTTAAGAAGTCAGCCCTGGCCAAGACCAGAGTGCAGATGGAAAAGGCGTTTCTGAGTTTTCAGAAGCCCTGCAGCCAGAGCACAGCTTTGGCTCCTGTTAGCCCACCCCAGGCAATGATGCTCAGCAAGCCCAGGTCAGGGGCTCCATCTCTGCTGATTCAGTGACTACTTGGGATCCCTTTTAATTGTAATTAGTCGAGTGCTATTACTGTTGCTCCCGTCTCACGTATAGGAAAGTAGAGAGGCAGGACAGTTCAGAAGTTGTTCGCGGTCTCACCTCACAAGTGGTATTGTCTGGATCCAACCTGTGAGTCTGCATCAGGATTCTTATGCTTCACAATTGCTGGAGCCAGTCTGCCAGGGTGGTGTCTGCCACACAGGACACAGGAGAGGAAGATGATGAGATCTTTACACTTGGCGATTTAGAAATTGCAGTTCGTGTATATTAAAACACAGCAGGTCCATTTGGAACCCATCAGGAACGTTAGTGCAGGAAACTGAAACAAATGGTTGGGTGCAGACAACAGAGGCAGACTCCAGAGCTCAGGATGCAGCCCTGCCTCTGAACAGGTCGCCATGATTACCTTGTTTTTACATCTCCAACCCAATTTCCATCAGTCTATTTGCAACTGGCTATCTTCAGTAAGACAAGACAGCGGTCAGGAGAAGACAAATTTCTCCCAGCTCCACCCCTCTCCCTAGCCTCCTGTAGCATCTTTTACTATGTCTTCTGCCTTTGCTTCTGCTGCTCTAACTGGAGTATCACTGCTTCCATTACAGGCAGTCTTATAGCGTCAGAAGGTAGGGCGTTGGAGCCTGGAACCTCATCGCGAGGCTATCACTGGTTTGGCACAGGTCACTGTTACCCCACTAAAGAGCTATATACTACCTGAAGCTTCGATGAGTGGGAGAATTAGGATTTGATCTGTCTTCTCACTTCCCAGCTTCTGCTGTTACCTTCTATTTTCTGATCTAAGAAGGTTTATGGATGTGGTCAGGAGATGACAGTTTCCGGGACACACAGAGAGACAGAAATGGGTATATATTGGTGAGATTGGAGAAAACGGACAATGATTAACACAAAGACAACTCATAATGATGATTTCCAAATTTATATCTCTAGCAGAACCCTTTAGCCCCAGACTCGTTTGTTGACACCTCGTTATGCCGGCTGTTCAATTTTTTTCATGACTAGTTAGTTACTAGGAATGTAGAGGCTCAGACAACACAGTTACTGTCTTGTAGTTTCCACGTGTCAATGTAGAATGAGCGGTGGGCTGCGTCCTGCCACCTAGCTCCCTCACGGCTAGCTTTACACCTGAAATAGCAACACACAAACTGTATTCATTTAAACACTGCTTGGCCCATTAGCTCTAGCCTCTTACTGGCTAACTCTCACATCTTGATTAACCCATTTCTACTAATGTGTGTAGCACTATGAGGTGGTGGCTTACTGGGAAGATTCTAACCTGCGTCCATCTCGGAGAGGAGAATTATGGCGTCTGACTCTCTTCCCTTCTTCCCAGTATTCTGTTCTGTCTACTCCACCTATCTAAGCTGCTGTCCTATCAAAGGTCACGGCAGTCTCTTTATTTGACCAATGAAAGTAACACATAGACAGAAGACCCACCTACATCATGTCAGGTGTCAGGCTCTAGCTTAACTGGGTCTTCTGTTTTGTAAAAGATTAATTTAAGATGTGTTACATTTGTTTATGCCGTGGAACATTTGTTTGAATGATACAAAAATGTGTTGAATTCCTTTATGTTGCGTTTGTTTAACTCTGTGAAGCTGTGATCTTTGCCTGTCTAAAACACCTGATGGTCTAATAAACAAATTGAACAACCAATAGCAAGGCAGGAGAAAGGATAGGTGGGGCTGGCAGGCAGAGAGAATAAATAGAATGAGAAATCTGGGAGAGGAGAATCAAGGAAAGAGAAAAGGGGCAGCCACCCAGATGCACACCAGGCAACAGGAAAGAAAGAAAAGATATACAGAAATGGAGCCCAGAGGCAAAAGATAAATGGAATAATTTATGTCTGGAAAAGCTGGCTAGAAACAAGCCTAGCTAAGACCAGGCATTCATAAGACTCCATGTGATTTATTTCGGAGCTGGGTGGCAGGTCCCCCAAAGAGCAAAGAACAAAAGAGCCAAAGAGTTAAAACAAAAACAAAAACAAAAACCCCCAAACCAACCAACTACACCTCTGCCGAGGGACTTACAAGGCTATAGACAAGGAATTTCCTGATGCTGTGTGTCCCATCTTAGTCTTAGGGTCTTAGTCTTAGTTTACTGGCTGTCTTCAGAACCCAGTCCTCTTCACAACATGGCCCCTTGCTCCTTAAAGACAACAGTTGAATGTGTCTGGACTTCCTGTAGCCAGAATATCTTGAGAGGTCTCATTTGTCAGGTGCCACCATCTTCCTGATGTCCTTTCTCACTGTCCCCTTGCTCAACCACTGCAGCCACAATGACCTCCCGGGTACTCTTCACACCCTCTGAGTACCTTTGAGGAATAGATGTCTTTTCTGTGTTTGCCCTACTCAGTCTCAGATTTTACTGCAATTGCCACTTGCTGGCCCCATACTTACTGTTCTTGCTATTTCTCTTTGTTATACTAATCACTGCCTAATGTTCTAGTCCATCTTTTGTGTCTATTTTTATTGGTTCTGTGTGAGAAAGTTGAATTTTTGAGTTTTCATGAGGAAATCTACTCTAAACATTCTAGTCCAATGATTGTGCCAATATAAACTTTAATTTCTCAACTTTACGAGTATTAGGTTATATGGTGAGTATATGTTTAGCTTAAAATTACTTTTATTTTTAAAATTATGTATATGGGTATGCACACATATGAGCAGGTTCCCGAAGAGGCCAGAAGCATTGCATACCCCTGAAATTGGAGTTACAGTCAGTTGTGAGCTTCATGACATGGGTGTTGGAGCCCTCTGCAAGAGTGGCATACTCTCTTAACCACTGAGCCATCTCTCCAGCTCCTTTATGTTTGACTTTTATGGATATGATATTTTTCATAGTTGCTGTACAATTTGACATCATTGCCAATAACACATGAAAAAACTTTATAAAAACCCATTCTGCATTTCCAGGAGCCTTTGGTGGTGTTAATGTTTTCATTTAGCTTGTTATAAAGGTACGCAGTGGTGTCTTGTCTTGACTTTAGTTCTTGTTGTCCTCCTCTCCTCTTCCTCCTCCTCCATTTCTTTTCCTCTTTTGTTTCTTCCTCTTTTACCTCTTCTACTTTTCCCCTCCACCTTCCTTCTTCCCTTCCCTCCTTTTCCTCTTTGTAGTTGTGGGAATCAAATCCAGGCCTTATGGTATTAGGCAAGCACTGTGCCACCAAGACACACCCTTAACCCTACTTTCTGTATCTTAATGATATGGAACATCTTTTGTGAGATAATTTACATCATAAAAATAATCTTTGATAATGAACATTTTTATTTCTTTTTTTTCAGTTTGTAAAAGAAAGCATTTAATTGGGGGCTTGCTTACAGTTTCAGAGGCTGAGTTAATTTTCATCATGGTGGGGAGCATGGCAGCTCACATAAAGCTGAAGAAATAGCTGGGAACCACATTCTATTCCATAGGCCAGAAGAGGGAAAAAGAGCGTGGGCCTGGCATGGGCTTTTAAAACCTCAAAGCCTACCTTATGACACACTTCCTCCAACAAGGTCATGACTACTACATTGAGGTCACACCCCTACTCTTTCTCAAATAGTGCCATTCTTGAACATTTTTCATGTGCTGATTTATCTTATGTGTGTATATTTATTGATAAAGCATTAAAATATTTGTTCATTTCAAAAAATGTTTATTTTTTAAATTGAGATTTGAATGGTCTTCATGTGTTCTGGATATAGACGGTAAGAAAGGTGCTATGTTGGTTGACTTGATGTGTCTACTTGGTTAGGTTATGTTGTGCAGTTTTGTTGTGCTGACTTCTAGAAGTGATTAACATTTGAAATCAGTGGACTTTGAGTGAATATAGATTACCCTTCCAACATGGGTGAGCCTCATTCAATAAATAAAGGCTTAAAAAGATTCTCTCTCTCTCTCTCTCTCTCTCTCTCTCTCTCTCTCTCTCTCTCTCTCTCACACACACACACACACACACACACACACACACACACACATGATTGGTTCCATTTTTTTTCTGTAGAAAAAATGCATATGATTTTCAATTTTTTAAATTGGGCAATATTATTAGACAGCCAAAATCTTTCTTAGAATATCATTACTTTGAAGAACTTTGTGTCTCATTGTAAGAAAGCATCAGGATCTGTCTGAACCCCTGAACTCACAGTTGGGAATCCAGACACTGCAGATTACTCCTGTGTGGCCCTGGAAGAGAGCCACATTTCAGCTGCTGCTGCAGGTGACACTGGAAAGGCTTGGCCACCTGTCTCAGCTGTAGTTGAGGACTCTGGGATCCTGGCTATTGATTTCTATTTCATAGCTGCCCCTTCACTTCCCCTAGAACACCCAGTCACTGCCATCTGCCCCAGTAGCACCCACAAAAGATCCCACTGCAGAGATGGAGCTGACTCAGCCCAGACTGGGGCCCATGTTACCAACTTCTGACCCTCAGGTTTTTATCCGCACCCTCCCCACAGCCTCTGCACCACAGCATGCAGCTACCCTTTGGCCCACACCAAAGTTAAGATGTCTTCCCTCAGCCCTTATACCAGTTTGCAAACCCATGGCTTTGCATAATGTACCTAGGTCACAAGGGGATTTCCTAACAATGGATCTCCCCATCTGAGTCATTTTTTAAAAGCTTTTATTCAGATTTAAAATCTATATTTTACTTTCAACTTCTGCTTTCTCTGTCTTATTGGATTGTTCCAGTTACCAGTAGCTTTGGGTTCACAGTGACAAAGAATTTAAAAACTGGAAAAGAAGAGAACTTTGAGTCTTAGAACTAAGGAATATATACTAAAAGAATCATGTGTTCACACTGATAATTCTAACTTAAATTTAGATGTGTGGTTTTTGCTTAACTCCCTTGATTTTATATTTGTATATTTTTCCTAACAACATTGAAAATGATTGGTTTACATTATTTTATAATATATAAAATAAATATACAGTGGTATTGTTACTTCTGGTAAAATTCTAAAGAAAGTTGCAGATCGCAACTTTACATCCCTCTGAGCATACACAAAGTACCATGTGCTAAGTTAATCTTAAGTGTTTTTTGGGAGATATTTTCTCCTTTTGTATAATTGTTCATATACGTTCCAAGTTTGCACTTTATTTTAGAGTTTTCTTTTGCCACTTTTAAGTTTAATTTGCTAGTGGTATAAGTGAGCAATTCATGTCTATTCAAAAGTGCCAACTGTATATAAAGACATTCCCAGAGAGATTTGGCTCCTAGTTTGCTCTTTGTTCCATTTTCAAACTTTTAATTAATCTCAGATATGATGCATTTTTTTCAAATAAAGTATAATATATTTTCAAATAAGAGCAAACATGTAGGTATATTCCTTTCCTTTTCTTTAAAAGGTATTTAACATATGTGTTTTGCCTGCACATATGTAAGTGCACCGTGTGTGTGCAGTGCCCACGGAATCTAGAAGATGATGTTAGATTCCCTAGAGCTGGAGTTACAGATGGTTGTGAACTACCTGGTGTGGTTGCTGGGTTCTCTGCCAGTGCAGCAAATGCTCCGAACCACTGATCAACCTCTCCAGTCCCTTTTCTTTCTGTTCTTTTTTTTTTTTTTAGCCATGAGTCAGTCTTTGAATGATTGGCATGGGCAAATTCAAATATATATGTGCATATTTAATTATATATAGCATTGTCCTGGAGAAAGTGCTTTGTACGAGCTCTAATGTCCCTATCCAAACAACAGAAGATTGATAAACATGCATCCTCTTCTGTCTATTGTTTATAGCAAGACAGACATTGCTTCCTACATCAGTAATTAGTTGTATTCATATACATGCTGGGGTTATTTTTCTTTCTTTCTTTTTTCCTTTCATTGAAAATAGATTTTTTTTACATGTAATATCTCTTGATTATGATCTCTCACCCTTCTATTCACGGTGGTTCCTCCCCAACTCCCCTCCACCCTCTTTCTTTCTGTCTTCCATTAGAAAACAAACATGTTTCTAAGATAGTAAATAAAGTAAAATAAACTTTAAATCTAGCAAGAAACAATTAAACTTGATTGAAATTAATAAAATAGAAACAAGCAAACAAAAGTTAATACAAAGAATCAATGAAACAAACAGTTGGTTCGCTGAGAAAAATCAATAAGATTGACAAACTCTTATCCAAATTAACTAAAAGACAGAGAGAAGAAGCAGATTCAAATTAGAAATGAAAGAGGGGAAATAAGACACCAAAGAAATCCAGAGAATCATATGGACATATTTAAAACATGCACTCCACCAAATTGGAAAATCTAAAATAAGTGGACAACTTTCTCCATGTACCATTTATGAAAGTTAAATTGAGACCAGAAAAGTGATTTAGAGACCTATAACCCTTAATGAAATAAGGGCAGTCATTAAACATCTCCCTACAACAACAGCAACAACAACAACAACAACAAGAAGCCAGAGCCAGATGGTGTTATTGCAGAATTCTAACAGACTTTCAAAAAAGAATTAATGCCAATACTCCTCAAATTATTTCATGAAAACAGAAGGGATATTGCCACAGATATTCTGATATCTAAACCACACAAAGACTCAACAAAGAAAAAGAATTACAGCCCACTTTCCTCTATGAACACAGATGCAAAAATTCTCAATAAAATCCTTGCAAAGTGAATCCAAAACCACATCAAAAAGATTATCTGCAATGATCAAGTTGGCTTCATCCTAGAGATGCAGGAATGGTTCAACATATGAAAATCCATGAATGTAACCTATCATAAAAATAGACTGAACAACAAAAACCACATGATAACCTCACAAATGCAGAACAGGCCTTTGACAAATCCAACACCCCTTCATAATAAAAGTCCTGGAGAGACTAGAGATACATGTGACATACCTCAACATAATACAGATGGTTTATAGCAAACCCAACCTAAATAGAGAGAAACTCAAATCCATTGCACTAATATCAGGAACGAGTCAAGGGTGCCCGCTCTCTCCATATCTACTCCATACAGTGCTTGTGAACAATATGACAACTAGAGGAGATCAAGAGCATCCAAATTAGAAAGGAAGAAGTCTATGCATTTTTTGAAAATTTATATGTATATTTATTTTATATAATATTTTATTGATTACTTGGGAATTTCACATATTGTATCCTGATCACCATTACTTTCCTGTCCTCCCAGGTCTACCTCCAATCTTTTTGGCCTCCCTGAGGAAAAAGGATTTTAAAAAGTCTAATTTGTGATGTACATATCATCACATGTATGGTTAAACTCCCCATAGCTAGAACCCCATAGCTCACTTAAAGAAAAGTGAGTCCTTCCCAACCCCCACTCTACAAGTAGCCCTCTATTGTGGAGAGCTACTCTTCAGCATCTTTATCAAAATTTTAAGAGTTCTCTTCAATGGCTTCCTGTCTAAGTTGTTACATTTTTTTTTTGAAGGGCTGGGGGTTGTCACAGAAGCCTTCTATATCTCCCTTTCTCAAGAAGTCATTGATACCACTGCAGAAGAAACTTTACTGTTCATCCTCTCTGCACAGCATAAGCACTACTCCATTCCTCTATCCTTACCGCCCCATCAAACATTCATTCATTGCACTGGCATTGGAAACTGCAGCATGCCACTTAGTATACACACACATATGCACATGCACACACACATATGCACATGCACACACACATATATTTGGCCCACCCAGCTCTATTTGCAAATACTCACGAGTCATGGTCTTTCTCAAGGACTTTGTTCTCTGAAGCACCATAAATACCAGACCACCATTGAGATTTCTCAGATCACAGCCATACTTCAGGTTTTCATCTTCGCTGGTGATTATGTACTCCCAGATCGATTCTGCAGCACCAGCTCTTCCGTTAGGTCCAGCAGCTTGTAGATGGAGTAGGTGCTGGGGTTGACCGACTTGAAACACTGGATCTGGGCTTAGATGGCAGCTGACTGGTCAGGCCACTCTTGCAGTGGTCCGTTCTGGGCCAGTCCAAGTATCTTAATTGCAGTTGATATTATAGTATCCATAGTAACCCTAAAAATTCCACTGAGAAGCTCCTATAGCTGATTAACACTTTCAGCAAAGTAGCTGGATACACAATTAACACAAAATCAGTAACCTTCCTATATACAAATGACAAACGGTTTGAAAAGAAAGTGAGGGAAACCACATTCTTCACAAAAGCCTCAAATAATGTAAAATATTTGGGGTAATTTTAACCAAGCAAGTGAAAGATATGTATGATAAAAACTTTAAGTCATTAAAGAAGTAAATTGGAAGAGATAACAGGAGATGGAAAGATATCCATGTTCATGGGTTAATAAAATGTAGTAAAAATGATCATCCTACCAAAAACAATCTACAGATTCAATGCAATCCCCATCAAATTGCACCAAAGTTTTTCACATACCTTGAAAGAACAATTCTCAGCTTCATATGGAAACACAAAATACCAAGTATAGTTAAAGAATCCTGAATAATTGTTGAAGCCCATGTGGGTCCAACACAGATAATTATCTTCCCTAACTGGACTGGTACGGAGTCGTAAGGAATAATCAGACACAATTTACACGGTCATCATGGAAGGGCAATATCTCTCCCGTTTATTCTCCAAACAGTTTAGATATCATTCCATAAATTGAACGGGAAAATACATCAGGCTGTATCCTAGGTAACCCTGGTGAATGGCCTTTAGTCATGTCCACATCTACCTGTTGGTATGGCAGCCAAGCATAAAAGCCATAGGCCAGGTCTGAGCTGGTCATGTAGCTCTGCAGACAAGCTGTCTCTGTGTAGGTCACCTGAGGAGAGATGTTGGCTGAAGCTGATGACTTAAGAGTTAAGAGGTTTGGTGCTTCCTCCCTTTGTAATTTGGAGGATGTCTTACAGAGATGCCAATTCATGGCCTAGATGACTGCTAGCATACAGGTAGATGCGGAGGTGACTTGAGCCCAGGCACCATGGTTACCTAGGATACAGCCTAATGTGTTTTCCCTCTCAATTGATGTGATGATATATAAGATGTTTGGATAATAAAGAGAGATCTGGCCCTTCCATGATGACCTTGTAAGCTGTGTTGGTTTTATTCCTCGCGACTCCGATCCAGTTGAGTTAGGGAATCTGTGTTGAACCCACATGGTCTCCAACATAGGTTCTCTGGGATTGTGATTTATGGACTGTTTTTTTCTTTATGTTTAAAAACCACTTATGAGTGAGTACATGTGATAATTGCCTTTCTGGGTCTGTGTTACTTTACTCAAAATGATGTTTTCTAGCTCCATCCATTTGCCTGCAAAATTCAAGATGTCATTATTTTTTTCTGCTGTGTAGTACTCCATTGTGTAAATGTACCACATTTTTCTTATTCATTCTTTGGTTGAGGGGCATTTAGGTTGTTTCCAGGTTCTGGCTATGACAAATGATGCTGCTATGAGCATAGGTGAGCACATGTCCTTGTGGCATGATTGAGCATCCTTTGGATATATACCCAAATGTGGTATTACTGTGTTTTGAGGAAGGTTGTTTCCTAATATTCTGAGAAATTGCCACACTGACATCCAAAGGGGCTATACCAGTTTGAACTCCCACCAGCAATGCAGGAATGTTCCCTTTTTCCTACAACCTCTCCAACATAAGTTGTCATCAGTGCTTTTGATCTTGGCCATTCTTACAGGTGTAAGATGGAATCTCAGAGTTGTTTTGATTTTCATTTCTCTGATGAGTAAGGATGTTGAACATTTCCTTAAGTGTCTTTCAGCCATTTTAGATTCCTCTGTTGAGAGTTCCCTGTGTAGGTCTGTACTCCATTTTTAAAAATTGGATTATTTGTTCTTTTGATGACCAATTTCTTGAGTTCTTTGTATATTTTGAAGATCAGACCTCTGTCTGATGTGGGGTTAGTGAAGATCTTTGCCCATTCTATAGGCTGTCATTTTGTCTTGTTGACCATGTCCTTTGCTTTACAGAAGCCTTTCAGTTTCAGGAGGTCCCATTTATTAATTGTTTCTTTCAGTGTCTGCGATACTGGGGTTATACTGGGGTTATATTTAGAAAGTGCCAATCCATTCAAGTGTATTTACCACATTCTCTTCTATGAAGTTCAGTGAATAAAAGACCCTATCTCTTATTCAATGGCCAGGCAAAATCCTGTGGCTCCTCTTCCTTGTTTTTGTTTCTTGAACCCAGTAGGTCAGCAATACCAAACTGTGTGAGCCATGCATCTGTCACCATATTGAGAAGAACTAGTTTGGTCCTATGCTTGTTCCTTTCCACTCTGGCTGGAGTTGGTGAGCTCCCATTAGCTCAGGTAAACTGTTTCAGTGGGTGAACCCATCATGGTCTTGATCTTCTTGCTCATATTCTCATTCCTTCCATTCTTCAACTGGACTTTGGGAGCTCATCCCAATGCTCCGTTGTGGGTCTTTCTGCCTCTGCCTGTGTCTCTATCAGCTGCTAGATGAAGGCTGTATGTGGTATTTAAGATAATCATCAGTCTGACTACAGGGAAAATCAAGATTGGGCCTCCTGTCCTCTATTGCCCAGGGTGCTAGCTGGTGTCATCCTTTTGGATTCCTGGGAATTTCTCTAGAGCCTGGTTTCTGCTAACTCTATAATGGTTCCCTCAATTAAGATAATCTCTCTCTTTGCTCTTATCTCTATCCTTCCTCCATCTTGACCATCCCATTTCCTCAAGTTCTCCTCTCCCCTACCCCTTTCCCCTCCTTTTTTTCTCCTACCCTCCCCTCTCACTCCACCCCCATGCTCCCAACCCTGCCAGTCAATCCTGTCCATTTCCAATTTCCAGGTGGGTGTATATATATTTTTCTTTGGGTTCACATTATTACTTAGCTTTGAATAAAGCAGCAATGAACATGGTTGAGCAAGTGTCCTTGTGGCATAAGCCCAAGATTGGTATAGCTGGATCTTGAGATAGATGGATTCCTAATTTTCTGAGGAACCACCATATTGATTTCCATAGTGGCTGTACAAGTTTGCACTCCCATCAGCAATGGAGAAGTGTTCTCCTTGCTCCACATCCTCTCCAGCATGAGCTCATGTTACTTGTGTTATTGACCTTTAGCCATTCTGACAGGTATAAGATGGTATCTCAGAGTTGTTTTGATTTGCATTTCCCTGATGGCTAAGGATGTTGAACATTTCTATAAGTGTTTTTCAGCCATTTGAGTTTCCTCTGTTGAGAATTCTATATAGATCTGTACCCTGTTTTAAAGATTAGATTATTTGGTTTTTTAATATCTAGTTGAGTTCTTGTATATTTTGGATCTTAATCCTCTATTGGACATAGAGTTGGTAGAAATCTTTTCCCATTCTGCAGGTGGCCATTTTTTTGCCTTCCAGAATATTTTCAGTTCGTCAGGTCCCATTTATTAATTGCTGATCCTCGCTTGCACTACCAGTGTTCTGTTTGAAAGTCTTTGTGTTATTGAGTTCCCAGCTATTCTTCACTTCCTAGTCTGTCAGGTTCAGTGTGTTCTGTTATTTTGAGGTCTTTGATCCATTTGAGTTTTGTGCAGGGGGATAAATATGAATCTATTTACATTCCTTTACATGCAGCTATCCAGTGTGACCAGCACCGTTTGTTGAAGATGCTGTCTTTTTTCCATTGTGTACTTCTGATTTTTTTTCTATGCAATGTGAATTCATGTCTGGGTCTTCGGTTTGGTTCCATTGATTAATGTGTCTGTTTTTATGCCAATACCTTTTTCTCTTTATTACTCTAGCTTTGTGGTACATCTTGTGGTCAGAAATGGTGGTACCCCCAGCAGTTCTTTTATTGTTCAGGATTGTTTTAGCTATTCTGGTTTTTTTTCGTGTGTGTGTGTGTGTGTGTGTGTGTGTGTGTGTGTGTGTGTGTATGTTTGCATATGAAGCTGATTGAGATTTTTGTCCTCTCAAGGTTTGTGAAGAATTGTCTTGAATTTTGATGAGTATGTGTTTTCTTGGGTGTGATTAACCTCTTTATATTGAGACTTTCCTTCTAGTATTGTCTGTAGGACTGGATTTGTAGATAGATAATGCTTAAATTTGGTTTTTCAATCTATTGTGATGGAAAGTTTTGCTGGGAATACTAGTTAGGGCTGGTATTTTTGATCTCTCAGAGTTTATAGAACATCAATACCAGCCCTTCAGTGTTCACTGAGAAGTCAGGTATTATTCTAATAGGTATAGTTTTATATGTTACTTGTTCTTTTTTCCTTTCAACTTTTTATATATATATATATATATATTGCTCTGTACATTTAGTATTTTGATTGATTTGTGTTAAGGGAACTTTCTTTTATGGTTCAATCTATTTGGTGTTCTGTATGCTCTTTGTGTATTTATAGGCATATTCTTTTCTAGGTTATGGAAATTTTCTTCTTTGATTTTGTTGAAAATATTTTCTGTGCCTTTGACCTGAGTTTCTTTTCCTTCCTTTGTTCCTGTTATTATTAGATTTGGTCCTTTTATAATGTCCCAGATTTCCTGGATGTTTTGTGCCAAGAATTTTTTCACTTTGACATTTTCCACTTCTTTTACTGCCTCTTCAATGCCTGAGATTCTGTCATCCATCTCTTGTATTCTGTTGGTGAGGCTTGTCTTTGAGGTTCTTATTCAAGTTGCTAAAGTTTTCATTTCCAGGTTTCTCTCAGTTTGAGTTTTGAGTTGATTCTGTTTCCACTTTCAGGTCTTCCACTGTTTTTTGTATTTCTTCCACTGTTTTTTTAGGGTTTTCACAGATTTCAAGAGGTTTATTCATTTCCTCTTTAAGAGCCCCTTTCCTATCTATATTTTTATTTTAAGGTCTTTGTCTTCTACTTCACTTATGCTGCAATTCTTAGAGCCTACTGTGGTAGATTGGGAATATTGTTTTAGTTTTTATTCATTGTGTTTTTTTTTCCACTGGTGTCTAGGCATCTGGGTCTGGGATGATTGTAATTCCAGATGTTGATATCTGTGTGGTCTTGTCTTTGTTGAATGAGGAATTTTTCCTTTGATTTTTGTTCCCCTCTCTGGTTCTTAGGAGGGTAGAGTGGCTGTGTTTCCTGGTAGGGAATTCTGGGATCCTCTTAGGTGTGTCCCCTAGGGGTTCTGGGTAAAATGTGTTTTGGCACATTGGGAGCTGACACTTAGGAATGGGATGGTATAGGAGGGAGAGGCTGAATGGGTCCACAAAAGGGAGGAAAGTTGGGAATGGGGGTAGAGAGTAAGGAGAAGCCGCGTGTAGTCTGCTACAGAGCTGGGGATGAACTGGGGGATTTGATAGGGAGGAAGAGAGTGAAGATCTATAGTTAGCCTACCTACTTGCCTGGCATGACTGACTTGAGGGTTCCTAGGAAATGCATGCTGTAGTTAGGAGCTGGGGGAAGGAAGGTTGGAGCGGAATATCTGTGTATCCACCAGAGATGAAGACCTTCAGTTAGCCTACCTGCCTTCCTGACTGACATGGCTTGGGAATTCCTGGGGAATGCCTTTTCTTTTCTTATAAAAATGATGCCTTATTGAAATACTGTGCTGTGGCTTCACTTATTGTATCCGATTTTGCTTCATCTAGTCTGGGTTTTAGAATGTAATAGTATACAGGTTTCTCTTCCTCCTTCCCCAATCTTCCTTCTCTTCATTTTAAAGTCTGACTAGTGTTTTAGGTAATTAAGTTATACTATTTTCCTATACTAGATAATGTCACAGGGGTCACACTGTGAGCATTTACTCTTCGTATAGCTGTGTTTCTGGGATAGATCCCTAGAAGTTAGAATTGTGAATCAAAACTTAGCATATATTAAAAGCCTTTTAGATATTGCCAATTTGTGGTTTACAGAGGTTATGGTCCTCTTTCTAGCAATGATTCACATGAGAATATCAGTTTCTCCAGGATAGAGAATTGTACAATTTATGAATTATTTTTTACCAATATCCAAGTAGTGGCATTTTAAGGCAATTACAGAACGATTGTATTTACCATGCTGCAGTTACATCATGTTCTTTCCCAAAGGATTTTATATTAGTATAAATTTATTGTGCTGTGTCTCATAATGAGAGTTTATTTCATTTATATCATGTAAGTTGACCACACTCACCGCAGTCATTACTTCCCTTTCACAGCAATCTCCTTCCTTCCTTCCTTCAGTCTTCCTTCTGCTTTTATGCTGAATGCGCGCGCGTGTGTGTATTACAGAATTCCAATACTTAAACATGATAGAAATCATGCAATATTTGTCTTTCTGTGTCTGGCTCACTTTGCTTAACAGTTTCATTTTTCTTTATGGATGAATAAAAGTCCATTGTGTATATATACTATGTTTTCATTACCTTTTGTTAATGGTCATTAACTTTTGTCATTGTCTTTTGGTAATGGACACCAGTCTGTCTAGTGCGAATGCTGTTACAATACATAGGGTATCCAGGTACTGCTGTGTTGTTCTGGCTTTGAGTGTGTTTAAAGAAGTCTTACAAAAAAAAAAGTCTTACAGCTGGTGACATGATAGATAATTTTTTTCTTTTTCTTTTTTGAGGAAGCTGCATGCTGCTTTCCACAGTGGCTAATCGAATTTGCATGCCTCTTGGAAGTTTATAAAGGTCCCCTTTCCTCTACACTTTGGTCAGCATTTGTTGCTGTGGCTTCTCAGTGAGCTGGACAGAATCTCAATGTGGTTATAATTTGCATTACCCTGATGGCTAAGAACTTGGAACATTTTTCAGATGTTTATTGACCACTTGTACTTCATCATTTGAGAACTGTCAGCTCATTTATTGATTGGGTTATTAGTTTGTTTTAGTTCTTTTCATTTCCTTATGTATTTTTGGTACTAATCCTCGGTCAGATGTAAAGCTATCAAAGAATCTTCTTACTTCATTGCCTCCTCTTTACGCAGTCATTTCCTTTGCTGTGCAGAGGCCTTCTAATTTCATGGAATCCTCTCCTACTATTATTTTTCTGAGGTATTAGTGTCTTTTTCAGAAAGTCTGTGCCTGTGTCTACAACTCAAAATGTTTTCCTCTAATAGTTTTGGGGTTTTAGGTCCTACTTGAAAGTCTCTGACTCATTTTAAGTTGATTTTTGTACAGGAACAGAGAGGGCTTTAGCCTCTTTATTTCATGCACAGCTATCCAGTTTTCCCAGTACTGTTTGTTGATGATTCTGTCTTCTCTTTTTCTTTTGTTTAAAATTTTAAATCTATCTTTAATTCCCTACAAAACATAATCAACAGCAAATGGTCTCAAGACATTATGGCAACTGTCAGATAATTTCTGAATTTTTCATATTTTCCAAAATGTAATGGCTAAGTACAGGACTTAGAACTGTGGATTCAAGCATGTTTTGATCTTTAAGTTCAATGGCATCAGAAAATTTTCTTTTTTACCTTACGGATGCTGAGACGAACACTTAGCACAGCGTCACAAAACACAGAGGCCAGTTTCTGTTCCAAATGCAGGGGTGAGTGCATCCCATGGTGCACAAGCTTTCAGAGAAAGCATCTTTTACCCGCTGAGTCGCCTGGATGGTTTACCAAAGATTTCTTACATGTCAGCATGTCAGGAAAGAAACACACACACACACACCACACACACACACACACACACACACACACACACACACACACACACACACACCCCTTCAGGCTGGGGACATAGCTCGATAACACAATGTACTCTTACTATATGTAAAGACCTGGGTTCTATCATGAGCACCAAAACCAAACTGCTCTTCTAACCCTGAAATGTTCACCACAGGGTCATGATAATGCCCTGTAGCCACCAGCCCTCACAGACCCAAGACTTCTCTGATCAGCTTTGCTCAAGTCCTCTAGCTTAAACCAACAGGATAAGCTATGCTCCATAGGCAAGCATAACTCTATGGGAATTTCCCCGCATGCCCCGCCCCCCTCCGGCCCGTCACCCCCCCCCCCCCCCCCCCCGCTGATGGGAACTCTGCCGCAGCGCAGCTCAGCTCGGGTGCCAGATTCTGGAGCCGGCACCCGCCGCCCCTCTGGGGATCCACCAGAGCTCACATTTTAAGAACAACAGTAACACTATTTGAAAAGCATCAGGAGGTGTGGCCTTGTTGGAGGACCTGGGCCGCTAGGGGTGGGCTTTGAGCTTTCAAAAGGCTCATGCTGGGTCCAGGCCCAGTGTCTGTCTCTCAGCCAGTGGATCAGGATATAGCCCTAATCTACTTCCCCTGTGCAGTACATTCTGCCATGATAACGGACTAAATCTCTGGAACCGTAGGCAAGCCTCCAATTAAATGCTTTCTTTTCCCCCCGTGTAAGAATTGCTTTGGGCATTGTGTCACACCACAGAACGGTGACTAAGACACCCTCCTCCTCTCTAATTTTATTAATTTGGTGTTCTCCACCCTACTTTAGAAAAACACAGTGTCTGTTGTATCCCAAACTGGTTTCAAACTCGCTATGTTGCTAAGGCTACTATTGACCTCTTCATAGTTTTGCCTCCTGGTGTTGTATGATCACTTTGTATATTGTGACCACGGTTTATTTGAAATTATTACCAGAATATCAGAACTCATGGTACCCATCACCACAAACACTGTGGGAAGGGAAAAAAAATTAAATCTTTAAGTTGTGTTGTATTAGAGAGCTGGCAATCCAAGAAGGCAATGAATGGGTTAACATACTAGAAAATAAACTTTTTACACTGTCTTTCATGCAGTGTGACTTATAGGGATAGAGATAAAGGTAGCCAATCACTGTGGAGCTTAGTCTTGCCCCTCTGGTCCGGTAGTCAGCCACACTCCTAAAACTTGTAAAGTACGTTGTTCTCTCATTACCAACCATCACTTTCTTCACTTATTCTCTGGACAGTGGGCATAGGAACACCTCGGAATTCTGAGTCTAGTTACTGTCTGTCGGCATCACCCCGTGCTCCTCCAGGCAGTACCTGGAGTAGCGTTAACTAAGAAAAAATAAGTCATTAACAGTACATACATGCTAAGATATTAATAGCATGTACTGCCTGGTTTTATGTCAGCTTGACACAAGCTAGAAGTCACCAGAGAGGAAGGAGCCTCAATTGAGGAAATGCCTCCTTGAGACCCAGCCGTGAGGCATTTTCTCAATTAGTGATCAACGCGGGAGGGCCCAGCCAATGGTGGGTGGTGCTGTTCCTGGGCTGGTGGTCCTGGGCTCTAGAGGAAAGCAGGCTGAGCAAGCTAAGGGAAGCAAGCCAGTAAGCAGCACCCCTGTATGGCCTCTGCATCAGCTCCTGCCTCCAGGTTCCCACCCTGTTTGAGTTCCTGTCTTGACTTCCTTTGCTGATGAACAGGATGTGGGAGTGTGAGCCGGATAAACCCGTTCTTCCCCTACTTTTGGTCCTGGTGTTTTTGTCACAGCAACAGAAACCCTAACTAAGACAGCATGTAAATGTAGATTCTTTTCTACAGTAAAGTACAAAAGCCGTCCTAGAGCATGGAAGAAAAAAATCCTTATCTGTCCTCTATCACTCCCCACGGTTAGCAACAACCCACAGTCACAAGACCGGTTTCACATGGAAGACAGCGTCCTGCTGTCATGACTCTTGATGACTGTTAGCACCAGCTTCTTACCAGCAGGGGAATTCTCTAACACGTAGTTTTGCACATTGGAACATACTACATGCACAAAGGATAAAGAATAAATGGATAAAGAATAGGAAACCCAGGAAGGCTTTCTTGAGGCAGGGAAGATCAAAACTGAAGAAACCCTCTCTCGTCTTTACATTAGAGACAATTTTATGAATTGTCTTAACTTCTTGCTAGATATAGGCATTTTTAAGAACACACTGTGAAAAATAGAGCTTTTGGCAGGCTAGACACTTCATCTCCCTGGAGGTAACAATGCCCCTCTATTTTTAGAGCTAACTTTTGAGGGGTTGGGGCTGATATGCTGGACTTGTATGTACATTTTCAAATTATGTTTGTTCCCGAAGCAAATGTTATAAATGGAAAATAAGAGTCAAGGTTAAGGAGATATGCAGTTATTGCTCGGTGACCATAACTGTGCCTAACAAACATTTCTTCTCATCTGCTCAGCTCTAATTGCTTTGAAAGGGTTGACATGGATGATTCCATTTTTTATTGTTGGTTTTGAGTCTTGTTAAGTAGCTCAGGCTGACCTCAAACTCAAAGCTCCTCTGCTTTAACCTCCAAGCGCTGGGATTATAGGCATTCACCACTATGGCCAGGGTGAATTGGGTTTTGTAACTTCCCTCCTTGTCTCAGAAAGCTGTCTTTGAAGACATCACAGTTGAACCATCTGGTGGTTTGGTTTTGACTGTTCATCATTGCTGGGATGACAGCTGTTCTGGCTGATCTGATACCATACTGGGGTTTGTGAGTGACAGATGTCAAGGAGTTAGTGCCAATAAATCCATTTGTGACCAGACTTGAGCAGCTAAGAAGTACAAGAGGGGTACTTAGTCCAACTCTGTCTGGTTTTCATTTTATCTTAATTTGGTTTGTGCTGTAGGTGATGCCCTAACACCTAAAAAAATTATAGCTCAGATACCTTATTTAGAAGCTGTACTCTAAAGTATGGTAGTAGACAGCATTTGCTAGAATTAGAAGGAGAATTTACTGTTTTGAAGACCTGTGGAGCTAGCTGATGCTTTCTCCCTTACCCTGGAGGACTAGAGGGAAGGAAATAGAGATTGGTTTAGAAGTGTTTCTTGGCCAGGAGACTCACTGTTGGGATAAATGATGACAGGCAGGACCCAGACAATTTATAACTTCATCAACCCCCCAATATATCTGAAACAGTAAGCACTAAGAAAAATTTTGATGTCATTTTATAAACTACATTTATTAAGGGTTAATGTGTAAAAATTTATCAATATGTGTATGTGTGTCACAAGAATATTTTCTGTTTCAGTCAGAAATTTTGATTATGAAGAGTCAATGAATATAGAGACCTAGATTTAATGTTGTCTCTTTATGGATAATACTAGTTTTTATCTTGGTAAGTTTGCAATGTACATAATACTAAATTATATACTAAAATACCTCATATCATCATTTATATTAGAATTCATTATTTAATAGAAATGGATAAATGTTAAGTATAACTTTATTTTCCTATTTTAGCAACGAGAAAATGTATGTACGGTTCATATGGGGCAAAGCTAGAAACCGTGCAAAAGTGTCTCTAAATGTTAATCAGTCCTTTAAAAATCTTTTATAGCTATATTTTATGCTTGCCTAGAAAAAAATCAGTTCAGAAATTTTCTGAGCATTTATTTAGCAAATGGATATTTTAATACTATTTAATAAAATAAATCTTTAAATGCAAGATATTTTTTTCTTGTTTGTAAACCTGTATCATGCTTTTTTTTTTATTTTTCAGTCTGTTTCCAGAACTGACATTTGCAAGCAAAGTCTTTGCATGACCAATGTTTTTCCTTTGTCCCAAACCTTACCGTTAACCCTTTAATAACCACATTTCAATTAAGCCTGTGTAAGATAAGGAGACCTAAGGTGGTATCTGTCCCTGTTTTTATGATACTTTGTAAAACAACTCTAGTTGTAAAATTGTACACACACACACACACACACACACACACACACACACACACACACACCACATCTTCCCTATTCATTTACTCCTTGGTGGAACCCAGACTGATCCCATGAACGGCTATAGTGACTAGTTCTGTAATCAACATGAGTTTTTCAGAGAGCTTGTATCCTGACATAGATTTCTTCCAGTGTGCACTCGGCAGTACTATAGCTGGACCCTAAGATAGTTCTATTTTAGGTTTTGAGGAAGCGTTTTACTGATTTGCCTAGTGACTACACTAATTTGAAATTTTAACCAGAAGCGTATAAAGGTTCCTGTTTCTTTACATCTTTGCCGCTGTTTATGAGTTTTGGTTTTCTTGGTGGTGATCGTCCTTGGTGAGATCTCAGCGTAGCTGTGATGTGCATTTCCCCGATGGCTGTTGCACATTGAACACTTTTCCACAACCACTTGTACTTCTTTTTGAACACTGTTTGTTCTAATCACTTGCCCATTGTCTTAGTTACTTTTCTCCTGCTGTGACAAAACACCATGACCAAGACAATTTATAAAAATAAAGCATTTAATTGTGTTTGCAGTTTCAGAGGGTTAAATCCATATGGCAGAACAAAGGCCTGGTGGTGGGAACAGCTGAGAAGCCACATCTTAATCTACAAGCAGGAGACAGAGAGCACTCAAAGTTGTGTCTTTTGAAACCTCAGAGCCCACACTTAATGACATCATTCCTCTAGCAAGGCCACACCTCCTAATACTCCCTTAGAAGCCACTGACTGGAGATGAAGTATCCAAACATCTGAGCTTACTGGGGGCTCTTCTCATTTTAACCGGCATACTCGTGCTGATTGGATTATTTTTTTCTCTTCTGTTTATTTCTTTTAGTTCTCTGTCTATTTTGGATACCAATCACCTGCGTCATGAACATATGGCTAAGTCTCTGTTCCATTAAGTTGGGTGCCTCATCAGTTTCTTATTTCTTTTGCTCCGTGGGGGTACCTTTTAATTTGATGCTGGATTTTGGGCTGGTCCAGACCTGGAGTGGTACAGGCAGGGAGACTGTAAGCCTGAGGTCAGCTTGGGCCCCTATGATGAGAAGGGGTCTTAGAAAGGAAAACAGGAGAAAAGAAGACATAGAAATTAGGTGTTAAAAGAAGGAGAAATGAGAAGGGGATATAAATGACAAAGAAAAAAGCTGCATAAATAGGATGTATATCTAAATATTTATATCTGATTAAAAGTTTGTATAGAAAAATGTAAGTACTCCAAAGTCAGACACAAAAGAAATAAAAAATAAAAAATTTAAAAGGAAACAGGTTTGTGATCTTTGAAGGTCAGTGTCAGCATTCCAGTGTTATGTTGGCCTTCCCTGTCACCTGGCAGGATGCACTCAGGCAGTACCCTGGCCAGCCCAGGCTCCTGTGGCTGCTATGTCACTACTTAGTCTGTGCACATGCACTCTGCATCCCTTTAAGAGACAAGCTCTGCCCATTTGCAAACTCTTTTCCTCAGCTTCTCTGAAGAGACTGGCAGGTATTTGAAGTCTCTCTCTCTCTTCCCACGAGAATGATCTGTGTTCCCCTTTTCTCCCACCCCTAAAACTCTCCATATAAGCTCTGTCTGCTGGGCATGTTTGTCTCTCAGCCACCGTGGGTTTGGACCCAACCTGCCAAGGTCCAGTCTCACGCAGAATTATAACAGTCAGTCATATGGGCGGCTGTGGAAGATTTTGACCTAGCCTACCTCTTCCATTTGTGACCACCTATTGTTAGGAATATTTTCCTGATGCGAGCTCTCCGCCGACACAAATTCCCAATCAAGCCAAATCAAAACAAGCCAAATTAATAAATATTAGTTTAATGGGAGTTCTGCGCTCTCGGGTGGCCCTTAGGGGAGACCGGGAAGGACAAACTCGACCATGGGAGGAAGAAAAGAAGACCACGTGTTCCTCCTTTGGGAGTTCACTTAAATATTCTTGGCTGTGGTCCTGACACCGCCCCCCCCACCCCCACAGGGAGGGGTCAGGACCTGGCCTGCTGGGATTTGGAGTCCAGAATGCTAACTCTCAGGGTCAGGGGGCTAGGATAGATGCAAGGGGCTGGGGCCTAAACTTCCAACTTAACACCTATGTATGTTTTACTTGGTGAGAACAAATTTGTTTAATATTTGGTTTCCTCTCTCTCCCCTTTTTTCTTCTTCTTCTTTTTTTTTTTTTGTGGTACTTGCCCAACAACCACAAGGTCTGGTTTGTGGGCAGAGACAGCTGTAATTAGCTCTTCATGAACAGGTATGGTAGACAAGTTTCCACTGACTTGTCCTAGCCTCTCATAGGTTCAGATGTCTTCATGGGTGGAAGTCACCCAGTGGAGTGCGGTGCTTTGCAACATCATAGAGAGCTTGGTGCCTCCGACTTTTCACACCTTCGCTACTACATGTCATTACTGGCAACTGCTTCCCCTCACCCTTTACCTCTCCTTGTTAGCTTCTGAATTGATAGCCTCAAACAGGAAATGTTATTGTGTCTCTCATGATTACACCTCACTTCCCACCATATTCAGTTCTTATCTCTGACTCAAAATTTTTCTCTTGGAGTTAACTTGAGACAAGAACTCAATGGCTTAAAGCAAGGCCTTTCCTGAGAATTCTCAAGAGATGTCACAGTGCAGAGAACTCGGGTTTCTCAAACTGGGGACTCAGGAATGTTTCCAAAGGGATTACTACTACTTCAAATGGGATGGGAGGGACAGTGGAGAATTTTCTTAGTGCCGTTACATTTTTTTATTACATTAAAAATAATACCAAAATTCCCACTTCCTCCTCTCCTCCCGCTTCCCTCCCACTTCCCCACATGCCCTCTTCCCCCCTCCCTCCAGTCCTAAGAGAGGACAGGGCACCCAGCCCTGTGGGAAGTCTAAAGGCCCTCCCCACTACATCCAGGCTGAGCAAGGTATGCATCCAAAGAGAAGAAAATCCCAAAAAGCCAGTACATGCAGGAGAGACAAATCTCAGTGCCATTGTCATTGGCCCCTCAGTCTGCCCCAACTGTCAGCCACATTCAGAGGGACCAGTTTGATCCCATGCTCATTCAGTCCCAGTCCAGCTGAAGTTGGTGAGCTCCCATTAGCACAGGTATATTGTCTCAGTGGGTGAACCCCTCATGTTCCTGACTTTCTTGTTCCTGAAGAAAATGGTCTCAGCCATTCTGACAGGTGTAAGATGGTATCTCAAAGTTGTTTTGATTTGCATTTACCTGATAGCTAAGGTAGTTGAACATGTCTCTAAGTATTTTTTTGGCCATTTGAATTTCTTCTGTTGAGAAGTCTCTGTTTAGATTTCAGTACTTCAATTTTAAATTGGGTTATTTAGTATTTTAATGTCTAGTTTGCTGAGTTCTTTATATATTGTGGAGATCAGTCCTTTATCTGATGTGGGTTTGATGAAGATATTCTCCCATTAAGTAGGTTACCTTTTTGTCTTGTTGACTGTGTCCTTTGATTTACAGAAGCTTCTCAGTTTCAGGAGGTCCCATTTATTCATTGTTGTTCTCCGTGTCTGTGCTACTGGGGTTATACGTAGGAAGTAGTCTCCTGTGCCCATGCATTGCAGGCTACTTCCCACTTTCTCTTCTATCAGGTTCAGTGTGGTCAGATTTATATTGAGGTCTTTAATCCATTTGGACTTGAGTTTTGTGCATGGTGATAGATATAGATCTATTTTCATTCTTCTACAGGTTGACATCCAGTTATGCCAGCACAATTTGTTGACGATGTTTTCTTTCTTCCATTGTATACTTTTAGCTTCTTTGTCAAAAATTAGGTGTTCATAAGTGCGTGGATTAATATCTGGGTCTTCAATTCAATTCCATTGGTCAACGTCTATGTTTTTATGCCAATACCAAGCTGTTTTCGTTACTGTAGCTCTGTAATAGAGCTTGATGTCAGGGATGGTAATGCCTCCAGAATTTCCTTTATTGTATAGGATTGTTTTGGCTATCCTGGGTTTTTTGTTTTTCCATATGAAGTTGATTATTTTCTCTCAAATCTGTGAAGAATTGTGTTGGGATTTTGATGGGGATTGAATTGAATCTACAGATTGCCTTTGTTAGGTTTGCTATTTTTACTATATTGATCCTACCTACCCAAGAGCTTGGGATATCTTTCCATTTTCTGGTATTCTCTTTAATTTCTTTCTTCAAAGTCTTAAAGTTCTTGTCAAATAGGTCTTTCACTTCCTTGGTTAGTGTTACCTCAAGATACTTTATGTTATTTGTGGCTATCCTGAAAGGTGATGTTTCTCTGATTTCCTTCTCAGCTTCCTTATCATTTGTGTATAGGAGAGTTACTGATTTTTTTGAGTTGATCTTGTATCCTGCCACAACACTGAAGATATTACCAGCTGTAGGAGTTCTCTGGTAGAGTTTTTGGGGTCACTTATGTACACTATCATATCATCTGCAAATAACAAAAGTGTGACTTTGTCCTTTCCAATTTGAATCCCCTTGATCTCCTATTGTTATTGCCAGAACTTCAAGCCCAATGTTGAAGAGATTTGGAGAGAGTGGACAGCCTTGTCTTGTTCCTGATTTTAGTGGAATCGTTTTGAGTTTCTCTCCATCTAATTTGATGTTAGCTGTTGGTTTGTTGTATATTGCTTTTATTATATTTAGATATGATCCTTGTATCTCTAATCTCTCCAATACCTTTATCATAAAGGGGTGTTGAATTTTGTCAAATGCTTTTTCAGCATCTAATGAAATGAACCATCAAATATTATTTCTTATGGCAAGTGTAATACTTGCTTCCCAAGTATAAAAGGAAAACACCAAATGTGGTAGGTGAATGAATCAGACATATTTAATTGAATTTTACCAAGTCAGATCCGTGGCTGTAGTAGTTAATTCTTAAGTTATTTCAGATTTCCTATAGCTGCACACTGTCAGTCCTTGCTTATGATTATACTCGGTGAGAAGAGTACAAATCAGCAGAGGAAGAAGCGGGAGAGAGGTACAGGGTTCTCCTGAAATCAGCCACAATGTCTAACGGGGGAGGTCAGCTGTGGCCCAAAGGAGCCGCCACCACCTTCAAAAGGAAACCTAACCAAAGCAAAGCAACAAAACCATTGAAGTTCCTAGATTCGGAGTTTGCCTTTCCACCCACAGGCCAGGCTTCTGGAATTCCAGAGGGAGCCTTAGCTGCTGCTAGGGGAAGCCTAAGCTGCCAGGGAGGCTGGGTGACAGGAAAGCTCCTTCCCATCCCGTAGAGGACTTCCTCACCGAGGCTAACAAGGCTGGTGACCTCTGGCAGCCCAGAGCGCACCCACAGGCCCCGCCTGCGGTGGAAGTGCCTGCAGAAGCAGCAGGGCATGCCCCTGAGCCTAGCCTGTGACCAGGCGACCCAAGGGAGAGAAGTAAGCCGCCATGGGGGAGACTGACAGGACGGAGCATGGCAGAGGAGGAAGTGGGAGGAGAAGAAGGGCGCCGCCCCCTGCCCTCAGGGCTCTGTTAGCCAGTAACCTGGGAAGCATCTCTCTATTCTAGAGTCTATCTTTGTCCAGACGTCCCGGTCTGGCTCAGGAAAGATGATCCAGGCGACCTGGAGTTGGGAGAAATCACCGCAGAGGCCTCAGAGCTGGTTCCTGTCCAGTTTCTGGTTAGGATGGGCTTTGTTATTTAGTAGTTGGAAACAGAATGGCAGTTATCTTGGTTTTAGGTTTGGTAAATTGGGGCAAAGCATACTGGGATGCCCAGTGTATGTTGCTTCGGTGGGGGCTACAACACTGTCCTTGAATTGGGAGCTGTACTTTCATCTGCTCCAACTTCCCTTAGATACCCCTTCATCTTTTCTGACTCCTGGTCTAGGCGTTTGTTAGTTCTGCGCCGAAGGGACACAGCTTCCACCAAGCACGACTCTGCAGGCCCTGAGAAAGACCATGAAGGGTACCGTGTTGATTAGTTTAGCTCATGCTCCTGGGGGCTTGCTGCCCTGTGACATCACGTCTGAGACAAACGAAAGTATCATGGACAGTTGAGCCAGAAGTTACAATTGGGTAAGATTTTCCCTTTACACATATAAACATACCAGTTCTTTGCAACTTGGTTGATCCAGTCATTTGCAAAATGGTTCAGGATATCAGGATCTCTGTACTCAAATTTTTATAAAGGACTCCTCACTTGCATCCATTGATGTGAATTTCATCCTCTGGACCAAAATGATGAATTCCTGCCCAGGAGCCCTTCACTGGTATTGCAAGGTAGCACAGAGAATACTTTAGTGCCTCTTGTTCAACCCTTGGTTCTTAGGACCACACTGCTGTGTGAGAATCACTGCCCTATGTTGCAGAAGAGACAGGCTTTCACAGATCAAGAATCCTACCAAGAGTGGGGGAGGCCTGATGCTTGGGGCACCACATCCCCACTTTTTGCTGAGTCGGGTGCCTAGGTGTCTAGGTACCACAGGTCCTCTACTGAAGTGTGGGCATTTCACAGCCAGATCACATGCCATGTCCCCACACCTTACCACGTCTGTGTCTTACGACATGCCCCTAGAATTTCTTAAGGAAGGAAAAGTCGGTCTGAGATAGGACCTGAGAGACTCTGAGGAGAGAGAGTAGACTTTGCTCAGTATTATTCTGTATTGTGACAAGATTTTCCCGAAGTTCAGGAATCGAAAAGAGATGATCTCAGACAATACTGGCCACTAAAATCAGCCCAGCATGGAAGAGAGCAGTGATCACGGCTTAGGGCCAAGAGGACAGTGTGACCTCTTGAAGAATTGGAATGAGGTTTACTGTGCCTGGTGTGCTAGAAATACCTCAGTATTTCTGCTCTTAAAGACATAAACCCTGGGACTGAGGAGGTGGCTCAGGCGGCATGAATGCCTCACACATAAGCATAAGGACCCAAATTCAAGTCTCTTGCATCCATGTAAAAGGAAGGCAAGCTTGTGTGTGCCTTTAATACCAATTAGGGGTGGAGACAGGCCGATTCCAGGAGCTCTCTGGCTACTCAGTCAGTTTCAGTGAGAGACCCTATTTCAGGAGAGTGCTAGAAGCAACGTTGGGCATCCTCCTCTGCTTCTCCATGTCCACACTTATGCACATCTTACCCTCATACATCATGACACCAATGGCTTAAAAACTTCTCCCCCCTCCCCCCCCCCCAGAGCATATAGCGATCTCCAGTTAATGATCCCGTTTCAGCCTTCTGAGTACTGCTGGGTTTGCAGGCCAATACTAACACACAAAACAGTTTGCAAATACTCTCGACATCACTGGTTTCTGTTTGTATGTGTATACAGAGCACTGTTCTCTCATTTATTAAAAAATATAAGGATGGAAAGACTAATTGTAATAGATGGGGCTGAGTGGAAAGTAAAAATGAAAACCATTTAAGGCTTTAGAACATGCATATAAAATGACATGAAGAAAACACATTTAAGGCTTTAGAACATGCATATAAAATGAGATGAAGAAAACGTCATTGATTGCTTTAAGGGAAACACCGTCTTACTGCATTGCTTATATGTGCTCAAATAATGGAAGTTGATCACAGATATATCTCCCCTCCTCCCATTCCCCTCCCGCTCCCCCTCCCTCCTTACTAGAGGGCAGAGAACCCTTCCCTGTGGGAAGTCCAAGGCCCTACCCCCTCCATCCAGGCCTAGGAAGCTTTGTATCCAAAATAGACTAGGAGCCCAAAAAGCCAGTACATGCATTAGAAACAAGTCCCAGTGCCTTTATCAATGGCTTCTCAGTCAGCCCCCATTTTCAGCCACATTCAGAGAGTCTGGTTTGATTGCATGCTCATTCAGTCCTGGTTCAGTTGGATTTGCTGAGCTCTCGTTAGAACAGGCACACTGTCTCAGTGGGTGGACCAACCCCTCGCGGTCCAGACTTCCTTGCTCATCTTCTCCCTTCTTTTGCTCTTCAACAGGACCTTGGGAGCTCAGTCCATTGCTCTGATGAGGGTCTCTGTCTCTATCTCCATCCATGGCTGGACGAAGATTCTATGGTGATATTTGAGATAATCATCAGTGTGATAGTGGGGCAAGGCCAGTTCCGGCACCCTCTGCTCTGATGCCCAAGGACCTAGCGGGGGACATCTCCGTGGACACCTGGGATCCCCTCTAGAGTCAAGTCTCTTGCCAACCCTAAAATGGCTCCCTTAATGTAGATATCTTCTTCCCTGCTCCTATATCTGCCCTTCCTCCATCTCCACCCTCCCACTCCCTCAAGCTCTCTCCAGTCTTTCCTTTCATATATCTTTTAAAAATAGATATAGATAAATACTTTATTATATATATTATTAATTATTTTTAGTTTCTCAAGATAGAGTTTCTCTGTGTAACTGCTCTTCCTGGATCCCACTTAGTAGACGAGGCTGGCCTCTAACTCATGGGAGTTCAGCTACCTCTGTTTCCCAAGAGCTGAGGTTAAAGGCATGCACCACCACTTCCCAGTCACGGATATGTCTTTAAAGAGAGGAAGCAGTATAGGCTTCCGGAGCAGCCCAAGCTGTACTTCAAAAGTCACATCAAAGTTGGCAGAACTATGGAGAAAATAAAATCCTGGAAGCAGGAGTTCAGAGTATCCAGCCATGGATGCATCCGTTCTGTACTCTCAGACCAGCTCCCACAGTCTTCACTGGCCAGTAAAGGAAGTTGAAGAACATCAAGAAGCTCTATACACAGTACCCTTCATCTTATGTTTTCTTATCAGACTTGTTGGTCCTCAACCACCAATGTTCCTATTTTAGTGATGGTTTTACCCCACCATCTCAACCATACGTTATAGTCACACAACACAGGAAAACCAGAGGTTCTTTTAGGAGCAGTCCCGCTACCAATCCCAATTACCTGGAGGCCTAGCTAAGTTGTTGCTGTTTCCTACTCCCAATTCCTTTGTATTTCTGAGGAGCTTCTAAAAAATGTTCTGAGCAGGATCTCCCAATCTCTCAGGGACTGAAGAGACTGCTGGTTTCCCTCAATCCATTTCTCCTTTTATGTCATAGAGTAGCTCTCAAAATTTTAATCTAGAAAAAGCATGTAATGACACCATGTAGCCAATGGGATGTAAACAGAAACCATGCAACCAACTCTTGAGATTAATGGTAGCATAGCCTTCTGTGATGGTTATTCGTCTTGACTGTCAACTTGATAGGATCTAGAATCACTTGGGGGACAAGCCACTGGTAATACCAGTGCGTTTATCTAGATTAGACTCTTTGTGGTGGAAAGATCTATTCCCTGGGGATACCATGGCATGGAATGCTGTGGTTTGAGAATGTTCTCTATAGGTTCATGTATTTGGTCACCCACTTGGTGGCGTTGTTTGAGGAGGCTCTGGAAGTATGACCTAGTTGGGAGAAGTAGGTCACTGCTGGTGAGCTTTGAGAGTTTAAAAACTCATGTTATTCCTAGTTTGCCCTCTCTGCTTACATGCTTATGAAGGTGACTTCTCATCCCGTTCCAGCCACCATGCCTCCTGTCACTGTGGACTTAATATCCCTTGAAACTCAGACAAATTCTCTTAAATTTTCTTGGTTGTGATGTTATCATAGAAAGAGGAAGTACCTAATACAGCTGGGCTCTCAGACTGAATAAAATGAAGAAAGCTAGCTGAGCGTGAGGATTCAGCACTTCCTGAGAGATTAATGGTAGCATAGCCTTCTGTGATGGTTATTCGTCTTGACTGTCAACTTGACAGGATCTAGAATCACTTGGGGGACAAGCCACTGGTAATGCCAGTGCGTTTATCTAGATTAGACTAGTTCTAATTCTGTGTAAGTATTCTACCACTGAGCTGCATTTCCAATACTGCTTTCAATTTTGTTTGCATCTTTGAGGCACTATCTAGGAAAAATAAAAATCGCATTAAAATAGAAAAAGGAAATGAAAACACATTGCTTATTGGTTACACTATAAAAATGGTGTACCTCTGTGTCATACCTCCAGAGCCTCCTCAAACAATGCCACCGGTGGGGGACCAAGTGTGCAAATACGTGAGCCTATAGAGGACACTCTCAAACCACAGCAGTTCATGAGATGGTATCCCCAGGGAATAGATCTTGTAGTGCTTCCTGAATAAGGGTATAATGTGACCAGTTGGCTCAGTGTCTGCTGTTCATGTCTTCTCTGCCATCATGGTCTGTACTTGCAAACTGTGAGCCCAAATAAACTCTTCTTAGAGTTGCTTTGGTCACATTAATGAGGCAAGCAACAATGTATCTCCCGTCCCTACCTTCCTTTCTATAGTAGACTGTTGCTGTTCCTGGGAGCACACCATTTTTAAAGTGTAACCAATAAGCAATGTGTTTTCATTTCCTTTTTCTATTTTAATGCGATTTTTTTTGTTTTTCCTAGATAGTGCCTCCTAGATGCAAACAAAATTGAAAGCAGTGTTGGGAATGCGGCTCAGTGGCAGAATACTTACGCAGAATTTAAGTCCTGGGCTCTATCCAACACTGAAGGGAAAAGGAAAACCCACAAGCACAAAGCAATAAATCATACATTTACCTATTCCAATTTGCGAATGGTAAAGTACTAGTATTCAGCACACACCAATATTTACTTTCTTTTTCTCCTCATTTTTATGAGTTCTTTGAGAATTTTGTACAATGTATTTTGATCATGTCCACCCCACCTCCCTACCCACCTACCTCTGGGTGCTGCCCCCTTTCCCTGAGAACCTTGTTATCAGTCAGGGTTCTTTAAAGTCACAGAACAGAGAGAAGGAGTATACATTCGATTCATTAGATTGGCTTGCGGGATGTGGTCCTTGCAGTGCATCCATGCTGATTCACTTTGGAATAGCCAAGGACCTGGTAGTTGCTCAGTCCGTGAGGGTGGACGTCCCCATAGTTCCTTCCAGTCTGGTGCTGAAGGTCTGGTCGTTCCTGGAGAGCATCCGGCCTTCAGCCCGTGTTGGAATCCCGAAGAAACTGGCTTTAATATTGGCGAAGAAACGCCACAGCAACAGGATAGGTGAACCTGACATTAGGAGTGAAGGCAAGCAGGCAAAAGGCAGAAGTTCCATATAGATCCCCTTTGCCTGGGATTTCAGCAGAAGGTGCTGTCCATGTTCAAGGTGGGTCTTTGTGTTTTCTCCCAGGAGCGTCCAGCAGCTTGTTCATTCCAGATGCAGCCAACCAGGATGAGTCCTCACATCCACCAAGCACAATGTGTGCTTCCCATATGCTTGACACTGCCTGGAGCCTTTTCTTTCCCTAAAACGTTTATCTACACGAGGAAACAGAGCGTCATTAGAGCTCTCTTTAAGGTGCTTAATCATCCAGCGTCCCTTTCATGGAAATATCCGGATTGTTGTAGATAGTGATCTTTTGGAATATTCCTCAGTTATTCCAGATATTCCAGTTATTCCTGCTGGCACCTTCTGAGATGCAGGGAAAGAAAATAGCTTTGAAAAGCATGGAGATTAGGGAAGCCTGAAGTGAACCTAAGGCAGCATTCTCTATAGGAAGGCACATTTGAGTAGCTAAAGTAAAAGAGAGAACATGTGAAGCAGAGTTAGATGGGAAAAACATCTGACCCCATTTGAGCTCTTGCAGCAGGGACTTGAGTGTCAGAAGGAAGCTCCATGACTGCCTACACTGAAGATGCAAGGATGTGAATTGAGGCTAAAAATAGCCTTGCAGTATGACAGGATCTGACACTGCAGAGCTGACTCACGCTGAAGGGACCGCGTCAGCACGGTTTAATTCTTTGTTCTCTAAATTGACAGATGCCTAAAGGAGTCAGAGTAAAAACTGGTAATTAAGTGAGAAGCAAATTAAAATTCTCGAAACTCTGTACGGGGACTGACCGTTAATGCTTTGGATCCTAAATATCTCTTAAGGGCTCATATTGAAGGCTTAGCCATTAGCTGGTGGAATTATTGAGAGGGGTAGAACCTTTGGGTCTAGTGGGAATATTAGGGGTGCTGTCTGGTTTTATGCCAGCTTGATACAAGTTAGAATCGTTTATGAAGAAATAAACCTCAATAGAGGAAATTCACCCACAAGATTGGCTTGTGGGCAAGCCTGTGGTGGATTTTCTTGCTTGATGATTGATGAGTGATTGATGATTCATGTGGGAAGTGTCACCCACTCCTCCCCCACACTCCTGCCCCTGGCCTTGTGGTCCTGAGTGCTGTAAAGGGGAAGCTCAGAATCAGTAATTGTGCCAATTTTTGTTTCCTGGTTCTGATAAAACATCCGCTGCAACACTTCTCTCTTGGTTTAGGCTGGATGATGTGTATACAGGAAGTTCCTATACTTGAGAAAAGTAACCTGTCATTAGTTTGTGATTAATTGGAGATTAAAAAGTCATGTGGAAATGTTAGTTTATTGTGTAGACCACCTCCAAGAGTGAGGATGGGATATGCTAATGAGACGTTTGTGACCAGGTACACAGGCAAGAAGGCAAGGTGTTCATGTTCTCATGTTTCCATCTGTGATGGATCTTATGAATGACAGTACCTTCTTAAGACTATCCTGGTAGCTGAAGATCATCCTTATAGAGTGACATCATAGCCATTGTTATCTTCAATGCATTACTCATGTGTCACTTGTCATGACACAGTTGTAAACAAAGACAAACACTTCCATCAATATAAATTCGTCACTGTCATTCACAGTATATAATGACTATGTTACTGGCTTATATATTTACTGCATTGTCCTTTTATTGTTATTTTAGGATGTACTTCTACTTATAATAAGAGAAAGTTTACTGTGAACTTGTATGTATGCATAATGTAGCACCCAAATACATGTTTTAGAAAGTCTCTTGTTTGTATCATTTTCTCTTAGGATTGGTATAATCTTGTTTTGTTCACTATGGTCCGGTGATTAATAGGCTATACTAGACAACATATAGCCTTGTGTAGCAGGCTATGCTGTCTAGGTTTGTGTAAATATACTTTAGAATGGACCTGAGGAAATCAACTATAAGGCCACATTCTCAGCATGTATTGCTATTGTTGACCTATGTTGTGAATTAGGTCTGTACCATAAATAACCAGGCCAGCTCAAGAACAACAATTATATTTTAATGGTTATAAGGGGAAACTCACACTACAAGAGTGGGAGGTCCAACTTCCTATCTGTCCAGCGGGAGCTGTGCGGAGAGAGAGCACACATCTGGGTCCTCCCAGTTTTTCTTCCTGGCTCCAGGTAGCCGCGCCTTAACTAGATGTGATTGGTTGACAGAGTTTCCCTATCATCTCTCCCTTTTGTCTAAACAAGGTCAATCCAAACCCAATACAACTATATACAATAGGAACAGATACCAAATATAAAATTACAAACAATAAACAATATTAAGCAAGGAATGCATAACAAAAGTTTTACTAAACATTCTATTTCAAGGAGTCTAAACATTGCATTGAAATTAAGCTTGTCTAAATCATGAGGAAGGTAACTACAGTCATCTAATCTGTAACTCCATCGAAGATCTGAGAAGAGAAACATTATTACTTGAGTGAACAGGAAGTGCAATCTTCCAAAATGTGCAACAAATGACAGAGACAACTGGCTACTTGGGCAGTCACCCAAAGTCTCATTTGTAATGTGGAAGCAACCAACTTTGGCTAAGGCCTAATGTAACTGACATACTATTTTCAAAGGCAAGGAAGTTTTTAAAACTATCTTACCCTATCTTGGCAGGATATGACAGTCCTGTTTTATTCATTTATGGATACTATGTATCTCTGTCAGTGGTAGAGGTAAGGGCATTTCTTTGCCCAAAGGCCAGTTCTGCCAAGAAGAAAAGCTCCAGGTGGAGTGTCTTTGGTGCTCAACATAGTTTGAATAGCCAGAATCTAAGCCAACTTGTCACTATGCCAAAGGCACATATTGTTAGACATCTTCTGCTAAACAGTTTCTTTGGCTGTTTTTATGCAGGGAAAGTATGCCTCTAAGGTTCTTGTTTTCTTTAAAACCATAGAATTCAGTGATGTTCAAATATTGCAGAGCTGATTTTCCAGATCCAAGCTTCTACTTGCATCAGTTCCTAGTCATAGAGCACGGCCTAATTCTCTAAGAGAAAAAGAAGAGATCTTTTCCAATACTCCCATGGAGAAAATGCTTATAATTCCAAGGATATACTTTGATAGCAATTTTTTTTCCTTTGCACTGAAAATTGCAAGGAAAGCTCTTGATGAGAAATGGGAAGGGGAGAGAGGGGAAACTGCCATCAGATATAATGTGTGAAAGAAGAATGAATAAAAAGGGCAAAAGAATATTATACTAAGTAGAAAAATCATGTTCCCATGTATCCTGTAGTCCTACTAACCCTAAATATACACTGTAGGAGCCCATACAGAAACAGATGATTGGTTATTGATTACTCAGGGGTTGGAGGCTTGGGAAGCTTACAGATTAGAGTACTAAAGTATAAAAGGTTTTCTTCACTAAAGCACTTGAAATCAATGGCAATGCCTGCATAGTTCCAAATGGACAGAAACACTTTAATGTAAGGAGCCAATTTCCTCCTAAAATCATTGCAGGAACCATCACCCTGGGGAGTCTGCAGAAAACCCCACACCCTTAATTGTGTTAAGGATCGTTCTATTGGCAGAGCCTACCCCACATTCAAATTGGCTGTTAATGGAGAGCTATCTGTTAGCAGAACCCGCCCCACATTCCAAACTATCTAAAGAACTAGGTGTGTCAACTTGTGACTTCCTGGCATAGGTGACCTGACCGAAGGTAACCTCCTGAACCACACGGCAAGAGCCCAGGCCCCTTTGCCCACCCCCCAACTCCTTACCCTATATAAGCTGTACCCCATCTCTAATAAACGGAGGCTCTGACAAACCTAGCATGGCCTCCTTCCTCTCTCTCAGCCCATATCTTCCAGATAGTGCCTCTCCGGGACCCTGGAATAACTGAACTGCCAGGCGGGTTACAAACCCCTAGACTAAGTAACCCGCCAAGGCAATCAACACTTTAAGCTGTCTACTAAGAAGTGTATAGCATGTGGATATCTCAAAAACTAGTAAAATGTTAAAAATAATACTGAGAAGTTGATAATGTCCATTATCAACTTAAGCATTCTTATTTAGACATAAGCATTCTTATTTCTGATGACAATCTCTAAAAAAATTAAGCAAAGTCAGTTAAAATTATCTATGTAAGGTGTTGCAAATTTAGAGGCATTCCCAGAAACTAGTTGAGGAGACTGACAGGTAGCTTGAGTGGGGACTTTCCAAGCTACCTGGATCTGATTGGACCAGAGGTTCCTTATCATTCTAGTTGCTCAGCATCCTGATACCTCCAGAGTTCCATGAAGATGGCTGTCTTTTCACTCATCCTCCTCAGGAATATCCTGAAAACTCCTCTGGAGAACCATATTCAGGGTCCATTGCTGCCACCAGTGTCCTAAAGGAGCCAACAATGGTGATGGCACAGCTGTTGACATACTATAACTGGATGATGACCAAAGAGATGAAGAGAAATTATGTCAACGTAATAGGAACCAAGAAGTGCCAAAGGGCAGGCCACAGTGGAGGAAGAGCTACAACGTGAACACAATGACCACATAAATCCTGGAAATTGGCATCTTTCTGGTATTACAGAGGATTCTGCTCAGCCGGAAAGAATCACAAATAAAGATATTTACCATGCAGCTGTGATAAAATCAACCTTTTTCTGAAATAGCACCCAACAATGCTTAGGAGTTCAGTGCAGCACTGCTATATTATTGATAGCACAGACAGGACTCAGATCAGGACATACAAAACTGCTGGTGTGCTTTGGTGGCAGTGGTACCAGATGGGCCATAGGACCATGTGGTGCTTGGCGCTAATGACACTGAATATCCTCAGTCCTGTGGTATAAGGAATCATTGCTTTATTACTGAAGATGGCAGATGAAAAATTAGAAGTGCTGGAAGAACCTGAAAACATTTAGCAGAAAAGATAATAATGTGGCAGCAGAACACGAGGAATCCAGCCACAACCAGGCTGAAGATGTAAACCAAGGTGTCATTCCTCCCACATACAGAAGCCAAGGGGCCAGGACATAACTGTTTCCTGCTAGCCCAGCCAGGGAAGTGAGGGTGACCAGAAAGTATAGGATCTCCCTCTTGACACAGGTTGAGTGAGAGGATTTGTGACTTGCATTCATTGTTGTAGGTCTTTTTTTTATATTTATTTATTTTTTTGTTGAAAAAAATTTCTGCCTCCTCCCCGCCTCCCATTTCCCCTCTCCTCTCACTCCTCTCCCCCTCCCCCCACTCCTCTTCCCCTCCCCCCACTCCTCTCCCCCTCTCCCCATTTCTCTCCCCCTCCCCCTACTCCATTCCCCCTCCCTCTCGAGTCTGAAGAGCAGTCCAGATTCCCTGCCCTGTGGGAAGTCCAAGGTCCTCCCCCCTCCATCCAGGTCCAGGAAGGTGACCATCCAAACAGGCTAGGCTCCCACAAAGCCAGTTCATGCAGTAGGATCAAAACCTAGTGCCATTGTCCTTGGCTTCTCATCAGCCTTCATTGTCCACCTTGTTGTAGGTCTTGAGCCAGAAAATTTTTTAGGTGTTCATGAAGGTCATGTAACTTCTTTCTAGGACAGTTTGTGGGAGGTAGGGCCTGGTGAGTTAGAAATGACTGCATTCCTCCTTTGATGCAGGGAACCTTTCTGTACTCGTAAAGAACTTAGTTCTCTTGTGACACACTAGATTCTTTTATTATTATTATTATTATTACTTAAAAAATACCAATCCAAATTCCCACTTCTTCCCCTCCTCCCACTTCCCTCCCACTCCCTCCAGAGACCCTCCCACCCCACCCTCTCCAATCCTAAGAGAGGGCAATGCACCCTGCCCTGTGGAAAGTCCAAGGCCCACTAGTGGTGTAGGAGGTCCTTCTGTTTGTATGTTGCTTTCATTGGTTAATGAATAAAGAAACTGCCTTGGCCTGGTTGATAGGGCAGAACCTAGATAGGCACAGAACACAGAACTGAATGTTGGGAGGAAGAAAGGTGGAGAAAGAGAGAGCCGCCAGAGACAGACATGCTGAATCTTTCCTGGTAAGCCACTGCCACGTGGCAATATACAGATTAATAGAAATGGGTTAAATCAAGATGTGAGAGTTAGCCAATAAGAACTAATGGGCCAAGCAGTGATTTAATTAATACAATATCCGACAAAGAGGTCAGAGGAACAGAATGTAGCAACAATGCATGCATCTTAGGCTGAGCGATTTTGAGCAAAGGTTCTCAAAACCATTTAAAAATCAGCATCTTCAACAAATGGTGCTGGGAAATTTCTGGGTATGCACACATAAAAGACTGACTTGGCCTCTTTGTCACCCTGAACAAAACTCAACTCAACATTATCCAAGAGCAAAACCCCAAACTCAGAAAGTACTGTATAGGGAGCAAAGCAAACATACTTTATCTTCACAGCAATTAATTCCCTGTTTATACTCCACAGCACAGAAATATTAGCAAGAATTACATCAGTTAAGAAGAAGCAATCAACAGAGCGAAGTGACAACTGACAGAATGGGAGAAAATCTTTGGTAGTCATTTAGTTATAGAAGATTAACTAATGTTGAGTTCCCTAAAATTCTAAATATAGAATTACCGTTAGATCTAACTCATTCTTTCTTGGATATTTATCCATACATAAAGATTAAGCAAAAGAAAAAATAATCTTGGGTTTTTCTACAGACCTAATGAAGGGAAAAACCTGCCAAAGCAAAAGAAAGGGTCAGGTTCCCAGGCTTGATTTACATGCTAATCCCCAGGCTAAACTGATGATGTCACTTCAGGCACTGTGAGCCATTTTGTTTTTCCACATCCGCAGGATTCCCTCACAAATTCATGCATGTCATTTGCAAACCAAGGGGGGTTATATCCAGGATGGGGAATCAGCAGTGGGCTAAACTGGGGAGAGTGATGAATTTGGAGCCAGGAAACGTGAGTTCTATGAACTGAGCTCAGAACTTGTGAGTATTTAGATGGAGGGAGACATTATGGGGTTCAGGAGAAACCTGGTGCTAGGAAAATTCCCAGGAATCCACAAGGATAATCTCAGTTAAGACTCTAAGCAATAGTGGAGAGGGTACTTTACCTGGCCTTCCCCTGTAAGCACGTTGATGACGACCTTAATAGTCATCATAGAACCTCCAACATCAGCTGATGAAAGCAGAGGCCGAGATCCACAGCTGAGCACTGGGCCAAGCTCCTGAAGTCCAGTCAAAGAGAGGGAGGAGGGATTATAAGAGCAAATGGGCCAAGATCATAATGGGGAAACCCACCGAAACAGCTGACCCCAGCAAGTGGGAGCTGACTGACTCTGGACTGACAGCTGTGGAATCGGCATAGGACTGAACTAGGCCCTCTGAATGTGGGTGACAGTTCTGTGGCTTGGGCAGTTTGTTGGGCAATTGCCTCGGGATCAGGATTTATCCCCAGTGCATGAACTGGCTTTTTGGAGTTCATTTCCTCTGGAGGGATACCTTGCTCAGTTCAGACAGTGGGGGGCGGCGAGGGGGGTGTGTGTGCTTGGTTCTGTGGTGACAGGGTGACAGGCTTTGTTGATTCTCCATGGGAGGCCATGCCATCTCTGAGGAGTGGATGGGGGATGGGAAGGGAAGAAGGTTCAGGTAGTGGGAGGAGGGGGAGGAAGGGGGAACTGGCATTGGTATGTAAAATAAAAAAATTTTTTTTTAAAAGAAAAAATGTAATCACTGGGTTGTGGTGGCACACACCTTTAATCCCAGCACTTGGGAGGAGGCAAAGACAGGGAGATATCTGTGAATCTGAGGCCAGCCTGGTCTACAAGAACTAGTTCCAGGATAGGCTCCAAAGCTACAGAGAAATCCTGTCTCGAAAAATAAAATAAAATAAATAATCACCCAGATTTAAATCACGATCCCTCCATTATAAAGTTATTCAATCTTGTGGAAGAAATTTAGTTTCTTTCTGATCTTCTGTGTTCCTATCTGTGAGAAGGAAATTGAAGTATGTCCCCGTTGTTCTGACTAGCTCTATTATTTTACAAGAGTACCATGGATTTGGGGAGTACTGAAGCATCAACAGGTGATATCTATTTGGCTCTGTTTCTAGATCTGGAAGTCCCTGAGACCCTATAATTTTGAAACCATGATATTCTCCTTAGGTTTTGGCCTTCCCCTGGATCTTCTTTGATTGTCTGATATGTGACTTAAAAAGGTATTTGTTTTAAAAAATAAATGTGATTTTTTTTAATTCTTTGAGAATTTCATACTATGTTTACGATGTATTTTGATCCTATTTGCCTCCAAGTACTCCTGGTCCCCCTCACCCCACCCCCAACTTTGTGTTGCCCTTTAAAAATTATTTCATTAAGTCTAATTAGTGTTTCCCTTATGTTCAGGGGTATGGGATTATTCAGTGGGGCATGGGCAACTTACCAAAGGTTATACTCCTAAAGAAAACCAACTCTCCTAGTATCTAACAACTGTCAATAGTTTCTCAAACTGGTCTGGGAGTCATGTGCTCCTCCCTCATCCACACTGGAATGTTGACTGTTTTCATCTTATACAGGTGTTGTATGGGCTAAAAAGGGGTTTCTATTCATTCTTCTCAGTAGATGGTGTGTACCAAGTATTTGCCACATTTGGGAGCTTCCCTCTGAGAACAGTTACTTTGTTGAAGAAAGGTCTAGTGACAAGACTTAAATATCTCTGATGGTTGAGTAGTAGAGTCTGTGTGTGTGTGTGTGTGTGTGTGTGTGTGTGTGTGTGTGCGCGCGCGCGTGCACATGCTCCTATTGTTGTTTGAGAATTGTATACCTGTGTATAATACGTTTTGGTGAAATCTATCTCTCTCATTCCCTTCCAATTCCTCATCTATTGCTTATCACTTTTTCTCATAATTGCATGTGTTCTTTAAAAAAACACTGAGTCCACTTAGTTTTGCCTGTATGTGCAGGGGTGTAGGGCAATATACTGGGACATGGGTAGCCTCTCAGGGACATATCCCTGAGGAAAATAGGCTCTTTCTCTCCCTGAAGCCATTAATTATCCATATTAAGAGTGTGAGACTTTATGAGCTAGTACCCAACTCAGAATGATATTTTGGTTTGCTTAATTTTGCACAGGTCTCAAGCACACAATCACAGCCACTGTGAGTTCATGTGTACAATGGTCCTGTCATATTGCGGAAAGTCCTTCTGTATATGTGTTGTTTTTATTGGTTAATGAATAAAGAAGCTGCTTTCAACCAATGGCTTAACAGAGTATAGCCAGGCTGGAAAAGATAGAGAGAGTAGGCAGAGTCAGGGGATGTCAAGTAGCTGCCGGTGGGAAGAGATGAGCTGAAACCTTGCCGGTAAGCCACAGTCACATGGCAATACACAGATTAATAGAAATGGGTTAAATTAAGATGTAAAAGCTAACCAATAAGAAGCTAGACTTAACAAGCCAAGCAGTGATTTAATTAATACAGTTTCTGTGTGATTATTTCAGTTCTGGGCAGCTGGTAGCAAACAAGGGGTCTCCCCTAACGCTGTCATGTCTGACAAATACAGTTTTGCTGTATAGGCTTTCATTAGCTCCATCTCTTAAAATTTTCTGCCCCATCTTCTTTGATGATTCTGAAGTCTTGAGAGGTATGATACAGATGTCCCATTTATAGAACTAAGCATATTGTACTATTTTATTCTCTGCCTGTTTACCAGTTGCGAGTCTCTGTATTAATCATCATCTACTCTAGGACATGGAGAAATCAAGTTGGTACCTACTTGGGATCTTCAGTTTTTTGTAGTATTGAAAAGTTCTAGTCATTATATTGGGTGAAGAAAGTCATTGACACCCTTGCCCAGCTATGAATCCTGCAAGCTACAATAATGACTAGCCTGGAAAGATATGTCCCTTGGTGCAAGAAGGGCATAAATTTTATGGTAGTAACCAATCACTTCCTGATTTTAAGAGACTTCATAAGATGAAACTCATGCCTGGTCCTATCAATTGAGCCAAATCCCATTGACTGCCTGAGGTGTAGGCCCCAGAGGAGAACTTATTATGATTCTGGAAAATGGACATAGGAATAAACTTCCCCCTAAGTCCTTGTGTTTATACCCATAGATTATTATATCTTTCATTCCTCATTTGATACTCAATTCTGTAAGAATAGCTTAGTCTTCTTCTTCTTCTTCTTCTTCTTCTTCTTCTTCTTCTTCTTCTTCTTCTTCTTCTTCTTCTTCTTCTTCTTCTTCTTCTTCTTCTTCTTCTCCTCCTCCTCCTCCTCCTCCTCCTCCTCCTCCTTCTTTCTTTTTTTTTGCTGCTCCTCTTTAGCAGAGATGTAACCACTTAAGGAACATCTGAAACCAACTGGCTACCTGTTTAAAAATTTTAGAAAATTTACTGTCATCAGTATAGTGTAATAAACCCTTTATCTCAATCCCAAAGAAGAACAAAAAAAATGCATGTATAGTAAGGCAAGATATAATTATAATTTAAGAAGAAATTGCCTCTACATCTCTGTTACCTGTCTCAAGTTGAGCTTTGCACATTGTCTATGCCTTTCTGCCCTCAGATTTTGATTTATCAGTTGTGATATATATACATACAATATGAATTTCCTCTAGTTATACATGTCTCCTAGAGAAATATTGGAGTGGAGTAGTCTAGTGGACTTGCTCTCAGATGCCAGATATAGGTTTGAGTGCTTTTTAAGAATGCTTTAACTTGGTGAGGCTAGACCTATTCATTAAAATGGCAGCTGTTCCATGAATATCTGCTGTTTCCGAAACTGTCCTAAGTGACGGGTATATAATTGTTAGTAAAGTTCTTGCTTTGTAAAGCATTTTGTTCTTGAAAATGACCTTTAATATTCTTTTCTAACAGGAAATTATGATTCATCAGTTCCATTTGATAAAACTTTGGCTCAGTCAGAATTTTTAACAGCATTAATGGCAATCTCCAGTCCCTAAGGACATCTGTTTATCACAGTGAAAGCAACAGTGAGAAAGGAGCTAACTCACTGGGAGCTGTTCTGGGTCCTGAAAGTAGCCTGTGAAAGAGGCTGGTTCAAGATCTTTACTCTTGAATAAAGACTGATCTAATGGGAGCTCAGGAAAGCCAGCTGGACTGGGACTGAACCAGCATGGGATCAAACTGGACCCTCTGAATGTGGCTGACAATTGGGGCAGATTGAGAAGCCAATGATAATGGCACTGGGCTTTGTCTCTACTGCATGTACTGGCTTTTTGGGATCATAGTCTATTTGGATGCATACCTTCCTAAGCCTGGATGGAGCGGGGAGGGCCTTGGACTCCCCACACAGCAAGGTACCCTGCCCTCTCTTAGGACTGGAGGGGGAGTAGGAGGGTGAGGGGGGAGTGGGAGGGAAATGGGAGGAGGGGAGGAAGTGGAAATTTTGAATAGTATTATTTATAAAGCAATAAAAATAAATAAAAATGGAAGACATTGACACATTCTTTTCTTTCTTTTTGATTATTTTTATTTGTTCTATTATGTCCTCTGTCACTATTATATACTAAAAGTTGGTTCTAAAGGCAAGACTCATATTTGACAAAGTAGACTTCAAGCCAAACAACCAGAGATGATAAAGAATACTACTATTAGTAATAAAGAGAACTCTCATTAAGAAGACATAATAGCTGTAAACATGTATGTACTGAGTATGCATGAAAGTGCACTTACTTTCATAAAACAATCTTGAAGGGATAGACTGGTCCAGGTATAATACTAGGACTTCTGGAACCCATTCTCATAAAATATGTATATCATCCAGAAAAAAAGTTCACCAAGGAACCTCAGTATTACATTACACTATAGAGCAAATGGGCTTAACAGACTTCTATGGAATATGCCATCTGACCTTTATAGAATGAACATCTCAGAAACCTGAGTCCGTGAAACATTTTTCACAATAGTTCACAATTTGGATCACAAAATAAGTCTTAACAAACCATAAACTGAAATAATTTTTCATGTTGTATCTTGTCATAATGGAATAAAACCAGACATCAACAGCAAGAATAATGTATAGAATGTATGCAAAAATATACAAACACATGAGATTGAAATTACAACTTTGAATGACCAACAAGTCATAGAAAAAATCAAGGAAAAATTAAAATTTCTTAGAATCTAATGAAAAGTGAAAACACTACTTATCATAATTTTGGGATATCAAGGGTTGAATAATACCCCACTGAGTATATATATATAATATATATTATAGCTCAGGTGTGTGATAGGCTCTGTTTACATAAAAAAGTATTTCTCAGCATCTATCCCCATCCATAAGTGAGGAAGGACATTATAATAAAATCAACATACTAATCACTAAAATGTACTACAAATTTTGTCATATATTTTCCAAATTTCCATTATAAAATGAACAAATAATGCTATAAAAATAAAATGAATAAATAACATATTAAAGGCTCGGACTTGCGTTTACTGTCATCCTCTTTGGAGCACCTGAAATGGCTATGCATTATTTTGCCAAGTATAACAACATGTTGTATGCTAAATATCAAGGGTTGTAGACATAAAATTTCAAAAGAGGGACAAGATTACATACAAATTGTGACCATGAGATTTTGGTAACTGGTGACGAACTCTAAAGCTATCATTTGAAAACAGAAGCATTAATATGTCACAAATAATATGTTCATTTGAATTAAAAATGGCATTGACCCAGTTCCCAATTTTGGACGTGTTGTTCACAGAGAGACTTGATTAGAGGAAAAGGACATTACATTATTTCTCGCCTTTTTCCTCGGCTATGATTTCCTTTTCTGTCTCCCTATTGTTTGGATCATTGTTATTGAGTTTGTCCTTGGGAAGAGGACAAAAAAAAAAAAAAGGGAATTTTGCTTTTTCCGTTGTTCTGCTGAGTGACCTGAATAATTCTCCATAGTTTATAGAGTCTCCTACAACAACTTTTGCAAAATTCATGCCAGCCATTATTTACTTATTTTTTACTTCAAGATCATGATAGATACTGTTCTCTGTGCTCCTAGAATTCATCTTGCATGATGACAAAATACTTGAAATGTATTACCATTTTCTGAGGTCCTTGGTTTTGCTAACAATATCTTCTCTTCTCCCATCTTCATCTGTCTCTAAGTTACTTAATGGTTATTTGATATGTAATTATATTTCAATTAACATATTTTGAAAAAAGGAAAAACAAATAAAATCAAAAATGTAAAAGATTAATTTGGCTCACAGAAGTGAGCTAGGTAAATTGTAAAGTTATCAGTTCAAATTCTAAACATTTTAGTGACACTGGTCGTCATCATCAACATACACACACACACACACACACACACACACACACACACACACACACACACACACACACTTTTCTTCAGTCTCTATCATGCTCCTAAAGAACAGTAACTAAATTTTATCATTTCTGTAATCAGCATTGTTATATTGACAATAACAGTGTCTAGCATATATGTAGGGGGAAAGTTTGCGTGTTGGTTCCTGGCTACTCGGCTAGCTTAGACCCGACATAATCACACAGAAACTGTATTAATTAAAACACTGTTTGGTCCATTAGTTCTAATTTCTTATTGGCTAGCTCTTATATCTTAATTTAACCCATCTCCATTAATCTGTGCATCACCATGAGGTCACGGCCTACCAGCAAAGTTTTGGCATTTTTGACTCTGGCGACTGCTTGTTGCTTCTCTCTGACTCTGCCTTCTTTCTCCCAGTATTCAGTTCCATCTTCCCCACCTACCTAAGTTATGCCCTGTTATAGGTCCAAAGCAGTTTCTTTATTCATTAACCAATAAAAGCAACACATAGACAGAAGGACCTCCCACACCATTTCCTCTTTTCTGTTTAAGCAAAAAGGAGGTCTAAAATTACATATAAGAAAACAGGTATCAAGCAAGAATTACAGTTATAATATTTATATCTATTTTATCTTTTATCATAACTAAGGAAAGCTATAACTATAAATTCTTCAATTCCATCAAAGACTCCAGAAGGATATAATATTACCTAAGTAAAATAAAGTACATTGTAAGCAACTTCCAAAACTCTAGAATTGACAGAGACATCTCGCTGCCTGGACAGTCACCCAAATTTTTTTTTTAACCATTGGGGCATCCATCTTCAGCCCTCAGGCCCATAGTATTCAGCAGACTTTTCCACGAAGTAGGAAATTTCAAAGACAGGTCTGCTTATATTGGCAGTTTGCCAGACACTTTCTTCTGTATCTTGCAGAATGTCTCACAGACTCTCTCATGAAGCAGAATCCCCAAAGGATCGTCTTACCTTTAGGCAAGTTCAGCATTCATTTCTTGGTGGATCCTGTATGCATAAAAAGTCCTAAATTTTTAAAACATTTACATGCCATATTTTGAAGGTCTCTGAAAGATTTGAAGAATATTTAACTAACTGAAATATATCTCTATATATCTAGAAAACCTAACTAATATGACTATAAAATTGACAATTATAGATGACTATCTATTAACCTATATTTCTTAATTATACATTACATTTTAAAATGAACTACACAAATACAGTACCTTAATCAAGGACAGAAATATGCATATACAGTATAACAAAATTTACCTTAAATTTGTACCAATAAGCCAAGGTCTATCCCAAAGCAAATTATTCATCTCTATAGCATATCTCCCTTTAATTGTAAATGTAATAATTTTAAACAAACAATTATAAACAATATTTGGGAATATGGGTGTAGTTCTGTGCAAATTTCTTCCAGCTGTTTATTGGGCAAAGTAATTTTTTGAGAGGTGTTTAAGGCAATCATTTAAGGGATCTTGTTCTATCAAACCACACCAATCTGGAAACAATCTAAAGGTTCTCATCCTTTGTGGAAGCAAGAGAAGAACCTCTTCTCTAAAACAACATGTCCTTAGACCCAAATTTGGAAGTCATAATAGCTATATAATATACATGCTGATTTAGCTTAGCAACCCATACAATGAAATGTCTCTCTGTATTTAGCTCATTCACAGTCAAAAAATTCAAAGATAACACAATAATATACATAATTCAGACTCTCTGTGTTTTTTATCTTTACATGGCTTTATTTTAAACTCTCTTTTATTTTTACTTTTTTAAGAAAAGGGGGGAAGTGCTGTGGGAAAATGGTCTTTCACCTTGTCACTTGTATTACTTTTAATAAAACACTGATTGGCCAGAAGTCAGGCAGAAAGTAGAGGTGGGACAATGAGAACAGGAGAATTCTGGAAAAAGAACGCAGTCCACAGTTGTGACCCAGCCACAGAAGAAGCAAGATGTGACTGCCTCCCTGAAAAAGGTACCAAGCCACATGGCTAAATCAGATAAGAATTATGGGCTAATGTAAGTTATAAGAATGAATCAATAAGAAGACTTAACTAATGGACCAATCAGTTTATAACTAATGTAGATTTCTGTGTGATTCTTTGGGACTTAACGGCTGCAGGACTGGTGGGACAGAAAAACCTCAGTCAACAAATGTTACCAAGTGTCTGGACAACTGCATCCACAGAAAGCCTGAGAGAGCTTGGGAAGTAATTCTAGACAGAAAAGAATAGAGTTAAGCATGGCTTATTGATAGCAACATTTTCTCAGGATGTGCTCTGTTTGCTAGAGGCAAATGCATCTCATTTAAGAGAGGCTTCCTGACTAAGCTTTAGCTGCACAAGCTTTGTAGCCCTTTTAAGAAGCTCTGCCACAAAACCCTTAAATGGTGTTTATAAATAGCCTACAACATGCTTATTGGTTGTAGCATGGACCGTGAAATGCCATAGAGTTGTGGCAATAAACATGGCTCTGGCCACTACCTCTGCCATAAAGCTAGACTCTCAGAAAGCTAAAGAATCCAGCCATCAAAGCCATGGATTTAATCCTAGCCATATTGCTTAGCAAATTAAAGACTCATGTGGTCAGAAAAAGCAAGATATACAGTAAAGATAGATTCAGATGAAGAAAGCCTCTAAATGGTTGATGGTGTGTTTAAAATACATGTAGGCTTAGAAAAGAAAAAAATATGGACAAAGTTCTTAAAATAAAAAAAAGAGAGTAGTTGGGTGTGGTGGCACACACCTTTAATCCCAACACTTGGGAGGCAGAGGCAGACAGATCTCTGTGAGTTTATGGTGTGGTGGCACATACCTTTAATCGCAGCATCCCAGCACTTGGGAGGCAGACGCAGGTGGATCTCTGTGAGTTCAAGGACAGCTTGGTCTACAGAGTGAATTCCAGGACAAAGATACACAGTGAAACCCTGTCTGAAAAAGCCAAAAATTAAAAATAAAAATAAAAGAAATAGAGTTTAAAATAAAGTCATGTAAAGATGGAAACCACACAGAGAATCTGTATACTGTATGTTATTATGTTCTCTTTGAATTGTTTGAATGCTGAGAAAGGAACAACAGCTGCTAAAAGATATTTGTTTATAAATGTTGCTGAATTAATCTAAGATAGGTATTTGAAAATACTTTGACTTAAAAATTAAAGTCAAAAGATATGTTACATTGGAGAAGAGGGTTTGCTTTTGTTTCCACAGGAAATGAGATGCTGTGGATTCATTACAAGTTAAGAAAAATCAGGTATGATCATGGAAGACCCCCTGAGAAATCTCTGATAGGAGCAGATGGTTCAGATGTCTAAGTTCTACATCTAAAACAGATTCAAGACTCCTGCCTCAGATGATCAATCCTCACAGGATACTCCAGTCATGACTTGATCATAATTCTAAATTTTCTTTATGTCCCATAAGATTATCAGTGCCCCCAATCAGTAGGAAGTAGCCTGGAAAACTACACCCATGTTCCCCTCAAAATGGACTACGGATATTTTCCTTTGTTTAGAATGTTGGTTACAAGTTGTTATACATAATGGTCAGGAGAAAAGCTAAACAAAGGATATTAGATTCAGAGTTCTTGCTTTTTTTAAAGGGGGGCATGCTGTGGGACTATGGTCTTTTATCTTGTCACTTGTATTATTTTTAATAAAAATGCTGATTGGCCAGTAGCCAGGCAGAAAGTAGAGGTGGGACAATGAAAACAAGAAAATTCTGGAAAGAGGACACAGTCCACAGTTGTGACCCAGCCCCAGAAGAAGCAAGATGTGACTGCCTTCCCAAAAAAGTACCAAGCCATGTGGTTAATATAGACAAGAATAATGGGCTAGTTTAAGATGTAAGAATTAATTAATAAGAAAAGCCTGATCTACTAGGCCAATCAGTTTATGATTAAAGTAGACCTCTGTGTGTTTATTTGGGACTAAACAGTTGTGGGACCTGGTGAGACAGAAACCTCTGTCAACACATATACAATAGAATCTTATATTTTTGTTTGTGAGCCTAGCCTTTAATGGCTGAGCCATCCCTCCAGGCCTACAATACAATCTTATAGAAAGAACATTACATTAGCCAGAGAGCTGGCTAAGTGTTGGAGGAGAATGTGCTCAAGTTTTATACTCACAGTGCACAGATAGAATCTTCTGGTTCTGTTTAGCTTATACCTTCAGTTCATGTCAATGCCATAGTTAAATCTTGATATTTTATTCTAAAATAGACTCCATACCACTGCTCTATCTTCCCAATTCAACTTTCAGGTTCTACTTCTTTTTAATTTTTCCAGCATTCAATGAATTGATCATATTTCTTTACTATAATTGTGAAGTGTCTGTTTACCACTTTCAAGGACAAAAGCCTTGATTTTAGCCCAAAACACAAGAAAAAAGTTAGCAAACTACATCCCGGAAGTGTGAGTTCCTGCATTGTTCTTACACAGACAGAGCATGTCTCGAGGGACTATTTTCCTTAGATTGGAGATGTAAATGATCCTTACATGTAAGTAAATACATATAACTTAAATAAAGTGAGGACCAAACTTACTGTATCTAGTTCTGGGAGAATCACAGAGAATAAAGTTTTCTGGGAAAAGGCCCAGAGGAAAAACATTTTATACCTTTATGTTCTCAGTTTCGGATTTATGGTTTGAATAAGAATTTTTTTCCATTATAAAACTGGTAGCAAAAAAGTGTTCAATGAAAAATATACTGGGGCTACTCGAGAAATCCATTGATAGTACCAAGAAAGTTGGAGAAATTTCTGATTACTTTAAGATTTATAAGAAAATTGGATTAGAAGAAAACATTTGAAAGCATTTCAACCCCTGGGGCATTTCTGAGAGAAGGTAAGTCTGTGCGGTATTGACTCTCAACCCCTGTCTGACTAAAGGAGGGACTCTTTACCATTCTCGACTCTCTGACACCTCAATGGTTTTCTGAAGGTGGCTGGCTGTACGTTCATCCTCCTCAGGCATGTCCTCCAAAGCCCTCTGAAGAATCCTCTTGAGAGACCGATGATGCCTATGCTGCCTAAAGGAGCCTACAAAGAAGTAAATGATGGGGTTGGCACAGCTGTTCACACAGGACAGGAGAGCAGTAACTTGGTAAAGATGACAGAAGGGAGGACGCGATTGAACTCCAAGCCAGTAGATCAGGAACAGGTAAAAGCCAAGAGGCAGGCCACAGATGAGGAAGACCATCACTGTGAGTGAGATGGTAACATACAGCCTGGTCAGTCGTTTCCGCTTGGAACCACAGAGGATCTTGGCCAGTAGGGCCACACTGGACCCAAAGAGAAGTATAAATAAAAAGACAAGAAATGCAGTTACAATAAAATCAACATTTTTCCACAAACGATGATCAACCCGATTCAGGAATCCCGAGAAGTACCAATCAAGGATGGCCATCAGAAGGGACAGGACCCAGATTAGGGCACATATGATAGCTGACATGTTTTTTGGTCGGTGGCAGTGGTACCATAGGGGCCACAATACAGACAGGCAGCGCTCTGTGCTGATAGCACTGAGTATGCTCAGACCTGAGATATACGGAATGATTGATATGTTGCCTAAGATTTCTTTGCTTAGATTATGGGCATAGAAGTTATAGAAATCAGCGATCCGTAGCAGTGAGTCAATCAAGTGGCAGCAGAGGAAGAAGGAGTCTGCCAAGGCCAGGTTGAAGATGTAGACGGAGATGGCGTTCCTGCGCATGTGGAATCCCAGGAGCCAGAGCACAATGGTGTTTCCCGCCAATCCAACCAGGGCAATGATGAGGGTCAGGAAGTGCAGAGTTGGGATTGGACTGCACTTAGGATTCTCAGGCTGGCTGGTTTTATTCATTGGTGTAGATTCTGTGTTGTGGGATGAGATGTTTGGATCCATGCTCACAAATCTTCCAGGAGTGTCCCTGAGAACATAAACCATATTTGAGCATCTTAATACGGTCCCTTATCCTCAGGACCGTGATGTTATTATGTAGATGCTGTTAGCATTTCTAAATAAATTCATTTATAAATAAAAGGAGAGTAACATGACCGCAAGTCACCTACAAATAGCTTAAGAGTTCTGGATTGTGGATTCAAACCCAGAGTTTGTTGGCTCTGTAGTCTGAGTCATTCTTCCTATGCATAATTCAGGACCTCTAAATCACACGGGAGTAAACCATGTTATTCTATGTCATATTAATATATTCTATGAGACAAACTTCTTTATTCAGGGGGCTACACGGACCAAGCACTACTCCTTTCTGGATTATATATATTTTTTTCTAATGTGAAAAGATTGAGAAAAACACAGAGGTGATCATGACACCCCCATGACTGAGGTGTTCCATCATCCATGGACAATGAATACCATGTTTTAGGGCCACAACCTGTGGACCTTTTCTAGGACATTTGTTAAGATGACTGAGTCTGCTGATCTAGATAGGGACCAGAGGGGCTAGTGCTTAAAAAGAAAAGAATACTTTCTATATTTTTCAGAGGTTAGATTTTGGTATATTTTGTATATCACAGTGTGTTATTTCATTTTTTAGGAGCATGTAAATTTAAAAAAATCACATTTAAAAATTGTGAGTGTGTGCGTATATGCAAATCTTTGTAGAGGTCAGAGATCTCTCCTCTAATCTTGTTTTTCCTGGGTATTGAATTTAGGCCATTAGGTTTGGTAGCAAGTATGTCTACACACTAGGCCATCTCATTGGCCTACATGGTGGCACTGATATTTCTTCAATGAGTGAAAGAACAAATGAGATTCCTTCTATTAGTAGGTAATTTGGATTAAGTAATAAAGTATACATTAAAATGAACAAAAAGAATTAAAAGACACAGACATGCACGCACACACACATATAGTTTAGTTATAAAGAAAAATTTCATTCATTGTAATTTCTTTTATAGGTAGGTCTGTATATTTTGGAATGTTGTATATACTCAAATAATTGAATGTCTTTGTTATGAGAATTCAAGATAACTTTGGCCAGCTTCTAGAAATATTTGTTTCACACTATGAGTCCTGGATTTGGGCTGGAGTTGCATTTTTCATCAGTGCAGAAGACGAGGTGGTGACTTAGAGTAAGGTTGATGTAATATGATAAGGGGATATGAAAATAACAATGGGAAATACTAAGAGTATGTTGTGGAGTGCGTGATATCATCTAATTCCTTTCTCTCTAGGATATCTTAAGTAGAGTCCATTTGCTCAGGAAAGCTTTTGTATTGAAATAGTTTATCGAGGGAGAGGCCCCGAGAGGCACATGCAGATACTAAATAGAGAAAAGAATAATTCACATCTGGGGAACTAATATCAGGTCCCAAGAGGAGAGAAACTGAGGGACAAAGTCACAAACACAAAGCCTGCTGCTTCTGGTATGTGGTTAGGTTAAGCATCATGACAGGAGCACACTGTTTAGCAAAGAGCCTCATCTAGTAGAGGGCGGGACACAGAGATGGTGGTGCCTGGGCTAGCATCTCCCTTTTCATTATGTTGTCTTTGGGCATTCAGCTTTTTGGATGAGACCACCCACATTCCTTCTTGGACTCCCTGTTTTGATGCTTGTCTGCAGTGCTCTCTCAAACACAGTAAGAAATGCGATTTAGTAATTTTGTAGAATTGTCTTAATCCAGTAGTCAGCTATGTTCAATCACTAAAAACTCTACATCAACTTTGCACCCAAACACATCTCCTAAAATAATTCTGAGTTTCCAAATAAAAACAGTAACATGGTCACAATTCTATTTAACACAGATGTCCTGTGTACAACTGAAGATGCAGTAATCTACTCCTTTAATCTCAGCAGTTTTAGAGAACATTGGCAGACAACATCCACAAATATCTTTGGAGACTTAGGCTAATTATTAGTTGTTGTTCCCTATAAGACAGTGTAAAAAGTCAAATGTATAAACTCTATACAACTGTATAGAGTAAACATTCTAAAACAGAGGACCAGAAGAATATTCCCTGTTAGATTTGTTCTTCGTGTTTCTTTTCCCTCATTATCTACCTACCTACCTACACACACATACACACACACAACAAACACACACACACACACACACACACACACACACAACAAACACATCATATATTTCTATATATACTATTATATCTGATTTTAATGAGCTGATATTTCAAACTAACCTTGATAGATGAAAGATCACGGCACTAGTGGGATTCAGACATCTCCCTAGTTTCTTAAGAAAAGCTTTTCTGCATCGTTGTTCACCTAAGGCTTGTCGTCTAAGATCTCCTAGAGAGTCAGCTTTGCAGACTGCCACTGCCCTCACTGATGCTCTTCCTGGAAGGAAGATTCAAAAGGAAGCAGAAGAAGGCTTGTTGTGGATGATAGTAGATGTGAGCAATGCTAAGGCAACCTTGAATCGTAAAGTTAATCTGAATATAGGATGCCAGAAACCTTGCAGAGGAGGAACACCAACGCTGTGAACTCAGAGATCACACGCAACTTGTTCAGTAGCATCTGTTGGGAATCACAGAGAATCCTGTCGAGTAAGGAAGGCTAGACTCAGAGAGCACAGCCAACAAAGATACCAGCCATGCAGTAGTGATGAAATGCATCGTGCAACCTCAGTAACAGTCAAAATCTCTAACGAGCAAGCCATACTGGTGCTTTTGCAGCTTGCTCAGCAGCAGAGACATTACCCAGAGCAGGGCTACAGGACTCCTAATGTATGTCTTGAGGCAGCAGTGGCAATACAAATAGGTCATGCATAGACAGGAAATGGTGCTAATGTTGCTGGGTGTGTTCAGGCCTACCACAGCCTACTATATAGGAACAGATGATCACGTGGAGCAAGTCACTGGGTACCTGGATAGCGGCAGGATAAGATACGTATGTGAGCTAAACCAGGAAACCTACAATGAAACAGTACAGGGAGAGGAAGATGGTCCTTTCAGGTTGCAGACATTGATAAAAAATGTGTTCCTGTGAACTTTGAAGCTCAGGATTTAGAACACTACTGTGTCTTCTGCCAGCCGAAAGAGGGCCATGATGAAGGCTTGTAGGCTCCTTAGCAGAAGAGCCTTGTAGAAACATCGATGTCTTAGTTAGTTGACCAAAATCAGCTTTAGGAGGGAAGACTTTTAGTTTGCAACATACAGGATCCACTCCATCACTGAGGGAAGTCCAGGTAGGAACTCAGAGGAGAAGCCTGGAGTGCTGCTGCTTACTGGCTTGCTCCGTATGACTTGCTCAGCCTGCTGTTTGGCAGCACCCAGGGCCACTGGCCCAGGGTTTGGATCACTCACAATGGGCGGGGTCCTTCCCCGTCAATCATTAATGGAGAAAATGTCCCACAGTCTTGCTCACACACCAATGGTGGGGTCATTTTCCTGAACTTGGGTTCTCTTTTCCCAAAGAACTCTAGTTTGTATTAGGTTAACATCAAACTAGGCAGCACAAATAGAGAAATGTTCTTAGTTCTAGTCAGTGCTGTAATTTGGATTTCCCCAACTGAGCTTACTGGAACCTCCAGGAGTGGCCCTGGGAACCTAACCAAGACATAAGCACCCACAAATCATGATCTCTTATTCCCAGGACCACCAGGGGGAGGAAACAGGCACAAAATTATTTTTAAAAGATGGGATGTCTACGTTTTGAATAGTCCCAATTCCTGTTGGCACTAAAAGCCTTATTTTCTCTCCTTTATGGACAGAGCATTATTCTCTAGGCTCGACATTAATGCAGACTCTAACAGTCCCTGCCAGACACCACAGTGTGTCTCCAGAATTTCATAAGGTAAGAAAAAAAGAGCCTGGGACAGGATTTGAGAAAACAGGATTGTGGACACAGGTATTGCCTTGTCTTTGGCGAGACATTTTCTCTCAGCTACTGAAATTGAAGATGGCAAAGAAAACCTCTGGCCACAGTCATGACTGCTGACGTAGGGGATGCTTTGAGGATGTAAGGGAGTCTGACTTTTAGGATGGATAGTGCATATGGCTGTCATGTAGTCCTCTGAAGACAGAAACAAACCTATTTCTGAGGGTCTAGCTCTATGTAGGACATTCTGTGCTCTTGACATTTGGTCATCAAGTGAGTGAGTGGAAGAGGAACAACGACAGTAGTGGACTATGTGGGTCACATGCACAAGTAAGAATGAAACACAGTTGTAGGTACTAGGACATTTTAGCAAAGCAAGGTGAATAATATTTTATTCCTCATGACTCTCTTGAACAGCTCTGTGTGTTTAGAGGAATTTCCTGAGTATTACACAGATGGACCCCTCTCTTATGGTCAGCTTTGGGCTCACTTCTCTCGCCCTGGTAACCCCTGAAAGGGAAACATCACATTTGCCTCCCTAGGACTTGAAATACCACAGAAGAGGTGGCGATATCAGGGTTTTGTTGCGGTCCATTATCGGAAAGACGCTTCTTCTTGGTCAAAAGAATGGATTCTGAGTTCTCCCTCTAACCCTGTCAAGAGACATGACATTCATCTGCTGAATAGATTAAAACCCCGTACACTTTTAACTCCTCCCTTAAGAGTTGACCAAGCTGTGCTTGTCAGACCCACGCCAGGAGACTGCTAAGATGGTGGAGGGAATGACAATTCACTTACCCCTCACACCACCCTTAGCGCAGCCATCTCTGAGCTTGCCTCACATGGTACAGTTAAGCGTATTTGCTTCTCCAAGTGCACTCTAGCTCAGAAAAGCATTCTATCCCTCCATGGGACAAAAGCCCAAGCATGCTTTTCCTGACACTCTGGACTCTCTCATTCATCCCTGAAAGGCCCCATCCCTCTCTCCCGTGGAGTTTCTTTCCATCTTCTGTTGCTGGGCATGCCAGCTTTATTAGACCCTAACTCAAGAGGCCTGTTTATTTCCCCCCTCTCATTCCTGTCTCCATCTTCCTCCTTACGGCAGCTGCCCAGATTTACAGTTTGCCTACTCTCTTGTTTTGCTCCGAAAGTCTAATAAAATTGCCATTGAGCTGCCTTCTGGGTCTGTTTTTGTAATCTTCTTTTGGGGGGTGGGCTGGCTGTTTTAAAATTCTTTTGTTACTGATTTCTCCCACAAGGACTCATTCTGACTTGGCTGGCAGTGTAGGTCTATTTTTGTACACAGATTGTGTATGTCTGGGTAGGCTGGGTTGGGATAGAGGGACAGTTTGGGCTGAATGGCCCAGCAACATAAAGGATAAAGGAAGGAGGGTGAGATCTGAGTGCCAGGAAAAGATGTAGTGGAATTAAAACCAAACAACAAAAGGAAAGACTTAATTGGTGTGATGTGAAGTGAGCCACATGAATGGATTCCATTCCTCCTCCCAGGAGATCTTTAGTGATACTTCCTTTGCAGAAAAAAAAGCCTTTGTTTGAGAGGAGCCTTTGAAGGGAAGCAAAAGTGAATGACTTAGAATATAAAGAGACCACACACACACACACACACACACACACACACACACACACACACACGCTGCAGAAATAGCAACTGATCTGAAATCAACAGGTATTTTCTCTTTGGGTGCTTTCAACAGTCAAAGAGGTAAGAACTGACATTTTTCTGAGCCTTTAGAAGATGGCATTGGAGCAGACAGGGTGACTGATTTGCTCTTAATACTGTGAGTGGAGCCCACTGAAGTAGCCTCCCTTGGTGTTATCTCTTCTGCCCAGGCCTACAATCTTAGTATCACAGACTATTTTTAATGCATAGAGGAAAGAAAAGCCTGGGGTTAATTTTTAGGTTAAAACCATGCTTGATGTAAAAATGATGGGTTAAATAAAATATAGTGGAAACAAACTTCAGAGGCAAGGAAAGGAGCTGATTGAAAGGCTGAGTCACCTTTCAACATGAATAACTAAAATCAGAAACTTGGCTATTCAGAGATAGTAAAAACAAAGAAAAATAGAACATACAGAGTGTGGCAGTGGGGAATGGGGTAAAGGGTACGTTCACTTCGCTTGCGCATGCCTGACAGTTACAATGGAAGAACACCTACAATCAATTACTAGGTGAAGAAAACAGGAACACACAAAAAAGAAAATCAAGCCATGAGAATTCTTAAGAGACACTCTAATATACTTTAGTATACCATAGAGATATGGGTAGAAGCCATTTAAGGACAGGCATCTCAGTCCAACATCTCTCTTCTTCTTCACGGAGTATACCGGACTCCCTCAGAGGACACACCTAGAAAGGAAGTTCCCAAGTGGACACACCCTCCTATTAGGATGTAGAGGCACCAGGAAGTGAACATAGCCTTTTCAGACCAGCCTTAGTTGGCTGGATGGTGTGGGAACAAAATCAGGGTCTTTGTTGCCTGGACACAGTGTCCTACAGTTTGAACATGTGGCTTTAGAGTCCCTGGGAGACATCACCAGGAGAAAAGAGGGAGGGAGGAGAGAGTTGAGTTTTTGGCTCCCAGCTCTTGATCTGTGAGGCTGTGGGTAGGCAATGGCAGTGACTTTCTGCTTGCATGGCCATCCTTTCCTACAGCTACAGCTAAGTCTTATTCTCTCCTGGGAACTGCTTCTTTCCTGGCTGTGGATAGGGATAAGGACAGCTCCTTACAAGCGCCTGCCTTAAGGCGATTCATTATGTATTGTCAGTGTCTCTTCATATTGTCGATCACTGCAAACAGTCAACTCAAGGAGCATTCCTCAAAGATTTCCCTTGGGCTAACATTTTTCTTCTGGCGTCCTCTCAGGTTTCAGATATACAAAAGGTGAATAACATTGAAAAGCAAACAAAACAATGAAGTCTGGTTCATAGCAGTCAGTCTGGGAAGCAAGGTCTGAACATCATCTTGACCCATTCTTCCCTTTTAATTATTTAGTTTTGAGACACAGTCTTTCCATGTACCAAAGGCTCGCCTGCAACTTACTATGTAGCCTAGTCTGACTTAGAGCAAATGTAATATTCCTTCATTCTCCATCATACTGAGATTAAGGGTGTGTGCAACCATATCAGCTTTCCTCTTGAGTGAATGTAAGCTTCATCATTCTGCCCGCAGCAACATATCTGAATAACAAGGATAAAAGAAATGCCAGTGCTCTTGGTAATCTTATTGCTATCCCCCTTATTTAACACTGTTATCAGAAGGAAGCCTTATGCCTCCTTACTTTCCCTGAAGAAAGTCCCATGGTCTCTGCATGCAGCTTCTCAGTGTAGAAACAGAAGGATCTGAACATATCCTCAACCAACAAAATTCTTAACAAACCTGGAAACAAATGTATCTTTACACAAATCCTTACCTTTCTTCCAATCTTCTGTCAGGAGTTGGAGAGCTATTTGTCCTGCATACAGAGAGTCTTCTGGGGTTGACGATGCTAGAGCATCCTTTATGCCTGCTAAGAAATGCTCGTAGGAGCTTTAGTAAGAGCTAGTGATCAAGTGAGACTGAGATGCTGGGCAATGCATGTGATTTCTTGAATAAGGGCTGCCGGTTAGTAAGAGTCCAAACTAATGTGAGACACAATTCTTCACAGAGATATTTCTGGATGACTTCCCAGTTTCCACTCATATATGAGCTTCTTCCTTCCCACCTTATGTAGTATCCCCTCATCTCTGTAAGTGAGTGCCATTCTGAAACTTTAATTGCCAATTATGAGCCTAGGCAGTAACAATGGCAGGCAAACTGAGCCGTTGTGAGATTTATAGCTAAAGTATATTATAGTGTCTTTAAAGAATCCCCATGGCTCAACTTCTCTTTTGTGTGTTTTTGTTTTCATCACGTAATAATAATTGACTCGTAGGTGTTCCTTTATTGCTACTGACAGACAAGTGCAAGCAAAGTGGACTTAGCCTTTTCCCCCATCCTCCAGACGCCACACTTGTGTGCTTTACTTGGCATTGTTTTTACTATCTCCGGATGGCAAAGTTATATTTCTGGTTTTAGTTACTCATGTTGAAAGATGAATCAACTGAATTTCCTTATTAAACAGAGTTCAGTTTTCCTAGTGTATACTCTTTTCTCATTCTAATATTGCAATTTATTATTATCTACTTTTGTTCAGTGTAGAGAGTAACATTTATGAGTGTTATCTCCTCTGGCCTATTTTCTTGTGCTGTTCTTTATAGTCAGATACAACTATTTACCTTTTAAAATGTCTTTTGAAATTCTTTTTAAGTACTAAGGAAATTATTAAATGGATTTCTTCTACATAATATGGATGCCAGTCTGTACACTTTGCAAGTTTGCATGTAGAAACTTTAGTCTCTAGTACCTCAGAACACGATGGTATTTTAAGATAGGACCATAAAGAAATGCTTAAATGAAGATACACCCACCAGCATGTATCCCAGCTCAATATGCCTGGGGATTAACATCTCAAAGTCATTTTCCAGCATGTCTCCCTATTTCCTTTTTCCTGTAGCCATCTCAGTTTTACTTTCAAAATCCAGTTGTGTATCATGATCCTCCAATTGAAGGCAGCTTTGCCGGCAAGGAAAACCAGCACCATGCATCCCGCCCTACAGCTGGATTCATTATTCTGACCCACAACTGGGAAAGAGCAAACAGGCTCTGAATGTGACTGCTCTATCAGCAGTGTCCCTTCTCCCACGGTCATTTTGTTCTTGTCTTCTTTCAATGAAAAAAGAAATTCTTTACATAGACTGCTACCCTTCTTGCTACCATAGGGAACTAGATGATTCCTCTTGCCCAACTGGAAATCATCATCATCATCTTCCTCCTCCTCTTCCTCCTCCTCCTCTTCCTTCTCTGCCTCTTCCTCCTTCTGTGAGTTCGAGGACAGCCTGTTTACAAGAGCTAGTTCCAGGACAGGCTCCAAAGATAGAGAGAAACCTTGTCTTGAAAAAACAAAAAGAGAAAGGAAAAGAAAAAGAATAAAATCAAACCCAAACAAACAAAAAACTTCATCCCCACCAAGCTAAAACCAAATAAAAGAACACACACAAAAAACTGTGGAGTATATTGTTTGTTGACCAGCTACTCCCAAACATGAGTTCTGTCCTGGAGTGATTGATGCACCCAGTGTTATTTCATTGGAGGAAACTGATTTTCTTTTCCCCTGTCCATATAAATGACAGTTCCATTGTTATACTTTACCCTAGTGGCAAGGTTTATATTCCTTCATTCACTCATTTAAAAATATAACAAAATAGAATATAATAAAATACAACAAAAATTACCACATCAAATCAGACAAAACAGACCAACAGAAGGAAAAGGGCCCAAGAGAGGGCACAGGGTCAGACACCCACGTGTTTCCATGTTTAGAAATACTATAAAAACACTAAGCTAGAAGCCATCATTTAAGTGCAGAGGATTTAGTGCAAACATATGTAGGCCCTGTGTGTGCTGCTTCAATCTCCGTGAGTTCATAGGAGCCTTGCTCATGTGGACCTGGAGGGCCTTGTTTTCTTGGTGTCCTCCGTCCCCTCTGGCTTTTACAGTTTTTCTGCCTCCTCTTCCGCAGGGCTCCCTGAGCTTTGAAGGGAGGAAACAGATTCTTTTCTAAGGTCCTTTACCTCCTTAGTCCCAGGAAGATGGCTAGGTGTCCAGTCCCAGTCCTGACATCCCTTCTGTTGACTGGGCTTTAAGTCCAATTAGACAGTTTGTGGTTGATACCAATATTGGAGTGCCACTTTCTTGCATTTTTTGCTTTTCTTGCCATGCTAATAATTGTGTGGTTCACAGGTAATATAGCTGGGTAGGACTGCCAATCCTCGCCCTCCCCCCCAATAATTTGAATAGAATTTTCTAAAACTATGGAAGCCAGCCTGCAGAAAAGAGGCTTTCAGGTTAGTTGTAGCTTGAATCATTGATGATGTGTTTCTTCCTTTCTTCCTTCCTCCCTCCTTCCCTCTCTCCCTCTCCTTCCCCCTTCTTCCTTTTTTTTTTTTGGAGTTTATTCTTGAAGGGGCAGGATAAGATCTCTGAAAAGTTAAATAGAGTTAAAGAAGCCTGAAGAGCTCTCCATCTCTTTGATGGGTACAGAAAAATGGTGTTCTAGGGCCTGAAGTGATGGAGTTGTAGGAAGGGCAGGATCAGTTAAACTATAGAGAAATTTACATCTGGCTTAGAAATGTGGAGTCACTTCCTATCCAGGTAAGAAGATTTCTTCCATGACATAATATAGTCACTCTGAAAACATTTCTTTAATATTCTCAAACAATTAAGCACACATTTACAATATAGTAAAAAAAATACACCCTTAACACTTATTTAGGAGAATGCTAAGTGAAATTAGTCTGGCATATAAAGATAAATAGCACTATGATCTCACATATGAAATATAATAAAATTGAACTCACAGAAGTAGAGAATAGAATGAGAAGTGGAGAGAGGAAAATTAGGAAGTTTCTGATGGAAGTGAACATAGCTTCAATGAGAAAGGAAGAGTGCATTTATTTAAGTTCTACTGCATATTAAGTAGAGTGAAGTTAACAATAATATGTAATATGTTTTGCATCTAATCATAAAGATGATTGAGTAATAGTCTTGGAGATCAACTTGATTAAATTATTATCTATTGTTTACACATAGATCATAACTTGCATTGGACCATACAAATATATATGAGTTATAAATAAAATAATAATAAAAATTGAAAATATGTACACAAAAGATTATAGTACTTTGGAAAATATTGCAAATGTGCTTTGGAAATGAGGCAATGACATTCTATTTCTGAGGAGCCAAATGAAGAGTTCATCCATACAGTTGACAGCCAATAAGTAATTGAAAATACTCAACAGCAAGTTATTGATAATTGGGTGGATCTTGAAACCAGTATACTGATTGAAAGAAGCCACATTCAAAAAGTTAAACTCTGTCTTAGTTTTCTACTGTTGTGATAATACATTGGCTGAAAAAGCAACTTTAGTAAAGAAAATAAAGAGAAGTTGAGGCAAGAATTCAAGGCAGGAACCTGGAAGCAGAAAATGGAGGAGAAGCTTTGGAAGAACACTATTTACTAACTTGATCATCATGACTAGCTCAGCCTGCTTTTAAATACTATCCAGGATCATATGGCCACAGGTAGCATGGTCCACAGTAATCTAGATCCTTCTACATTAATTGGTAATCAAGAAAATACCCTATAAGCTTGCCTACAGGCCAATCTTGTAGAGGTATTTTTTCAATTAAGTTTTTTCTTCCCAGATACATCTAGGTATGTGCTAAGTTGACAAAAAAAAAAAAAACCCACAAAACTGACTCCTTGACAGCTTGACACACAAGCATACCACTGACTAAACCATAGCCTTTACTTTCTTTTTCACTCTCAAGATTTCATATTAATATCATAATATATGTAAACAATATAACTTTAAAAGTCCTACAGTCTTTAAATTTTCAACATGTTAAAAGTCAAAGTTATTATCTCTTTGAGTCCAGTGTCTTTTAACTGTAGATTTCTATAAAATAAAACATAAGTTAAATGCTTTCTTAATCTAACCAGGGCACAGTCACAACAAACGAGCTGCTTCACCTCTCTGGGTGTGCAATCCACAGCACAGGTAGCATGTCTCATAGGCTCATGCCAGCTTACTCCACAGCTGTTGCTGTCCTTGTTAGTTACCCTAGAGTCCTGGTGTCTCCAATATGCTGGGGTCTTCACTGCATCTGAGGCTGCATCCTTGCCAACAGCCTCTCCTCAGGGACCCCAGATCTACCACAGAGTGCCAAGCCTCAGCTGCTGTCCGTGACACATTCATGCTTGCAAAACCAGGACTACTTGGTAGCTCTTCACACATAAAAGTTTGGCTGCTGCTGTGAGACGACACCCTTGTGCCTTCTGGACTATAGCTTCTGTGTTCTGACCCTGAGGAAATATATCTAGAAGATTCTACCTAGTAAAACTGGTCACTTCTTAATTGCCATTAATTTCTCAGCTACGGTATCAATGGCTTTGCTTCAATGGTGCTGTCTCTTGTTAATCACCACAGATCCTTCATCCTTAGCTACCGGGATCCCAGGTACTTAATACAACACAGCACTGAAATGGCCTTACAGCCTTCACTTCCCATTGACTGTCATAAGGCAGGCTGCCACTATCTTTTCTGCTCTCAGCATTATTTTCCCACAATAGTTCATTGATCCCTAAGCCCTAAACCGTTTTTCCAGTCCAAAGTTCCAAACACTTTCCACAGTCCTCCCCAAAACAGCACGGTCATGTCTCTCCCATCAATATCCCAAAAAGCTGTTGTGAATTTCTGTCTTAGTTAGGTTTCTGTTGTTATAAGACACTCACCAAAATCAACTTGGGGAAGAAAGGGTTTAACTTAAAACCACAGCTGTAGCCCATCATGAAATCATGAAGGGAGTTGGTGGAACTCAAAGCAAGAACCTGGAGGTGGGAACTGAAGCTGAGGCCATGGAGGAGTCCTGTTGGCTGTCTTTCTCCTCATGGCTTGCTCAGCTTGCTTTCTTAAATTATACAGGAACACATGGCCATGAGTGACACTTCCCTAGTGAGCTGGCTCTCCTGTATCAAGCACTGATGAAGAAAATGTCTTACATACTTAGAAGCATTTTCTCAATTAAGATTTCCTATTCCCTGATATTAGGTTTGCATCAAGCTGACAAAAAACAACCAGTAAGACTCTGGGTAACTATATTTAATATTTTCTATAAAATTAAAGATATGTGCAAGGGATAAATAGCAGTCAGAGTGACCAAGAGAGTTTCTTAGTGAAGGGACATTTCTTCGTCTTAAATGTAGTAGTGGTTATATAAATCTATATGTGATAAAATTAATGTCAGTGCCTATACAAAACTTGATGAAATAGAAAGACCTTTGCAGGATAGGAGTCTCAAATTCTAACATTTTCTTGTCCTCAGTCTAGCTAGACAGAGATACTTTCTCTTGTAATGAAATTTCCAAAAAGGAAGTAATTCAGCAAGAGAGTCAGATGAAGAAAAAAAAATCAAATAAAATTTATTGATAATACCAAGAAATGCAGAGATTCTTATTTTACTTTTAGAATAGAAATTTCATTAAGGAAGCCTAGAAAAATAAGGTTGAAAAAAATTCACAGAATTTTGTTTTTGATATCTGCCACTGGAGAATAATGATTAAAAAGATTTTGTCTGTAGATATAGCTAAATGGTAGTTATAGTGCTTGCTTGTCATGTGTGATCCTATATTTGATCACTAGCACTGAAAAAATTTACAAAATGCATTGGAAGACTGGGATATTTCTGATTTATTTCAGAGGTACACATTGACAAGATGAGATAACTGTCAATGGTGGCAGGGCAGTGCTCACTCTAAACGTCACATTTGGCTCACCAGGGAGTTGTCATAGGTGCTCAATGTGGTTTCCTGACACCTTAGGATCTTCTTAGTGAGGCCACTTCCATGTTCATCCCCTTAGGAGGAGGACTGCTGAGAACCCCTGGAGAAGCAGCTTGAGACCCAGCTCTAGTACTGACTAAAGGAACCTATGACTGGAATGATGCATCTCTTCATGGAAGACAGGACAATTGTAAACAGACAAAATTTTAGGAAAATGTCCCAAATCAGATTCACAGGAACAGGTTGATACTTCAGGGAGGCCATAGAGGAGGTTCCCCATCACCCTGTGAGCAGGGTGGTCAGCAGTGGCATCTTCAGAATTCTGATCATCAGGGCCAATCTAGAGTTAGACGGACAGACAGACAGACAGACAGACAGACAGAAGGACACACACACACACAACCAAACCATGCTATATTGACAACAATGCCCGATCCCAGTCAACCATCTCTAAATTCGCATGTAGGATGCCACCATAACTCTTTTGTAGAACATTCAACAGCTAGGAAAAGGCTCAGGATAAGGTACACAAGACAGATAATATTTTTCTTGGTGGCAGCAACGGTACTATATGATCATAAGTTGATCAGGTAGTGCTAAGTATGCTTGGTTCTGTGAAGTCTGAAAAGATGGATGTTGAGGTAAGAAGCTGGAAATAGGTGTGGAAGGGTTGGAGAATGTTTGTGTTTTCTAGCTGGAGACCTATATTGTGGTGGCACTGGAAGAGGTTAACCCAGGTCAGATTGAGAATATAGACAGAGTCATTCCTGGACATGCAGGAGGTTCACGCTCATTTGCTTCCAGATGAACTAGGGCAGTGATGGACACACGCAGACTTGTGCATCAGTGTCTCTAAGTCCCAAGTGAGGAAGTTTGGTTTTCATTCTACTCATTGATGTGTTTCTTCCTGTGACTTGAGATAATTGAAACCTTCCACTGATGCTCTTGGGAATCCTAGTAAGTCTCACCTGCTATGCATGATTACTCATTCTCAGGACCCCTTCCCATGTGGAAATTACTAAATTCGTGTTACAGGGGAGGGAAGCAGATGAATAGAAAGAACAAATTACTTATCAAGATCCAAAAAGTTCACAAACAGTCAAACAGAGGTCATGCTGACGATAAGATAATGCTCTCTATTGCAATATAGACCCACTGCTGATGTGAGAGGCTTATGCTGAAGACTTAAGGATTGTTCTGTCCAGGGATAGACATTTTCTATGACTGCAGTAATTCAGGAAGATGAGAGATGATGTTGGTACCTCTATGACTAAGAGAACACATACAAAGAGGAAAAGGAAGATCAGCTTTCTGGACGTGAGAGGCTTATGACCTTTGCTCACCTGTGTGAGGATGGCTGTACCTGATGGGTTAAAAATGGCTCACCGTGTCAGCTACTGAAGACAGAAGCCATGGTGTCTAGCTTTAAGTACCACCCAGTATGATCTAATGGTAATAGGATATTTGGATTAATTGGAAAAATAAAAAGAAAAATACAATTAAAGTCACATTAAAGCCACAAGAACACATATCTGGGATGAGATGAAGGAAATTGCATTCAGTGTAATCCTTTGGGGAACATTTCCTTCTGTCTCTGGAGTAATTACTTACATGGGTCTACATCACTGAGTTTCACCATGATGTGCTTTTAAAGGAGATACTCAGCGAGGTTTTTCTGAGCACTTTAGGAACATTTTAGTGCTCACTCTGTGTGGGTTTGGGTTTGTATTTGAACCAATTTACCCAGAAATATGGGGAGGGAGGGGTCAGTGAGGAGAGGTCTGGGTACCACTGAAAAGGATGCCATTTGAAGAAGAGATGCCTACAGAAGACCACTGAGTGAGGTGTGCCGTGTGAACATCCATTCTCTGTCTCTCCGGACACCCTTAGAAGAACGTTTTCAGAAGCTTTTTCTGAGAGGATCCCGAGGAGGACATAGGTAAAGCGCAGAGTTTGGAATGGAGAGAAATGCTTATTAAGATTTCTACTCAGAAAACTTGACCAGCTCATATCTGGGTCAAACCCAGAAGATGATCAGGTTTAGCTGGTATTTTCTCTTCCAATCCTATCATGGGCTTATGATGTAAAAGTACTTTTGCTTCTTTACAGAGAATGGGATTATAGCCCAGAAGATGAGTTATTAGCCTGGGACCTCACATGCTGTGAACTTGAACTCAGCATGGCAGCTCACGGCCTGTTGCTTTTTTCTTTCTCAAAATTTTAATCAAAATATAATTATATCATTTCCTCCTTCTGTTTAAGCTCTTCAACCCCTCTGATGTCTTGTCCCTTCAACTTCTCCCAAGCCCTTTTACTACTTTTCGAACTCATGACCTCTTTTTCTTTAGTTATTATTGTTTATACACTGGCATGAATACATGTATAGATACAACCTATTGAATCCATTTAGTAGGTTGCTCGTATGTACATTATTTCAGGCTGAAAATTTGATATTGTATAACCAATTAGGGGTTCATACCTTGGAAAAATGAATTCTCTCTCAGCATTCCTGAACTGCCTACAGTTCTTTTTCTAGGGATAGGTCCCTATGAGATTTTCCCTTTCCACGTTAGCATGTTATTGTCATTTGGATCTTATTCAGGCATCCGTACTGTTGCAGTATCATGGGTGTAGCTTTTCTGTCATTTTTAGCATCCGCAGTCCTGAAGCAGACTTCCTGAGCCTCTGGCTCCTATGATCTTCCCACACCTCTTTACAAATATTCTCTGAGCCTTAGGTGCAGACGTTGTTTTGTAATGTGTCTGTTGAGGCTGGGCATTCCATGATCGGTTGTTCTCTACATTTCAACTGGTTGCGGTTGTCTGTGATGGCCTCCCACTGCTGTCGAAAAGTTCTGATGAAGGGTGAGAGCTATGCTTAGTGTGGGTATAAGCATAAGTATTTAGGATACAACTAGGGAATTATGCTGCTCTAGCGAGGTGGCAGTATTAAGCTCCTCTCTAATATCTATGGCCTCACTAGGTTTGGGTAGTTGTGTAGGCCTCCGGTACTAGGTATGTTTTTCCTTTTGAACAGGACTTAAATCTAATTAGAGAATTATTGGTTACTGCCAAGCTATGAATGCCACTATTGTACCTTCGGAGTATCTTGCCATTCTGGTAATTGTGGTTTGTAGGCATTACAACTGGGTAGGACTGTTGATTGCTTCCCCCTGTTGGCAATTTGCATGTGCCTTCTGGTATTGTGAAAGTTACTACTCCCGGGAGGAGATGTTCAGGTCAGATAGTTTGATTTCTCTGAATACTGTGTTGGAAGTACATGGCGTCTTAAGCAATAGGGACTTCAACCTTTGGGAGGCAACTAAGGGCAAGAGCAGCAGTCTGTACTGTTCTGGGAACCAATTTGACTTCTCTGATTAACAGTTTGAAGAGATGTTTCTCATGCCTGGTGCTTGGGGTTTTTGTTAGAGGCTCTATAGATCCTGGGAGGGGGAGCATTTTGTCAGCCCAAATGGCATATACATAAATATGTATATATTATATACAACGTTAGGTAATATAAACTAAAATGTTTCCTAATAGATTTTCAAATCATTTAAGTGATATTTAGCCTTCCTCCCTTTCTCTTCTGTTGTGTTGACCTCGCTCTCCCCTCCCACATAAGGCTCACTTCTCCATCTTTCTATTTCTCCCTCCCTATCACCATATCCTGCTATTTCCTTTTGTAGGGTTGCTCATTCATGATCTTATTTTTATTTCTTGGCTTTTGTGGTTACTTCAGGTTATATATTTTCCTGTGAAGATATGTAGCTAGGGATCATAGATGAAAGAGAACATACGGCGTTTGTCCCTCTGGGGTGGGTTACTTCACTCAGTACAATCCTTTTTAGTTCCATCTACTTACCTGAAAATTTCATGATTACATTTATTTTTACAGCTAAATACTATTCCAACTGTGCACTTGCCACAGTTTCGGGGTTCATTTATCAGTCAGTTGAAGGATAGGCAGGTTGTTTCTATTTCATAGCTATTGTTATTATTGCTATTCATTATTGCTATAGAGCAGTGATGAATATGACTGACAAGTATCTGTGGGGTAGAATGATAAGTCCTTTGGCATATGTCAAAGACTGGTATATGTCAAGGTCAAGCTTTGGCATAGCTAAGTCATGTAGCTGAGTTATCTTTAGCTCACAGAGCATTATTCACATTGATTTCCAGAGTGGTAGTTTTGGTTTGCAATCTCACCAGCAGGGATTGTGGGTTCCTTTACCCCCACATCCCCTCCAACATTTATTGTCATTGGTCAGATGAAATCTCAAGGTGGTTTTGATTTCTATTTTCCTAACTACTAAGGATGATGAACTTTTTTGAGATATTTCATTAACATTTTCATTTCTTTTTTTTGATAATTCTCTATCACCTATCTTTTGAATGGGTTGACTTTTGTTTGTTTGTTTTTCCTGAATTCTTTCTATTCTGGTTTTTAAGTATCTATTAGATGTATAGCTGGCAAAGATTGTCTCCCACTCTGGGAGCTTCCACTCAGTGTATTGGTTATTTGCTTTGCTGTACAGAAGCATTTTAGTTTTACGAATTCCCAGTTGTCCATTTCTGGTCATCATTTCTGGGCAAATGGAGTCCTATCCAGGAAGTCCTTTCCTACCCCTGCTCCTGTAGGGCAATGCTTATGTTTTCCTCCATCAGTTTCACTTTTCACTTAGATCTTTGAGCAATTTGGAGTTGCTCTTTTGCAAGCTGATATATACACTTCTAATTTTAACTTTCTACATGAAAAGGGTATTCAGTTTACCAATCACCGTTTGTTGCGGATGCTATCTTCTCTGTACTGAATGTTTTTGGCATCTTTGTCAAATATCAGATAGCTGTAGCTATGTGTACTTATATTTGTTTTTTTATTTTGTATCAATAATCTATTTTTAAAATCTCTTTGAATATATCTCTATTTATGATAGCCCCTTCTTACATATTTGAGGATAAGCAGAGGGTTAAGTCCCAAGTTAAATTCAAGTTGAGAAATCAGAATTATTGACAAATACAAACTGTAGGAGAACCAGACTTCAGAAAAAAGGCGAGATGCCAATAAATAGTGAACAATGAGAAGTGAATGAAAGCCAGTTGTGATTTGGTAGCAGAATCCAGGAACCTCTCATGAAAAAAAAAGTCAGGTCATTCATGGGAGCAGAAGACACACACACATAGAACATGATGCTTTATCTTCTGGAAGATGCAGAGAGGCATAAGGGGATGAATGTGTCCACCAAAACTCTTTTAGGGAGGAGACAAGCTCTGATAGCCTTGTCTGCCGAATAGAATGTGAAAGGAAAGCCAGAACCTTTATTGTTCCCAGTCAGGACCTTAATTGTTTATACACCTCTCTGTATGGTGTGATATATTTGTTTTTATCATAGAAACTGGACATCCATAAGGACTAACTTCCTCTGCTGTAGTTCACAATTGTATTCCAATCATTTAGAGAATGCTCTGTACAGTCTGTGCAAGTAACGGTTTTGTTAGACATAGGAAGTCACAATGACTTTCGGAGCCAGTAGGATTTTCCTGGGATCATGTCATGAAGAGTTCTGGAGCATGAGTATTCAAAGCGTTTTAAAATGATTTTGTGGGGGTGAGCTGGAGTGGTGGTGAGCAGGTTCATGCTCATGTGGAAGCTGGAGGATAACCTCGGGTATCATCTACAGGAAGGCCATTCTTTGAAACAGAGTCTCTCATTGGACTAAAACTTGGCTGTTAGGCTAAGCCTGGCTGGCCAGCAAGCTCGAGGAGGCCTCTTGTTACCACTTTCCCAGCTCTGGGATTGTAAGTGTGTGTCAAAACATCCATTGCTTTTTGTGGGTTCTGGGGTTACAAAGCCATGTCCTCGTCCATGGAACACTGTTCCTTTCATCCCTGTCTTTGCTTTTCTAATGCTGTATTATTAATTTTGAAGAGCTCCTAAAAGTGCTCCCACACACACACAGAATCTGAGAGACATCCCGGGACAGTATTCATTGATATGACCTCCATTTGATTAATATGATGTAATTCTGGAAATTTTATACCAGAAAAGACCTCCCTTGGTGTTTGAAGGTACCAAGTGTTTAGCACTGACCAATGGCATAGATGCTGAAGTGATGTGATCCACTGAAGGTCCATAGTCATTTTTCCCCATATTATTTTCTCATCTTGGCTGTAATGTAGAGGTGCTCAGGAGACATTAAGGACTGTGGGAGTGATGACACATATCTAGGTTTGGGGAACCACAATTTGGAATGGATTCTGTTGACCCAGTGTATCTAGCTGAAATCTAAGTTGCTTCCTTATTTATGTCATTATTTTAATGGGTCTCCATTAGAGCATCAAAATCTACATTCTCATAAAAAGTATTAGGCTTTAACTTTTAAAGTTGCATGCCATTTGTGAGATGCTTTTTATTGCTTCTTAAAAGTTAGAGAAAGGAATTGAGAAGCTGCAAAGGGAAAACTGATGGAGATAAGAAGTAACTTGGTGAAATTCAGAGAGAGACAATCCCAGGATGTATGACAGTGTGAGGGAATATGGTGACAGACCATTTGCCAAGGGGATTTTTATCTTCCCCTTTCCTGACTTCCTTCGACTCCATGAACAAGGCACACATTTCCCACAGGCTCTATGTGGGCAATGGCAGTGCCTGTCCTAGCTGGTCTTATCCTCCTGCAGCTAAAGCTAGGGTGACTTTCTCCTTGACACCTATGCTCTTGCTTGTCCCTTTAAGCCCAAGGGTAGAAGCAGGGTTACAGGGTTACACTACTGCTTGCCTGAGGGTGTTTCACAGCGAACTGTACTTTCCTCAATCCAGCCCAACGTTGAAAGCAGTCTCTTCATGAATTAGTCCTTCCTTCTTCAGTGTGGTCCCTTGTTTCATCTTTTATACCCCACAGGTCTACAGTGTAGCATCATTTTGGAAACAATGGATCCCCATTAGCTCAAGATTAGAATGAAGGGACTGCCCATCATCTTGTTCCTTACATGGATGTAAAAATCAGTGTTGGTCATAAAAGCAGGTTCCTTTAGCGACAACGGGGACAAAGACAAGAAGAAAATTCTGGCACTGCTCAATGAGACTGGGACATGAGACCAACCATCTAATATAAAGTTGAAAATATATTCCCATCTTACACTTAGCTCCATTAAAATGTACTAGGTTTTAATATTTATTCAATTTTACAATTTTAACTTATAAAGTGTAAAAAACTTTTAAAGTCTACCACAAGCTTGGGTTCCTATGCCTATTTTTGACCACATTGTTTTCTTCCCACGGAGTTGAGTTTCTTACGTATTTTGGAGATTACTCTTACGGGGTGTATGACCGGCAGATACTTTCTCCCAAGGTAGGCTGTCTTTCCACTGTTACCTGTTTTCTTTATTGTGCAAAAGCCAATGTGATATGATCTGTCTGTCTGTCTCTCCTCCTCTGTGTGTGTGTGCATGTATGTATGCTTACATAATTTTAGGTTAACACATAAATAGGTTGCCGTCACTGTGACATTTTCCTGTAAGTATATCATTGTGCTTTATTTATTTATTTTATTAATCACTTCCAGAAACCTCTTCCACTCCCCCTTGCTTGTTCCCTTCATTTCGTCAAATATTTTTCCTTCGTGTTTTACATATATAGCCCACCACCCTACGTGGACCTCTCTTCTCCCACTCTTTAGGCCTCTTTCAAAAGACCCTTGCAATACTGTTCTTCATGGTAATGTAAATTAGGACATCCACTACGGAAGCCAGTATAGATGTTCCAAAATATCTAAACACAGAATTGCTGAAGTACATAGCACAGTATTAATCCTCTTCAGAACCTCTGCAGGGAGAGGACCATTTAAACAACACTTGCGCCCCCTGGTGACTTCTGTGGAAGTTACAGTTGCTTTATTTATTTATTTATATTATTTTTATTGCTTTTATTGAGCTAAACATTTTTCTCCGCTCTCCTTCCTCCCTCCTCTTTCCCATCTAACATGTACTATATTTAATAAATTCTTTCAAAAACATGTGTCTAAAGCATACGACAGAACAAAAAATGAGAATCAGAATCTTGTAAAGAAAGATACGGTTATACATTGTAAGGAGATTATGAGCATCTGCTTCCTGTCTCAAACTGACCTTTGCTCAGTTGCCTTGTTCTCTGTCCCTCAAACTGTTGCTGAGGTGTGGTGGGCAGTGTACAGAACTCCACACTGCCTTCGTTAGGTATGCCCAGGTCAGGGGCATTGAGGAGGCAATCAGATCATAGTTTCTACAAGAAGAGTGTGAACCAAGACTGCTGCAGCCTAGAGGGGTAGCGTTAGACTCCTTCTAATGGCTGTTAGTCACTGAGTATATGCCTTGTTCCAGAAATTTCCCTAGTTAATGTAGTTGTGAATAGTGCAAAGTCCCTGACCTAGAAGACAGCAAATTTGAGGGAAATGGCCTTTAATATTCTCTTCTAACCAGGGAATATGATTCCTAACTACATCTGACGAAACTCTCCTGTCTCTGCCTCCCATATAATCTCAGGATGCTGAAATTACAAAAACAAGATGCGACTTCTGGCCTTTCACTTGGCTTTGTGGGTTGAACTCAGACTGTCAAGCTTGCTTGGCAAGTGCTTGTACCCACCAAGCCATTTTCTTAACCACTTCATCACTCTTTTTATGAAAGATAGGTCCTTATTCTACACCTAGGATGCTTTCTTTCTTCCTTTTGATATTTTTGGATTCTTTGTCAAAAATCAGGTGTTCAAAGGTGTGTGGATTAATATCTGTGTCTTTGATTTGGTTCTGTTGGTTCTCCTGTCTGTTCTTATGCCAATACCAGGCTGTTCTCAGTACTGTAGCTCTGTAGTAGAGTTGGAAATCAGGGATTGTGATGTCTCCAGAAGTTCTTTTATTGTACAGGATTGTTTTGGCTATCCTGTTTTGTTTTGTCTTTTCTATATGAAGTTGAGTATCGTTCTTTCGGGGTCTGTGAAGAATTTTGTTGGGATTTTGATGGGCATTGCATTGAATCCGTAGATTGCTTTTGGTAAGATTGCCATTTTTACTATTTTAATTTTACCTACCCAAGAGCATGGGAGATCTTTCCATTTTCTAGCGTCTTCTTCAATTTCTTTTTACAAAAATTTAAAGTTATTGTTATACAGGTCTTCCACTTGTTTGGTTAGAATTATTCCAAGATATTTATGCTATGTATGGCTATTGTGAAGGGTGTTGTTTCTCTTATTTCTTTCCTAACCCTTTTATCATCTGTGTACAAGAGGGCTACTGATTTTTTTTGAGTTAATCCTGTATCCTGCTACATTACTGAAAGTATTTATGAGTCGTAGAAGTTCCTTGGTAGAATTTTTGGGGTCGCTCATGTAAACTATCAAATCATCAGCAAACAGTGAGAGTTTGACTTCTTCTTTTCCAATTTGTATCTCTTTGAGCTCCTTTTGATGACTTATTGCTCTAGCTAGGACCTCAAGAACTATATTGAATAGATATGGAGAGAGTGGACAAACTTGTCTTGTTCCTGATTTCAGTGGGCTCACCTGGAGTTTCTCTCCATTTAGTTTGATGTTGACTGTTGGCTTGCTGTATATTGCCTTTATTACATTTAGGTATGTTCCTTGTATCACTGCTCTTTCCAAGAACTTTATCATGAAGGGATTTTGTATTTTGTCGAAGGCTTTTTCAGTATCTAATGAGATAATCATGTGGTTTTTATTTTTCAGTTTGTTTATATGGTGGTGGATTACGTTAACAGATTTTTGTATGTTGAACCATCTCTGGGATGAAGCCAACTTGATCATGGTGGTTGATGGTTGTGATGTGTTCTTGGATTCAATTTTCCAGTATTTTTTTTAGTATTTTTGCATCAATGTTCATGAGTAAGATTGGTCTGTAATTCTCTTTCTTAGTAATGTCTTTTCATGGTTTGGGTATCAGAGTAATTGTAGCCTCATAAAAAGTTTGGCAATGCTTCTTCTGTTTCTATTGTGTGGAATAATTTGAGGAGTATTGGTATAAGTTTTTCAATGAAGATCTTGTAGAATTCTGAGTTGAAACCATCTGATCTTGGGCTGTTTTTGGTTGGGAGACTTTTGATGACTGTTTATATTTCTTCAGCAGCTATAGGTCTGTTTAATTTGTTTATCTGGTCTTGATTTAATTTTGGTAAGTAATATTTATCCAGAAAGTTGTCCATTTCCTTTAAGTTTTCCAATTTTGTGGAATACAGGTTTTTAAAATATGACCTGATGATTCTTTGCATTTCCTCAGGGTCTGTTGTTATGTCCCACTTTTCATTTCTGATTTTGCTAATTTGGATATCCTCTCTCTGCTTTTTGGTTAGTTTGGATAAAGGGTTGTCTATTTTGCTGATTTTCTCGAAGAACCAACTCTTTGTCTCATTGATTCTTTGTATTGTTTTCTTTGTTTCTATTTTGTTGGTTTCAGCTCTCAATTTGACTATTTCCTGCTGTCTATTTCTCTTGGGTGAGTTTGCTTTCTTTTGTTCTAAAGTTTTCAAATGTTCTGTTAATTCACTAGTGTGGGATTTTTCCAGCTTCTTTATGTAGGCATTTAGTGCTCTGAACTTGCCTCTTAACACTGCTTTCATTGTGTCCCATAAATTTGGTTATGTTGTGTGTTCATTTTTATTGAATTTTAGGAAGTCTTTAATTTCTCCCTGTATTTCTTCTTTGACCCATTGATAATTCAGGTGAGCATATTTTAATTTCCATGTGTTTGTGGGTTTTCTGATATTAGTATTGCTGTTGACTTCTAGTTTTAAACCGTGGTGATCTGATAAGGTACATTGGGTTATTCCATTATTTTATTTGTTGAGGTTTGTTTTGTTACTGAGTATGTGGTCAATTTTTGAGATGGTTCCATGAGGAGCTGAGAAGAAGGTATAGTCTTTTCTGTTTGGATGGAATATTCTATAGATGTCTGTTATGTCCGTTTGAGTCATAACATCTGTTAGTTCTCTTATTTCTCTGTTCATTTTTTTGTCTGACTGACCTGTCTAGTCTTGAGAGAGGAGTGTTGAAGTCTCCCAGTATTTGTGTGTGGGGTTTAATGTATGATTTAAGCTTTATAAGTGTTTCTTTTACATATGAGGGTGCTCTTGTATTTGGGTCATAGATGTTCAGTATTGAAATTCCCTTTTTATGGATTTTTCTTGTGACTAATATGAAATGTCCTTCTTTGTCTCCTTTGATTTTAGTTTGAAGTCTATTTTGTTAGAAATTAGGATAGCTACACCTGCTTGTTTCTTAGGTCCATTTGATTGGTATATTTTTTTCCCAACACTTTTATTCTAATACGATGTCTGTCTTTGAGGTTCAGGTGTGTTTCTTGTATGCAGGAGAAGGATGGATTATATTTTCATATCCAATCTATCAGCCTCTGCCATTTTATAGGTGAGTTGAGTCCATTTATATTAAAGGATATTAATGACCAGGGATTGCTGTCTCCTGTTATTTTAGTTTTCCTTGTCACTGATGTTAATTTGTGTGCTTTCCCCTTCTTTGGGATTTGTTGCTATGTGACCATCAATTGTGTTTTTGTTGGTGTAGCCAACTTCTTTCGGTTGGAGATTTTCTTCTAATATTTTGTGCATGGCTGGGTTTGTGGCTAGGTATGGGTGAAATCTAGAGTTTGTCATGGAATATCTTATTTTGTCCTTCTATGGTGATTGAAAATCTTGCTGGGTTTAGTAGTCTGGATTGGATTTGCTCCTGGCTTCTGTTCCTGGTAGAGCTTGTTCCCTCTCTGTTTTAGGTAGCTGGTTCAGTCCCACTCTGGTTCTGGTGGAGAACGCTGGCTCTGAGTCAAGTCTCTAGCTTAATCCTGGTCCACCAGTGTTCCAGGACTGGATTGGCTCACAGGACTGGATTTGCTCCTGGCTCTTGCTCCCATTGCAGCTTGTTTCCTCAGGCCCTGTCTGTCCTAGGTGGCTAGTTCATGCCTGTGGAATTTTTTACCCAAGGTGGAGTTCCTTGATTCAGGGCAACTTTGGCCTAGGTTACTGGCTTTGACCTGTATCTGTAAATTCTGGTCTAGATTCCCTACTGCAGAAGTCCCTGGGTTGGAGTTGAACTTAGAATGGTTTCTGGCTCTGGTTTACTGCCTCAGATGTCCCAGGATTAGATGCACCCAGATCCACAGAGAACCTGCTTACTCCCTCAGAGGTCCCAGACTCCTGCTTGAACCCACAGAGTTTCCAGGTGTCTGCCTATTCCCTTTGACATCCCATATCAATGCCTGGCTCAGGCCTACTCCCTCTGAGGTCCCAGACTCACACCTGGCCTGCTGAGATCCCTGGTTCCTCAGAGGTTCCAGGTTCACTCACACCCAGACTGGCAGAGATCCTGGCTCAGGTCTAGTTTCTGGGAGGTCCTAAACTCATGCCCAGATCCACTGGGCTCCTGGCATAGGTCTACTCTTTGAAGGTCCCAGATTCACATCTGGACATTCAGTGGTCTCTGGCTCTGGCTCACTTGCTCAGCAGTTACTCCCCTGTACCTGTTCCAGTGGAGATCTCTGACTCTGGATCTGGTTTCTGGCTCAATCCTGATCTGCCAGTGTCCCGGGACTGGGTTCACTCCCAGGATTGGATTTGCTCCTTGTTTCTTTTCTTTATTGCATCTATTTCAGTCTTCAAGTCTTTAACTATTTTAATTGTTTGCTTTACATGTTTGATTGTCTTTTCTTGGATTTAGGAGATTTATTGATTTTTCCATTTTATTATCTGTTTCACCATTTCTTTAAGGGAGTTTTTCATTTCCTCTTTAAAGGTCTCCATCATACTTATAATGTTACATTTAAAATTGTTTTCTTCTGCTTCTTTTGGATTAGGTTGATCTAGTCTTCCTGTTGTATGATCACTGCATTCTGGTGTTACCATGTTGGTTTTTAGGTTGTTGAATGAATTCTTGCATTGGTGTCTACCCATCTCTTTCTCCATTTGGTACCAGCAGTGTTTTTGCCTTTTGGTCTAATCCTTACAATTGCTGTCTGTGTCTTTGGGAGCTGTTCTTGGTCTGCACTGTACTGTTGCTGTCTGTGTATCAGGGAGCTGAGGTCTACCTTGGCCTGCTCTCTTGGTCCACTTTGTGAAATTACAACCTGTGCTTCAGAGTTCCTCTTTTGGTCCTCTCTGTGTCGCTGCAGTCTGTGTTTCAGAGTTTCTCTGAGTTATCATGGGGGATAGGAATGTTTAGGGTCAGAGTGGGACTTGTAGCTTGCAGGGTCTGATGGGTGCTGTGGAGGAGTTGGAGCAGTGTACCTTCAGGAAGCTTGCTTGCTGGATAGCTAACGAAGCTGTGGCAGGTGGGAAAGGGGCCTGGGGTTTTGCTCAGGAGGGCCTAGAGAGTGAGTTGCCCTGCTTTGTGGGTGATCACTTACCTTGTGGTCCTCTTTGTGTTGTTGCAGCCTGTGTTTCAGAGTTCCTCTGAGGTTGGGGTTGGGATAGGAGGGTTTTAGAGCAGAGTTGAGCTTGTAGCTTGCGGGGTCTGATAGGTGGATTGGGGGTGCTGGAGCAGCCTACCTGAGGAAGCTTGCCTCTTCATTGGCTAGAGAAGCTGAGGCAAGTGGGGGAGGGCCCCGGTTTTGCCCCAGTATGGAGAGCCTAGAGAGGGAGGTGTCCAGCTGTGTAGGCGATCACTCACTTCTTGGTCCTTTCTGTGTGACTTTTGACTTCTAAGCAGAGTTCAGTTTGATAAACTGGGACTTCTGATGTTTGCCTGGATGCATTTCTGCATTATGCTATGGCTACAAGTCTATGGGGGCCAGGGAGTATAATGGGATAGTTTGAATGGAAATAGTCCCTATAGGCTCATAGATAGTGGTACTGTTAAGAGTGCCACTTGTTGGAGTACGTGTCATCTTGTTGAAAGAAGTGTGGTACTAGGGTCAGACTTTGAGCTTTCAGAAACTCAAGCCAGGCCCGGTGTTATTCTCTCGTCTTGCTGCCTGGTGATCCGGATACAGAACTCTCAGCTCCTTCTCCAGCACCATGTCTGCCTGCATGTAGTCATGCTTCCTACCATGGTGAACTGAAAGCCATTCACAAGAAAATGTTTTCCTTTATAAGAGTTGCTGTGGTAATGCTGTCTCTTCACAGCAATAGAAGCCCTAACTAAAACAAGGGCTGATTCCTCTGGGCTTAACTCTGGGAGAAGCTACCTCTCTTACGCTTAGAAGTCATTAGTGGCCCACGATTCTTTGTCTAGTGGTGGAAGTTTGAAATTTCTCCCTTCTGCATTAGCATGTCCACTGATTTTGCCATTGTTCTGGACTTGTTTATGCAACAGTGATGTGGGACTCCCCTCTGTATGCTGTTAATACCATTGGTTAATAAAGAATCTGCCTTGGCCTGTGATAGGATAGAGTAGAACCAGGCAGGGGAAACTAAACTGAATGCTGTAAAAGAGAAGACAGAATCAGAGAGAAGCCATGTATCCCCGCTGGGGACAGACACTGAAACTTTACCCAGTAAGCTACAACCTCATGGTGATACACAGGTTAATGGAGATGGGTTAATTTAAGATATGAGTTAGTCAGAAATATGCTTAAACCATTGACCAAACAGTATTGCAAATAATATGGTTTCCATGTGATTATTTTGTGGGTTGAGCAACCCAGAACAAACAAGTGGCCTCTCACAAAAAATTGGCACACCAACATGATTTGAAACATTTGGAGCTGATACCTGCCACGCACTTTGGGTCCAGATGCTTACATGCCCACTTGGGGTCAGTAGGAAACTAGCTGAGATCATGCCCATGGCTCAGCACTTTCCACCTGGGCAGGCAACAGAATCAGGTCTGCTAGGCATACACAGGTAAGAGAGTATGACAGATTCCCACCACCATACACAGAGATATTTTCAGGTCAAGCAGTGTATTGCATGGCAGATTTAGGTTTTACTCTTATAAAAAGGGTTTATATGCTGCATGGTGCTTCCCAGAGTTGAGGTGGTGAGGTTGTCTCCCAGTGTCAGTCTCAGAGACAGTAAACATGCTTCCTCCATGTTGGACTGGGCAGAACCAAAAAAAAAAAGAAAGAAAGAAAGAAAAAAAGAAAGAAAGAAAAGAAAAACATGTTTCTGGTCAGAAAATAATTATAGATACACAAAAAGGACAGATCCAGACATAAAAGACCTCTAAATGAGATATGGTGTATTTAAAATAATGTACATAGGTTTGCAAGGGAAAAGAAAAAGAGTAAAAAGACAATAAATGTAGTATAGAAGAGTATAGAGAGTCATAGATTAAAGGAGTAAAGATAATAGAGTAAATATTAAACTTGTAGAAAAAGTAATAGAGTAAGAAAAATGAACCAAATAAAGATGGAAAATATACAGAGAGTGTGGATAATGTATATTATTGTGTTTTCTTTGAATTTTTTTTTGATTGTGAAGGAGCTAGATACAGAGAGACATATCATTGTATGGACTGATAAACTAAACCAGTATATATATTTGAAAGGTAGCTTGATTCCAAAATGTGGGTCTAAGGCTTTGTTGCTTTGGAAAAGAGGTTCTGTTTTTTGGTTCCACAGAAGATTAATTCTAGGCTAATGTGGTTTGATGGACCAAGATCCCCCAAAAGGTTGCTGTAAAGACTTACTTTACCCAACAAAAGCAGGAAGCAGTTTGGATACAACTGCTTTATAATTGCTTATAAAAGACAATTATTTATAAATATTTGTTTAAATTTAAACGGGGACATGTTATAGAGATTTACAATGGTATGGATCTTGGTTTATTGATACAAATTTCATATCAATCTTGTTATATGTATATTTCTGCTATTAAGGTATTGTGATTGTGTAGTTCATTTAAAAATGTAATGTATAATTAAGAAATATAGGTTAATAGATAATCATTTATAATAGTCAAGCTTGTAGTCATGTTAGTTAGGTTTTCTAGATATATATATAGAGATATATTTTAGTTAGATAATCTTCAAACCTTTCAAAGACCTATGGAATATGGCATTTAAAATGTTTTAAGAACTTAGGACTTTTCATGATATGAAACACATCTGCTCCTGGCAGCACCAACTACTTGAAGAGGATGATGGGCATTGAAGAGGCTCCTTATGGAGTTTGTTGGCCATTTGGTTAAGAAACTGCTTTTGCCTGTACTGCTTGATGTTATGTAATGTGAGCTGGACATGCAGGATCCACAGAGAGATGGCTGCTGAACTTGCCTAAAGGTGAGATGATCCTTTGGGGTTCCTGCTTCATGAAAGAGTTTGCCAGGCATTCTGCAGGACTCAGAAGAAAGTGACTGACAAATTGCTAATATAGGCTGAACTATGTTTGAAATTTCCTGCTTTGTTGAGAAGTCTTCTGGATACTATGGACTTGTAGGCTGAAGATGGATGCTCCAAGGATACAGAAGAACTTTGGGTGACTGTCCAAACAGTGAGATGTCTCTGTCAATTCTAGAGTTTTGGAATTTGCTTACAATGCACTTGCTATTTACTTGGATAATATTATATCCTTCTGGAGTCTTTGATGGAGTTGAAGAATAGATAGTTATGATTATAGTTTTTCTTAGTTAGAATAGATAGTTATGATAAAAGATAGAGCAGATATAAAATTGTAACTGTAATTCTTGCTTGATAGCTGTTTTGTTATATGTAATTTTACTATGTTAAAGTTAAAACCTTCCTTTTTATTTAAGCAGAAAGGGGAGATGATGTGGGATTCCCCTCTGTATGCTGTGAATACCATTGGTTAATAAAGAATTTGCCTTTGCCTGTGATAGGATAGAGTAGAGCTAGGTGGGGAAAACTAAATTGAATGCTGGGAAAAAGAAGGTGGAGTCAGAGAAAAGCCATGTATCCATGCTAGAGACAGACATCAAAATTTTACCCAGTAAGCCACAGTCTCTTGGTGATACACAGATTAATGGGGGTAATTTAATATATGAGTTAGTCAGAAATATGCTTAAGCTATTGGCCAAATAATATTGCAAATAATATGGTTTCTGTGTGATTATTTTGTGAGCTGACAGCCGGGAACAAACAAGCAGCCTAACACATCACAATTGTTTCTAGGAAAGACAGTTTCATAGCAGACTTCTTAAAATGATAGTTTTTTGTCCCCTCTTTTGGTGGTTTGAATAGGTATAGCCCTCATAGACTCATATGTTTGAATGCTTGGCCTATAAAGTGGCAATATTAGAAGGTGTGGCCTTGTTAGAGTAGGTGTAGTCTTGGTGGAGGAAGTGTGTCACTGTGGAAGTGGGCTTTGAGATCTTATATGTTCAAGCTATACTTGTGTTGGACACACAGTTCACTTCCTGTTGCCTGCAGGTCAAGATGTAGAGCTTTTATCTCCTTCCCAGTATCTTGTCTCCCTGAATGCCACCCAACATGCTGATATTAGACCAAAGCTCTGAACTGTAAGCCAGCCTCAATTAAATATTTTTCTTTATAAGAGTTGCCACAGTCATGGTGTCTATTCACAGCAATAGAAACCCTAATGAAGACATCCCTCTTCCACTATACTCCCCTGAATATCAGAAATGACAGTGCCACAGAATGGCTTCCAGAGACAGAGGCAGGTGTGGCTTGGAATACCCTGCACCTATGTAATGAACTGTGTTTTCTGTAAATGGCAGAGTGTATGAGACAAGCTGTGTTTGCTATCAACAGAAGAGCTAGAGAATGGACCTGCACAAACTTTTTGGAGCTAGAAAACTACACAGTGAGTGAGTCCCAGATGCTGAACGTGAAGCTATATGATTTGTATCTATACTTCCATATTTTTAGTTTATTTTGCTATTTTTTCAATTCTTTCATTTTGAAATAAGATATATATATATATATAGTTTGTTCATTATTTTACAATAACTCAGAATTAAAAGACTTCTGATTTTTCCCCGAATTTTAAAGATTTTTTTCATTTTACATACTAGCCACAGTACTTCTTCCCTCCCCTCCTCCTGCTCCCTCTACCTTCTCCCCTCATTCACTCTCAGAAAGGGTAAGACCTCACACTGGGAGTCAACAAAGTCTAGCATATCAAGTTGAGGCTGCATCTAAGCTGAGCAAGGTATCTATCCATAGGGAATGGGCTTTAAAAAAACCAGTTCATGTGCTATGAATAACTCCTGGTCTCACTGCCAGTGGCTCCCAGACTACCCAAGTCACAGAACTGTCACCCACATTCAGAGGGCCTAGTTTGGTCTTATGTAGGTTCACCAGCTGTCAGTCCAAAATTAGTGAGGTCCCACTAGTTTATGACAGCTGTCTCTGTGGATTTCCCTATCATAATCTTGACATAATTTTCTTCATATAATCCTTCCTCCCTTTCTTTGACTGGACTCCAGGATTTCTGCTCAATGCTTAGCCGTGAATCTCTTTATCTGCTTCCATCAGGTGCTGGATGAAAGTTCTATGATAACAATTAGAGTGGTCATCAATCTGATTACAAAGGAAGGCCAGTTCAGGTACCTTCTCTGCTATCGCTTGGAGTCTTAGTTGGTATCATCCTTGTGGATTCCCAGGAATTTCCCACAGAATTAAGCAGGGAAAACTAAACTGAATGCTGAGAGAAAGAAGGCAGGAGTTAGTGCGAAGTCATATAGTCCCACTGGAGACAAATGCTGGAACTTTACCTGGCAAGCCACAGCCACATGATCCACAGATTAAGAGAAATGGGTTAAATTAAGATGTAAGAGTTAGCCAATAAGAAGCTAGAGCTAATGGGCCAAGCAGTGATTTAATTAATACAGTTTCTGTGTGGTTATGTCGAGTTTGAGCAGCTGCAAACAAACAAGCGGCCTCCTACAACAGGTAGCCATCAATCTGATTACAGGGGAAGGCTAGTTCAGGCAACTTCTTCACTATTGCTTGGAGTCTTAGCTGGTGTCATCCTTGTGGATTCCTGGGCATTTCCCTAGCACCAATTTTCTTTCTAACCCCATAATGATTCCCTCTATCAATAGATTTCTTTCCTTGTTCTCACTCCCCATCTCTCCCCCAACTTAATCGTCCCTTTCCTTCCTGTTTCTTCATATCCTTCTTCCTTCCTTCCTTCCTCTTCCCCCTCCCTTCTTCCCCCTCATATTTCTAATTTACTCAGGTGGTTTTTTTTCTATTTCACTTTCCCTGTGGGCTTTCATGCATATCTTTCTTAAGGTTCTCCTTGTTATCTAGCTTCTCAGGGGTTGTGGGCTCTTCCTTCAGATGGAGACTTCTGTTTTTTAAAAAGTTCTTGTATTTTTAATTGTTTAAAAATTTCAAGAATGTGAGACTTTAAAATTTTGACTGTGTTTTATGTGGTAATATTAAAAGTAGAGTGCAGGGACAAAGAATAGAAAAATCAAGGCTTGAAATGAAATGTTTGTTGTCAAGTTGAGCAGTCCCAATTGAACACTTTATTAGTTTATCTCATGGACTCGTCTCAGAGGGATTGTCTTAATTGTCATTAAGTAGGGTGACTTAGTCTACTTTGGGCATTGCCATTCCCTGGTCTTGTGGTCCTGGAATCTATAAAAATGTTATCTAAATAATTGCCTCTGAGAGGCCAAGTAGGGGCCCCTCAATAGTTTCTTAGTTCCTGCTTGAGTTTTTTTCATGACTTCTCTCAATGGTAGGCTTTGAAAAAGTGTACTTCGATATATATATTTCTGGCTTTTTCCTGTCAAATTTGTTTTCTGTCTTCTATAATGTGAGCTTTCCTCCTCTTCCATACATCCCCAACCTTCATTACAGTCTATATAGATGCATAGATCCATTAAATCATGTATCAAGCCCTCAAACCATAAGCCACAATAATCTGTCTTCTCTTGGTATCACATTCTAATTGAAACAGAGTGACTTGTAGTAGTCAATTTTAGCAAAAGGAAACAAAACACCCTAAATTTGTGTCGTTACCAGATACCCACTTTGAAAAAAAAAGACATTAGATTGAAACAAAATAGTGGACGAAGTCCTCTTTGCCATGAGTAAAAAGAGTTGTATGTTTATTGGAGAATTAGTTTCAGCATTCAGTACATGGGAGACACAGACATGCAATAACAGGTAAATAGATTGTGAAATTGTGACAGTCACACATAGCATGTTATTCCTCAACTGTTAAAAGTGAGGAGTTCTTGTCCATCGTTACAAAATGGATGGAGTTATGTTCAATAGTTAGGCCCTAATGTTTGTATAATCTCTTAAAATAGAACTGCTAGCTGGACAACAAGCATTTAAAGCATAAGCCTATGAAGATTTTTGATACTCTGTCCATATGTATAGACAGACTGCATGATATGATACTGGTTACTAAACCTGTGCTGTAATAGAAAGTGGGAAAACATAAAAAATATGAAGTAACAAATATACAAGGTGAAATAAAGAAAATTTACAGCATAAGATCTCTATGTATTAAGAGTGCACTTCATTCAGGAGTTTTTTCTAAAGCGGCTTTTGGAGCAAAGGAATTTTACATTATATGCATACATACACATATATGCACATATATACACATATACATACATACACACACACACGTATGTAGGCAGAGTCTGCTTATTCGATTCTCTGTCACCTAGACCCAAAATAGTAACACAGAAACTATATTAATTTCAACACTGTTTGGCCAGTAGCTTAGGAGTGTGTCATAGATAGCTCTTATATCTTAAATTAACCCATTTCTATTATTTTATATTTTACCATGAGGTTTGTGGTTTACGGGCATGGTTCCGGAGCATCTATCTTCTTCCGCAGCTACTGCCTGGCTTTACTCTGCTAATCTATTGACCAAAAGCAGCTTCTTTATTAACCAATGGCAATAAAACATATTCATAGCATACAGAGGGGAATTCCACATCATATATATATATATATATATATATATATATATATTCAGTTTCACTCTTAATTTTACATTAAATTAGAAATATGTGTAGTAATGACCTCCAACAGTTATGACTGGAGGAAACAGTGGGAACTCACAGAGGCAAGAAAGTATTTTGTATCTTGATTGGGTTTGGAGTCAAGTAGTTACATTTACCCACGTCGATTTATTGAAATACGCATTTGTTTAATGTATACATAATACTTTTCATTAATTAAACTATAAAGTATCAAATACAGCAACATTTAAAATTGAAATATTATTTCACAAGAAATGTTACATCACTCAAGATAATATTTTCTAGGTTCAGCCCTTTATTGACAAATATCATGATTTCTCTTTGTTTACATACGAGTAGTATTCCATTGTGTATATGTACCACATTTTCATTATCCACTCATCCAGTGGAAGACATTTGGCTTGTTTCCATTTCCTGGACAATGTGAATAAGACATCAGCAGACACTAGTGAACAAGTCTCTGTGGATTAGGATGTTTAGTTATTTGGTCATATGCCAATGAGTAGTATATCTGGGTCATATAGTCGATACAGTTTTAGTCTTTTGAAGATTCTCCATCTTGCTTTCCAGAGCAGCTACACCAGTTCACATTCCTTCCAAAAATGAGTGAGGAGTCCACTTTCTCCACAACCTAGACAACATTTGGTGTCAGAGTTTAAACTGATTTTAAGCATGCTGCTTGGCATGACATGAAATGTCAAAGTTGTTTTAGTTTGCATTTTTCTCATTGCTTAGGATGATAAGGCCTTTTCAAGATTTTATTAGCAATTTTTATTTATTCTCTTGAGAACTCTCTGTGTAGGTCTCAGACCCAGTTTTCAAATGGTGATTTGGTTTTTAGACTCGTAATTTTTAAAATTCTTTATATATTCTGAGTATTAACCCTCTCTCTGGTGTATAACAGACAAAGGTTCTCTCCCATTTTGTGGTTTTTAGGTTTATGAAGACCCATTCATCAATTGCTTGCCTCAATCCTTAGCAAATTGAGTCCTGTCAATAAGGACAAATGCTACACATTCTCTCTCATTGTAATTCCTAGCTCCAAATTCTCAGATGTGCATATACAACAAACCAGAAATGCATAAAGAGACCATATGTTGGGGAGCTTGGGAGGGAATAGCAGTATAGAGATGATATAAGTGGGAAATGGAAAAATGAGGAGGGAATCTGACTGGGGAGGAGGGTGGAAGGTCAAAACAGAAGGAAGAGGAGGGATGGGGACAAATAATAGGAAGGTTGATTTTTAGGCTGTAAGGGTTTGTAATATTTTATATTTCCTTGAAATTATACATAATACTTGATTACATATGTATATCTGTGCACATATTTACATGCATACATATATGTATGTATACACACTATCTATATCTATATCTAATCTATATCTATATCCCTCTATCTCTATCTATGTATATATCTATATCATCTCTCTCTATATATATATTTACATACAGAACCAGTTTCTGGCATGAGAAGCCTCCTTTTGAATGGTTAGTCAGTGTAGTCATTGTGACTCCCAAAATAATATGGATTATACATGTAATCAATGGTCATTTCTTAGTGGATGAGGTTACACCCCTATTGCAGAATGTGCTTCACATTTAGGACAAAGGACTCAGATGATCTGAGCTTGATGTAATTTCTTTCCTGTGGTAAGACTTCCATGGTCCCAGAAAATAATGTACAAATTGCCAAGGGAAGGAAGCAATTAAGCAGTCATACCAAGCTTCAATAGTCATGAATCATTTGAAAAAATGTAAACACTTGAAATTCAAGTCATGGATGCTGTGCACTCCAGGGGATAGCGTAAATCTGTCAGAAATTCAATTCAAGAGGAAATAAGTTCAACAACACTTATTGGAAATTTTTTTCTTGAGGGGTTAGAGAGTCACAGAGAAAGATTCAGGGCAAAGACAAGGGAAGAATATGGAAGGCATGACCAAGGAAAGTTAACCAAGGCTTTAGGAAAGAGTGAAACTGAAGGCAGTCTCTCTCCAACTTTAAGTGTGCTTGGATGTTAATGTATAAAATCTGATCTTATTCTTTCATTGCTAAATATGGTAGATACTTGAAGTTCAAGACTTAAATGGGTGGGCAGAGATTTAGAATAGGCGGTCTTAAAAATGCATGTTTGTTTGCTATATTTATTCTAAAATGTGAGGATATTGAAGGAAACTGGGATTGTGAGAATTTCAATTATTTTCTCTTAACATTTAGAAAACAACTTGTGGAAAATAGGGTCATTTCTATAGAATATAATATTCATTAATATTTCTCATGTTCAATGACCAAAGAAATCCCGACCTTCCCTGTACTGCTTTGGGCCTTCTTTGGAGGGAAGGGTTTTTAAACAGTGGGAGCGATCCTGGCCTCAAGTGATTTGGTTACAAAGATACATAGGCCAAGGAAAATGCTTGTTAAACTCATTCTGTGTTGCACTCAGCAAGTAACTCATTTAGAATTTAATGTTTCTTTTAAAACAGAACACAGAGGCTTTAGGAAGCAAGTTCAGTTACTGCCAAGACATTACCCTAATTCTGTGCTATATTCATCTTAGATTTTGGCATCTAAAAGATACTCAATAAATGTCTGTTCAATTTCAAAAAAAAAGATTACATCACAAGTAGATGCAGTGAGAACATAAAAGAGTTTTAGGATGCTGTAGTCAGTTTCTGTTTAACAAGCCCCATTTCACCTTATTTCTACAAAATGTCCGTTTTCTCAACCAATTGAAGAAGATTTTGAAACTGGCCCATCTAAATAGAGGCCATGTTGATTCTCAAAACAACTGTGTGTGATCAAGGACTCACTCAACTACTACACCAGACTGCTTCCTGTTCTCCAGGATTTCTTGAAGAACTCGTTTCTTCACCTTCTTTCTCAGGAGTGTCCTGCATGGCTCTCTGCAGTAGTACCTTCAGAGTCTGCCTCTGGAACCTGCGGTGCCTAACGGAGCCAATAAGGAAGTAAATGATGGGGTTGGCACAGCTGTTAATGCAGGATAGAAAAGTTGTCATTTCAACAACAAGGCAAAAGAAAACTTCATTGAACTCCTCAATCCAACTTAAGAGGAACAAATAGATACCAAAGGGCAGACCAAAGAATAAGAAGACCAGCACTGTGAAGGTAATGGTCACACACAACCTGGTCACAGGAATTCTTTGTGAGCCACAGAAGATCCTGACCAACAGGGTCAGGCTCGATCCACAAAGAACCACAGATGATACTATAACAAATACAACAGTGATAAAATTATAACTCCTACACAAAGAACGGTTATAATAGTGATTTAGAAGGCCGCAATCATGCCCTAACAGGAGACTCAACAGTAGAGAGAAGGCCCAGAGCAGGGCACATATGACAGCTGATAAGTGTCTTGGTCGCTGACAGTGATACCAGATGGGCCACAAAACAGACAAACAGCGCTCAGCACTGATGGCTGCAATAATACACATACCTGCAAGGTAAACAAAGATGAATGCATTTATGAGGTAGTTGGGAATATTGAAACAGATGACATGGAAATGAAAAAGGATATATCCCAGGGTATGCACAGTCAGAAAGCTGAGGGAGAGGAAGTCAGCCCCAGCCAGGTTGAGGACATAGACAGAGAAGGCATTCCTTTGTATGTGGAAGCTCAGAAGCCACAGCACTATGGCATTTCCTGCCAGCCCAACTACGGCAATGCCAGCTTTAAGAATATTCAGGATAATGGTGATGGAGTCAATACAGGGTAAGTTTTCAGTGCAGTAAGTTTCATTCATTGTTGTGTTGTCCGTGCTCCAGGCTGGGGTGGATGGATCCATACTTGGGAATTTTCCACTAGCGTTCCTGCAAAGTAAATTGAAATATAAACACATGACACGTTCTATCAAGACCACGTGTCTGGGACAGGTTCATAAGGAAGGGGAAACAGGCTTGCAGAGATGAGGCAATTTATCAAAACTCCTAAATTCTAGAATCTTCTTTTAAACCCAGTTTTTACTATTCAGTCTATCTGCAGAGCAATGCCTCTAGTGATATTGGGGTAGCTGATACCAGTATATTTGCTAAGCATCTTATGCTGTGTTAGGAAGAGACGGAATTTCAAAACTAAATTTCTTGCTGTTCCAGGGCTGAGGTTCCTTCTTAGGTGTAGGAATATGGAAGATCCTGGCCAAGCCATAGCTGCACTCAGTCTCTGTAAGGGGTCTATTAAATGGGAAAAATGGAATAATGAAGATTTTCTTATGAAGATCTGTGTGTGAGCAGTCACACTTACTATACTAGAATGGCTAAGCCTTCATTTTACAATATAAAAACTAGAAGGCAGAGAAGCCTTGAAGGACATGAGGCACTCTTCTGTTTGTAATTATGTCACCATCATCCTGTTATCTATAGGGTTACAGTGGAAAGTTAACAACTATGACAAATGAGCAAATGAACCACAGTTTCAAGGGTTATTGAAAATTTGTAGTAAATGTTCTGGCCATTACTTGTATGTCATGCAAAGGCACAGGTCTCTGCCATGAAAAGTGTGGACTGTGCTTCAGAAAAACTGAGAAGAGCTTTGAGGTCTATACATGGACACAAATGCTCTGGAAAAGAGAGCAGCATTGCTGGGCAGGTAGCATCTAAATAGAGCTTCCTTTCCACTCCACTCCTCCATACAGATATCCTTAATAGGCTTCTGTCTCTCACCTCTAAAGCTACACAAACATCTGAAGAAAAGACAGCTTTTCTTTTCCACACTGGCCAGGGCTGCAGAAAGAGGCCTGTTCCTGTGCTTTCAGTAGCTTAGCCTGAACAGTATATGCATAGGCGGCTTTGCATCACAGGATCCTTCTGGATAACTTCTTTTTCTAGACAGGCCTTCATGAAGGAGAAAACATCTGAGAGTGTTGAGACAGAGATCCAGGCTCAGGGAAAGCATCCAGAAGCCATAAAAGCTAACCTCACACTTGGTCTTTGAAGAAAAATATCTGGCAAACTCGATTGTCTTTACCAAGATTCTACCATTCATTCTTGAAGCCTTGATCACCCCATAGGAATACATATTTTTCATTTAGGGGACTATCTGGGGCATCAACTAATCTGGGATTCCCCTCTGTGTGCTGTGAATATCATTGGTTAATAAAGAAGCTGCCTTGGGCCTGTTAATAGGACAGAACTTAGGTAGGTGGGGAAAACTAAACTGAATGCTGGAAGAAAGGAGGTGGAGCCAGAGAGAAGCCATGGAGTCTCTGCCAGAGATATACATGCTGAAACTTTGCTGGTAGGCCACGACCTTGTGGTGATGCACAGATTAATGGATATGGGTTAAATTAAGATGTAAGAATTAGCTAATAAGAAGCTAGAACTAATGGGCCAAGCAATGATTTAATTAATACAGTTTCTGTGTGATTATTTCAGGGATAAGTGGCCAGGGAACAACAAATGGCTCTCTCCTCCTACAATCAACAGCTTAAAATAGGCAGACTGGCACTAGGTAAGCAGCTAGCCCCCCAAAATCGAGTTGGCTGATGATAGTAGCATGACAGTAGTGGGTGCAATTGCTCACCAATGGGCATTTTCCTTCATGATATGGAACCAGGAAGTAAAATGGGATCATTTCAGCTTCAGCTCTCATTGTGACTGGTTTTGCTAGCCAGTGTTTTTCTAGTCAAAGGAAGACAGTGGGGGTCTGGCTCAAGGGGTTTCAGAAGAGAAGAATGTTAATATGTGGTCTAGAAATTATTCTTCGGGTATTTTGGTAAAGAGTATGACTAATTTCTGCCTTTGTCCAAAAAATATGCCCAAGTCTAAATTGAAGAGTTTTTGATTAATAGCATTGACAGAGGAACTCTCAAAACAGCCTTGTATCAACTCTGTCCTGTGGTTATTAGAGTTTACTCTTATGAAAACCTAGAATGAAAAGAAGCAAGCTGAGTAAGAAAACCTACAAAATGTACAATTTGAGGAGAAAAGGGCACCAGAAAGTGGAATGGAGCTAAGTCCTGTGTTCAAGGATATAAAAAAATTAAATACTGATATTAAAAGAAATAATGGATGGGACTGCTAACCTCAGCTAAGTTTCCAACTTGTGAAAAGGAATTAAAGAACCACTTAGATCCAAACATGGTGGTATGTGCCCTTCATCTCAGCATTCGGGAGACAGAGATAGGTGGTTCAAGTTCAGCTTGGTCTACAGATTGAGATTCTGGATAGCCAAGATTAGGCAGTGAAAGAAACTATAAAAGTCAGAAAACTAGTGAAGTTATAATTGAATGAGAGGGTCATGTTATAGCCTAGCAAGCAGTAGAACTTGGTAGCTCTGGCCTTGTGGTTCCATCTTTAGCGTCAAGGATAGAAGAAAGGTTATGGCATCTCCTTTTGCAAAATCAGAAAGTATCTGAGGCCTGGCGTGTGTCAGGGATGTTCTTGAATGGAGGTCAAGAGAGAACATTGTGTAAAGTCATGAATGTGAAACCTGGATTGCTTTGGGGACCCCAAAATGTTGGAGATGCCAGAGTTGTAAGATATCTGCCAAAGAAACCAGCTAATGGGGAACTGAATTAGACCAAGAAAAAGAAGTGTGTTGTAGTCAACAAAGCTGAACAGAGGTGGAGACCTGAAGAGTGTTTTGACATTGAACATGGAGATGAAATTTTTAGAGTTTTCCCAGCTTGTTTTCCACCTTGATTTTGCCCAGTTTTTCCTCACTATGCTCCTTTTCTCCCATTTTGGAATGGTAATGCCTATCATGTACCATTTTATGTTGGAAGTATGAAATCTTCACTTTCATTTTGATTTTACAGGAGTTTTAGTTAAAATATTTTCATGAGTCTTAGAAGAGACTTTGCACTTACGAACAAGTTTGAGACTGTTATAGACTATGGGGACTTCCGAAGTTATACTAAATGCACTTTGCATTATGATAAAGATAATTTGTTGAAGATTCTTTCTCTTTTTACATTTCATAAATTTTAGCTTCTTTGTAAAAATTCAGGTGTTCATAGGTGTGTGAATTATTATCAGGGTCTTCAATCTGATTCCATTGATCTATGTTCCAGTTTTTATGCCAATATAAAACTCTTTTTATTACTATAGCTCTAGTGTAGAGCTTGATGCCTCTGGAAGCTCCTTTATTGTACATTATTGTTTTGGCTATACTAGTTTTTTTTCCCATATGAACTTGGGTATTGTCCTTTCAAGGACTGTGAAAAATTGTGCTGGGATTTTGATGGTGATTGCATTGAATCTCTAGATTGCTTTTAGTAAGATTGCCATTTTTACCATGTTGATCCCTCTTATCCAAGAGCATGGGAGATCGTTCCATTTTTTGATATCTTCTTCAATTTCTTTCACAAGGAATCCATAAATATGACACCAGCTCAGACTCTAAGCAATAGTGGAGAGGATGCCTGAACCGGCCTTCTTCTGTAATCAAATTGATGACTACCTTAATTGTCATCATAGAACCTTCATCCAATAACATATGGAAGCAGATTTAGAGATCCACAGCTAAGCTCTGGGCTGAGCTCCCAGAGTCCAACTGAAGAGAGGGAGGAGTGAAAATATGAGCAAAGGGTCAAGACAATGATGGGGAAACCCATGGAAACAACTGATTAAAGCTAGTGAGAGCTCACTGACTCTGGACTGACAGCTGGGGATCCTGACTAGGACCAAACCAGGCCCTCTGAATGTGGGTGACAGTTGTATGGCTGGGGCAGTTTGTGGGGCCAATGGTAGTGGGATCAGAATTTATTCCTAATGCATAAACTGACTTTTTTTGAGCCCATTCCTTATGGAGGGATACCTTACTCAGTCTAGATACAGGGGTGAGGGTCATAGCCCTGCCTCGGTGTGATGTGACAGACTTTGTTGACTCCCCATGGGAGGCTTTACCCTCTCTGAGGAGTGAATGGTAGGTGGAGTAGGGACCCATCCCTCCCCACACATAAGTGAAAACTGACCCCGAATGCATGAGTGTAGGGGAGCTGGTTCCACCCCTTATGTGAGAGAGTGTTCCCAGAGGCCTGGAATGACCAGCTCAACTACCATCCAGGCCCACAGCTGGACCTGGGATTGTTCTACACTAACATCTACCCCACCTAGGACCTGTTGCAGTCAACTTTGTTGACTCCCCATGGGAAGGCTTATTCTTTCTGATTAGTGGATAGAGGTGGGGTAGAGGGAAAGGTGAAGCAGGAGGAGGTGAGGGAGTGGGAATGAGGGTAGCTATGTAAAATGAGAAAAGATTATACTAAAAAATTCTTAATAAGAAGAGAAAGAAAAACATCCAAATTTAAATTTTAAAGGGTAGAAATTCACTTTACATCTTTTATTTAAAAACCATATAGCCTAGAAATGTCTCAGTGCATCAGATGGTGATGATGGAATGTATTTATATCCTCATCCTCAGAGTGTGTGTGACCTTGACATTGTTTAATCATGAATGAGTGCACACATGCAAATCTTTACAGCATTAGATGATGAATCACATATAAATTAAAAGGGGAATTGTAACAAATTTATTGACCAGCACTGCAAAGTGATAAAGAAATTCTCAATAATCCTAACTCTTTTTGTCAACAGCCCTGAGTTGTCTAATTATTTTTAATGACTCATGCGTGGACAAATCATTGATGTTGCTCATGGGCAGGACATTGTGGTAAAGACCCTACTCAGTTTAGTTAAGCAGCAGGACACACTTAGGTGCACAGCCTAGAGATGGATGTGGTTCTGAGATGACTGCTATGCAGGGGAAGGAGCCAGAAGGAAGGGAAGGTGAAGTCTAAGTACTGTTGCAGAAAGGGAACGGAAAATGGATATGTCTAATGCGGGACTGCTGAGTGGAGTGCAGAGATGAGAAAGAAACCTAATATAGCATGAGCCATCTCCATAGTCTCTTCTAGAAGATGGTAGAGGATGGAGAGCTTCCTCTGATGTCAAGAGGTGTCTGTGCAGACTGAAGAGGAGCTGGGAAGGTACAGCAATTGAAATACAAATAGGGATGGATAGGCAGTTGGAGCTAGACTCTATTTATTAGAAGAACAGGACAGAATAGGACAAGCTCATATGTGGACTGAATGAATTCATTCTTTATAAATTTAACTACATTGTCATGTTGAATCCCCCTACAGTATGTGATGCAAGAATGGATGTCCCCCCCCCCCCCAGTTTTCTGAGGATGAAATTGTAGCATAAAAGGATAAAAGATTATACCTGCCTCTCATAGTGTGAACCCCAATCCCAAAAAACTGCATCAGTAATAGATACCGCCCCCACTCTGTGTGTGTGCGTGTGTGTGCACATGTGTGTATACATGTGTTTGTAGATGTTTCAGGCAGATGGCAAAGCTTTCTTCAATAGATCACTAACTTACTTTTTGAGACAGGCTTTCTGAATGAACATGGAGATCAAAGACTCAACAGCAGACCAATAAACTCCAGGGATCGTCTGGTTTCTACATCCCCAGTACTGGAGTGATGGGCATGACTTGCCAGGTCTGGATTATTCTGGAGGCTGGAATTCAGGTTCTCATGCTTGTACCACAGTTGTTTTATAAACTAGTCCATCTACTAGGAAAGGATTACCTCCTTGACAAATCTGTGTCCACCACAACACTCTGTGTGAACAATGGAAAAACACAGGAGACTTACCCACACCATAAACAACATAGCAGTCACAAGTGTGGCTGCATAAAACCCCTAGCTAAAAAACTTGTGAAACAGCAAGAGAGATTCAAATGGGGCTGAGAGTGGAGGTGGTGGACATGAGCTACAGTCAGCATAAAAGTGGTGATGGTGGACATACTTTCCTTGAACAACATATGTAGTGATGTCCCTTGGGGAAAGCAGGGATAAATGTACAAAAGGCGGTTCACGATATCACATTGCTATCATATCCTTGAGTTTTTCTCTCTTCATCTCTTCTGATGTTATTTCTCTCTGTTCTCTGCTTCACTTTCCCCTACTTTTGAGAAGATGCCCAAAATTTCCTTATGATCCCACGCTTGAGAGACTTTCAAGACCTTTATAGACTGCCAGAGAGACCAAGTCCATTAACGTCTCTTTTAATGAACTATCTGAGTTTTTAATTAAAAGGGATCCCAGTTTGCATTCTGCCTGGATCAGATGGCAAAGCATTAACCAAAACTGGAGATTCAGAGACGAGTAGAGAAATACATTAAGGATGTGTAAGGATTTTAAAGGAACAACCCCTAGCTCCTCTGTGAGTCTTCCCTGCTCTGACACGTTGATGTGGCCGAGAGTCTATGATCACAGCCTGCTGCCGCCCCTTTAGGGCTGTAGAATTCTAATGCTGTTTGTGTGTGTGTGTGTGTGTGTGTGTGTGTGTGTGTGTGAGTGTGTGTGTGTGTGTGTGTGTGAGTGTGTGTGTGTGTGTGTGTGTGTGTGTGAGTGTGTGTGTGTGTGTGTGTGTGAGTGTGTGTGTGTGTGTGTGTGTGTGTGTGAGTGTGTGTGTGTGTGTGTGTGTGTGTGTGAGTGTGTGTGTGTGTGTGTGTGTGAGTGTGTGTGTGTGTGAGTGTGTGTGAGTGCCTGAGAAGGTGCAGCTGCCAAGCCACCGGTAGCAACTTTCTTGGTAAGATATTCTTCTACGGTTCTGTATTTGAAAAGTCACTCTATTGCTATAGCAGATACAAAACGTATTTCCCTGCATAAATTTCAGTCGAATCTTATTTTTGATCAAAATGGGTGAGTCCTCCCTCAAAAGCAGCACTAGAAGAATGAAATACAAACAAGACAAACTTCACTCTGGTGGAGAAGAGGGGAGAAATGACCTGATGACAGTTAAATCTAGAAACCTCACGGTGGGTGAAGACTTTCAAGTGAAGAATATTTTTCTTCCATCTTTCTCTATGTTCCCTGACATCTCACAGAAGTGCCTTATCTGACTCCTAAGAGCAGTCCTTTTCTCTAAGTTTTTTTTTTGTATTTGAGGCCATTGGTGACATTTCAAGGACACAAGAAAGCAAAAGACAAGATGTTTGAGAATTGCATTTTCTACCCTACTCCTGGTCTACTGTGTGCTGACAATATCTATGCTTCTCCAGGCATTAGTTATCCCTTCTTTCTGCTGACCTATAACTATGACCTCTCTTCCCCCTCTTTATCCCCTCTCCTGGGAAAGAAAATGTGCACATAATATTCCTCCTCAAAGAAATAACAGAGGTGGATATGAATGATTTGGGGGAAAATAAGGAAAGTCTGTTTTAGCCAGGCCATCTCTTTGCTTTAAAATGAAGCTTCTATCTCAAACCTTCCTAGGAGGAATCCCTGAACCCTACATGTTGCATTTTGTGGTATCAACACAGGCATATGGATACAGAGAAAACTCCAAGACAGTAATTCTCTGAACATTCTTGGAATATATTCTTACCTTTCTCCCATTTTCAGGGCTAGAGGTGGAGAGCTGACCAAGGCTGAAGAAGACCCCTTCCTGGATTGGTTCTAGACTCTGCTTCCTTCTTCTGGAACTGGGATTTGCTGTAAACGTTTCTGACCCAGGTGAGGCTTTTTAAAGTGTTGAGAAGATCTTGTGATTTGCCGTAAACGTTTCTGACCCAGGTGAGGCTTTTTAAAGTGTTGAGAAGATCTTGTGATTTGCAGTATGTCTACTGGGAACAAGTCACACACTAGAAACCTTTGAGTAGAGATGCTCACTAAGATGTTTCTTGGCATCTGCCCCATTTCCACTCTCATATCAGCCTCTCCCATCCCATCCTTTTAGGTCTACCTGTGTCCAAATAATTACTCTTCCCTCATTTATGGACCAACTCCCATCACAGGCTGCAACATCAACAATTGGATTGTGTGAGTGCGTAACTGAATCATCATCATATCACACCTCACATATCAGACTCTACCATCCCATCCTAACTGGTCAACCTACCTGGAATAACTGTTCTCTCCATTAAGGGCCAATCCCCACACAGCTAGCAACATCAAAGCATGTCAGCTTGGGGTTTGTGACTGTATAACTGAAGCTTGAGCAGGCCATGCAACCTTGTAGGGCTCTCACGGTAATGATGTGTCACTCTTGGTCCTTCTTCTACGGCAGTGCTGCACTCAGGGTGGTTTTCGTCCAAATGGTATTCAAGCTGACAGTCCTGAGTCTTCTGCAGCTGTCCTAAGTTCCACCTCTTACACATCTTCACAATTTTATTACTGGCGAAGAACCAGCTGCCTCTATCTTAATCTTCAAGGTCAATTTATAGTAAAGACAAACTAGGTTCCACCCTGTTTATGATTAACCCTCTGCTTCTCAAGGATTGGGTTATATCTCACTTGTAATAAGTACAAATGTTTCTGTACTGACTGTTCCAGTAATGGTAATGCTGTCTTTGTTTCAAAAAGTTGTTTACATTGGAGCAATGGACTGAGATCCCAAGGTCCAAATGAGAAACAGAAGGAGAGAGAACATGAGCATGGAAGCCAAGACCGTGAGGGGGGCACCCACCCACTGAAATGGTGGGGCTGATCTATTGAGAGCTCACCAAGGCCAGCTGAATGGGGACTGAAAAAACATGGGATAAAACCATACTCTCTGAATATGGTGGACAATGAGGGCCTCTGAGAAGCCATGGACAATGGCACTGGGTTTTGATCCTACTGCATGTACTGGCTTTGTGGGGGCCTAGCCTGTTTGGATGCTCACCTTCCTAGACCTGGATGGAGGAGGGAGGACCCTGACTGCTCTTCAGACTGGAGAGGGAGTGGGAGGGGAGTCGGGTGTAGGGAATGGGGGGAGGGGGAAGGAAAATGGAGGCAGGCAGGAGGAAATTTTTAATAAAAAAATTAAAAAAAGTTGTTTATAGCTATCTTGCAACACTACCTCTGTTTCAAAAGGTCACATGAACACCCGCGATTACCTTGTTATGACTACTTGTTATGATTACCTTGATTCAATCACATGTTATGTTCTGATCCTGTAACACTGCCTGTTCCCCCTATTTGGAAATTCCATATACCTAAGCTCTGTAAAAGCCTTGTCCTCAAGACATCCAATGCTGAATTCTCAAACACCATCATAGGGGGCAGCAACCCATGGACATGAAACAAAATGTTTACTTTAATTGTTTTCATTATTATTATTATAATGATTATTATTATTATTTTGGTTTTTTTCGAGACAGGGTTTCTCTGTAGCTTTTGAGCCTGTCCTGGAACTAGCTTTTGTAGACCAGGCTGGCCTTGAACTCACAGAGAACATTCTTTATTATTTTGGCCATGATGATTTAGATCAGCAGTTTTTCTCCTTCAATCTTTGGAATTAACACTAGCACCTCTGGACAGAAATGTAGTTTTTATTTCATCGGGGTAAAAAAGTGTGTTGGTCTACTCGCCCATGAAATGCATATTTCAGAATGTGTAACAGTTCGTATAACCTGCTTCTTAAAATTTGTTAATCTTTATGTGCTTAGGGCCTAAAACATATGATTTTTAAGTTTTTTCTTCTGTGATTGATCTTGACAGTCTTCAAATCACAGGCACCTTGGGTTCATTTCCAGTGTTTTAAAAATATGATTTCATTTGGAAGACAAGAGGGATGAGAACCTTGGAGGCCAAGGAAAAATGCCGTGCTTTGGATGTGCCTTAACTGCATCCACCAAGTAGTGGACACTTGTTCAGCCAGGACTATGGCTTTGAGAGGACTTGTGGGGTCTTCCAGGGGTGAATACTAAAGGCTGGCCCTTTGGGAACTTGCTCCTGGGTTCACCTGTGACCCCTAGTGGTGTTCGAGAGTTGTTATAGCTGGCCTTACCTGGGTCTCACTGCTTCCTGTCTGCAGACAGGATCTCTCCTCCGCACATGCTCCAACATCCAGCCTTGGCCCTGTCCAGAACCCTACAACACAAGAGATGTTCAAAATGATGCAGTCTTGGTGGGGTCTACAGTATAGGTAATTTTGTTTCACTAACATCAAATACCCTTTCTGTTAATCTATTACATCAACATGGGGGTTCACATTGCTACAGGGCAGGTAGAGGCTGTACCAATCCATTCTCTATTGCTTTTTCAACTTTGTTTTACTCTATGCTTAATTTAGATTAAAATGTTACAGAACAACGGAAAAGTCAGTGTGTGTGACTTGATACCTACATGTATGTCCCCATCACTATGAATAAAGTTATTTGAGTGGTGGAGGAGGTGGCTTACTAGATCCATACCACAAAGAAAATATAAGTATTCCACCCACTACAATTAAGCAAAATTTAAAATTTTGTCATATTTACTTCTAATAGTCCTATGAAAAAGATAAATAAAATTTAGAAACAGATATAGTGCCTCACTTGCTATAGGAATTCCTACCACTAGTACCCTTTAAGTTACCCGCCCACTTGGATGTGGTCTCTTATAGTATTTATGCCAACGTAAAGCATGCATCCGGCTTCTTTTCCAGCTGCAGGATTTGGTTGCTGCTCCTTGTTCCAGCAGAGAATTGTTATCTGTGAGTGTATTCCTAAATAAATTGAGTACATTCTATTGTACTCAATTCTGAGCTAGTGTGGGATTTCTTTTAAGTATCCATCTTCACTCACTTGCATTTCTTCTTCCATGGCCATCTCTAGAATTTCTAAACTTGATAGGAATTATTCTCTTCCACATGCAACGGGATGTTAAAAGAAAATTTCCTTATGAATATTGAGATAGCGTAGAGCTGATTTCTTCTACTGATGAGAAACTTGACTAGAATGTGAAAAAATATGCACCGTAAACTAGCTCAATGATGTATAAATGATAACTATGTGTAAATGACACACAGAATTAAAATCTGAGATATCTCATAACATGTTCCCTTAGTTCATCCACTACATCATGTCTATAAAATTTTTTAGTTCATTTTTATCTAAAGAATAAGTTTTTTAACTTATGTGAAGATAGAAGCTCATCCATGTTTAAATTCTTCTGTATACATAAACACAAAGACAGAAATCAAGATATTCCAGTCTTAGGCATACCCCGAGACTCTGTATCTTACTTCAGAGATTGTAGCTCATTGATGTCTACTGGTGGTCCCTTCACAATAGCTAGGAAATAGAAAAAGTCTAGATATCAGCCAATTGATGAATAATGTAAAATTCAGGAAAATGGATGGAATTGGAAATAATCCTTCTAAAGGAGATAACCCCAACACAGACTGTCAAATGTCACCTTTTCTGTTTCTGTATATGTAGATAATACATTCGATTCTTCTGATATGTGTATTTAAATCAGAGTATCCACATAAGTCAGGAAACAGGTAAGGGGCTGTGCAGGGAATGAGGCAGGAGAATTCAAGAGCAGGTATTATGAATGGGGCAGAAAGTTTAAAAGAGATAAAGAATGAGAGGTCAGGATAGAGATGGGCAACTGGAAAGTGTACCTAATACCAAACGCTTTTGAAAACAGCATATGGAAACCCACTACGGTAATCATATCCATATATATATATATATATATATATATATATATATATATATATATACATTTGTAAGTGGAGTTACTCTCTCTACAATGGAGGAGACAATGTCTCCCCAGACAATATAGGTTAATGCTGTCAAATACACTGCCCAGTGCTAGTTATAGATTACCCCTTTTTAAGTTGTTGGTCAGTGGGAATCTATAGACTCCCCATCCCCAAACATTGATTTCTCTTGATTGCTCTCTAGAACTTGATGCTAAGCCCCTAAGACCCTATTGATGAAAACCCCACATACTTGAGTCGCAGAGCATGGAGAACTCAGGCTGGTTTATTCTCGCTTAGAGTTTGAAGGGCTCCCACAATGGTGGCGGAGACATGGCAGCAGGAGTTTGAATCTGGCTGGTCACATTGAACTGGCAGTTTGGAAGCAGAGCGTGAACAAGAAGAGAGGCACCCCCAGAAGTGACTCATTGCTAACAGCAAGGCTCCACCAGCTGTAAGTGCTACAACCTTCCCATCTGCCACTCCAACTGGGACCAAGTGTTCTAATGCAGAGCCTGCGGGAGACTTCACATTTGAGTCAGGGATGTAAATTCTCATCAACAGACTTCCCAGCTTGTCTTGGCTGTGGTTCAAGTTCCTCCTCCAGTTTTGGAGCAAAGAGAATACAATGTAATGAAGGACTAGAGTCACTGCATTGTCTGCTCTTGCTCTGGCACCCATAATTGTTCCACACAGATGGGCAAGAGAACGTTAACACACATAAGTGGGACCCATCAGCCCTGCCTGCTGCTCTCAGTCAGCTCCATTGCACAGACCCTAGTGGATCTCAGTCTGGGCCAGCATCAGTGAATCTAGATGTAGAGAAGCTCCCCTTGATCAGATTGCCACGCCTCCATTTGAAATCAAGTTAACCCTTTTAAAGTAGACAAAGGCAGAAAGCAAGTCATTGGAGTGGCACCCACCACTCCACTCACTGAGAAAATGCAGACATCTAGAGTTCTCATACAGATGCTACATGTCCTGTACCCTCATTTCTACCTTAAAATCAGTTTTGAGCCTGACATCTGCATCTCATTATTTACCGCGTTAATCCAGAAACGTATGTAACGCCATTTAAAAAATTTTAAAACCACTTTCATTAAATGGTATTTTGTGAATTGTACTTATAATTGCAAAATATTATTTTGTATTTTCATTATGCTTACATTTATTTATTATAATCATAATAAAAATTTCTAAACATGCAATAAGAAGAAACTGCCGCATCCCATCAGAACAGTTTGATGGATGAACATCTCTCAGAAAAGTATCCCTTCTCACTTGGAGCATGGAGGTGGAGTTGACATCAGTCCTTTTCTGAGTTTCGGTTCCCCAGGTCCCAGGAAATTATATGACAGAATTTTAAGTTTTCAGTTTTCTTCCAGAGACCTCACACTTGTCTTATGTTTGTTGCCATAAAGCATGATATTTGTCTTCTAGTACCTGCTTGAATTTTTGTCCTGGCTTCTTTTGAAGATGGACTCTTACCTAGAAGGAAAAACCAAATAAATAATTCCCTTCCCTAAGTGACCTTTGGTCAGACTGTTTTGTTACAGAAACAGAAAATTATATTGAACACCTTGGAAGAACAGAAGTCTAAGGAAGGTGCAAACAGTAGAGCCCAGCTTATAGGGTTTCTGAGGGGAGCAAGGACTCTTTCAGGAACTGGGCTAGGGACAATTCTTGCAGTATTCTCTTTAAGAATCTGGCATCATTCTTTCCTTGCCCTTTGAGATTTAATGAGGCTGAATTGCAAGACAATGGACAAATTTGTTTGATGAAGAAAAAAATGTGTTAAGCAAGCCTAAATTATTGGAAAGGATCACGTGGATAACGTAGAAGCGGTAACTATTAGAGAGATTAGGATCATTAAGCAGAAACCTGGGGCTCAGCATTGGGAAAATAAGAAAGTGTTGGGTGTCTGTACAGAGATGCTGTTAACAACTGTGAGCCAAGGAGTTGAGATTTCATCTCAAACTGGCATCAGAACTTCCCTGTCCTTGTTTTGAAGTTATGAAAGACAAAGCATATAGGAGGACATTGAAGACAGCTGAGATCAGGCACTGTGTGGTGGGATTGGACTCTGAGAGTATTTCCAGGAAGGCCACTGTGTGGAGTTGTGAAGGTGATGTTTAAGTTGCTATGGAAATTCAAGGAGAGTAGAGTTGCAAAGACAATTGGATATCAATGAAGAAGGGCTTTAGGCACAGAATGGAGCTGGTTGAGGAAGCCATGTGTGTTCCCAGCAGCAGGTTTGGAGGAATGGGGCTCCCCAAGCTTTTGGGGGGGCATAAGTGACTATAAACTTCAGATGTTGTACTTGGAACTGAGGGACACAGTGTTTACCCTGCAGTTGTGGTTGTGATTTGATCTTATCGGTTCTGGAGTTCATAACTAGGAACTATTAGGCTGTGAATTGTGTCATGCCTGTTAATTCCTGGTTTGAGAACGGAGCACTGAATGTTTCTTGTCAGATCATCACGAGCCTGTGTATTTGAGAAGTGCATGGGTTTGCATTAGAACAAATTTGTTTGGATTTTAAATTAACAAGAGGTGCAGTCATAGATTTTTTAAAGGAGACCTGGGATTCTTGGCTATGATCAGCATGGTTGGATTCATTCAAGAATCCTCCAACAGGTACTATTTAAAGCCATGAGGTGAACTCTAAGCTATATTGGAGACCCAGGGATTTTGAAGAGGACAGGAATATGGAATGTCTGTGGAGAAAAGTTGTAGGAATTCATGGAATCAGCCACAGGTAGAAGCCATGTGGTTACAAGAGCCAAGCCCTAGAGGCAGTAATGTCTGAGCTTTGCATGGGAGGCGCTCCTAATGTACGAACTGAAAGGAGATGTCTCTTCCGGCTGGCATTACAAATCCTGAATTAGCATGGAGAGGTCGGTCTTGGGAGATGGCACAGCAAGTAAAGTGCTTGGTGCACAAGTCGAAGGACCTGAGTTCAAATCCCTTGCTCACCTGTGTAAGTGCAGGTGAGCATGGAGGCCTGTCTGTAATCCAAGAGCTGGTGGGGCGGAGATGAGATCCCACAGCAAGCATGTGTTTTAGACTAGCCGAGGGGTTGATCTCTAGGTTTAGGTGGGGGACCTGCCTCAAAAGATAGAGGAAGACATCTGTGAATGAGAACTCCAGGAAAGAAGCTGATGGACTAATTAGGACCTTAAGGATGTGGGGAGAATGGAATGTTGCCAGCCAAGAGCCCAATTACTGTTTATCTTGGGCTTCCTTTAGCTCCCAAATTGCTATCACCTGGGCCCCAACACCCTGACATTAACAGATAAGGCTGGACCTAACTTCCTAAAGGATAAAACCTTTTTTGGAATGTATAAACATAACAAAAACCCTAGCTTTCCACCAACCAAAGGGCTAAGAGTGTTATTAGACAGCACCTGAGTCCTATAGCTGAGACACTCTGTCTGGCTGCACCCCAACTCTTGGATGTTTCCACCAATGTATTCTAAAAGGTGCTGAGCAAGTTGCCAAGGGAGGAAAACACCCAGGAGTCCTAACCAGCTGTGACACCTGTGAATCACTACCCGCCCCCCACATAGCAAGATATCCCTAAAGGGTCAATAGTGGCTCCTACAGCTTGGTGGTGATTGACAGCTGTCTACTTGGAGGCCCACTCAACAGGAGGAGAGTTATGCCTGGTATTATCGACTTAGCCAACCTCCTGTGGTAGAGAATAGCCTACCACTACCATTTTTCTAGACCAGCATAATCTCTAACCGCACTTTAAATAGTTGTCCTTATGCCCACAGCTAAATGTACTGCTCTCCAGTCATCAGAGAAACTTCTCTTTGCACCAGACGGAGACCATTACAGAAAACTACAACTGGTCACAATGTGGGGAGTGACTGACTGTAGGGTGCCGAACCCCAACAGGTACATTTACAATATATCTTCTGCACCTAAGGCTCAGAGAATATCACAGAGGTGTGGGCAGGAGGATCGTAAAATACCAGAAAGTCTGCTGCAGGATTTTTTTTTTAATATGATAAGGAAGCTACCACCATGAAATCTCAACAATATGGCTGCCTAAACAAGACCTGAACACCAGTTGTCATGTCTATGTGGATGGGGGGGGGGGGATGGCAGAGGGCTCCGCCCCTATGAAAAGGTACAGGCAATTAGTGACTATTGGGAGATAGAGAATCATCTTCCCATTTGGCTGCCCAGTACCAAGTGGTCATTCCTGAAAATATACACATCCAAACAATGCTAAATGGATTCAGCAGGTTGTGTTCGTATAGCTATTCATTTATTCACACACACATACATGTCACAATAATAATTAAAGAAGAAGAGCCCATGAGTGTGAGAGGAGTGATGGGCATGGCAGGAGTGTGGGGCAGGGATGTAATTGTATTTTAATGAGGAAATAAAATAAAAATTTTAAAAATCTTAAAAAAATAAAAAAAAGCATAAAAGCATCTCACAGAGTATCAGGAAATTAAAGATGGGAAACATTTTATAGCTTCATATTTAGTTTGTGTTAGGCTTTGGTTTTTTCTTTTTTTAGGAATGAATGTATTCATGCAGATTTATAGTGTCGGGTAATGTAGAAAACAAAAATGCAGTGCAACAGAAGACAATAGAGCAGGCACAGACAAGTGATGGAGAAATTCTCTCTATTCCTAAATCTCCTTGGTGGACAAGGAGATTCAGAATCATTGTATTCAGAATCATTCATGCATGCACAAATAACTGATGTTTGTTGATAGGACATTGAAATCAAGATGAAACACAGCTTTGTTGAGCAGCAGGAAGCACTTAGGTGCAGAGCATGACAATGGGATGTTCATCTTCGAAGACTGTTCAGCAGAGGAAGGAGGAAATAATTGAAGGTGAGCTCCGAGTGCTGCTGCAGAAAGGGAACGGAAACACGGACATTCATAATGGAGAACAGCTAAGTGAGTGCAGTAAATGAGAAGGACAAATCTAATAAAATAGCCTTCTCCATAGTCTTCTCCATTGGGAAATTTTGTCTGTGATGAAAGCTTTCTGTGCAGACTCTCTGCAGAGAAGCTGAGAAGGTGCAGACTTGAAGTTTGAATAGTGATAGGCATGCAATTGCCACTAGAGAAGTGGGACAATGTCATTTCCATGATAATACAACCTTTTATAATTGAAATACATTTTCCAATACAATTTATTCTGACTAGGTTTCCCCTAGCCAACTCCTACTATACACTCCTTGCCTCCCCACCAATTCACATCCATGCCCTTTCTTTCTTCTCCCAAACAAACAGGCATCTAGAAAACATAAGATAAGAAAATAAAAACAAACAAGAACAGGGCAAAACAAACAAATAGGAAAAAAGTAAAACCAAAGAAAGGCTACAAGAAAGAAATACAGACACTAGACCCTGAGATACACACATTCTTTCTTACAGATCCACTATTAAACATGAAACATGACATAATAATATGTAAGCAAATAGAACTGTAAGGTAAAGAAGAAGAAGGAAAATAAGAAGAGAAGAATCCCAGAAAAGCATATGATGTCATGAGACAAAACAACCTCCAAATACCATTGAGTTTTGTTTTTATAGGCCAGCCACTGCTGGGCAAGAGACCTGCACTTTAGTGTGATTTATATATGACAGACACAGCTTTGGAGAAAAATAATTTTTATTTGCAGGTGTTTATCAGTTGGAGAAAGCTTCTGGGTTAAAGATGGAGGTTTGGGGCTACTTAACCTGTCAGCTCTAGGACTCTATCTGGTGCAGCCAACCCTGTTCAGGCTGCCACATCCTTTGTGAGTTTATATGTGTATCAATCCTGTTATGTCTAGAAGGCCAATTGCCACTGGCTCTTAGAATTTTTCTGCCTCCTCTTCTACAGGATTCCCCGAGGATAGGGATTTAATGAAGACATCCTATTTAAGACTGATTGTTCCAAGTTCTCTCACCCTCTGCACATTGTCCCATTGTATGTCCCTATATTTTTCTCATCTGATGCAGGAGGAAGCATGGCTGATGATCCCTGAGGATGGAAACTGTGAGGGAGATGCTCAGTGTTGGGTATAAGTTAGGACAAGGACTCCTTAGCAGCCCAGAATCATTCTTGCTCTCATGTTGTTTCTGTGGTGAGTGATCCAGGGTTTTATACCCTTGGAGGTCAGTTAGGAGATGAAGCCCACTTCCCTCTTGCTGTAGCCATATTAATTGTCATACCAAGAAATACCTTTACAAAGTTGGCATAAGGAACACTGCCAGCCCAACATCAAAGATAGAAGAGCAGCCACTCCTGTGGCTTCTCCTCTGACCACCATGTACATGATGTGGTACACATGTGCACACATGCACAAAAATAATAAATACCTAAATAAACGTGATGTACACACACACACACACACACACACACACACACACACACACACACACACACACACTTTGGGGCCTAGAGATATGGCTCAGCAGTTCAGAGTAGTGTCTGCTCTTCCAGAGGACCCAAGTTTGCTTACCAACACCCACATGGTAGTCTACAAACATTTGTAACTCCAGTGCCAGGGGATCCAATGCTTTCTTCTGGCCTCTGTGGGCATCAGTCATGAATGTGGTGCACAAACACACATGCAAGTAAAATACCCATATAAAACATGGAATAAATAAAGCTTAAAATATTATTCTTCATTGCTCAAACTCACTTTTCTTTTAGGAAGGATGCAATTGCTGTCACAGTAAACAAATTAAAAGTACCAGGATTTTACATACAGCATCTATGGTTAAGATGGTGTTGCAGCTAGGATTTCCATTGTTGTGCTGAAACACGATGACCACAAACTTAGGGGGACAGGGTTTGTTTCAGCTTACAGTTCTCAGGTTACACTCCATTGCTGACAGAAGTCATGGTAGGACCTCAGGGCAAGATGGACCCAGGAGGCAGCAGCTGATGCAAAGGCCGTGGAGGAACCCTGCTTACTGGATTGCTTTCATGGCTTGCTCACCCTGCCTTCTTGTGCTACTTGAAACCACCAGTCCATGGGTGGCATCACCCACAGTGAGCTGGACCTTCCTATATCAATCATCAATTAAGAAAATGTAGCTGGGCAGTGGTGGCACACACCTGTAATCCCAGCACTTTGGAGGCAGAGGCAGGTAGATCTCTGAGTTCAAGGCCTGTCTGGTCTACAGAGTGAGTTCTAGGACAGCCAGGGCTACACAGAGAAGCCCTGTCTCCAAAAACCAAAAATAAAAAAAATATTTTTTTTTTAAAAGCAGCATAGGCTTTCCACAGGGCAACCTAGAGAGGGCAATCTCTTCCAAAATGATGCCAGTTTGGATCATGTTGACATGAAACCAGCCATCAGACAGTCTGAAGACAGACTCTGCTTACCATGTTAGATCAGCTTCAATGATATTCAAGCTTTTTTCAGCTGTGAAACTGTAACAGGAGTAAAGAGACCGTGAGCATAGTTACTACTGACATCATCTAACAATTAGGGGAGCAAAGATGAAGTCACATCGTGAAACTGATGAGTGGTACGGCCCAGCTATCAAGTTTTGTTTTGCAAGCAAACTATACTGTCTTCATCATGTACTAGAAGTGACCCCGGAATGCAGTAGTGAGGGGCACAGAGGTTCCCAATACATCTTTTCCTTTAAAGATGTCTACCCCACATCCACATCCGTGGTAGCGGAATAAGGAGATGGACCTCCCTCACCAAACTCTTGTAGTTAATTTTTGCCCATTCTCCTTTCCCATATTTTGGGCTTTCCATGAAAATGTATGGGACAGAGAAGCACGAGGAAAGCAAACAATGTAGGAATTATGGAGCTGTCTGCATGTCTTTGGAAGTGAAGATGTCAGAAAGATGGGGGTACTCTCCAGGAACACCCTCTTTTTCCACTTCCACCTGCTGTTCAAGACTAGAGTTTGAAAGCATGGCCCACAGTTGATCAGTCACCAGCCTTGAGCTGATCAGTAAGGGAGAGAATCATTCTGACCGGTCAGTTTTTTGATTTCTTTTACATGTTGCTTGGAAATCTAGAGAAACACACATACACAAAAAAGAAACAAAGTCAGGTTTATGCTCTGGATTGGGGGTTTTATGGACAACACTTCTCACCTTATCTATGGGATATTGACACATTTTATATCAGGTATCAACATGGTTGTCATCTGTAACCATATTATTAGTTACCATCTCATCGAATTACGTGTGAATAATTTATTAAATATACTAAGGGACCAGCAAGATGGCCCTGTAGGCACAGGTGTTTGACACCAAGCCTAATGACCTGAGTTCCGTCTCTGGAGCCCACAGAGTAAAAGAAGAAAAGCAATTTCCACAAGTTGTCTTCACCTCCACACGCATGCCATGGGCATTTGTACATGGATGTACACACATACAAATTAGTCCTAGATTATTGTGTGTAGTACTGAGACTCTAGAGATAAATATGAGTCCTGTATTCTAGAGACTTGCATTCATAAGGAAAATAGCGAACCAAACAGGTAAGATGCCATGTGGGAGCCAGCAAAACGACTCAGTGGCTAAAGATACCTGTGGCCAAGCCTTGGCAACCTACGTTCAATCCCTATGACCAGTATGGTACATGAAAAGACTCTTTCAGGTTGTCCTCTACTTCCACATGCCCCTGGCCCCATGCCCTATGCACACATGTACACACACACAAACACACACACACACACACACACACACACTATAATTTTCATTTTGTTTTGTCTTTGTTTTTTGAGACAGGGTTTCTCTGAGAAACCTGGCTGTCCTGGAACTCGCTCTTTCAATTAAGCTGATATGGAACTCACAGGGGTCCCACTTCTGCCTCCTGAGTGCTTACAAATGTAATTATTAAAAAATGGGGTACCTCACTCAGGATAGTGTTTTCTAATTCCATCCATTTGTATGCAAAATTCAAGATGTCATTATTTTTTACTGCTGAATAGTACTCTAATGTGTAAATGTGCCACATTTTCTTTATCCATTCTTCAGTTGTGGGCCATCTAGGTTGCTTCCAGATTCTGGCTATTACAAATAATGCTGCTGTGAACATAGTTGAACAAATGCCCTTGTAGTATGATTGAGCATCTTTTTGAGGTAACCCAGACCCAAAAAGATGAATATGGTATATACTCACTCATAAGCGAATACTAGCTATAAACAAAGGACATTGAGCCTATAATTCATAATCCTAGAGAAGCTAAGTAATAAAGTGAACTCTAAGAAAAACATATATAGATCCACCTGGAAAGTCGAAATAGACAAGATTGCCTGACAAAATTGGGAGCACGGGGTGGATAGAGAAGGGAGGGGAGAAGGGGAAGGCTAGGGGAGAAGGAGAGGAGTGAGGAGAACTTGAGGGAATGGGATAGTCGAGATGGAGGAAGGACAGAGATGAGAGCAAGGAAAGAGATAGCTTGATTGAGGGAGCCATTATGGGGTTAACAAGAAACATGGCTCTAGATATAGGAATTCACAAGGATGACCCCAGCTAAGACCCTAAGCAATAGAGGAGAGGGAGCCCAATCTTAATTTGCCCTGTAGTCAGACTGATGAATATCTTAAATGTCAACATAGAACCTTCATCCAGCAACTGATGGAAACAGAGGCAGAGACCCACATTGGAGCACTGGACTGAGCTCCCAAAGTCCAGTTGAAGAGTGGAAGGAATGAGAATATGAGCAAAGAGGTCAAGATCACAATGGGTTCACCCACTGAAACAGTCTACCTGAGCTAATGGGAGCTCACCAACTTCAGCTAAACTGGGAAGGAACAAGCATAGGATCAAACTAGTCCCTCTGAATGTGGGTGACAGTTGTATGGCTGGGGCAGATTGCGGGACCACTGGCCCTACTGCATGTACTGGCTTTTTGGGAACCTACTCTCTTTGGATGGATACCTTGATCAACCCAGATATAGTAGAGAGGGCCATGGACCTTCGCCAAAGCAATGTTCCTTAACCTCTCTGAGGATGGATGGGGTAAGGTGGGAGGTATGTGGATGGAGTGAGAGGAAGGGAGGGAGTGGGAATTTGGATTGGTGTGTGTAATGAAGGGAGACAGTTTGTTTTCTTTTTTAAATATAGAAATAAAGATGGGGTGGGGTAAATGTCATAGAAATATATCAGCCGAGCTGTGGTGGCGCACACCTTTAATTCCAGCACTTAGGAGGCAGAGGCAGGTGGATCTCTATGAGTTTAAGGCCAGCCTGGTCTACAGAGTAAGCTACAGGATAGCCAGGGCTACGCAGAGAACATTGTCTCAAAAAAAAAAAAAGAAGAAGAGGAGAGAAAAGAAACAGAAAAGAAAGAAATATATCAGTGAATACAGAAGACCACGATTAATTTCTTAAGAAAGAATGGAAGAATTGCCATTTGGGGTAGATATCAAAGAGTCAGTGGCTTTTCAGGCAAGAAACTCGGTTTTATGGACATGTTACTAGTATGCAGATTCTTATTCTTTGTCTTTGTCTTCTATTGGTTACATGGATCCTGTTCTTACCCAGCATTCAACAGTCAGTGCTGCTTGCCCATACAAATCCCTACTTTCCCCGTCTTCTCTAGAACATGGATCCAAAGGCTCTTGGATCTATGCTTCTTGGATTGCTACTTATAGGACTCAAATATGTTCTTTTAATTTTACAGATTCGGGCTGAATTGATTTTCACGTGTCAATGAGTATCCAGTATGGGAACAAAACAAAACAAAAACCCGAGGAGCAACAGTGAAACCTCAGAGGCCACCCTGAAATCCTAAGTCACGCCAGTGTTAGACTCTAGAAAAATCTGGGTTAGCAAAAGAGTTGGGACAAAGAATGCCCTGTATAAAGTAACTAAGACCTTATTTTTTTTTTAAAAAAAAGTTCTCAAAGTGTCACATGCTTAGAGGAAACAAGGCGCCCTTCTCTGGGAACCCAGACTGTGTCCGTGGGGAAAGAGAAGTGAGTTGCAGTCTGGACTCCTCGCTGATCTCTTCTTTACTGCAGAAGCAATGTTACTGCTACCCTAAGCGCCCACAGCCACGATTTCCCCAGTGGACCATAACCTTGGGAGACTGAGCAGAACTGAACCTTTCCCCTAATTAAGTCACTTCTGTTAGAGCAGTCAGGGGACAGGAAAGGAGCTAAGACAGTGGCAAATAACAAAGAGAAAAATAAAAGCGTATCATTTCTCAATATGGGATGCGGAGACAGACGCTAAGAGGATTGTGAATTCAAATTTGGGGTGCTGGAGAGGTGGCTCAAGCGTTAAGAGCACTGGTTGCTCTTGGAGAGGACCCAGGTTTGGTTCCCAGCACCCACACTGTGTCTTCTAACTGTAACTCCAGTTTCAAGGGACCTGATGCTGTCTTATGACCCCTGAAAGCACCAGGCAACATGTGTTGTCATGTACACAGGCAGGCAAAAATCTCATACACAGAAAATAAAACAATTCTTATTTTTTTAAATTCAAATGTGAAAAACAATGTGAATTTTTTTGTTGTTGTTTTCTTTCTTTTTTATTTTTGTTTTTTTTCTTTCTTTTTTATTTTCCAAGAGAGAAGGGTTCCTGACTGTCCTGGAACTCACTCTGTAGACCAGGCTGGCCTCAAACTTAGAGATCTGCCTGCCTCTGCCTCTGAGTGCTGGGACTAAAGGCGTAGAGCTCCCCAATACCCCGCCGGCTACTACTGCAAATTTTAAAGAATTCAGGTGTGGAAGACTGGAACAGAGAAAATAAATATGTGGTTCTTTTTAAAGCCCTACAATCTTGGGCAATGAACTAATTAAAGAAACTTTTTTGTTTGTTTTCGAGACAGGATTTCTCTGTACAACAGTCTTGGCTGTCCTGGAACTTGCTTTGCAGACCAGGCTGGCCTCAAACTCACAGAGATCCCCCTGCCTCTGTCTCCAGAGTTCTGGGATTGAGGGCGTGCGCCATCACCTCCCGGCTGAAAGAAAACTTTTTAAAAACTGTAATTGCCAAAAGGATAGATCTTATCATACACATGAAAAAAATCTGAAAAGTGTGTTAACTAGCTTGATTTAATTATTATGCAATGCACGAAGCAAAACATATTATGCTTCATAAATATGTATTTGCTAATAACATTTTCTTATGTGTATGAGTGTTTACTTGTATGTATGTGAACCATATGCATGCCTGGTGCTCTTCTGAGTCCAGAAGTTGGTGTCAGGTTCCCTGGAACTAGAGTTACAGATGGTGAAATCTCTATGGATTCTGGGAATTGACCCTGAGTCCTCTGCAAGAACAAGCAGGTGCCCTGAATCACTAAGCAATCTCACCAATTGATATCACTTTTAATCCAGCAGAAGACACCCCATATGCTTATTTAGAAGTGCTCAATGACAAATTTACCACATATTCCTAGGCCCTGGAAGCTGCCAGCTGATTCGGCTTCACACTGAAAAGTTGCTGCAGACTGATGATTCTCAGTTTCTATCAGTTACTTCTATTGCTGCGTCAGCTGCACTAAAGTGGACTGAGGAATGAGGAAGGAACGGTGTATTTTAGGGTCAGGCCATCACGGTGGGGAAGGCAGGCCTTAGCTGGTCACATTCCAGCCCTAGTCAGAGAGAGATGAGTGGCGGTCAGCTTGTTGACACCAAAGTCCCTGGAGCCATGCTGCCCACATTTAGAGTGGGTCTTCCCACTTCAATAACACAGTCTACAAACTCCTTCACGGGCATGCTTATCTTAGGAGACTTGAGACAGCGTCAAGTTCACATTATCTGAGTGTTCCTCAAACTACATTCAAACCGTGAATTATAAAGTGTTTCTGGATTGATGGTGCCATCCTTGAAGGCAAATGAAATGCCTTTGAGGAAATTCCTAGGCTTCGAAACCCCTACAAAGCCAGATTACAGTGGCTCGTCCGGAAACCCTCCTCTCTGGAGGGTGACCTGAAAGGATTGCCATGAGCTCAAGACCATCTTAGGATATCTAGCAAACTCCCAGCTAGCCTGGGCTTCAGAATGAAACCCCACTTCAAAACAAACATCTGAACTTGGCTGATGAACGCCTTTAATCCCAGCGAAATGGCTATTTAAAAATTTCTCCTAGTCAATTTAAAATTCCCATGTGGTGAAAGATCTGAAGAGGGTATGGACAATGCAGCCTAGAGAGGTAAAATGGAGCCAACGAGCATAGGAGATACAGCAATAAGAGCCCCAGAGGCAAGGGCAGCAAGAATGTAGCAAGACATTATTTGAAGATCAGTAACACTGAACTACATAGAAAATCAGTATTTTCTGTTCAGTTTTCCAAGACTCTGAAACCTGCTTTATTTTTATGTATGTTTGCGCGTGGGTATGCATGTCCCTGTGGGTACACAAGTGTACAGGGTGTGTCTGCCTATGTGGCGGGTGCACATGGAAGCCTGAAGTCAGCCTTGGTGTCATTCCTCTGGTACCATCCTCCTTGATTTTTGAGACAGGGCCTCTCATTGCTAAGAAGTTTATAAACTAACTGGGCAGGGAGCCCCAAGGGTGCATCTGTCCCTACCCCCAACCCCAGTGCTGAGGTTACAAGGGTGTACCCCTGAACACAGATGTCTTACATAATTCTAGGATCAAAGTCGGGTCCTCATGTTTGCCAAGCAAGTGCTTTACTGATCTCTGCAGCTCTGAAAACTGCTTTGAAGCAGTCTGTCCTTGGACTTAATAACTAGGAACTTGTGAGAACTGAGAAGCACTGACGTATAAGAGCTGTGACGGCAGACGTCGAAGAACAGCTGAGTTAAGTATATTCAAAACTGCTGGAAGCGGAAGAGAAAGAATTCTAATACTTGTCCCCGAATAAGAGAGCTATCATAGCCACATGAATAGTGAGGCGAAGAGCTGGTGTGTTTTCAGAAACATCAGGCATCAGAAAATAGCAGAATAAATTCTTCAATGTGCTAAAAGAAAACAACCGCCCATCCTGACTTACACTTTGCAAAACTACTCAAAAATGTAAGATATGGCAGAGAAATTGCTATTGAACGTAAACATAGTACACCTAACTGGGTAGGCGAGATCTTATAGAATGATGATGAATATAAATATTTGGAATTTATTCAAACAATGTATGGATGTTTGATGTGACAGAGACACTTTCACATCAGCATTTACCGCAAGCACCATTCATAACAACTACGTTATGGAGCCATATGTGAGCAGCCGCAGAGGAATGGGCATTAAATATGTCCGTATACTCAATGGATTTTTTTTCTGTCATGAAGAAGTTACACAGTTTTCAGGAAAAGGGATGCAGCTGGGGCTCATCTGAAGCCAGCTAAGCCAGCCTCAGAAGGACCAGCACCAAATGATCTTTCTCATTTGTAGTTCCTAGATTTTATATAGATACAAAATATCATAAGCGTAACCATGCCGCTAAAGCAGAAATGTAATTACTTGCAAGAGGAAATGAACCAATGGGGAGACAGTGAAGACGAGTGGGGAGGAGAGGGGGATTGTGCTCAATGTACAACACTTACTCTAGGAAATTATTCTTATGGAACAATGCCATATACAACAGAGATACACCGTGAAGATGATTTTTTAAAATAATGCATAGCTATTTAAACATAACACAAGGATCAATACATTACACTATACTAACTGCATAAGTAGGAAACTGTCATGTCATCTCACTGGTGCAGAAAAATAAAAACAAACATCCAACAAATTAGAAATACCAGGGAACTTCCCCCGACATACACTGGGTCCAGTGCTATCCCCCAACTTGATATGTAGAAACCCTAACCCCAAGGTAATAGTGTTAGTAGGTGGGGTCTTTAGGAGGTAGCTATGTCATGAGATAGAAAACTACAAAACATTGTTGTAGAAAGTAAATAGTAATTAAGAAGAGGCGTGATCTACTGATGTTTCAAACACATGAACAATGTACCAGACAATCCCTCTCCCACTGGAAATAGGTACTTGCAATTCACTCCCTGAGACCTTCTTTGTCTTGTCATATGATTATAAATCTTTCTTCATAAGACAAGCTCACTCTACCATCCACCTCCCATCCATGCGATGGACAATATCCACACCACTCTTACCACATTCTTTTCCCTAACTTCCCCAGAGTTAAGTCATATGAATGCTCCATTTCAGCTGGAACTCCTAGACAGTACTTCCTCTATAACTAGTAATTCTTCCTCAGTGTCTATTTGATAATAGATCCTAAAGCTACCGAAGCTACTTCTTTCTTCTTTTTCTTCTCCTCCCCTTTGACTTCTCCTTGTCGTCGTCTTCTTCTTCTTCTTCCTCTTCTTCTTCTTCTTCTTCTTCTTCTTCTTCTTCTTCTTCTTCTTCTTCTTCTTCTTCTTCTTCTTCTTCTTCTTCTTCTTCTCCTTCTTCTTCTTCTTCTTCTTCTTCATTTTCTTCTTCTTCCTCTTCTTCCCCCTCCTCCTCCCCTCCTCCTCCCTCTTCCCCCTCCTCCTCCCCTCCTCCTCCCTCTTCCCCCTCCTCCTCCCCCTCCTCATCCTCCTCGTCATCCTCCTCCTCACCTTCCTCCTCCTCGTCCTCTCCCCTCCTCCCCCTCCTCCCCCTCCTCCCCCCTCGTCCTCCTCCTCATCGTCGTTCTCCTCCTCCCCCTCCTCCTCTCCCTCCTCGCCTACTTGTCCTCCTAGTCATCCTCCTCCTCCTTGTCCTCTCCCCTCCTCCTCCTCCTCCTCTCCCTCCTCCTCCTCCTCCTCCTCCTCCTCCTTCTCTTCTTCTTCTTCTTCTTCTTATTCTTCTTCTTCTTCTTCTTCTTCTTCTTCTTCTTCTTCTTCTTCTTCTTCTTCTTCTTCTTCTTCTTCTTCGTCTTCATTTTTTGAGTCAGAATCTCTGTTCAGTCCTGGCTGTCCTGGAACTCATTATGTAGACCATGCTGGTCTTGAAATCAGAGAGATCCTCCTGCCTCTCCCTCCCAAATGTTGGGACTAAAGGTATGCACCATCATACCCATCCTAAGGCTTCTTGAAGTGAATTAAGAGAAAGACAAGGCAGGTAGTGCTGGCCAATGCCCTTAGTCTCAGCACTTGGGAGGCAGAGGCTGAAGAATCTCTGTGAGTTCAAGGCCAAACTGGTCTACAGAAATCAGGAGAGCCAGGGCTACACAGAGAAACCTTGTCTTGAAAAATCAAAAGAAAGAAAGAAAGAAGAGGAAGCATCTATTAGTAATGTCTCAACTCCCTTCTGCCCTCCATCCAGGTCCTCCTATGGCCCAGAGAACAGGCATTCAGACAAACCTATATAGGATGTCAGCATGGGGAGAAGTGGCTTGAGAAAGAGTGGTTATCACGTACCTCTGTCTTGGCTGCCACCTTAAAAAAGGAGAGAGAGAGAGAGAGGTGTGTGTGTGTGTGTGTGTGTGTGTGTGTGTGTGTGTGTGTGTGAGAGAGAGAGAGAGAGAGAGAGAGAGAGGGGTGTGTGTGTGTGTGTGTGTGTGTGTGTGTGTGAGAGAGAGAGAGAGAGAGAGAGAGAGAGAGAGAGAGAGAGAGAGAGGGGTGTGTGTGTGTGTGTGTGTGTGTGTGAGAGAGAGAGAGAGAGAGAGAGAGAGAGAGAGAGAGAGAGAGAGAGAGAGTTAGTTGTGTGAATTCTTGACTGTGGCTTGACTCCTACATACGGAGGTCAGAGGGCAACTTGATAAAGTCAACTCTCTCCTTATTTCCAAATATATATTTTTTAGATTTAGTTCTTTTTATGTGTTTTGTCTGCCTGTATGTGTCTGTACCACATGTGTGCCTGGTGCCCAAGGAGGTCAGAAAGGGGCATCAAATTTCTTGGAACTGGAGTTTGAGATGGTTGTGAGTTGCCTGTGGGCACTGGGAACTGAACCTAGGTCCTCTGCAAGAACAAGAAGTGCTCTTAACCACTGAGCCCGCTCTTCATCCCTTCACTCTTCCCCTTCTGAGAATCAAATTCAGGTCAGCAGGCTTGGAAGTTGGGGCCTTTACCTGCTGAGTCATCTCACCAGCCCTGGGTATCTTTACAGTGTGCTATACACAATGATCAGAGTGTTAAATCATCAAACATTTATTCTATTATGCATGATTCAGGGTTCTTAGATCATTTAAACTCATTTAGCCTTTCCCATGCATAACATGCTATTATAGTCAGGACTGCGGCTGTTTGTTTGTTTGTTTTGTATAGCCCTGCCCACCCTAAAACTCTCTGTAGACCAGGCTGGCTTTGAACTCAGGGATCCTCCTGCCTCTGTATCCGAGTGCTGGGATTAAATCATGCACCACCACTGCCTGGCAGGAATTCTACTTTTTATTTTGGAGTAATCACAAAAGCTGTAATAAATGTATAGTAAACCCCATTTACCCTTGCTCCTCTATCCTTAACACCTTTTTTAAAATTTATTTTATGTATATGGATATTTTGCCTCCATATATGTCTGTTACCACATGTGTGCCCAAGAGAGTCAGAAGAGGACATCAGATCTCCTGGAACTGGAGTTACAGACAGTTGTGAGCTACCATATGTGTGCTGGGACTCAGCCTAGGTCCTCTGCAAGAGCAGCCAGTGATCTTAAACACTGAACCATCTCTCCAAATTCACTCTTTTGTTTGTTTGTTTGCTTGCTTGCTTGCTTTAGTCTTTGTTGTTGCTATTTGGGACAGGGTTTCTCTGTGGATCAGTGCTGGCTGTCCTGGAACTCACTCTGTAGACCGGGCTGGCTTTGAATTTACAGAGATCCACCTGCCTCTACCTCCTGGGTGCTGCGCCAACACTGCCCAACCCCAGCCCCACTCTAAATATCTTATAGAACTTTAGTGCACTTGTCAACACCATGAGATAAACCTGGAAGGTGGAGGCAGGAGGATCCAGAATCTAAGGTTATCCTTGGCTATACTGCAAATTCAAAGCAAACTTGAGCTACATAAATCCTATCTCAAAAAATAAAATAAAAACACTGGCGTATTTACTATTAACTGAGCCTCAGCCTTCACTTGGATGTCATCTTTTCCCACCGATGCTCAGGATCCAACCCATAGTACCGTGTTGCTGGAGACCAAACCCAGAGTCCTCTGAGGGCTCCACCAGCGCTCAACCACTGTGCCAATAATAGAAGAAGAACAGCCCTAAATTTGTGTCTCTGTGATGTTCCCAGTATGCTTAGACTGAGATTATGTTGGTGGGGCGGGGTGGAAGTGGAGAATACACAGCCGTGGCATTTCCTTCTTATTCCAGCATGCCAAGAGGGACCTGTTATTAACTTGTGATACTGGTCTCAAGTACTTTGTAGGGTAGTGCATGCCACATTTCTCTACTTGAAGTTATTATTTTCTTTTGCTCCTACTTTGCTTCTGGAAGGGGCAAATCTATAAATCTAACTCCTCTTGGGGGTACGGGAGCTGGCATGATTAAGTTCCATCTCCTGGAAGAATACTATAACACAACACATAGTATTTGAAATTCGTGAGTAAGAAAGATGTGTCTCCCTCTCACCAGATTCTATTTGTCCATTTATATTTATTGGCATGGATGCATGTATATTTCTTTTGTACTTTGTATTATGGCTCGATACTATTGTTATTCGTTTTGTTGCTCAGTTTTTCCAGCTTTAGCTCTGAGAAGCTCTTCTGCCTGCTTGTCTTTAATATGTTCCATCATTTTGGAGTTTGGGGACCCTATAAACCAGAGCTCATCTTCCTGTGTCTTTCTCTCACTCTGTAACCCACAGCTACTAACTAACAAAGGGACCCCGTTCTTCCCTCTCCCATGAAGGGAACGCTTTACTATCTAGATTCCATATATAATGTCTGTCCTCACAACACTAGGATCTAATCCATGTGTTTAATCCAAAATGGATCTAGGATTAGATCCAGGATCTAATCTGCCTTGAATTTAGATAGGATACTGGGCATTTTGCTGTGTTTATGAGCCCATAGATGGAACCAGGCTGGTACTTTCATCCCCTATCTGGTTCAAATTCCTTTCTTTGACCTTACAGACTCTTTAACAGGTCTATACAAGGCTGCCTAAACCCAGCACCACCTACGTTGTGAAAATAACAGCTAGCTGACCTGGACGAATGGAGTTCCATTTTTAGTATATTAGACTTCATGTACAGTCAGTATCCAACTGCCTCCGAAGCCAAATCCTCTTGGCTTTGATCCAGCAAATGGATACCCAAGAGGTCATTTGCTTTTCTCTTCTTCAATCCAGTGGTCAGCTTTCTGTCAACATTTCGGGATCACCGCTGCCTTCTCTGGTTGTTTTCCTCTCCTCAGATGTTTGCTTTCTCCAAAGAGTGCTAGTTATTTGGAGACAAGTTGTAGCCCATCCGTCTCTGGATAATTCTTTGGGAAAGAGAGAGAGAGAGAGAGAGAGAGAGAGAGAGAGAGAGAGAGAGAGAGAGAGAGACAGAGACAGAGAGAGACAGAGAGAGAGAGAGAGAGCGCTCGTGATATGAAGCCTCCAATTCACAATCTCCTACTGCTCCTCTCAGATGAAGGGATTACATAATGAACAACCACGCCTTACTCAGTTCTAGCCTATCTCCGAACTGCTTTAGCTCTGCCTAGAGCCCAGAATCCCCTAAGAAGGACCCAACTCTCTGTTGTTCACTCCGCACGCTGGGAGCTGTGCAGCCTAGTCTCGGATCAGCATAAGACTCCGTGTTCTATGAGCTTCCCCAGGGCAAGGCACCTGTGGAAACAGACTCTCACTCGGCAAGACCAGGGTAGGAATTTGCAAAATTCAGGCAGCTTGCAGGTTCTTTTCTCTCTCATTATTTTGGTGATTCTTTGGGTGGTTTTTAGTTTTACTCTGTCAGCCACATGTGCAACAGCTGTAATTTCCCCTGGAAATTATGCTCCTTTTTAAATATTTTCCCCTAATATTCAACAGGGGGTTAATGTTTCTCAGATCTCTTCTCTGGAATTGCTAACTACAACGTCCAATCCTGGGAACTTTTCTGATTCAATAGAAACAGGTACACATGAGAGAACAACACTTCGAATGCTCACTCTGTCTCACGGTTCTAGAAAGGGGAGTGAGGCATACGTACACAGAATGGGGGAAAGCCTTAGGGATTCACACAGTGCCAACTGTTGAGAGTAAGTTCCCTGGACACCACACATAGAAGCATTGGTAGGATTTGGTATGCGCCAAGAGGAAACAGACAATGCAAACTATGGGATGGAGAGATTCATCTTTACCATGCACAGGAGCTTATATTGATGGGAGACGCATGGTATAGAGAGATGGGAAGAGCGCCTTATCACAGTCTGCCTTATACAGAGAGATCGAGACATGGGGCCCTCTTGTAGGAAAAAGAACTGTATAAAAATACACCTTGCATCACCTTGGGCTCCTGGGAGCCACTCTAGGTTCAAGTCTCTTGCCAACCCTAAGGTGGCTCCCTTAACTAGGAATTGTGCTTCCATGCTTCCCTATCCAACCTTCCTTTATCCCAATCCTCCTGTTTGCCCAAGATCTCCCCATCCTCCCCTTCTCACTTTTCTCTCCCCATCTCCCCTTACCTCCATCCCACCCCACCCCCAAGATCGCAATTTTCTTCCCGGCTATTTTGTCTACTTCCCATAGCCAAGAGGATAACTATATGTTTTTCCTTGGGTTCACCTTCTTATATAGCTTCTTTAGGTTCACCAATTGTAGACTCCGTGACCCTTATTTATGGCTAGAAACCAATTATGAGTGAGTATATCCCATCCCATGTTCATCCTTTTGGGTCTGGGTTACCTCACTCAGGATAGTGTTTTCTATTTTCATCCATTTGCATGCAAAATTCAAGAAGTCATTGTTTTTTTACCGCAGCGTAGTGCTCTAATGTGTAGATATTCCACACTTTCTTCATCCATTCTTCCATTGAAGGGCATCTAGGTTGTTTCCAGGTTCTGGCTATTACAAATACTACTGCTATGAACATATTTGAACAAATGCTTTTGTCATATGATAGGGCATCTCTTGGGTATATTCCCAAGAGTGGTATTGCTGGGTCCAGGGGTAGGTTGATCCCGAATTTCCTGAGAAACCGAAACACTGATTTCCAAAGTGATTGCACAAGATTGCATTCCCACCAGCAATGGATGAGGGTACCCCTTCCTCCACAGCCTCTCCAGCAAAGGCTATCATTGGTGTTTTTGATTTTAGCCATTCTGACAGGTGTAAGATGATATCTCAAAGTTGTTTTGATTTGCATTTCCCTGATTGCTAAGGAGGTTGAGCATGACCTTAAGTGTCTTTTGGCCGTTTGAACTTTTTCTGTTGAGAATTCTCTGTTCAGTTCAGTGCCCCATTTTTTAATTGGGTTAATTAGCATTTTAAAGTCTAGTTTCTTGAGTTCTCTATATATTTTGGAGATCAGACCTTTGTCTGTTGCGGGGTTGGTGAATATCTTCTCCCAGTCAGTAGGTTGCCTTTTTGTCTTGGTGACAGTGTCCTTTGCTTTACAGAAGCTTCTTAGTTTTGGTAGGTCCCATTTATTCAATGTTGTCCTTAATGTCTGTGCTGCTGGGGTTATACATAGGAAGCGATCTCCTGTGCCCATCTGTAGTAGGGTACTTTCCACTTTCTCTTCTATCAGGTTCAGAGTGTTCGGACTGATATTGAGGTCTTTAATCCATTTGGACTTGAGTTTTGTGCATGGTGATAGATATGGGTCTATTTTCATTCTTCTGCAGGTTGACATCCAGTTGTGCCCCAGTTAGTTCCTTGGGCAGCTGAGGTTAGGGAACCTGAAATGACCCTATCCTATAGCCATACTGACGAATATCTTGCATATCACCATAGAACCTTCATCTGGTGATGGATGGAGATAGAGATCTATTGGGAGCTCACCAAGGCCAGCTGGACTGTGACTGAAAAAGCATGGGATAAAACCGGACTCTCTGAACATGGCGAACAATGAGGGCTGATAAGAAGCCAAGGACAATGGCACGGGGTTTTGGCTTTACTTCATGTTCTGGCTTTGTGGGAGCCTAGCCAGTTTGGATGTTCACCTTCCTAGACATGGACGGAGGGGGGCAGACCTTGGACTTTCCACAGGGCAGGGAACCCTGACTGCTCTTTGGACTGGAGAGGGAGGGGGAGAGGAGTGGGGGGAGGGGGAGAAGGGTGGGAGGAGGGGGAGGGAAATGGGAGGCTGGGAGGAGGCGGAAACTTTTTTTTTTCCTTTTCTCAATAAAAAAAAAATACACGTTGCAGACATGAAACAATGTCTGGGTTTGAATATTGTCCTTAAAGCATTGTTCCCATGTCTGTTACTTTTAACTTCGTAACTGCAAGCAGCTGTCACGCGCGCCAGGAGAGCAGGCTGTGTCTGGCTCCATGTTTAGTTAAGGCCTGCAAAAATGCTGAACTCTACGTCTAGTGTAAGGTATTGTAGCGGGTGGGATGGTGTATTTGGGGAAGCATGAAGGGGAACAATGGGGATTTTCACAATGTATTCCTTCAATTGTGATGTATTTCTTAAAGTCAAAAATAGAAGCCAATAATAAAGTTGTTCACGTAACCCTGGTAAGCAAAATTCTGGTGTGTATAAATAAAGACAGTCTGCGCTATTCGGGGCCACTTGAGTGCAGCCCACTTGGTGGTCAGAAGTTTCCTTTTCCTTGGCCGATGTCTATTTCCCGCCTCAGGACCTGAACCCAAGACAAGGCTGAACCCTAGCAAAGTAACTCTGTAAGCCTTCAAAACATTCTCAGGTTTTATTTGCTTCACTTTAATCTTATTTGTTCCAAAAGTTTCCTTGATTGTTGACTTCCCCAGTCATATCCCAAAATAATTCTCTCGGAAGGGGAGGTGAGTGTGTGTGTGTGTGTGTGGGGGAGATCTCTTAACTGGCTATTTCTCTGCCACAAGGGGGAGCCAGATCTCTTCAGTAAGAGCCTTGGCTGCAGGTACTCAAGACTGCACCTGGTATGAGTCCAGGTGTCTTTGATTTATCAAAACCGTGATTGCTGAAGTCTAAAACTGCGCAGACAAGTTTCTAGTGTTTGTAGGGTCCCACCACCAAAGAGTCCCCAGCACAGCCAGAGTTCCTTTGCTTTTTCTTGCATACACAAGGAGAGGGTGCCGTCAAAACCCTCTGCTCTCTGGTCTCTGAGGGGGTATGACATTCACTCTAGTCAGAAGGCTCTTGTCTCATCGGGATTGTCTTTCTCTAGTGGATAATAGCTGAAACACAGCTTCTCCTTGCCCGGAATGACCTGGCCCCACCATTTCCGTGTTTGTGTGTACTGAGTCTGATAACTGACTTTTGGCAAGGTTAGGTTCCAAAACAAGACAATCAGTTTTATTTCTGGGATCAGAAGATGCCAGTGACTCTTCCCCGATCCCGGGCTGTTAATGCCCCCACCCCCACCCCCAGAAATTGGGTTTGTCCCACCACCACGTGTATCGCTGGCACAAGTCTTCATGGGACTGGACCGATGGCAGAGCCTCTTCACAGTCCCAGAAACATCAATTTACTGCACTATAGGCTGTTGGGTCCCCAAGGGCTCGCTCGGGTGGTGTGCTTCTGACCCCGCCCAGAGAGGGCGCTCCTGATAACCTCGCAGACGGAAGGAGCTGCAGCCAGGCGTGCCTTAGCCTCTGTGATGGAGCAGCGTTGTAAAAGGCTCAGCAAGGCTTTGGGGATCACCGGTCTGTGGTGGCACATGCCTTTAATCCCAGCACTCAGGAGGCAGAGGCAGGTGGATCTCTGATTTCGAGGCCAGCCTGGTCTACAGAGCGAGTGCCAGGACAGGCTCCAAAGTTACAGAGAAGCCCTGTCTCGAAAGACAAAAAAACAAAAATAAAAACAAGAAGCCTTCACTTAAGCGGGAAAATTCCTGTGCCAAGACCCTTCTCTCAGTCCTTGATGCTCCTCCAAGGCAGAACAGAAGCCGTTTTGTTGGTATCCTTTTTGCTTCTGTAGTTTCTGCCACTGTCATGCCTCCTCACCCCATCCCTACCCCATCCACCTACCCCTTCAAATGGGAGCTCCGCGTGGCACGGATCTCTGAACTTTGTAAATCTAGTGTTACACCAAGTTCCTAAGATGTTTAAGATCCTCAGAAAGTGTTTGTGGAACGGCCAGCAAAGGGGGAAAGAAAGGATACCTTTTCCTTCTCGTGGGCAACCCGGACGTGGTAGGAGATGGGAGCAGCCCGGATATCATCTGACAGTGGTTGAGGAAAATGGATTGCTTGGAGGAGGCTCTCGATGCAGCGAGCCTTGGACGGTCCAGAGAACTGCTGTGGAAGTAGTAGTAAGGTCGGTGTTGGGGTAGAGGGCAAGGAGAACTGAGAATAGAGTCACAGAAGAAAGCAATCGGAGTGGGGGGGGCGGGGCGGCTAGGATCCTGAAGACTGGCCGAAGACACTGTGGAGAGTTGGTCTCTCCTGGCAATCCCATAATCACAAGGTGTAAAGGAAAACTGCGTTAAAGGAGTTAATGAATGGGAAGTTGGTGAGATTTACAACTGTGATCCAACGACCCCACGTAGATCGATGATAAAGGATAGCAACCTGCAAGGCCGTCCATCATGATCTCTGCCCAGCATCCATTCTCCCTCCATTTGGGCATCAGCCCCTTTCTTTTCCTGGATACCTGTTGGTGTCCATTCTGAGACCGTAGATATAATCAAACCATCCTGCCCCACCAGATTCTTGAAAGTACACACAAAGCAGATGAGCAGGTGCCCTTTCTCCCTGGATGGCAGTGATTGGTTCAAAGTTGTGCACATGACCCAAGACAAGGCAACAGGAGCCCTCAGCTTGATGCTAGCGGTGTCATGAGGAACAGAAAGACTCCTTCCCACCAGGGTTACTGTCTTAGAACTATTCAGTTCTAAGTCCTGGAACTCACTTTTGTAGACCAGGCTGGCCTTGAACTCACAGACACCTGCCTGTCTCTGCTTCCTGAGTGCTGGGACTAAAGGCATGTGTCACCACTACCCGGCTACTATTTGGGTTTCTATTGCACCTTGAAACCTGAAGTAGATGTTTGCATCTTCAAGAAGGATCCTTGCCATCTGCTTAGAGTTACATAATCAAAGGGGCACAGGCACAATGATGTTTTTTTTTTCCTTTCTGAAAATGCAGTGTGCCCTTTGTACTGTTATTTTGTGTTGGAAGATTGTAACTTGTGTCTTGATCCTTGAAGGCTTGCAGTTAGGAGCTTGGGTTCATCTCAGAAGAGAGATTTCACTTGGTCTTTGAGATCTGGTGAAGCTATTACATTTTTCAGGGTTGGGAGGAATGTGTAAATTAGCTAAACACATATATTTTGCATTGTGGTAGGGATATATGTTTTAGGGCCTGTGCTGAAATATATTAAAGTTTAAAAATGAAAACTCCCTAAAAGCATCAGGTGTTCAAGGCTTGGTTGAAAGATAATAGAGCTTCAAAGGAGTCATTGTATCATGAGGTCTCCAATTTCATCATTGTGTGACTCAGTTTGATGGCATTGTTGGGATAGGATGCAAGCAATGTGGTAGGGCTTGGCTACTGAAAGTAGATTACTCCAGGACAGGTCACTAACTCTATGATGTTTTTGTGACTCATTCAATCTTTGTTTCCTGACAATCATGACATGGCCAGATTTTCTTTACAATTTCATTCCATCATGATGTTTCTGTCTCACTCAGTACTTGAAACAATGGAGTCAGCAACCAGAATGATCTCAGTGAAGCTATGAAGAAAAATATTGTTTTATGTTTTTGCAATTATTTATGTAAATTATTTGTCCTAGCAGCCAAAGGTTGTCACATGACCAAGTGAGAAAGTCTATATGATGGGCATTACTGTCATCAGTTACTTATTAACAGTTTACATAAAAATGTGTCATGAGCTAGAGATAGCTCAACAGTTAAGAACACATACTGCTCTTTGCAGAGGCTCTGAGTTCCCTTCTCAACACTCATGTCAGATAGTTCACAACCAATGAGATCTGACAACTCTGGCCCCCATGGTCATTTGCGCTGATATGTACACATAGACATATACATATGTATACATAGATGCATGCAATCAACATAATTAGAAATCAAAAAATTTACAAATCAACGTTGAAACCAGAAGACTTAAAACTTTTGGAGACAACATTACAAATCTCTTGTGAATAACCACTAAATACATAGTCAATTACTCAGATACTTAATTTCCAAAGACACTAAGAAAATGCAGATAGAAGCATAAGAGCATACTTCTTCACACTCCTTAACAAGGTCTAAGTTCAGAGAATGAAGACGCCATAGTTCTTTGTTACATCGGAATGGCTATATTTCCCATATGTTTCTGGTGGGAAGTGAAGCAGCAATACCGTGATGACAAGTATAGGAAAAGTTCTTACTGTGTGTTCATCTTCAGTTTCCACATATATTTTACTCTAGATTCTTTATTCAGAACATACAAAAATCTTTAACAATGATACACTACAATTCCAATATGAAACACTTAAAACATGGCATTTTTATCTACTTATATAGTACTTAGGATCATATACGATGATTCAAGAAATATAATAACATTGAAAAATCCCTAAAGTACATCGAGCTGTGTGAGAATGACTTGGGAAATAAAGATATATACATGAGCATTTGGGTAGATGCACATGCTTACTCTTAATATCAACTCTACACTATATATACATGAATGACAACAATATATAACAATATCATGCCTTCATTAAACTTGATTACAATAAAATGTTTACACAATATGATTCTTATTAAATTAATTAAAAGTTAATACTAAGTAATATGATGATATAATAGGAATAATGGTTTTCTTTTTGGTACGGGAACTGACATTGAGTATCATGGAGTCTTTCAGAGTAGTCAAACTTTTTTGATATTGATGGTATTCTGACAACATGGGTGTATTTCCTCCAAATGCCATGTGTTATACACCTACAACTTGGATATGACTCTCTAGTTAGCTCTACTAAACTCTAGAAAAACTAAAAATATTGGTATCTATAGCACTTTGCATTAATATAATATTTGATAATACCAATAATTTGCAATTCATAATTAAATTAATAGTTTTAATATATCTAGAATAAAAGGTAATTTGTTATACATACTCTTAAGCAACACCTCTGTTAAGCTAGTGTTCTAGTTAGGTTTAATTGTCAGCTTGACACAACCTAGAGTCCTGTGAGAGGAAAGCCTTGTAGCAGAACCATCTAGATTTGGTTGGTCTGTGGGCATGCCTATCAGTGAGTATCTTGATTATTAATTGAATCACAGGCCCAGCTCCCTAGATAGATGGTATAGGCAGTATAAGAAATCTAGTTAAACATTAGCAAACAAGAGAGAGGGGCAGCAGTCCATATTCTTCCTTGGTTTCTGCTTCACGGTCTTGCTTGAATTCCTACCCTGACTTCCATCACTGATAGACTGGGAGAGGATGGGTAGAACAAGAAACCCTCTTTTCTGGTTGGGATGATTTTATGCAGAATGCATTATCACAGCAACAGAAAGGAAATTAGAACAGAGATTGGCATAGATTGGTAGTCATTGCTGGGACACACATAGCCATGTGGCTTTTTATGCCTTTGGATTATTATGTTGGGGGATTGCAAAGAGTTTTAGAACTTTGAGTTGGAAATTCTTATGAATGCTAAAAACCTAATAAGAAGTTATTTTAGGAGCTTGGAAGATGAAGTATGGAGGTGTGTTTTGTGAGGTTTCAGAAGGGTGTAGTGACTTAATTAAGAATTGGACCAGAGGCCATTTGTGTGAAATGCTGTATTAAGAGTCTGTCTATTGTCAACTGGGACTGTAGAATCAGCCGTAATTAAAACCAGATCCGCAGGCCAGGCAGTGATGGAACACATTTTTAATCTTAGTATTGGGGAGGCAGAGTTGGCAGACTCCTGAGTTTGCAGCCAGCCTGGTCTACATTGTGAGTTCTAGGACAGCCAGGGCTAATTAGAGAAACAATGTCTCCAAAAACCGAAATCAAAACCAAAACCAAAAATTAGATCTGCTTCATAGAGGTGAACTTGTTTTTCTCTCGGATGATGGGATTCTTGGTCACCTGGAGCTGAAGAATCAGCTGTGTTTAAAAAGAATCCAGCCCCATTGAGACAATAGGAATGTATTTTTCCTTAGGGTCAACCCATAGAAGTTGTAGTCTAAGCAGTCAAAACTGTATTATAATCTGGCAGCCGAACTTGACAATTTATAAGAGTCTCCAAGGTGATAAAAAAGTGTGGAAGATGCCTAACTGAATGGGTCATGGATAGGAACATGATCTTTGCAGTATATGGCAGGTGGGCATTGGGCATCCCTTTGGAGAGTCCATGGGAATCATTAGTAAAGGTGCATCCTTAATTGTAGTGAAGACCTAGGAAATTTAAGATACTGGGACTATGGAATATCTGCCAAGAACAGTGGCAAATGTAGTTAGCATGAGTCGGTGAGACAAATAATGTGTTCTCTATATGGCAGAACTGGAGAAGGGGGATTGCTAAGCTTTTTGGAGATAGATTACATAGTAAGCAAGCCCCAGGCAGTGAATATTGAGCAATAGGATTTGAATTTATACTGTTAGATATTTGGGTTGGCTTTCTGATGTTATTTTCTTCCATTTTAGAGTAAGAAACATGTAATTTGTTTTCAATTTTAGAAGAAACCACTGTTAAAAGACATCTATCTATCTATCTATCTATCTATCTATCTATCTATCTATCTATCTATCTATCTATCTATCTATTACGCACACAGTGTTCTGTCTGTCTGTATGGATGCCAGAAGAGGGTACCAGATCTAATAATATATGGTTGTGAGTCACCATGTGGTTACTGAGAATTCAATTCAGGACTTCGGTAAGAGCAGCCAGGGCTTTAAAATTTTGAGCCACCTCTCCAGCCTTTAGGGTGTTAAAGGGACTTTTAATGAGATTTAGTGAGACTTTTAATTCATTTAAATTTTTATGTAACTTTTAGATCTAACTGTGTTTCATGTGAGCCTAATATGTAATCTCAGCAGCAGAGAATTGAAAGATTGTAGCTTAAAAGTGAAGTGTTTGTGTGTCAAGCTGACAAGTGCTGAAATATCCAAGTTAGTAAACTATTGTATTATCATAGCATGGGATCTCGTGAAAACAGAAGACTCAACTGAATATTATTTATTCAGTTTGGCTATGGGTGTGTATGTGAGGTACTATCTTATTTGTTAATTGATGGTTAGGACTTAGCTTACTGTGAACCTTATGCAAGTGGTTTGGGGCTGTATAAAAGAGTGAGCAAGCAAGCCAATAACTAGTGTTCCTCAGTGGTTTCTGCCTTCTAATACCTGCCCTGACTTCCTTCAAAAACGAACTCTGACCACAAGTATAAGCCATATAGTCTTTCCTTCTCTAATATTCTTTTGGTAAGAGCATTGTATCATGGGAACAGAAAGGAATATAGAAGAGCATGGGAAAAATAAATTATGAGAATAGTACATAAGTTAAGACTCAGGTTCTGAGGTCTCAGAGTGGAGCAAGGACTCTGGCAGAATCTGGGCTAGGGACTATGCCTGTGAAAACTCTGTTTGAAAATACTGACATCATTTTACTCTTGTTCTGAGAAATTGAATTTAAAGATAACGGACTGCTTCTTTGATGAAGGAAAGGTGTATGGGCAAGCTTCAAATTTTGGTAAGCAGAATGTAGATTTTAAAGAAACATTAATTGATGAGTCATTACAGAATGCCCTGAGCTCTGCACTGGAAAAATAGGGAAGAGTTTTTTGAGGGGCCATGTAAAGGACTTCATACACTGTAATTCAAGAGACCATTTTACATCTCCAATTGGTGTCAGAACTTGGCATTGGTTTCTACATAGTGCTGGTTTTGATGGAATGGAAGAAGTAAGATGGAGGGGACATAGAGGTCAGCAGTGGTGAGGACTGGAGTACCTGAGAAGAGCTCCTGGGTGACTGTGTGAAGAAAGAAAGGTGATGTCTTAGTTGCAGTGAAAATTTCAGGATAGTGGAGATGACAGAGCCATTGGACATCAGTCAAGGTGGAATACAGGTAACAATGGGTCTGGCCTAAGCTACTTATGTTTCAGGAATCAAAGATGCAGAAGAAAGGCTAACAGAGACAATGCTATCAGCACCTGGGAACCATGTAAATCTGACAGGGACTCTGTGGAAAAGAAATGAAGGCTAGTGGAACCATTGAAAACTTTTGTTATGAAATATGGTTCCCCAGAGAGGGAGGATCAAAATGAATACATACAGAGAAGAGGGAACCATGTCCTTGGATTGATAAGCAAGGCATAGTGAAAGGAAACCACAGGAAGGCAGTCTACATTCACCTTCAAGCATGCAGAGATGTTAATATATCTGATTATAAAACCTGCTTTAAATAGTGGGCACAACCAGCTTGAATGTGATTATTCTAATCTGGTTAAGGCAAATTTAACAGGTTGTCTTAAGATTGCATATTTGTTTGCTAAGCAATTTATACAAGAGATATTTTTAAGGTTATACACATATTCTAAAGCCTTCAGAAATTAAAAGAGACTGGGATTGTGGGCAATTTTACTCAATTATTTTGAGACAAAAGTGTTACAAACAGAATATTAGTGCAAAATATAACATTAATTTAATCATTGTCAAGTTCAATACCCCCAAAAATTGACCTTTCCTTCATGGCCTTAAGACTTCCCCCGAGGGGTTGTGATTCTCCACAGTGGGAGCTATTCTGGCCCTGTGCTGCAACTTCAGGGATGCTGCAAGCAGTACCTGATTGAATAGTCTTGTCTCATTCAAATTTCACAAGAATAATTGTTCTTTTCAACATATATAATGTAAGGTATTCAATTGAAAATGTTATCAAAATTGCCCACATGGATAAAAACAAAGTTGTCTCTCATCCCCACTTCTGTATGAGCAAAGCAACTCTCAACTGCTGCACAAGACTGTTCCCTGCTCTTCAGGCTCTCCTGAAGAGCCCCTCACTCCAACTTCCTCCTCAGGAGTGTCCTGAATGGCTCTCTGCAGACGCATCTTCAGAGTCTGCTGTTGTAACCTGTGATGCCTGATGGAGCCAACAAGGAAGTAAATGATGGGATTGGCACAGCTGTTAACACAGGATAAAAATGATGACATCTCAAAAGCATTGCAGATGAAAACTATCCCAGTCCAAAATAAGAAAAACCAGTAGATGCCATAGGACAAGCCAAAGAGCAGGAAGACCATCACTGTGAAGGCAATGGTTACGTACAGCCTGGTCACTGGTATCCGTCTTGAGTCGCAGAAAATTCTGACGAGCAGAGTCAGGGTTGACCCTAAGAGGACTACAATTAACACAATTAACCAGGCAAAAGTGATGAAATCTAGTTTCTTACACCAACCATAATCAAAACCATAAAACCAGCCACATGCCTTCCCTTCCAGGAGGCTCAACAGCAGGGACAAGGCCCAGAGCAGAGTGCACATGACAGTTGATGTATGTCTTGGGCGTCTGCAACGATACCAGATGGGACACACAACAGAGAGACAACGCTCAGCACTAATGGCAGTGAGCATGCTCAGACCTGCAAGGTAAGCAAAATTGAGCAAAATATTCAAAGAGTTGGGTATATCAATGTAGATGCCATGGATATCGAAATGCTTCTCCAGGGAATATAAAGTCTCAAAGCAGAGGAAGAGGAAGTCAGCCCCGGCAAGGTTGAGGATGTAGACAGAGAAGGTATTCCTGTGCATGCAGAAGCCAAGAAGGCAAAGCACTATGGCATTTCCAACCAGCCCGACCAGGGAAACGATGACAGTAACGATATTCAGTGTGTAGAACAGTGTACCATTCGTAGAACAGTTTAAATATTGATTGTAGACACTTTCATTCACTGCTGTGTTGTTAGTCCAGTTGGTAGCTGGGGTGGCTGAACCCAAGCTTAGAAATTCTCTAATATTGTCCCTAAAATGAAAAACAAGACATAAGCATTTGCTGTATACTTTCTGGTTTTCAGGTTAACTCTGCTCTGTGGGAATGACTGACCCTGATTCATGAGGAGGAGGAAACAGGTTTACAGACATTTGTCAAATCTTAAATTTTAGCAACTACTTCCAAATAACATTTTCATTGACTTGGACTACCTGCAAACCAGATCATCTACCCACGCTGGAGTCGCTGATTGCTCCGGTACAGCCACTCAGCATCCTATGCTGTATCAGAATGAGACAGGGCTTTGAGCACAATTTGCCTTCTGTCCTGAGGCTGAGGTTTTTTCCTCAGGTGAGAAGTGTAGAAGTCCCAGCATGAACAATAGCCGCCTTTAGTCACTGGGAGAGAGGTCTTCCAATGGGGAAAAATGGAATCAAGTATGAGAGTCAAGAAGGGAATGGGCTGGTTACTATGACCTCTGTGGGACCAGCCAGAGTTATTGGGCTAGAAGAGCTGGTCACCATTTCACATTTTTGAAACTAGAAAGCAGAGAGGCCTTGAAGGACAGCAAGACTTTTCTGAGGTCTGTTACTATATCACAAGTGTCTGCCTCTCTACAGAGGCCACAGTGGGCAGTTAAGAAATGTAACAAATGAAGGATTAAGTGGGCAACAGCCTTGAATGTATTGGATCACACAACTGCTAAAACATGACATCATGAAGTTTTCAGGCAAATGGACTCAACATTAGCTGTTAAGTAAATGATAACCAGGCTATAATTCATAGTCTCAGAGAAGTTGGGCAAAGAGGAGGGCTCTAGGAGGATGCATGGAACCCCATGATAAGGGAAATAAAATAGAGTTTTGGTGGTAGACTGAGGACAGTTGTGGAAGAGAGCAGTAGGGATTAGGTTGGGTGTGGAAGGGATGGAAGGAGAGAATGCTGGGAGAGACATCTGTAGTTGCAGGCATTTGGTGGTGTTGTGGAAACTTGTTGCAATGAAAACTTCATGGAAGCTCTGAAGGTGAGCCTGATGAGAACTCCTAGTAATGAAGGACATGGAATCTTAACTGGTTATCTTTTATAGCCAGGCAAGGATTCTAGTCATGGTGGGACTGGGTTGCATCCAGTTTAATTGTTGGCCATGGAGATCTGATGGAAATCCCTAAACACCTCAGGTGTAGGACAAGTCACTCTCTGAAAACTGACAGTAGAGCTCTATCGCCAAGGACAACATCAACACAGCTCTTTGAATGTAGAGAGGTCTAGCTGGTTCATACATGGAGACTTCACCCCTACGTTATCATCTCTCTGGTGTGAAAGGTACTTTGCAGCTTACTGAACGTGAATCCTGGATACCAGCTCTGCCGCAAAACCCTCAACCTACAATTGGTTCTGTCTGCAAGAAGTGCTGGGGCAATGGAGACCCAGAACTTGTGGGAGTGGCCAACCAAGTTTGGATTTAACTTGAGACCCATGCCATGAGAGGGAACTCATAGCCTACACTTCCTGGATAGCCCAGAGACCTGAGGTAGAACCAAACATGATAGAAAAAAGTCAGTAAAATGACTCCTAATCATATTTTGCTATACTCATAGACTGATGCCTTGTCCAGTCATCATCAGATGGTTTTTTTCCAGCAGCAGATTGGAGAGATGCAGAGTCACACAACCAGGCAATATACAGAGAAAGAGTCCAAATGGAAAGTCTCCATTGGTTTCTTCTACTAGGAGATTTTGGAACTGCAGAGAAGAGGAGAACAGAAGATTTCAGGAGTCAATTGGAATGGAAGACTTTGGGAGAACTTGAACCATCAAATCAACTCAGCAAGGCTAACATGAGCTCATAGAAACTGAAGCAGCAAGTGTGGGCCCTGAATAGGTCTGTACCAGCTCCTCTGCACGTGTGCTCTGAATGTTTGGTGTTTTTGTGAGAGTCCTAAAAGTAGGAGCAGGTGTGTCTCTGACTCTTTTACCTGTTTTGGGGACTCTTTCCCCTATTGGATTGCCTTGTCCAGCCATGATAGGAGGATTTTTGCCTTGTTTTATTGTATTTTGTTTTGTCCTATTTGGATGTCTCTATTGGAGGTCTGTTATTTTCTAAAGAGGAAATGGAGGGGGCGTGGATATGAGGGAAAGAGGGATTAGTGAGAGCTGAGAGGAGCAGAGGGAAGGGAAACTGTGGTCAGGATGCATTGTAAGAGAGAGGAATCTATTATCAATAAAAAGAAAAAAATAAATATAACAGATAAATGAATTAATGAATGAATCAAGAGCTCAAATGTAGGGGCTGGAGAGATGGCTCAATGATTAAGAACATTGCCTGCTCTTCCAAAGGTCCTGAGTTCAATTCCCAGCAACCACATGGTGGCTCACAACCATCTGTAATGATGTCTGGTGCCCTCTTCTGGCCTTCAGACATACACACAGACAGAATATTGTATACATAATAAATAAATAAATATTTAAAAAGAGCTCAAATGTAGCTGAAAATTTAAAGTAATCATTATACAAATGTTTTAAAACAAGTTCAATACCAAGAAACACGTCAATATGAAGATATTATAATCACTAATAATTTCTTCAGGGGAAAACTCTAGTGATTTTGAAGAGTTTCTTAAGCTACAGAGATGAATAATGACAGCTGTTATCATTCTGCAACCCAGAAATGTCCAATATATAGTTGTATCTGTGAGCCAGAAGCATTTCGGACACGAGGTTAGACATTTGATAGATTCAATGTGTGCACTGAGAGCTAGCTGAGGTTTTGTGTAGATAAAACAGCACAGGCCAATGGGATAGGATGTGTGGGCCAGACAAAAAAGGGAATAGAAAGTACCTGGTCTTAGAATACCGTGCCATCCTCTAGGAAGATCAGTGAAGATGTATGTAGATACAAGCAGGCCCATAAACCAATATCAGCATGGTTGAGGCAGGCAGGATCACTTAGTGTTTTACCTCACTCTCACCTGTCCATATATTTTTGATAGATTCTTCTCACCCCTTCTGAGAGCCACAGAGGAATTCTGAGAAAGCACATATGCCCTGGTATTTCACTTCCCATTACCACACTGGCCAGTGGGATTTGAATGAGGACTGTTCCTGTACCTGCTGCTTTTTCACCGGAACAGAGATCAGAGAGATCACCGTGAGAACGCAGACTAGCAAAGTTCCCTGTGTTATCCCTCCCACAGTGGCTGGGAATGATGTAAGGTGCAGTTTAGGCCCAATACGGTTGATCCTGGCTTGGGCTGTCGAGAGCTGACAATGAAAAAGGATCAGAACCCAACTGTTCAAACCTACGGAGCTTCAGAAGCAGAAGACTGAGAAGAGCAACAAAGCATCCACTCTTCAGCTTACCAACAATGAAGGACTATTGTCAACATTTATTGTGCTTTTCTGTACCTCCATACCTGGGTTATGCTCTTCATGATCATCATTCCTCTTTGCAACATCTATCCTCATCCCATACACTTCTCTCCTTCCAATCTTGCTGCTTCTCTCTTTACCACAAGGCACACAACTGCTTTGCAGTTCTTTCTTAATTAACCTGAACTTCCCAGTTTTCCTATATTATCATATCTTTGTTAGTATTAGGAGTGCAGTTGTTTAAAACTGCTCTTCTTTTCTTTCTCATGCAAATATTAGGTTGGTTTTTGTGTTGATTTGGTCTTCTTTCTCCCTTTGAGTGTTCCTGGGGATTGGGATCTTGAACAAAGGCTATTCACTCACCAAAGTGCTATCCAACACAAAGGGGCACAAATTGTGATCCAGAAACAAAAAAATTTCAAAGAACACAAAGGGGCACAAATTGTGATTCAGAAACAAAAAAATTCAAAGAACAAGCAATATGACTCTGCCAAAGGTTAATATCACTTCAATAATAAATCCAGAAGTATAAGACTCATGTAAAACCAGACAATTAACTCAGAAGTCTAAATTTTAAAGTCATGAATGATTTCAACGAAGTAAACAGGGTTAGTGACAAATTTATATAAGCTTTAATTGATAAATTCACATCTGAGATAGAGTTTGTGAAGGATGAAAATCATGGGAAGAACAAACTCATTGAGTCAATATAATACCCAAGGGGAAGCTTATCTAGCAGATGAGATCAGGCAGAAGAGAGCTGAAGATTTTGAAGCTGAGAAATCATTAGCTTTAGATTACAGTAGAAAAAAAGATAGACAGGAATTTTTAACTCACTCCTGTAATCTTGGATATGGTGAGGTCATAGCAAGAATATTTGTCTGAATTAAAGAATGTAATGGAGAGAGTTTCCTGTAGGTAGGCTGCCCCCAAACCCATCCCCATCCATGAGACTCAGCAAGCTACTAGCTGCATCCTGCCCCCAAACTTGCCTATACTCCTGCAATCTCTGTGGAACTCTGAAAAACAACTTGCTACAATACAGAGAGGACCAAGAGGTAAGTGAGCAGCCACCCATCAGGACATCCAACTCTCTAGGACCTCCATAGTGGGGTAAAATCCCGGGGCCCTCCCCCAATGGCATTGGCTTCTCTAGCCAGCCAGCAAGACAGTTTCCTGCAGGTAGGTTGCCCCAATACCCACCCCCATCCACTGGATCCTGGAAGTTATTAGCTTCATTCTGCCCCCAAACATTCCCATCTTCCTGCAACCTCGGTGGAATTCTGAAACACAGCTTGCTACAATACAGAGAGGGCCGAGAGGTAAGTGAACAGCCAATTAGCAGGACACCCCACACTCTAGGACCTCCATAGTGGGTCAAAACCCTGGGCCCTTTCCCCACCTTCCTCAGCTTATCTAGTCAGTTAGCAGGAAAGTTTCTTGCTGAGAGGACCAAGAGGGAGGACCAAGGGAAGAACTCTAAAGCACAAGCTGTGACTACACAGAGTGGACCAAGAGAGTGAACCAGGAGAGACCAAGAGAGAAGGCTAAGAGAGATCTCAGTGACTCGCTGAGACACAGACATTAACAGAACAGAGCATATCAAGAGCAATTCTCAAAGACTCAGACAACCACTGAAAGGATTGGACCAAGATGCAAAAACACTTCCAGCATCAATTGAAGCAAGAGATGGGTAGGCACCAATGCAAGAATTCATCCAGGAACATGGTAACACCAGAACCCAGTGGTCACACAACAGGAAGACTTGATAATTCTAATTGGAAAGAAGCAGGAAAAAAAACCCATAACTTTATGAAGATGACGGACAGTTTTAAAGAGGAAATGAAAAACTCCCTTAAAGAAATGGAGAAAAAGAGAACCAAAAAATTGGAAGAAATTAATAAATCCCTCAAAGAAAACCAAGAAAAAAAACAATAGAATAGGTGAAGCAAATTGTTCAGGACTTGAAGACTGAAATACAGGCAATAAATAAAACACAAACCAAAGGAATTCTGGATAAGGAATATCTGGGTAAATGAAGAGGAACTACAGAGGCAAGTATAACCAACAGAATAAAAGAGACGGAAGAGAGATTCTTAGGGGTTGAAGATACTATAGAGAAAATTGATTCATTGGTCGAAGAAAACATTAAATCCTACAAATTCTTAACACAAAGCATCCAGGAAATCTGGAATACCATGAAAAGACCAAACCTAAAAATAAGAGGGGTAGAAGAAGGAAAGGAACTCCAGCTCCAAGGCACAGAAAATATATTCAACAAAATCATAGAAGAAAACTTTCCCAACCTAAAGAAAGATATCTCTATGAAGGTACAAGAAGCATATAGAACACCAAATAAACTGGATTAAAAAAAAGTCCCCTCAGCATTATAATCAAAATGCAAAACATGCAGAATAAAGAAAGAATATTAAGAGCTGCAAAGGAAAAGGTCAAGTAACATATAAAGGTAGACCTATCAGAATTACACCCAACTTTTTAATGGAAACCATGAAAGCAAGAAGTTCCTGGGCAGATGTGCTACAGACACTAAGAAGGCATGGATGTAAGCCCATACTGCTATACCCAAAGCTTTCAATCACCATCAATGGAGAAAATAAGATATTCTGTGGCAAAACCAGATTTAAACAATTCATATCCACAAACCTAGCCCTACGGAAAGTACTAGAAGAAAAACTCCAACCCAAGGAAGCTAACTGCACCCACAAAAATACAGGAAACAGCCTTCTACAAGCAAAACCCCCAAAAGGGAAACAAAAACCACTACCGCTGAAAATAACAGGAATTAATAATCACTGGTCATTATATCTCTTAATATCAATGAACTCAATTTATGTATAAAAACAGAGGCTACAAGAATAACTATGAAAACAAGATTCAGCCTTCTGCTGTATACAAGAAATACACCTAAACCTCAAAGACAGATATTATCTCTGAGTAAAGGGTTAGGAAAAGTTTTTCTAATCAAATGAACCTAAGAAACAAGTGAGTGTAGCTATTCTAATGTCTGACAAAATTGATTTCAAACTAAAATCAATCAAAAGAGATGGAGAAGGACATTTTATCCTCATAACAGGAACAAATCATCAAGAAGACGTATCAACCATAAACATCTATACCATTAACACAAGAACACCCACATATGTAAAAGAAACATTACTAAAGCTTAAAGTGCACATCAAACCTCACACATTAATAGTAGGAGACTTCAATACTCCACTCTCGCTAGTGGGCAGGTCAACCAGACAGAAACTTAACAGAGAAATAAGAGAACTAACAGATGTCATGACTCAAATGGATTTAACAGACATCTATAGAACATTCCAGCCAAACACAAAAGAATATAACTTCTCAGCACCTCAAGGAACCTTCTCTAAAATTGATCACATTCTCAGTAAAAAAGCAAACACCCACAGATACAAAAAAAATTAGAGTAACCTCCTATATCTTGTCAGATCACCATGGTTTAAAGTTAGAATTTAACAACAACACTACTCTCAGAAAGCCTACAAACTCATGGAAATTGAACAGAGAACTATTGAGCTACCCCTGGGTCAAGGAAGAAATAGAGAAAAAATTAAAGACTTCCTATAATTCAATGAAAATGAAGGCACAACGTAACAAAGCCTATGAGACATTATGAGAACAGTGCTAAGAGGAAAGTTCATAGCATAGGTGCCGACATAAAGCAAGTAAAGAAATCTTGTATTAGTGAATTAGCAGCACACCTGAAAACTCTAGAACAAAAAGAAGCAGACTCACCCAAGAGGAGTAGAGGACAGGGAATAATCAAATTGAGGGCTGAAATCAATAAAATAGAAATAAAAACAATAGAAAGAATCAATGAGACAAAGAGATGGTTCTTCAAGAAAGTCAACAAGATAGACAAACCCTTATCAAAACTAATCAAAAGGCAGAGAGAGAGAACATCCAAATTAATATATCAGAAATTACAAGGGGAACATAACAACAGGCACTGAGGAAATTCAGAGTCATTAGGTCATACTACAAAATACTGTACTTCACAAAATTGGAAAATGTAAAAGAAATGGACAATTTTCTGGGTAGATACCATATACTAAAATTAAATCAAGACCAGATGAACAATTTAAATAGACCTATAAACTGTAAGGAAATAGAAGCTGTCATCAAAAACCTCCCAACCAAAAAAATCCCAAGGCAGCATAGTTTTAGTGCAGAATTCTACCAGAACTTCCAAGAAGAGCTAAATCCTATACTCTCCAAAGTGTTCCACATAATAGAAACAGTCAGGACATTGCCAAACTCTTTTTATGAGGCTAGTTACCCTGATACCAAAACCACACAAAGATTCAACCAAGAAAGAGAATTACATATGAAATTCACTCATGAACATAAATGCAAAAATAATCATAAAATATTGGCAAACAGATTCCAAGAACATGTCAAAAAAATCATCCATCATGATCAAGTCAGCTTCATCCCAGAGATGTAGGGATGGTTCAACATATGAAAAAAATCTATCAATATAACCCATCATATAAATAAACGGAAAGAAAAAACCCATATGCTCATCTCATTAGGTTCTGGAAAAGCATTTGACAAAATTCAAGACCCCTTCATGATAATGGCCTTGGAGAGATCAGGGATACAAGAAACATATCTAAGCATAATAAAGATAATATACAGCAAGCCGACAGCTAATATCAAGTTAAATGAAGAGAAACTCAAAGCAATTCCACTAAAATCAGGAGCAAGACAAGGCTGTCCACTCTCTCCATATCTCTTCAACATAGTTCTTGAAGTTTTAGCATAACAATAAGACAACAAAAGGAGATCAAGGGGATTCAAATTGGAAAGGAAGAAGTCAAACTTTTGTTATTTGCAGATGATACGATAGTGTACAAAAGTGACCTCAAAATCTATACCAGGTAACCCCTATACCTGAGAAATACCTTTAGCAATGTGGCAGGATACAAGATCAACTAAAAAAAATTAGTACCCTCCTATATATACACAAATACTAAAAAGGGGCTGAGAAAGAATTCAGAGAAACATCATCATTCACATTAGCCACAAATAACATAAAATATCTTGGGGGTAACACTGACCAATGAAGTGAAAGACCTATTTGATAAGAATTTTAAGTCTTTGAAGAATGAAATTAAAGAATATACCAGAAAAGATTTTAGGTGTGACCTTGTTGGAGAAGGAGTGTCACTGAGATTGTACCTTGAGGTTTCAGAAGGCTACAACATTTCCATCTCCTCTATCTCAACCTTACAAACAAAGATGTGAACTCTCAGCTCTTCCTGCTACCATGCCTTTGCTCTGCCATCATAAAATCTAAGCTTCTGGGACCATAAACCAAATTAAACACTTTCTCTTATAACTTGCCTGCTCATGGTGTTTTGCCACAACAATAGAGAAGAAAATAGAAAATCTAATACAACAGTATTAACAAATGCAAAACAAATTAAAATGTTATATAACTTATGGCATCACAGTGGAATAAAAGTAAAATTGAAGATACAAACAAACAAAAGCCACAGTAGACATATAAAATAATGAAGATTGAACAACCAGTTCATTTTCAAAATTATCCACAAAAAGGAAAGAAAAATTGAGAGGAATAGTGGGGTCAACAGGAGGTGGAGGTGGATGAGAAAATTATTAAGGGGTAAATAAGGTCACAACAAATTGTTTACATATATGAAACAGATAAAATAACAACAGCAGAAATTAGAAGCTGAGAAATATTATACATGGTAATAAAGTTGATTTCCTTTATAAACACAAAGATGATTCAACACACATGAAAAAATCATGAATGTGTATTGCATATAAGTAAAGTCAACCTTGAGAAATTATGCAGAAAAAATATTGTCAAAATTGAATGCCTTCTTAAGATAGAAAATTCTTTAAAAACTTATAATAGAACTTGATAAGGTAACATAGTGAAGGAAATATATTACAGCTTGCCAACTCCAGAAAAACAAAAATTTTCAAACAAAAAGTGAGACTTTCATCCCCTTACCCCTCTTTTATTCAATATTGTGCTTAAATCTTGACAAAAGCAATAAATAAAGAGAAAGAAAAGATCCAAACTTAAAATGAATAACTCACATGCCCCCTTTAGCAGAAAATAGAATTCTTTACTTGAAAAATATGAAGATAGAAACATCCCATGTCATCAGACATTGAAAACAGAAACCCTTTTACATCCTCATGTTTTGTTTGTATGACATACAAATATTTTCAGATCCATGAGACCTTGATATTATTATAACTTTCAGAATAAATATGTTTATACAGATCTATATACTGACAGATGATGGATTTTGTAGAAAATAAAAATTAGTATGGGGATAGACAGTATGATAAAGAAATTCTCTATTGTCCTGAATGTTTGTACACAGCCCTGGTTATATTCAGAATTATTGATGAATGCCCAAGTACCTGATGTTGACCATTGAGGAAACATTGATATAAGGACCCAACACTTCTTGGTTAGGTACTGATGAACAGTTAGGTGCACAGAATGACAAAGGGATGTGCATCTGAGATGACTGATCAGCAGAGGAAGGAGGAAGGAAGTCAAGGTGAGCTCTGAGTGCTGCTGCATGTCTAATGGAGGACTTTTAAGTGGAGTGCAGTAAATGAGAAGGACAACCTAATAACACAAGCTTTCTCCATAGACTCTTCTAGAGATAGGGAGTTTTCTCCGATGCCAAAGTGTCTGTGTTGATTGTCTAAAGAGAAGGCAAGAAGGTGCACTTGAAATGTGAATAGTAGTGGACATGAACTTGGAACTAGAAGAACAGGACAAGCTCATATGTGGACTGAATGCATCAGTTCTTTAAAGTTATTTAAATCTTTCCTATATTGTCACTTTGAATTCCACAGAGCCTCTGGTGAAAGGATGACTGTCTTTGCTAGTTTTCTGAGGACAGAATTGTTGCACCAAAGGATGAGTTATACCTAACTCTGACAGTCTGAATTTCAATCCAAAAGACTAGTGTTCTCTCTCTCTCTCTCTCTCTCTCTCTCTCTCTCTCTCTCTCTCTCTCTCTCTCTCTCTCTCTCTCTCTGTCTGAAGAAGTTACAAGTTACAAGCTGATGTTAAGTTTTTCTTCAAATAGATCACTTCCCTACTTTTTGGGACAAGAATTCTCACTAAATATAAAGTTCACAGACTCAACCACAAACCAGCAAACTCCAGGGATCCTCCCGTTTCTGCATCCACAGCATTGGAGTGATGACTATGAATTTCCAGGCCTGGATTATTCTGGAGGTTGGAATTCAGGTTCTCATTCTTGCACTACAGTTGCTTTACAAACCCAGACATCTACCCTGGACAAGATCAACCTTCAACAAATCCTTTGTAGACCACAACAAGTAGTGTGTCTGTTAGAAGCGAATAATGAAAGAGCTCAGGAGATTTACCCACACTACAAACAAGATAGCAGTCACAACTGTGGATGAATGAAAACTCTAGCTAATAATTTCTGTAACAGCAGGAGAGACGTGATCAAATGGGGCTGAGGGTGGAGCTGACATCAGCTACAGTCAGCATAAAAATGGCGATGGTAGTGTTCACCTGTAACCCCAGTGCTCAGTAGGTGACAGCAGGAAGAACAGAAGTTCGTGTTTTTTTTTTCTCCACAATGTAGCAAGCCTAAGGTTCTAATTTCTCTCTTAACTAATTACCTCATATTAAATTAAAATGGATCCCAGTTCACATTTTTTTCTTGATCCTGATGTCAAAAGAATTACTGGAAACTGAAGATTCAAAGATGAATGGATAGCTGCCACAAGGCTGTGTCAGTTATAGGAAACGCTCCTCTGTGTATCTTCCCTACACTGACATGATGATGCGGCTCAGAGTTCACCACAGCCTGCTGCCGCCCCTGTAGATCTGAGGACCAGCAGTGCTGGTCCTGACTTGGTGCTGCTGCCAACACACACATAACAACTTTCTTTGTAAGTTATTCTTCTATCTTTCTGTGTTTGAGTAGCTAATACACACAGTATAGTCTATAAGAAACATGTTTCCCTGTATGAATTTCAGTCTAATCTCATGTTTTTTTCAGTCAGTGTGGGTGATTCCTCCACAAAAGCAGCATCCCTAGAAGAAAGAAATGCGAACAAGACCAACATCACTCTGGTGGAGATGAGGGGAGAAATGACCTGATGACAATTAAATCTAGAAACCTCATAGTGGAAGAGGACTGACTTTCAAGTGAGGAAGATTTTCCTTCCATCTTTCTCTTTGCTTTCTGATATCTTACAGAAGTGCCTTATCTGACCCCTAAGAGCAGTCCTTTTCTCTAAGTTTCTTTGTTTTGAGGCAATTGTTGACATTTCAAGGACACTGGAGAGCAGCAGGATTTGGGATTTTTGTTTTTAATCTCTCTCCTGGTTGCTGTCTGTTGTCAACAATAGTGCTTCTCCATGCATCTAATTATCCCCTCTTACAGCTTACCTATAACTAGGGGTATCTATCTATCTATCTATCTATCTATCTATCTATCTATCTATCTATCTATCTATCTATCTATCTATCATCTATCTATCTATCTATCTATCTATCTATCTATCTATCTATCTATCTATCTATCTATCTATCTATCTTTATCTCTCTCTAGTACCAATTCCCTCTGCTGATTATTGGAGCTAGGACATGGACAACTTCCTTCACTCTCTTGCTTTATCATGATTCCCCATGCATTTCTTCTGTTGTTAAGACCTGTGGTCTTTGTAAATAAACAATTCCTGTGATAGTCTTCAGTTATCCAAATTCTAACCATCTGTGTTTTCTAGAATGCATCATACAAATATTGCAGATTGACCTTTAGAAACAACAAACAATGAACCTGTTGTACAGGGTTTTGCCCTAGGAAACAAAATATGCAGATAACATTCCTCCTCAAAGAAATAACAGACATAAATATGAATGATTTGGGAAAAGTAAGAAAAATCTGACTAAGCTAGGCTATCTCTCTGCTTCCAAAAAAGCTGCTGTCTCATGCCTTCCCATTAGGAAACTCCAGACCATAATTGCTGCATTTTGTAGTAGCAACACCGGGATATGGACATAGAGAAAACTCCTAGAGAGTAACTCTCTGAAAATTCTTGCAATATATTCTTACCTTTCTTCCATTTTCAGATCTAGAGGTGGAGTACTGACCAAGGCTGAAGAAGACCCTTTCACAGACTGATTCTAGAATCTGCTTCCTTGAGTTGGGATTTGCCTTCAGGAGCTGAGAAAATGTTTCTGACCCAGGTGATGCTTATAAAAACATTTTAGTAGACCTTGTGACTTCCAGTACGTATACTGGGAACAAGTCACACACCAGAGAGATTTGAATCCATATGCCCACTAAGATGTTTCTTGGCATCTGTCCCAATTACACTCATTTCAGCCTCTCCCATCCGAACCTTTTAGGTCTAGTTGTCATCAAATAAATTTCTCTTCCCTCTTTTAAGGACCAACTCCCATCATTGGTAGCAACATCTTGCAGTTTCAGCTTTAGTTTTAAGAATATGTAACTGAAGCACAAGCGCATCGTGCCTCACGTATCACTTTCCCTCCCCATCCTAACTGATCCACATTACTTGTAAATAATAGAAGTTGTTGATCAGTGGAGTTCTGTAGGCTACCATCCCCCTAACACTGCAGGTTATTGCCAATGTACTTGGTCACTCTCTAGAACATGATGCTAAAACCCTACTGAAGAAGACACTACATACTTGAGTCACAGAGAGTGCAGAAATCAAGCTGGTTTATTTTGGGTTAGGGGTTTAATGGTTCTATCCCTTCATGGTAGGGGAAACAATGCAGAAGAAGTGGAAGACTGGCTGATCGCATTGCCCTGACAGTTTGGAAGCAGAGAGTGAACAAGAATACAGGTACCCCAGCAGTGACCCATGTAAACGGAGACCGAACTTTTGTTTCCTGGCCACCCAGATCTGAATATCCCACAAACAAAACCATATTCATTACAACACTGTTTGGTCAATGGCTTAGGCGTATTCCTAACTAGCTCTTACATCTTAAATTTACCCACTTTGATTAATCTGTGTATTGTCACGATGCTGTGACTGACTAGTAAGTTTCTGGTGTCCTTTTCCTTCAGCAGCTACATAGTGTCTGCCTGACTTCACCTTCTTTCTCCCTGCATTTAGTTTAGTTTTCCCACCTACCTATATTCTGCCCTGCCATAGGCCAAAGAAGCTTCTTTAATAACCAATGGTAATAAAACATATTCAGAGCATACAGAGGGGAATCCCAGATCAGACCCACCTCTGCCAACAAGACTCCAATTGCTGAAAATGCTACAACCTTTCCATCTGCCACTCCAGCTGGAACCATGTGTTCAAATGCAGAGCCCGTGAGATACTTCATATTGAAACTGCCATGCTCCATCATACTGATGGCTGACTGTCTCGCAGGAAAGGCTTTCATTTCATCCCAGGCCAGAGGAAGGAGAAGCAGTTGACATCAGTCCTTCCAAGCTTCAGTTCACTAAACAACAGGAAGTAAAATGAGTGCATTTTGTTTGAACTTGCAGGGTTTTTTTTTTTTAAATAGAAATATCACTGTTTGGTTTCCCCTGAGAATAAACTGTATGTAACCTACAATCCGTGTAGGTTACATACTCTTTCCACCACAAGTTACTTTTGGTCATTGCCTTAGTTACTTTTCTACTGCTGTGACAAAGCACAATGACCGAGACAATTTACAGAAGAAAGCATTTAATTGGGGGCTCACATGCAGTTCAGAGGGTGAGTCTATCATGGCATGGGGCATGGCAGCAGGCTATTGTGGTGCTGGAAAACTAGCCTAGAAGAGCTTACATGTTAAGATAACAAGAATGAGAGAGTGTTTGGGGAGGCTGCTTGTTTGTTCCCAGCTGCTCAGTCCTAAAATAGCCATACAGAAACTATATTATTTGCAATACTGCTTGGCCAATAGTTTAAGCACATTTCTGGGTTTCTCTTATACCGTAAATTAACCTACTTCCATTATTTTATATTGTATCATGAGGCTCATGGTCTACCACCATGGTTCCAACTGGCAGCTTGTGTCTGTCTCTGGCAGTGGCTGCATGGCTTCTCTTGGATTCTACCTACTGTATTCTGTAGTATACAACTTGGCTATATTCTGTTAAGCCATTGGCCAGAAGCCACTTCTTTATTCATTAACCAATAAAAGCAACACATATACAGAAGGAAATCCTACACCATTTACCCTTTTCTGTTTAAATAAAAAGGAAGGATTTTAACTTTAACATAAAAAATTACATATAACAAAACAGGTATCAAGCAAGAATTACAGTTACAATATTTATATTTAGTTTATCTTTTATCATAATTAAGGATATCTATAATTATAACTATACTTCAACTTCATCAAAGACTGCAGAAGGATATAATATTACCTAAGTAAACAGGAAGTGCATTGTAAGCAACTTTCAAAATTCTAGAATTGACAGAGACATCTTGCTGCCTGGACAGTCACGCAAATTTCTTCTGTACTATTGAAGTATCCATCTTCAGTCTATAGGCCTATAATATCCAGTAGATTTTTCCATGAAGCTAAAAATTTCAAAGACAGTTCTGTCTATATTGGCAGTTTGTCAGTCACTTTTTTAAAAATTTATTTATTTATTAAAGATTACTGTCTCTTCCCCGCCACAACCTCCCATTTCCCTCCCCCTCCCCCAAACAAGTCCCTCTCCCTCATCAGCCCAAAGAGCAATCAGGGTTCCCTGCCCTGTGGGAAGTCCAAGGAACCACCACCTCCATCCAGGTCTAGTAAGGTGAGCATCCAAACTGCCTAGGCTTCCACAAAGCCAGTACGTGCAGTAGGATCAGAAACCCATTGCCATTGTTCTTGAGTTCTCAGTAGTCCTCATTGTCCGCTATGTTCAGTGAATCCGGTTTTTATCCCAGGCTTTTTCAGATCCAGGCCAGCTGGCCTTGGTGAGTTCCCGATAGAACATCCCCATTGTCTCAGTGTGTGGGTGCACCCCTTGTGGTCCTGAGTTCCTTGCTCGTGCTCTCTCTCCTTCTGCTCCTGATTTAGACCTTGAGATTTCAGTCCGGTGCTCCAATGTGGGTCTCTGTCTCTGTCTCCTTTCATCGTCTGATGAAAGTTAATATTAAGGAGGATGCCTATATGTTTTTCTTTGGGTTCTCCTTATTTAGCTTCTCTAGGATCACTAATTATAGGCTCAATGTCCTTTGTTTATGGCTAGAAACCAAATATGAGTGAGTACATCCCATGTTTCTCTTTTTGGGTCTGGCTTACCTCACTCAGGATATTGTTTTCTATTTCCATTCATTTGCATGCAAAATTCAAGAAGTCCTTGTTTTTTATTGCTGAGTAGTACTTTAATATGTATATATTCCATACTTTCTTCGTCCATTCTTCCATTGAAGGGCATCTAGGTTGTTTCCAGGTTCTGGCTATTACAAACAATGCTGCTATGAACATAGTAGAGCATATACTTTTGTTGTATGATAAGGCATCTCTTGGGTATATTCCCAAGAGTGGTATTGCTGGGTCCAGGGGCAGTTTGATCCCGAGTTTCCTGAGAAACCGCCACTCTGCTTTCCAAAGTGGTTGCACAAGTTTGCATTCCCACCAGCAATGGATGAGTACATGTACCCCTTTCTCCACAACCTCTCCAGCAAAGGCTATCATTGGTGTTTTTTATTTTAGTCATTCTGACAGGTGTAAGATGGTATCTTAAAATTGTCTTGATTTGCATTTCCCTGATTGCTAAGGAAGTTGAACATGACCTTAAGTGTCTTTTGGCCATTTGAACTACTTCTGTTGAGAATTCTCTGTTCAGTTCAGTGCCCCATTTTATAATTGGGTTGATTAGACTTTTACGGTCTAGTTTCTTGAGTTCTTTATATATTTTGGAGATCAGAACTTTGTCAGTTGCGGGGTTGGTGAAGATCTCCCAGTCAGTGGGTTGCCTTTTTGTCTTAGTGATAGTGTCCTTTGCTTTACAGAAGCTTCTCAGTCTCAGGAGGTCCCATTTATTCAATGAGGCCCTTAATGTCTGTGCAGCTGGGGTTATACGTAGGAAGTGGTCTCCTGTGCCCATGTGTTGTAGAGTACTTCCCACTTTCTCTTCTATCAGGTTCAGTGTGTTCGGACTGATATCGAGGTCTTTAATCCATTTGGACTTGAGTTTTGTGCATGGTGATAGATATGGATCTATTTTCATTCTTCTACAGGTTGACATCCGGTTTTGCTAGCACAATTTGTTGAAGATGCTCTCTTTTTTCCATTGTTTACTTTTAGCTCCTTTATCGAAAATCAGGTGTTCATAGGTTTGTGGGTTCATGTCAGGGTCTTCTATTCGATTCCATTGGTCGACTTCTCTGTTTTTATGCCAATACCAAGCTGTTTTCAATACTGTAGCTCTGTAGTAGAGTTTGAAGTCAGGGATGGTAATGTGTCCAGACGATCCTTTATTGTATAAGATTGTTTTGGCTATCCTTGGTTTTTTGTTTTTCCATATAAAGTTGATTATTGTCTTCTCCAGATCTGTGAAGAATTTTGATGGGATTTTGATGGGGATTGCATTGAATCTATAGATTGCTTTTGGTAGAATTGCCATTTTTACTATGTTGATCCTCCCAATCCAAGAGCAAGGGAGATCCTTCCATTTTCTGGTGTCCTCTTCAATTTCTTTCTTCAAAGACTTAAAGTTCTTGTCAAATAGGTCTTTCACTTCCTTGGTCAGAGTTACCCCAAGATATTTTATGCTATTTGTGGCTATTGTGAACAGTGATGCTTCTCTGATTTCCCTCTCTGTTTCCTTATCCTTAGTGTATAGGAAGGCAACTGATTTTTTGGAGTTGATCTTGTATCCTGCCACATTACTAAAGGTGTTTATCAGCTACACTACAGATCTTCCCAGTATAAGTTTTATGTACACAATACAGGTTTCAGGACAAAGAGTTTTGCTTATTCTTATGTCTTAACTCCAATAAATTAGGGCTTACCACACACTATATAACCAAAGATTTAAGTACTTCTGGTAAAGGCAGTGCCCTTGGACTCCTATACTGCTTCTAGGCTAGGGGGCATTGAATCCCAAAGCTTTAAGAATTTTCAGAATATTGGGATTGATCCAAAGCATAAGGGTGTAGGTGGAGGCTGTACGTTCATTTCTCAAATGCCCAGACCTGAAATAATCACACAGAAACTATATCAATTAAAACACTGCTTGGTCTATTAGCTTAGGATTCTTAGTAACTAAATCTTACATCTTAAATCTACCCATTTCTATTACTCTATGTATTACCACAAAGTTGAGGCTTACAAGGAAGTCTGTCATACATCTGTCTCCTTGGTAGCTCTATGGCATCTCCATAACTTTGCCTTCTTTTCTCCACCATCTGATTGGAATTCCCACTCTTCTCTATTCTGCACTGCCATATCCCCAAAGCAGCACTTTTATTAACCAATGGTAATAAAACATATTCACAGGATACAAAGAGGAAACCCACATCATAAAGGAAACTTGTTGATAATATGCATCAAAACATTGGTCTGTATCACTGGAGAGAGATTTCTGCTTGGTTCAAAAATATTTTTAGAGTTTTGTATATGACCATTAGATTGGTCATAGTTGTGTTACCCAAGGATGAATTCTCAACTTGCTCAACTCTGTGCTGCCATAGGCTCAAAGCAGATTCTTTATGAACCAATGGTATTAAAACATATACAATATACAGCATACAGAAGAGAATCCCATATCAGCTCCCTCTTTCTGTCTAAATAAAAAGGAAGAATTTTAATTTTAGCATAACAAGATTACATATAACAAAACAGTTATCAAGCAAGAATTATAGTTATAATATTTAGTCCATTTACATTTGGCAAATTAAAGAAAATATTTTAACATCTATCCAATCTTTGTGAGTCTAAAGTTATCTATCTGTCTATTATCATGACTAAGGAAAATTGTAATTATAACTATTTTTCAACTTTATCAAAGAAAAATTAAATATTACCTATGTAAACAGGAATTGCATTGTAAGCTACTTCAAAAACTTTAGAATTGACAGAGAACTCTTCATGCCTGGACAGCCATCCAAAGTTCTTTTGTAACATTGGAGTATCCACCTTTAGCCTATAAGCCCATAGATTCTTGAAGACTTTTATATAAAGCAGGAAATTTCAAAGACAGTTCAGCCTTTATTGGCAATTTGTCAGTCACTTTCTTCTCTATCCTGGAGAATATCTGGCAGACTCTTTCATGAAGCAGAAGCCTTGAAGGACTATCACATCTTATTTAGGAAACTTCAGCAGACATTTCTTTTTCTTTCCTGAATGTTCAGTTTCTACAGCATACCATCAAGCAGTCCTGGCAGAAGCAATTTCTTGCCCAAATAGCTATCAAAATCCATAATGATTCTTTTTGATGCCCATTATTCTAGTGAAGAAGATTGGTGCTGTCAGCAGCACATGAGTCTCATTATCATGGAAAATCATAAGTTCTTAAAACATTTTAAATGGCATGTTCTGTTTGTCTTTGAAAGGTTTTTAAGAATACCAATCCCTCTAAAATATATATTTGTACATATACAAAACCTGACTAATATGACTGCAAGCCTGACTATTATAAAAGACTATTTATTAATCTATACTTTTAATTATACATTACATTTATAATGAGCTGCACAAACACAATACCTCAAACAAGAGCAGATATGTATGTAACAAAATTGACATTAAATTTGCATCCATAAACCAAGATCCATACCAATGATAAGTATTCATCTATCTAGTTTATCCCCCTTTAAATGTAAATGAACATTTATAAAACAATCACTTAATGAATTTGGGCATTGCTCTCTAGAATACTTCCTTATGATTGTGGACTCTTTTAACCAGGTCTTTCATGGGATATTCTGTATGGTAGGACCATCTCAGCCAGCAGTCCTGAAGTTGTCATGGATGTTGGACCATTGGGGCCATTGCCTCAGAAGGTCTTGTTTAATAAATCTGTATTAGCCTGGAGGGAATCCGCAGCTTTCTATTCTATGTAGAAACAAAAATAGAATATCTTTCCAAAGCAACATAGCCTTAGACCCAAATTCTGAAGTCAAGATACCGTTAAAATATACATGTTGGTTTAGTTTAGCAACTTGTACATGGAAATGTACCTCTGTACTTAGTTCATTCACAGTCAAAACATTAAAAGAAAATACAATAATATATAGTCCAGACTTTCTATGTATGTTTCATCTTTATGTGGCTTATTATTTTACTCTATTACTTTTTAATATTTATTTTATTATACTTACTCATTTAATCTATGACTCTGTGTATTGTGTCCCTGTAAAGATTTTGTTTTATTCCTTAAAACTATTTTTTATAAATGTCTAAACTTTTTTCTTTTGTCTCCCAAGCCAGCATACATATTTAAATACACCGTGACCCTTACAGAGGTTTATTTCTGTCTGAATCTGTTTTTATTGTATATTTGTAATCATTTTCTGATGAGGAGTGCTTTGAAAATGTCAGCAGCTTGGTCACAGTGACCATGTATGCTGACTCTACCTCTTTCAGTCTTTTAATATGGCAAAGGTATGTGTAGCACCAGCTCTAAGCTGTGCTCAGTACGTCAATCCTGGTAAGCAGTTGGCCCATGCTTTCACCAGGTAAATTGCAGCATGATGCCCACAAACACCATTCAAGTGCTTGGCCTCCTGAAAGAGCCAGAGTTGTTATAGCAGCTAGCATGAACCAGAAAGCCTTCTCAAAGGAGCCATAGAGTTTTTGCTGCTACTTCTGAGTCAGGAAGCCTTATCTTGAAAGAATCACACTTCTGCTTGATTCTAGCAAATGGAGCCCACCAGAGAAAATGTTGCTACCAAAAAGTCATGCTTAACTCTGTTTGGGCACACCATTTTGTAGACAGAGAGCAGGCCACCCAGACTCCAAATAATCATACAGAAACTATATTAATTAAAACATGGGTTGACCTACTATCTTAGGCTTCTTATTAACTAATTTTTATTAATTAACCCATTTCTATTATTCTGTGCACCATCACATGGTTGTGGCTTACTGGGCAAAGTTCTGTCTGGCAACTGTCTCCATCAGGGTCAACTTGCTGTCTCCCTGACTCTGACTTCTTTTTCTACTCTATCTGCTTGGAATTCCCACTCTTCTCTATTTTGCACTGCCATATCCACCAAGCAGCATTTTTATTAACCAATGTTAATAAAACATATCCACAGCATACAAAGAGGAAACCCACAACATAAAGGAAACTTATTGATGATGTGCTTCAAAACATTGATCTGTACTACTGGAGCAGAGTTTTCTGCTTGGACTAAAATATTTTTAGAGTTTTGTATATGATCATTAGCTTGGTCATAGTTTTGTTATTCAAAGATGGAGGGTAAATGGTAGAGATATCCCCTTGGCCACCAAGACTACTAAAAAGCTTATGTGTAGCTGTGACTCATAACCAAAACAATATATACAGTCTTTGTCGATATGATTGGTAGTGATATGATTAGGTGTTCAAGGTAGTCAAATAAGTGCATAGGTCTCAAGTAGATGCTTCTGCATGCAGCTATATCTCTATTCCTGGTCCTTTTTCAGAACGTTTTTTTACTAGTGCTAGATAATTTTCTGTAGACATGGCATAGAGCTGTAAACAAAACCCTCTACTATTCTCCTTGCCTTCTCTGTAGCAGGTAAAGTCTTAGTCTTCCCTCAGTCTGGCATATACCATTGGATGTGGGTATTAAAGAAAGATGTTTTCTATTTACTAATGCTACTTAAGTGGTTCAACTGTGAACATAGATTTGGAGGTAGCCAAGCATGGGCTCCATCCAACATTGATGTTCACAAAGCAGATGTGGTGGCCTTTGTATATTGAAGGAGGGCTGCTTGTTGTTTCCTGGCTGCCCAGCTAGTTTAGATCTGAAATAATCACACAGAAACTATATTAATTAAATCACTGTTTGGCACATTAATTTTAGGTTCTTAGAGGTTCTTATATTAATTTAGCCCATTTCTATTAATCTGTATACTACCATGTGGCTGTGGCTTACCGGGTGATGTTCCCTGCATCTGTTTTTGGCAGCTCAATGGCTTCTCTTTACTCCATCATCCTTCACCCATGCTATATGCCAAGCCAGTTTCTTTATTCATTAACCAAAAAACCAACAGATAGACAGAAAGACCTCCAACACCATTTGCCTTTTCTGTTTAAACAAAAAGGAAGGATTTTACCTGAACATAGTAAACTTGCATATAACAAAACAGTTATTAAGCAAGAATTACAGTTACAATACTTATATCTTTCTATTCTTCAACTTCATCAAAGACTCCAGAAGGATATAATATTACCTAAGTAAACAGGAAGTGCATTGTAAGCAACTTCCAAAACTCTAGATTTGACAGAGACATCTCACTGCCTGGACAGTAACCAAAAGTTTTTCTGTACCATTGGAACATCCATCTTAAGCCTACAGGCCCATAGTATCCAGCAGACTTTTCCATGAAGCAGGAAATTTCAAAGACAGTTCCACCTATTGGCAGTATGTCAGTAAACTTCTTCTGTATCCTACAGAATGTCTAGCAGACTCTTTCATGAAGCAGGTATCCTAAAGGACCATCTCACCTTTAAGCAAGTTCAGTAGTCATTTTTCTGTGGGTCCTGCATATCCAGGCAAGAGCAGTTTCTTGCTCAAATGGCTAACAAACTCCATGAGGAGTCTCTTCGATGTCCATCTTCCTTTCAAAGTAATTGATGGTGCTAGTCCCATTGTCATGAAAAGTCTCAAGTTTTTAAACATTTTAATTGCCATATTCAGAAGGTCTCTGAAAGATTTGAAGAATACCCATCTAACTGAAAATATCCTTATACATCTAGAAAAATCTAACTAACATGACTACAACCTTGACTATTATAGATGATTATCTATTAACTTATATTTATTAATTATACATTACATTTTTAAAATGAACTACAGAATAACAATACCTTAATCAAGAGCAGAAATATACATATAATAAGATTGACCTTAAATTTGTATCAGTAAACCAAGATCTATACCAAAGCAAATATCTATAGCATATCCCCCTTTAAATATAAATAAACATTTATAAGCAATATTTGGGAATATGGGTGTAGTTTCTCCAAAATGCTTCCTGCTGCTTATTGGGCAAAGTATTTTCTTTCTGGGGTGTTCACAGCAACATTTCAGGGGCTTTTGGTACATCAAACCATATTAGTTTGGTAGCAACCCACAGGTTCTCATCCTCTGTGGAAATAAGAAAAGAACCTCTTTTCCAAAGAAACATATTCTTTGACCTAAATTTGAATGTCCAGATACCTTTAGAACACATATGCTGGTTTCGTTTAGCAGCCCATACAATGAAATTTCTCTCTGTACTTAGCTCATTCACAGTCAAAAAATTTAAAGAAAATAAAATAGTACACATAATACAGCCTCTCTGTGTATATTCCATCTTTCATCTTTATGTGGCGTATTCATTTTTTTTACTCCTTTTAATCCATTACTATCTGTACTCTGTCTCTTTAAAGACTTTACCTTTTAAAAAAACCGTTAACTTCCTTTTATGACTCTCTATACTTGTTTTCTTCTCTCTCCCAAGCCTACGTACATTTATCCAACACTGTGACTCATTTAGATTTCTTTTCAATATGGATTTTTCTTTATTGCATATCTGTAATTCTTTACTGTCCAGGACTGCTTTGTAAAATGCTAACCACTTCATAAAACTTAAGCTGTGCCATTACGAGGGTATAATGGTACACTCTACTTGCCCTGTCCAGTTTAGCTTGGCAGAGCCGCTTGCACCTCTGAGCCACAAAAACCACCTCACTTCCAGGCACACAGACAGTCCATGTTGCCACCAAGTAAGTCACTCATTATTTATAAAAATATAAGTGTACATATGTATATAGAAACATTTACTGATAAAAGAGTCCATTAAGGTGACACAAAGCAAGGAGGGACGATAAAATGATTTGGAAGAAGAAAAGCGAAGGGAAATTATGATAATCTCAAAATATAAAAGAAAATATAACATGAATATAAAGAACAAAAATGTTGTCACCAGACGCCTATTTGAAAACAAAGCCATCACTTAATATTAAGTGTGGACAAATAAATACCATATACACAAATGTATGTTTTGCATATTTATTGAATAATTCTTTATAATATTTAAGGCAGTACAGTAAACCAAAGAAGGAATAATGGGTTATTGATCATGAAAATGCAGCAGTCATGTACAGAACCTGATGACTCAACTGCTAAGAGCAAGGAGTCCTGGACATATGCTGTAGAATGGGTGATTTAATGTACATTGTCCTATGCTGTACAGGATGAATGTGAGGCAAAATATCACATAATCTCGTTTACAAGTGGACTTTATTTTAAAGAGTCAATATACAGAGAATGACAATGTGATAACAGTTAAGTATTTTGGTGAATAAGATACAGAAACGGAAAAGCATAGGTCAATAATATCGAGTAATATAAGTGTAAAATGAAGCAAAATTCATTGTCTTAGTTCATTTAGGACACCACGAACAAGGCAACTTTCAAAAGAACATATTTTATTTGGGGACTCATAGTACAGTCCATGACCATCATGTCAGAGAGCATAGCAGCAGGCATTTGGCCAAGCATGGAATTGTAGTAAAAGCTACGTCTAAACTTACTTCTGATCCACAAGCTTGAGGGGTAGAGATGAAGAGAGAAAAAATGGGAAGGGCACAGGTTTTTAAAACCTCAAAAGCCTACCCCAAGTGACATATCTCCTCAACAAGCCCTCATCTCATAATCTTTCCCAAAACATTCCATCAATGTTGAACCCATCAATCAAAGTTTATTTGGCTCATTCTATTCAAACCAGAACAATTCACTCACTGGCATCCATAGGCTTTAGCTGTATCATAAAAGCATTGCTGTAGGCAAACAAGTAGGCAGGCATGGTACTGAGGAAATAGCTGAGTGTGTTCACAAGTTTAAGACAGAGGGAGAGAAAGAAAAATAGAGGCAGCTGAAAAGAAAGAGAGAGATGAAATGGAAATAAAGTGGGTTTTTGAAACCTTAAAATGCACCCTCAGTGACGCTTCTCCAACAATGAGACCCCACCTCCTCATCATTACAAACAGCTTTTCAAAGTGGGGACTAAGAATTCAAATACATGTCACTACAGGGGTCATTGTCATTTAAACTACCACAGTAATAAACAGCATGAGATCTCTATGACATGGCAGTGCATTACACACAAGTCCTTTGCTAAAAATGAAGGTTTTTTTTACTAGGAGAAAAAAATAAATATTTTACAAGGGATGATGTATATATTAGTTTGTTCAAATGTAACAATCATTCTACAACATGCATACCAATATTTATGTTATAGTCTTCTAACTCGCAATCTAAATTTTAATTCAGGATTGAAATTTCTATTAGTGCTCTGATCCAAAGAGTTATGATTGAGTAGGAAATGGATAAAGCAGAGTAAGAGACCTTCTGGGTCTTTGTTGATTCTCAGTCCTCTACTCAAAATTACTTAACAAAATTTTTTGGATTTTCCCCTTTTATATGTCCATATTTTGCTCTCTTAATAATGCTTCATTTGAAATTATCACATACCTGAGCTTTAAAATTGGAACAGCATTTTATAGAAAAATGTCACTAAAATAAGCATAATTCATAATATAGCATAAATTTGAAGCATGGTTGATTTCAAGGGAACCTGTCCTAACGAATTTCTTTGGAAATTTGCCTTAACGAATTAGGCATTCAGGGAGAGGGAGATCATGGCAAAGAAGAGAGGAAAAGAAATGAATTGACCAAGGAATGCTAAGCAAGGCCTTGTGAAGGGAACCTCAGACGACATTCTCCCTCTCCCTTCAGATGTGCATGCATGTTGACAGATCTCATTACAGTACCTGACCAGACTCTTCCAATGTGGAAAAAGACAGATACAGTGAATTTGAAGGCAAGGAAACCACTTGGTGAGAAGGGATTTAAGACAGACTTCTCTTGAAAATGCATATTTGTTTACTAAACAATTTGTGTAAGAAAGATTATAGCTACATAGATTCTTCAAAACCTATAGACATTAATAAGAACTGGCATTGTAAGATATATCTGTTTAACTCATGAAACAATGAAAAATGCTGTGAAAAATTTTAGTAAACTATAGCAATTATTTATCTGCTATAAATTTTAGTGCATAAGAAATGTAATCCATTTCTGTACTTTATATGTCTTATGATGAAGGAGGTATTTGTCATCAGTGGGAACAATTCATAAACCCAGAGCACTTATTGGGAGCCCCTTTAAATGGACTTGATGAGGCCCTGTGTAAGACAGCTCCAGAAATTCTGCAGTCGGTACTTGCATAAAAAGTTTTGGGCTACTCAATTTCCACACAAAAGGTTTTCTTTTTAAAAAACTGGTTGAAGTCAGGTGACAAAGTGAACAAGGTTGTGGCAATAATCCACACATATGGGAAAAAATTTCTCTCTCAAAACTGCTTCTGTCTCATCAGAGCATCTCTGAACTACAGTGTTTCACTTCTTCAGTCTTTCTTGGACAGGGCCTCTCTCCACCTTCCTCCTCAGGAGTGTCCTGCAAGGCTCTCTGAAGTAACAGCTTCAGAGACTTCCGCTGGAACCTGTGGTGCCTGATGGAGCCAATGAAGAAGTAAATGATGGGGTTGGCACAGCTGTTCACACAGGATAGAAGTAATATAGTAATATAACTAAAATCACAAATTTTACCATAATACAAATATCCAAACCATTTGTCGAGGAGAACGTAGATCCCCAAGGGGAGACCAAAGATCAGGAAGAACAGCACTGTCAGTACAATGATCACAAACAGCCTGGTCACAGGAATCCGCTGTGAGCCACAGAAGATCCTCACCAGCAGGATGAGGCTGGACCCACAGAGAACCACAAATAAAACAATTGGCCAAAAAAGTGAGATATAATTTAATGCCTCACACAACAAAAATGTTTTTCTACTAAAAAATAAGTCACATGTCCCCCAATGTAGGAGATTCAACAGCAGGGACAGAGCCCAAAGCAAGGCACATGTGACAGCTGATGTGTGCCTTGGGCGGTGGCAGCGATACCAGATGGGCCACAAAACAGACAGACAGCGCTCAACACTAATGGCACTGAGCATGCTCAGTCCAGAAAAATAAGTAAGTCTTTGCACAACAAAAAGAAATGAAGAGAAGTAGTCGAAATAGGAGGAGAAGATGTAAATGACAGAAAAAAGGCAATCTACAAATGTAAAACTCAGGAAGAGAAAGTCAGCCATAGCCAGGTTGAGAATATACACAGAGAAGGCATTCCTGCGTATGTGGAAGCCCAGAATCCACAACACGATGGCATTTCCTGCCATCCCAACCAGGGCCAAGATGATGGAAAGATAAAATATGGCTTGGGCCATGATTTTACAATGTGAAGAATCAGAGTAGATGCTTCCATTTGGTGCTGTGATGGTAGTCTCCCAGGTTGAGATGTTGGAATCCTCGCTTAGAAAATCTCTGCTAATGCTCCTGGAACAAAAAAATAAAAGGACATGAGCACATGCTCTGTACCTCTGATTCCCAGGGCTACCCTGCCCTGTGGTAATGACTGAGCTGGTTCATGAGGAGAAGAAACAGGATTGGGTAGATTAAATAATTCATCAAATACTTATGAAGCCTTAATTTGAATCCAGTTGGTATTTTTGGGATACCTACAACCCATGCCATGTACTCATATAAGAGTAGATGATGGTCCAGTAGAGACATTCAGTGTCACTGACCACATGAGAAAGAAACAGAACCATGGAGCCAAAATTCTTTCTTTCCTAAAACTGGTCCTTCTCTGGTACAGGAAGTTGGAAGCCAGAAGCATGACCATCAGATAGTCTCATTCCTGGCAGGGAAGGCTGTCAAATGAGAAAATATGGAAATCATGAAAGAGAGTCATGAAGGAAATCACAAATCTTGCTAAGACCAGTATGAAAAGAAGCAAACCTACAGACAAAGGCGAATAAGTCTCCATTTCAGATTTGAAACTAGAAATCATGAAACTCTTTGAAGATATTAAGCATATTTCTGTTGTTTGTTGCTATATCACAATTATACTTCTCTTTATTGAGACCCAGTGGGAAATCGAGACTTTAGACTGAACAAATGAATAAATTAATCATAGACCCAAGAGTAGATTCAAATTGAGAGTAAATGTTTTGGATAAATTTTAGAGCAAGTTAATACTTATGCTACAAGATGACTAATGGTGAGTTTTGTGATCTCAAACCCAGGAATGTACAAAAAAATGATGATATTCAGGGCCTTAAGGAGTTTCAGCCCAAATTTAGGCATTGATTTGAGGTTAACTGAACTTCCTAAGCCCATTAATGAAAAAAAAGAAATTTGTAGAAAGAGGAAAACACGAAATATCAGACAGTAGAGGATGGGCTATGGAGAGTTCTGTGAGTTCAAGCACAGTCTAAGTTACCTCAGGATCCAGCAGTGCCACTCTTGGGCATATACCCAAAAGATGCTCAATCATACTACAAAAACATTTGTTCAACTATGTTAATAATATTATTTGTAAAAGCCAGAACTTGGAAACAATCTAGATGCCCCTCAATTGAAGTATGGATAAAGAAAATGTGGTACATTTACACATTAGAATACTACTGAGAAGTAAAAAAACAATGGCATCTTGAATTTTGCATGAAAATCAATGGAATTAGAAAACACTATTCTGAGTGAGGTAACTCCTACCTCAAAAGATAAATATTATATATACTCACTCATAAATGAATACTAGCTATAAACAAATGACATTGAGTCTATAGTTCATGATCCTAGAGAAGCTAAGTAATAAGGTGAACCCAAAGAAAAACATATATAGAACCACCTGGAAATTGGAAACAGACAAGATCACCTGATAAAACTGTGAGCATGTGGGTAGGTGGGGTGAAGAAGTGAAGGTAGGAGGGAAAGAGGAGCAAAGAAGGGGAGGGTTGAAGAGAACTTCAGGGAATGGGATAGTCGAGATGGAGGAAGGACAGAGATGAGAGCAAGGAGAGAGAGATCTTGATTGAGGGAGCCATTATAGGGCTAGCAGAAACCTGGCTCTAGAGAAATTCCCAGGAATCCACATGGATGACCCCGCCTAAGATCCTAAGCAATAGAGGATAGGGGGTCTGATATTGACTTGCCCTGTAGTCCAACTGCTGATTATCTTAAATATCACCATAGAAACTTCACTCAGCAACTGATGGAAACAGAGGCTGAGACCCACATCTTAGCATTGGACTGAGCTCCCAAGTCCTGTTGAAGAATCAAAGGAATGAGAATATGAGCAAAGTTTCAAGACCATGATAGGTTCACCCACTGAAACAGATTACCTGAGCTAATAGGAGCTCACCAACTCCAGCCAGACTGGGAAGGAATAAGCATAGGACCAAACTAGTCCCTCTGAATGTCGGTGAGATTTGCATGGCTTGGGCATAGTTAGGGACCACTGGCAGTGGCACCAGGATTTATCCCTACTGCATGTACTGGCTTTTGAAGATCCTATTCACGTTGGATGTATACCTTCCTTATCCTATGTATAGTAGGGAGGGCCTTGGACCTTCCCCCAAAGCAATGTGCTTTACCCTCTCTGAAGATTAGATGGGGGTAGGTGGGAGGGTGTGTGGAGGGAATGGGAGAAGGGGAGGAAGTGGGAACTGGATTGGTATTCTTTTTTAAAAAAATCTAATAAATTTAAAAAAAGAATCCAAAGAACAAGAAATGCCAATGAAGAAAGAGAAAGGGGGGAAAGAATTGTTGTTGGCAAGAATGAAAACTGAAACTACCACCGTAGAAGTCAGTGTGGTGATTTCTCAGAAAATAAAATAGAACTTTTATATTGAGTGTACTAGCTAGTTTCATGCCAACTTGACAGAAACTAGCACCATCTGAAATGAGGGAGGCTCTACTGAGTAAATGCCTCCATAAGATAGGCTATATTCAAGTCTGTACTCCATTTTCTTATTTAACGTTTGAGGAGAAGGGTCCAGTCCATTATGAGTGGTTCCATCTCTGAGCTGACAGTTCTGAATTCTATAACACATATTGTTATGTGATCATAGACTAAGAAAAATAATTAATATATTTAGGGAAAGGGTCTCAAAACAAATTTAAACAATACGTAGCCACAAATCCAGCCTTACAGAAAATAATAGAAGGAAAATCACTAACCAAGGAGTCCAACAATGACCACAATAACTCAGACATCTAGAGACCCTTCACCAGCGCAAATCAAAGAAGGGAAACACACAGACCCTACTAATAAAAAAGTGACCAGAGTTAGCAACCACTGGTCATTAATATCACTTAATGTTAATGGGCTCAACTCACCTGTAAAAAGGCACAGGCTAAGAGATTGGATAAGAAAACAGGATCCAACATTCTGCTGTTTACAAGAAACACACCTCAACCACAAAGACAGGCACCTACTCAGAGTAAAGGGCTGGGAAAAGGCTTATCAAGCAAATGGACCCAAGAAACAAGCAGGTGTGGCCATACTAATTTCTAACAAAGTTGACTTCAAACTTAAATCAATCAGAAGAGATGGAGAGGGACATTTTATACTCATAACAGGAACAATTCATCAGGATGAAGTCTCAATCCTGAATATCTATGCCCCTAATATAAAAGCGCCCACGTACGTAAAAGAAACATTACTAAAACTCAAGGCAGCCATCAAACCACACACACTAATAGTAGGAGACTTCAACACTCCTCTCTCACCAATGGACAGGTCAATCAAACAGAAACCTAACAGAGAAATTAGAGGATTAATGGAGGTAATGAAGCAAATGGACTTAACAGACATCTATAGACTATTCCACCCAAATAGGAAAGAATATACCTTCTTCTCTGCAGCTCATGGAACCTTCTCGAAAATTGACCACATACTTGGTAGCAAAGCTAACTTACACAGTTACAAAAAAATATTAGTAACCACCTGTGTCTTATCAGATCACCATGGATTAAAGTTAGAATTCAACAACAATGCTACCCCCAGAACGCCTACAAACTCATGGAAACTGAACAGTCAATGACTGAACCATACCTGGATGAAGGAAGAAATAAAGAAAGAAATTAAAGTCTTCCTTGAATTCAATGAAAATAAAGAAACAACATACTCAAACTTATGGGACACTATGAAATCAGTGCTAAGAGGAAAGTTCATCGCACTAAGTGCCCACTTAAAGAAAACAGAGAAAGCACATATTGGAGACTTAACAGCCCACCTGAAAGCTCTAGAAAAAAAGAAGAAGACTCACCTAGGAGGGGTAGAAGACTGGAAATAATCAAACTGAGGGCTGAAATCAACAAAATAGAAACACAGAAAACAATCCAAAGAATCAATGAAACAAAAAGCTTGTTCCTGGAGAAAATCAACAAGATTGATAAACCCCTATCCAAACTAATCAAACGGCAGAGAGAGAATTTGCAAATTAATAAGATCAGAAATGAAAAGGGGGACATAACCACAGACACAGAGGAAATTCAGAGAATCATTAGATCTTATTACAAAAGCCTGTATAACACAAAACTGGAAAATGTAAAGGAAATGGATACTTTTTTAGATAAATACCATATACCAAAGTTAAACCAGGACCAGGTGAACAATCTAAATAGACCTGTTAGTCGCGAAGAATTAGAAGCTGTTATCAAAAACCTCCCTACCAAAACAAGCCCAGGACCAGATGGTTTCAATGCGGAATTCTACCAGAACTTCCAAGAAGAGCTAATACCTATACTCCTTAATGTATTTCACAATATAGAAACAGAAGGGTCATTACCAAATTCCTTTTATGAAGCTATAGTTACTCTGATACCAAAACCACACAAAGACTCAACCAGGAAAGAGAATTACAGGCCAATTTCACTCATGAACATCGACGCAAAAATCCTCAACAAAATACTGGCAAACCGAATCCAAGAACACATTAGAAAAATTATCCATTATGATCAAGTAGGCTTCATCCCAGAGATGCAGGGCTGGTTCAACATACGAAAATCTATCAATGATAATCCATCATATAAATAAACTGAAAGAAAAAACCTTATGATCATTTCATTAGATGCTGGAAAAGCATTTGACAAAATTCAACATCCCTTTATGATAAAAGTATTGGAGAGATTAGGGATACAAGGGTCATACCTAAATATAATAAAAGCTATATACAGCAAGCCGACAGCTAACATCAAATTAAACGGAGAGAAACTCAAAGCCATCCCACTAAACTCAGGAACACGACAAGGCTGTCCACTCTCGCCATACCTCTTCAATATAGTGCTTGAAGTTCTAGCAACAGCAATAAGACAACATAAGAAGGTGAACCCAAGGAAAAACATATAGTTATCCTCTTGGCTATGGGAAGTAGACAAAATAGCCGGGAAGAAAATTGGGATCTTGGGGGTGGGGTGGGGTGGGGGTTAGGGGAGATGGGGAGAGAAAAGGGAGAAGGGGAGGATGGGGGGAACTAGGGGAAACAGGATGATTGGGATAAAGGAAGGTTGGATAGGAGAGCAGGGAAGCACAATTCTTAGTTAAGGGAGTCACCTTTTGTTGGCAAGAGACTTGAACCTAGAGTGGCTCCCAGGAGCCCAAGGCGATGTCCCCAGTTAGTTCCTTGGGCAGCTGAGGATAGGGAACCTGAGATGACCCTATCCTATAGCAATATTGACGAATATCTTGCATATCACCATAGAACCTTCATCTGGTGATGGATGGAGACAGAGACAGAGACCCACACTGGAGCACTGGACTGAGCTCCCAAGGTCCCAATGAGGAGCAGAAGGAGGGAGAACATGAGCAAAGAAGTCAAGACCACGAGGGGTGCACCCACCCACTGAGACAGTGGGGCTGATCTACTGGTAGCTCACCAAGGCCAGCAGTACTGTGACTGAAAAAGCATGGGATAAAACTGGACTCTCTGAGCATGGCGAACAATGAGGGATGATGAGAAGCCAAGGACAATGGCTCGGGGTTTTGATCCTACTACATGTTCTGGCTTTGTGGGAGCCTAGCCAGTTTGGATGTTCACCTTCCTAGACATGGACGGAGCAGGGAGGACCTTGGACTTTCCACAGGGCAGGGAACCCTGACCGCTCTTTGGACTGGAGAGGGAGGGGGAGAGGAGTGGGGAGAGGGGAAGAAGGGTGGGAGGAAGGGTAGGGAAATGGGAGGCTGGGGGGGGGGGAGGCGGAAACTTTTTTCTTTTTTTTCCTTTTCTCAATAAAAATAAAAAAAAAGAATATACAAGTATGTAAAAAACAAAGTTGGCTACATACATGGGTTAAAGCAAGTCTCACCATATACAAGAGAAATGAAATAATACCATGCATTCTCTCTGACAACTATGGATTAAAGCTGAATATGAACAACAGAAAGTTGACAAACTCATGCAAACTGAACAATGCACTATTGAATGAGAAGTGCTTCAAGAAAGAAATTAAGAAATAAATACTTTCTTGCCAAAATTATGAGGGACGATGGAGGCTCTTTTAATAGACAACTTCATTGAAGTAAATACCTACATTAAAATTAGAGGGATCACATGTTAGAACCTTAAGTGAAAGTTCTAAAGAAAAGGGAATGTAATGCAGGTAACTAATGGATGGCAAAATATATTCAAGCTTTGAGCTGAAATACAAAATATAAAGAAAAATAATAGAAGAACCAATGAAATTAAGACCAGATTCTTGAAGAAAAGTCAATAAAATTGAGAAGCCATTAGCCAAATTAACTAAACAGCAAAGACAGAATATCCAAATTCACAAAATTAGGCACTAAATAGGAGCATCACTATAGACATCAGGAAATACTATCATAAGGACATACTTTAACAAAATGTATACTCCATGAAATTGGAAACCTAAAAGAAAAAAATTATCTCTATATATACCCCTACCATAGGTAAATTATTATCAGAGAAGCTACTTAAAGAGACCAATGGCTCCTACAATATAAGAAGTGAAGAATTGTTTCCAAACTTAAAGAAAGATAAGGACATGATAGATACAACAAAGAATTCAAAAAATAATGCCACTATTCCTCGGTGAAGCAGAATGAACATTATCTAATTCTTTGTATGAGGATACAGTAACCCTGATATCCAAAGCACACAAAGACCCAAAAAGAAAGAGAATTACAGACCAATTTCATTTATGAACAAAGATGCAAATATATTTAACAAAATGCTCAGAAAGTCACATTTAGAATAATAAAAAAGAATAAATCAAAAATAACATCCATGGTGATCAAGTAGTCTTCATTCCAGAGATAAAAGAATAGTTCAATATATAAAAATTTAAAAAATGCATCTACAATATAAGCAAAATAGAAAGGAATAAACCACATGACCATATCCTTAGAGGCATAAAAAGCTTTGTAAAAATCCAGCACTCTTTATAATATCTCCTAGGAGACTAGGGACACAAGAGCCATTTCTCAAAATAATACAACTTACAATAAGAAAGCTCACACTAAATATGCACTAGAACAGAGAGCAACTCAAAACATTTCCACAAAACTAAGAAATAAGGCTATATTATGCACTCTTTTTATATATATTCAATATAGTATTTCAAATTTGAGCTGGAGAAATTAGACAACAGAAGTTCCTGAACAAAAAACCAATTTGAAAGAAACATCAAAATATCTTTATTTTCAAATGAAAGAATTGTATTCATAAATGACTGTTTTACTCAGAGTTCTATTACTTTGAAGAGATGATTACCAAAGGAAAACATTTAATTGGGGTTTGCTTACAGTTTTAGAGGTTTAGTCCATTTTTATCATGGCTATACAATAGTAGCATACAATTAGACATGATGCTGGAAAACCAACTCAGAGTTTTACATTTTGATCCACAGGCAGTAGGAAGAGAGAGATACTGGCCTAAGTTGAATGTTTGAAACCTCAAAGTCTACCCTCACTGACAAACTTCCTCTAACAAAGCTAAGCCTTCTAATACTGCTTAAGTAGTGACATTCCCTGACAACCTAGTATTCAAATATATGAGCCTAATGGGACCATTGTTTTTCAAAAACATTTCCATTACTCTAAAAATTCTATCAGGAAACTTTTTATGCTGACAATTTCTGCAAAGTAGCTCAATATAAAATTAACTCATGAACATTAGTAGCACTTCTGCATACAAATGGCAAATGGACCAAGAAAGAAATCAGGGAAACAAAATTTTGCACATATTCTCTAAAAATAAAATATCTTGGGGTAACTCTAACTGTGGAGGTCTGGTGTAGGAGGTCCTTCTGTTTATGTGTTGCTTTCATTGGTTGAATAAACAAACTTCCTTGGCCTTTTGATAGGGCAAAACTTAGGTAGCTGGAGTAGGCAGAACTGAATGCTGGGAAGAAGAGTTAGGGATAACGTCATGGATCTCCTGCTTGGGACGTACACTGGTTAAAATCTTGCCGGTAAGCCACAGTTATGTGGCAATACACAGATGAATCAAAATGGGTTAAATTAAGATGTAAAATTTAGCTAATAAAAAGTTAGAGCTAAAGGGCTCTACGAATATAGTTTCTGTGTGATTATTTTGAGTGTGAGTAAGCCAGATGGTCGGGAGGGAACATAGGTCCCCATGCTCCCTACAACAGAGGTCTGAAAGAAATTGTCCCCAAATGTGAGTTGCACTATTGAGAGGCATGTCTTTCTTGGAAAGATTATAATCTTGTTGGAAGAAGCAAGTCAGTTTGAAGGTGGGTTTTGAAGTCTGAGGTATGCTCAAGACACATACAATGTCTCAGATCAATTCTTCTTCCCCACATATCAAGATGTAGAACTCTCAGATAATTCTGTACCACTTGGTCTGCCTGAAAGTTGTCCAGTTCCATCATTATGATAATGGATTGAACCTATGAACTGTAAGCCATTCAATTATATGTTTACCTTTATACGAATTGCCATGGTTATATTGTCTCTACATAGAAATAGAAACCCTTAGACATTTACCAAGCTAATGAAACACTTGTATAATAAAAACATAAAGATATTAAAAATAGAAATTGAAGCATATATCAAAAATGGAAAGATATTCCTTGCTAATTGACCAACATTATAAAAATGCCCATCCTTCAAAAAGTAATCTGCAGGTTTAATACAATTTACATCAAATTTTTAACACAAGTTTTCACAGAAATAGGAAAGACAGTTTTAAAGTTCAAATGCAAGCATTCCAGACAAACAAATCAAAAAACTAGATAGACATAAAATGGAGAATAAATAAATAATAAAAAAATCTGCAAGAGGGTAAATGTATCACAATGCCCAATCTCAAGATCATTACTGCATAAAACTTAACACCTAGTGGATCAAAGACCTCAACATAACACCAAACACACTGAATCTGATAGAAGAGAAAGGGTGCAATGGTCCTGAACTCCCTGGAACAGAAAAGGACTTCCTGAACAGGACACTGATAGCACAGGCACTAAGGACAACAATTAATAAAGGGACTACATAAAACTGAAATACTTCTGTACAGCAGGAAGTTGGGAATAGATCCACTTAACCTTCAGCTATACCACTCTCAGGCGTATACCCAAGGAACTCTAAATCCCGCTACAGAGACACTGGCTCACCTGCTCATTGCTTCTTCATTCAATATAGCCAGAAACTGGAAACATCAGAGATGTCCATCAATGGATGAGTGAATAAAGAATACGTGGAATATTTTACAATGGAATATCACTCAGCTGTAAAACAAAATCACAAAAATCACAGGTAAATAAACAGTGCTAGGGAAAATTATTCCAAGTGAGGCAATCAGAGCCAAAACCACGAATATCATATGAGTCCTCTTATATGGGGATGTTAGATGCTAAGTATGTGATAAATGGGCTATAATCTGTATAACCACAGAGGGTATAGAGTGTGGGTTAAGTGAGGATGGAAATAATTCCTCTAGAGGAAAAAAATAGAAGGGAAACTAATGGATTCATATGCATGAGGTAGAAACAGATCATTAAAATGAGAGGTAAGGGAGGAAATATGAGGAGAGACAGCTAAAACTGTATCCTTTGAAGGCTCATATGGAAACCTGCTATAGTAAAAACTTCTTAAAATATATACATATATTCTAGAAATCTAAATAGAATCAGCAAATAACATGGAAGACAAAGACACTACGAGACATCTCTTACCATCAAATTAAACCTTCATTGCCAAGAATGGGTTAATCCTAATTGAATTGGGGACTCTCAAATAAATGGACTTTTTCTAAACTTTTTATTGTTCTTCACAAACTGATGATAAGGTCCTATTTCTGAAGAAAACACCCATATAGCTCAATTAACATGACGAAGTGAAGCTGATGCCAACCTAGAGTCTTCACTATTACTGATTTGTGTTCATGGTACTGGAAGATAATCTGTATACTACCCAAAGAGAAAGGTAAACAAAAGCATAGCTATAAATACTTTGCTCTACTAGAGTGACTTGCCATGCATAATACTCTAATGCACTAAGGTCTCAAATGTTTTAGGAGTAACCAACCAATATCTGATTGGAATGAAGGCCATTCCATGAAATGGAATTTACCTGGGACTGGATAGGCCGTGAACTAAGGGGAAACAAATACTCATACTCTGCTACAAATTTAGCAATAAAATGACTCTTATCAACTTTCTCACTCATTGCTAGATGGGTGTTTTGGTCAGAAATCAGTAGTAAATCTTCTTCTTGAAGTCCATGGGAACAAATATAGAGATCCAAACTGGATAATGTGATGAAAATGAGAGACCTTGGAATACTAGGTCCTGAAAGAAAATTTTCCATCATATCTATCCCCTGCAATGTTGTGGAAGAGTGGATGGAAAGAGTGTGGAAGTCAGTGAGGATGGAGGACCCCAGAGAAATGAGGTTTCTTAACATAACAGGAGAGATGCACATATCAACTCATAGAGACTGTGGCAGCATGAACAGTGCCTGTACAATCCTTAGACAGATGGGATCCCAGCACTAAGAGAAGTGGACACTAGCCCTCATACCTAACTGAGAAGTTATCTCTAATTATTAACTGATAGCAACAGAAATACTAGTTTTCTTCAGTAAAATCTCGCTGGGTACACAAATAACACTCAAGGGCAAGCCTCATACCCATCAGAAGATGATCAAAACAAAACCAGCTCAATACGGTAAACTTTGAAGTTTTTTTGTCTGATAATGTTTTGTCTGGGCACCTTTTTTCTGTATTTGTTGAGAGTCTTTGATAGTTTTCATTGCAGTTTTGATTGGGATTCCTGTGTGAGTGTGTGTGTGTGTGTGTGTGTGTGTGTGTGTGTGTGATAATGTGTATCTCAGCATTTGTTGGTGTTTCTTGTGCTCTTTCTTTTGTACTTTTTTTCTGTTTCTTTAGTTTTTTTCTTATTCTCCTTTGTTTTATCTTTGTTTCCTCTTTGTTTTCTGATAAGGGAGAGAAAAGGAATTGATTCAATTGGTTGAGAAGGTGGAAAGAATTTGAGAGGAGCTGGGGGGGAACCATGATCAGAATATTTTATGAGAACTCTATTTTTAATAAAAGACAACTATGAAAAATATAGTGTATGATTAAATAATCTGTTTTATAACAACACAAAGCAGAAAAAAGTGAAAATGGACCAGAAAAACATGAATGATCAGTTTAACTGTGGACAGTTTTCATACGTGTGGCTGGAGGAAATGGACTAATTCATTTAAGCTTCCTTCCTTACTCTCATTGGTAGCCTTGCAGGATGAATAGGTGGGACAGCCAAAAACTGAACACAAGGCAGAAGGTGAAGTCAACGAAGATGCAAACCAGTGCTGATGAAGAAGGACAAATAGTAAATGAGTTAACAAACCATGAGCCTTTGGCATACTGCAGAGTGAAATATAGGTTATTTTAAATGTAAAAGTTAGCTGGTAATATACCTGAGCTATTGTCCAACATTTTATAAATAATATTATGCTTATATCAGTTATTTTGGAGCAGATGATCAGGACAGAAAAATTCTGCCTACAGAGAAATGTGGGGAATAGTGAAAAAAAAAACTTGACCAAAGCAAAAGCAAAACCTAGCAGAGCTAAATCTAAATTCTTCAACTCCATGTTTTGAAGTCAAAATGCTGACATACCTTTGCTATTGAGCTTTACTGACTGCAAAACACTTCTGTCCCTTCGACAGGCTCCTTTCCTGCTCTGGAGCTCTCCTTGCTGGGTATGCCACGGATCTGACATCTCCAACATCTCAGGATCTTCATACATTCTAGACTTCACTTTCACAGCTTCACACAGTGACCTCTCCAGACACATATTCACTGACAACCTTGCCACATGATTGGCCTCTATGACGTTCTTTAACCAAGGGAGAGGATTCCATGATTGTTTTATTGCTGTGTCCTTCTTGTTTCAAAGTCCAGGACAACATGGCGGATGTTACCAAGATTTGCTACCTACTTTGTATGAAACGTACACTCTTCTTTCAACTGCATTTTCATTAGCTTTGATATGTTGAACAAGTTTTCCTTTGATTTAGGAGGGTCTTTAGGCATTTCTTTTTCATGAATTGATAAAATAAATAGAAAAGATCTTCCCCTAAGAGCAGCACTCTTTTTTTGATTTTATACCAGGCCTCTCTTTACACTGATGTGTTTTTGACTTAGCTCAAACACTAGATTTCTTAGTGCTATATTCTCTTCAGTTTTGCATTTTTTCTTTCTTTCTTCCCTGCTTATTCTTTTTTATTCCAGAGTCAATATTATTTCCAACAAAAGTATTCACAAACTCTTCAATTTACCCTCAAGCAGATTCTTAGGACAAGAGCAAAAAGCAGCCACATTCTTTGCAAAATATCACAGGAATTTATTCTAGCCCATTTGTTAACATTGTTTCCCTCTGAAAACTCTTTATCTGGGTCTCCAATAGTCTACAATACTCTCAGCATTACTAGCATTCAATTTCCTAGTAGGATGGGCTGTTAATTCCCACTTACAACATTTAACTACTTCCCTAGCCCAAACTCCAATAGTCTCTTGCAGTCTTCACAAAAACATCATGGTTAGGTCTGTTACAGTAATAGCACACTCTCTGGAACTAACTTCTGCTTTAGTTACATTTCTATTGCTGTGATGAGAAACCATGATCAAGACAATAGATAAAACATAGTATTTAATTTTGGAATTCACAAGTACAGTGCGTTAGAGTGCATGGCCACCATGGTAGAGAACATGGCAACAAGCAAGCAGACATGGAACTGGTGCATTAGTATAGATCTTACATCTTATTCACAGGCTTGGGAATGCTACCCTGTGAATGACCTGTGCATTTGATACCTCAAAAACAAACCCTAGTGTCATACCTCCTCCAACAAGGCCTTGCCTCCTATTCCTGCCCAACAGACCCACAATTACAGGTAATGATTCAAATATATGAGGTCATGGTAGCCATTCTCTTTCAAAATTAAACACTAATAAACAGTGTGGGATCTTAGTATGATAACATTACTTTGCTACATTGAAAGCAAGAGTTTTAATAAGTAGAAGTTTTTCCAAAAGAAGAAAAAAGTGAAAATTGACATGAGACAATGTATAGGTTAGTTTGTTCAACTATAAGAACAATTTAAGAACATACATATCTAGCATTATATTACACAATTTCAACTTGCATTTTAAATTTTTTAGTTTGGTGCATATATGTTGACAACACTGACCTGTGGAGCAGAAAGTTTTGACTGGAGGGGATATGCAAATTAGGAGTGGTCAGAGAGTGTTTCCTATCTTGACTGGATTCTGAATCAAGTAGCCACACAAATGTAAGAAAATCTGTTTATTTGTTTCCTTTGATATGTTCATTTTGTGGTCTCTTAATTTTACTTTGGTGGAAATTATCACATCCTTCAACTTTAGAATTGAAATAATATTATGTAAAAATTGGACCATAATATATATAATTAAAATAATAAATGCTGCTGGCTCCTGGAAATGGCATAATTCGAGGCAATTTTGATGTCAAGAGAGCTTAATCTAGAGGACTGCATTGGAAATTTGTCATGTGGGATTAAGCAGTTGAAGGAGAAGAATTATTGTGAAGCCAAGAAAGGAAAGAGACAGAAACTTGACTATGGAATGGTAAGCAAGGATTGTCCAAAGAACCTCTAGAGGCCAATCTTTGTCCACTTTCAGATGTACATAGATGTTAATGGGTCTCATTATAAACCTGACAATAATCTTCTAATAGTAATTGTGGAAAAAGACCCAGTGAACTAAGACTCCATTTGATGAAGAGAGAGACAAAAATACTTATCTTGGGAAGGTATAATTGTTTACTAAGCAATTCTTCTAAGAAAAACTACTGCTCCATAAATTGTCTAAAACTGAAATTAATAAGAACATGGATTATAAAATGTACCTATTTAACCCTTCAAACACTGAGAGAAAATTTTTATAAAAAATGAAATTTTTAAAATATAATATGAATTTCATATGGTCACTATCATGTTCAAACACCAATGAAATGCATATTGTTACTACATTTCTTTGACCCATCTGCTCATGAAGGGATTTTTCAATAGCGGTCAACAGCCCTTCTGGGCCCCAGAGAACAGTTCTCAACAGAAGAACTGCAAATGGCTGAAAGACCCTTAAGGAGGTGTTCAACATCTTAGCCATCAGGGAAATGGAAAGCAAAACAATTCTGAGATACCATCTTGCCCCTATCAGTATGGCTATGATCAAAAACATGAATAATTTCATATGCTGGAAAGAATGGGGAGTAAATGGAACTCTTCTCCATTGCGGGTGGGATTACAAACTTGTACAACCACTTTGAAATTCAGTATAGAGGGTTTTTTTTTTAAAAAAAATTGCAAAACAACATACTACAATATTGAGAAATACTACGCTTGGGCATGTACCCAAAGAATGGTCAACAATATTACAAGGACAATTGTTCAACTATGTTTATAGTAGCTTTATTTGTAAGAGATAGAGCCTGGAAACAACCAAGGTGTCTCTCAACCAAAGAATGAAGAAAATGTGGTCCATTTACACGATGGAATCCTACTCAGCAACATAAAAAAAATGACATCTTGCAATTTGCATTGCAAATGAATGGAACTAGAAAAAAAATCCTGAGTGAAAAAAGCCAGAACCAGAAAGATGAGTATGGTATGTACCCACACTCAGGCAATTATTGTCTGTAAAGCAAAGGAGAAGTAGCCTAAAGGCCGCCACCCCAGAAACCTAAGAAACAAGGATAACCCTAAGAGAAACATACATAGATCTGCCCTTAGAAGGGGAAATAAACAATATCTCCTGAGAAAATTGAGAAGGTGGGGTGGGAGAGAAGGGAAGAAAAAGAGGAGAGGAGAGGAGAAACTAGAGAACTAGAGGAAAGAGCATTGTCAAGAGGGAGGAAGGAAAAGTGACGGGAAACAAGGAAAGAGACATCTTGATTGAGGGAACCATTATGAAGCTAGGAAAAAACCTAGCACTAGAGAAATTCCCAGAAATCCACAAGGATGACCCCAGCTACGATATTAAATGATAGTAGAAAGGGCGCCTGAACTATCTGTACCCTGTAGTCAGATTGATGACTATCTTAATGTCATCATAGAACCTACATCTAGCAAGTGATGGAAGCAGATGCAGAGAACCACAGTGGATCATTGGGCTGAGCTCCCAAAGTCCAGTCAAAAAAATGATTCAAGTGGGAATATGAGCAAAGAGGTCAAGATCCTGACACAGCTCATGTGAGCTAATGGAAGCCTTCCATCTCTGGCCTCACAATAAGGGAAGCAGCATAGGACCAAACTAGGCCTTCTGAATGTGCGTGACACTGGTATGGATTTGGCTCACTGTTGGACCACTGGAAGTGAGACCAGGATTTATTCCTGATTCTTGTTCTGACTTTTTGTAACTTATTCTCTATAGGGATACCTTGCTCAGCCTAGATATAATGGGGAAGGCTTTGCTCCTGCCTCAAAAAAAAAAAACCGTCCTAGATAATGTTTACTCCCCAAGGATAAGTCTAACTCTCTCTAAGGAGTGAATGGGGATGGGAGAAGGTGGAGAGGGCAGGAGGAGTTGAAGTAGGAAATTAGTTTGGTGTGTAAAATGAGAAAAGATAGCTTTTCAAAAAATAAAGTGAAAAATAGATTCTTCAAATCATATGTTTACATTACAATTAATAATAGTAGAAAAATACAGTTATAAAGTAGCAACACAAAAATTTTCATGTTTGGAGGGTCACTACAAAATGCGGAACTGTATTAAAGTGTATCATCGTTAGGAAGGCTGAGAACTTCTGGCTTTGAAGAATTAGGCATAGAATTATGAAATGAACTGAATTTCTACCATTCTTCATGAGTACAAATTTTAATATGGGGGAAAGGGAGAGAAAGAAAGAAGTGGAAACTGTGCTAAGTAGAGGGTATTGTGACACATAGGTTCTCCTACAGGGTTTGGAGACAAAGATGGTCTCCAGGTGGAGGTAATAGAAACTCTTCTACCAACCATGTTACCTTATTTGTGGAATACCCGTATTCTAGGAACAAAAAGAAAGAATTACGTAAGATTTAGGACAGTCTGAGATACATAGTGAGTCCAGAAATGCCCATGATGTGGGAAAGGGTAAGCAAGCACAAAAAAGAAAACTATAAGGAATGTGAGACTCACTTTATAGACCAAACATACAAATTCCTAATGCAAAGCATAGGTCTGAGAAACAGACTAAAGATCAGAAAACTAATTCTGTGAACTAGAATGCTGGTTTTACTTGACCTCTGGAAGGTTACAGACATTCAAACAGAGGAAGAGTTCCAAATGAACAGGACAAGAAGTGAACCCATACACACCAAACTGTAGTGATAAGTGTCAAGGGCAGATGGCACATGAAGAATTCTGATGGTCAGAGCTGAATGGGCATGTGCTATTTTACTTGAAAAATTAAATCTGTCATATAAATAGCACACGTATGTGAAAATATCTAAAACGAGGAGACCAAGGAAACTTGTATTTAATGTCCTGAGAGCAATCAGTTTCCAATCAAACTGCTCACCCTTCCAGGTATGAAACATTAAGTACATATCTCTTGTCTTTTGCTATATTACAGACAAGACCAAAAGTGATGAATCTGGGAAAGGGTGTAGGAGGGATGGAGAAGGAAGTTAAAATGAATCAGATGGAGGTAAGAGAGGAGAGGGGAGGGTAGTAAGAGTACATTGTACACAGAAATCAAATTTTCAGATTAGTAAATTAGTTATATATCTGATTTAGCACAACTACACCTACATCCATAGTAGAACTCAACACTTGATTCAGATGCTTATTACTGTTGGTACATCTACATACTCCATGTGTTCTTGGGTTGGAGTTGGGTTTAACATCATGTTTTATATTCTATAAATATGTATATTATCAGTAAACTATACTTAATTATGTTCTTTTAAGTAACTCAGTTTTAGACCATCTGTGTTCTACAGAGCTGAGTTTCCACACACACACACAAAATGAAATTTCCCATTTCCAGAAACACAGGTGGCTGAGTTACTGAGAGAACTTGGCTTATATAGAGGGTGCCTGTAAGTATATGGCTTGCCAAGTAGAGGAATGTGGCATAATTCTCACAATAACAGAATATTTATATATTTGAGATGAGGAGAAATTAAAGAAGTGGGCACTGCCTTAACTCATAGGATTCCAATCTCCTGAAGTCATGTCTACTAGCACACGATGCTAAAGAGTAGCATTTGGAACTCTGATTCTTTTTTTTTTTGAAGTTGGTCAATGACAAATATATTATGATAGTTATTAACTTAACCCTGCATTTTATTTATTCAGAAGAAATATCAGAAAAAAATGTTCATGTTACTAGAGACTGGAGTGTTGCCAAATATGATGCTGATATGTGGGAAGGTACAAGGATTATTTTGAGAACTCTGATAAGTTTAGTGCAAATGAAGCAGACAGAAACATAAATACATAACATCAAATCGTGATTTTGAGACTACTTTGATATTACCATTGAGAGACACAATAAATTATGCCCTTAATTTTCATTTATACTTAATCATTGTCATTAGATTGAGTGTGCTAAGTCAAGGGAATCATATTATTTCCTACATATAATAGCAGTTATCATTTTTCCAAGCTGCAGACAGTTCTTCAGATAGGTTTGGAAACCTGACTTTTTTCATATAAATATGTCAGAATTATTGTTGACTCAAGAGAACATTATGAATTATGTCTTATCTTAAAATCTACCATTTTTGTCTTTACAGCAGAAACCTTTGGAAGCTGGCATAGGCTGGATTAGGGATCTCTTCATGGAGAATACAAACAGTAGCTGGTTCCAACCCACTACCCTTCTTCTTATAGGCATCCTTGGGCTAGAAGATGTGCAGATATGGTTCTCTATCCCCCTATGTGTCATGTACCTAATTGCCCTTCTAGGAAACTGCACCATCCTCTTTGTTATCAAAACCACCCCCATCCTGCACGAGCCTCAGTACATCTTCCTGTCTATGCTGGCAGCTACAGACATGGGTTTGTCTGTATCAACTCTGCCTACAGTATTGAATGTCTTCCTCCTGGATCACAGAGCAATCAAGTTCCACTCTTGCTTGACACAGATGTTCTTCATTCATACCTTCTCTTCCATGGAGTCAGCCATCCTACTGGCCATGGCTTTTGACTGTTTCTTTGCTATTAGTAATCCATTACACTATACTGTGGTTTTAACATCCCCTTGGATTATCAGAATGGGACTTGCAGCTGTTGTTAGGGGTGTGATGTTAATGATACCCTTGCCCATTCTGCTCAAAAGGTTGCCATTTTGTAAGGGTGTCATTCTATCCCATTGCTACTGCTACCATCCTGATATCATGCAGCTGGCCTGCGGTCCTGTCAGGGTCAATATCATCTATGGATTATTTGCAGATGATATGATAGTGTACATGAGCGACCCCATAAACTCCAGCAAAGAACTCCTACAGCTGATAAACACCTTTAGTAGCGTGGCAGGATACAAGATCAATTCCAAAAAATCAGTTGCCCTCCTATACACAAAGGATAAGGAAGCAGAGAGGGAAATCAGAGAAGCATCACCTTTCACGATAGCCACAAATAGCATAAAATATCTTGGGGTAACTCTAACCAAGGATGTGAAGGATCTATTTGACAAGAACTTTAAGTCCTTGAAGAAAGAAACTGAGGAGGATACCAGAAAATGGAAGGACCTCCCTTGCTCTTGGATTGGGAGGATCAATATAGTAAAAATGGCAATTCTACCAAGGGCAATTTATAGATTCAATGCAATCCCAATTAAAATTCCATCGAAATTCTTCACAGATCTTGAGAGGACATTAATCAACTTTATATGGAAAAACAAAAACCCAGGATAGCCAAAATAATCTTATACAATAAAGGAACTTTTGGAGGCATTACCATCCCTGCATGTAACTCTGATTCTTAAGAAACACCTATGCTTTTTGGATTCTTTACCTCAAGGTGTTATATGGTCACAGACTAAAAAAAAGAGATAAAATCTTTGGGAGAAAGGTTTCAAAAAACCTCTTACCTATTTTCCATTTTTCATATGGGAGGTGGCAAGCTGGTCTGTAATGAAGTGAAGTGTCCACTTAGTCAGCCATCTCCATGAAAGACTTCTGTAGCCTGGAGAATGCAATGAAATTGGTGCTTGAGAAAGGCTGATAAATAGAGCAGAGAGAACTGTGGTTTCCTGTACTTGGATCTTGCATCTGAAGTGTCATGCGAGCATCATTCCTTTGAGTCACGCTCTTCACGAGACTGTTCTTGACAGTTGATCTGGATCCTATCTCTAATCCCCTGGTCATGCCTATTCTTAGATTTCCCCACCCTCTTAGTTTCAGTTGAAACAAGATGTACCTTTTATACTAGTTTATCTATTCTAGGTATTCTCATGTGCTGAAATTGCAGGCAGACCACTAAACAGCATCAATGTTGGTAATAGGGATTTTGAATCAGGCCCTTACAACTTCAGGACAAATATTTTTCCCCCTAAGCCATCTTTCCAGGACTATCTAGAAACATTTTTATAATTTACAAAATCCAACTTTATCTTCCCAATCTATTTTAAGATGAATGACTTTTTAAGTGATGGAATTATTCATTGGGTTTTTGAGTTAGTGTGTTACACTGATTGGTTGGTTGGTTTCTTGATAAACAGGGAGCAGAATTATACAACTTAGAGAATGTTTTGGTTCTCTGCATTTTCAGCTTTTCATATTGCACACAAGTCAGTTCCAGCTTGATTCCTCAATGCCCTATGTCTGAAATATATGAAGTTTTCCAATAGGGTCTTAACTTCATGGTAATGTCAATAGCCTGTATTATTTTGGTAGTCTCTTGGACCATCAGGGCCAATTATTCAAAGAGAGGTATCACATGCCTGGAACTAGAAGTTTTGGAAGAGAGTCTGGTGCTCTTGACAGGAGCAATATCATCCTATATAGTGGAACTCCATTAAAATATACTTTTGAAGAATGATGATAAACTGATATTTATTTTTTGCCTTTTCAAATATCCATAGTGTTTTTTAACCTCTCTTCATCACTCTCCATTTTCTCTACAATTTTTTTCATCTGCAATTAAGTCTTCTATTTTTTCATTTCCTCTTTAAAGAACCTGTGTTCTATATTCCACCTGTCTTAACTCCCTTCTCTGCCATAATGGTGTGATTTCTTTATAGTACTCTGGTTTGTGAATCAGTATTGGTAAACACAAACATAGACATATCTTGAAAGAAGTTCTCCCAAATGAGGAATTAATTTTATCAATCTGGTTCGTAACATCTCAGGTGATTTTCTTGATTAATCACTAATTTAGGCTAGCCCCACTACTAGGGACACTGCCATCTCCACTCAGGTGTTCCTGTGTTATATAACTAAGCAAACTGAGAAAACCATAGAGAGTTAACCAGCAAGTAGCACTTCTTCATGCCTTCTCTTTAAGTTCTGAAGTGAAGCTTCCTGTACTGAGTCCTTGCGTTGGCTTCCAACAATAGACTAGACAAAGGATATGTAAGCCAAATATTCACTTTTGGACATCGGCTTTATCACAGCAATAAAAAGCAAACTAGGACATGTTGGCTCTTTGGTTCTTTCAGGTTATATACTCAGATATAAAGATTTGGAGTTAGGATCCACAAATATGAATAACATGTAGTGTTTAGCTTTCCTCTTCTGTACTATTTTATAGTGTTCTTCTGCCTAGTTTCACTCATTTACTTGCAAATCTCATGACTTCAATTTCTTCCTAGTTGAACACTCTCCACCTGTGTGTTATCTATTTTTTAGTTGAAGAACATTTAGGCCTTTTCCATTTCCTAGCTCTTGTGAATTGAGAGTCAGTGCAAATGACTGGGAAATTATCTGTGGAGTAGGATGTCAACTCCTACGAGAATGTGCCAATGAGTAGTTTTGCTGAGCCATATAATTGCTTACTTTCAGGATTTTGAGAATTCTCCATACTGATTTTCATAGTGACTGTTTAATGGTCACACCATGGTCAGTGGGCAGCATTTTACTAAACTCCACTCCATTTTCAAATTCTTTTATTTTTTCCACTGCCCCTAATAGGTAACTTTTATTTTTTATGAAAAAATAGTCTTGATTTTTTTGATTTAGTTATGTGTCAGAAATTCACTATTTAGCATGCCTTTTACAATGTCATGCAGGTGTTGGTATGTCTTACAGTTTCCCGCAGAAGGACAAGCATCTTTCTAGTACCAGTGCAGTCTCACACAGGTGGCCCTGAACAGCTCTATAGTCAGAGAGGTTGGCAATAGTCCTGGATATGCGAGTCATTTCTGAGCATAGACTGGCCTAGAGTGAGACCAAGCTTGTCAGAATGTGAACTCACAGCCTATCACAATATGCATAGTTCTGAAATAGAATAGAAATGCATACTGTGTGAGGTTATACCGTAGAGACAGAGTTGTGACCCCAGCATATTTCACTAAGCACTGGTTAAAATAGTTATTATTACCTGAATGTAATATATAATCCTTTAGGCTATAGTACAGATCTTCCCAGTATAAAAATTTATCTACTCAGTACAATGTTCCAGAACAAAGAGTTCTGCTTCTTAAACCAATGATTAGGCCTTACCACACACTATGTAGTCAAAGATTTATGTACTATTAATAAAGGAAGTGGCCTTGGATTCCTAGATAGATTCTAGGTAAAGTGGCACTGAGTTCCAAAGCTTTAAGAATTTTAAGAACCTCGGGATTGTTCCAAATCTTGAAGGAGACATGTTGATGATGACCATCAAAACACTGATCTGTATTACTGGAGCAGAGTTTTCAGCCTGGTTGAAAACATTTTTATAGTTTTGTATAGACCATTGGCTTGGTCATTGTTGTGTTACTCAAAGATGGAGGGCAAGTAATGGTGACACTCCCTTGGAAACCAAGACTTCTAACAAGCTTATGTGTTGAGCCTCAGAATCACAGCAATATGCACATTCTTTGTAAGGGACCATGTACCTACAGTATGATTTGCAGATACCCAGTCCTGTCCAATGAGTGCATAGGTTACAGTGGGATGCTTCTTTATGCTGCTCTCCCCAAGTCCTGATCTGTGTTCACAGTTTCTCTTCTGCTAGTGTGAGTTCATTTTCTGAAAGGCTTGACATTGAGCTCTAAATAAAACTCCCTGCTGTTCTCCTTGCCATCTGCACAGCAGGTAAATTCTTACTCCTTCCTTAGTCTAACACACACCATTGGAAGATGAGATGTTTTCTTTTTGCTAGTGCTGCTCTAGTGACTCTCCTGTGAACATAGATTTGGAGGTAGTCAAGCAGGGTCTTTATCCAACACTGAACTTCACAAAGCAGATCTGGTAGTGGCCTTTGAATCAAAGCCTAGACTTAATTTTCTGTCAGTTCCCCAAGCTTGTATTCCTGTACAAATCATGGTGTTCAGAGTTGGAAGAAATATTACAAGCAACTCTTTCCTTTCCATCTACATTAATGTTATCTACATTTTAATCATACTACAATGAGAAACTTGCCTCTTACCTATTTCCTTAGATGTTGCAATAGCTGTGCATCTTCATGTGACAGACAGTGAAGAAATGGTCACTCAGAATCATACTGAGCAAAGCTAAAAGATTGCCTAACTCCCCATTTTTATGAACTCAAATAGTCATAAAAACTCTAGGTTGATAAATAAATAATTCAAGTTTTAAATATTTATTTTGTGTAAGCTTTTGTGTTTTTAAAATTCAGCCATGTAGATACTATGGATAAAGCTTGGAGGTCAAACGATACCTTGTGAAATCCATAGTTAAACCCTGGTTGTAAGGCTGGATGCAAGACATTCTTCCTTGAGCCAGCACATAAATAAATATTGTCCTGTCCATGTCCATTTTTTTCATGTACTAAAAAACACCTCTTCCCCAGGTGACCTCCTAGTTTACAATAGAAGGAGCAGAATGACGTTAGCATATCCTGATCAACTGTTTAAGATGGTGTCAGGTTGTTTTACTATTAAAAGCCCAGTGACCACCTTCTGTGTGGCAGGTGCAAATTGTGCCTTGTAGGTCCCTCAGAATTTTCTGACCACCAGACAATGTAGAAACATTGGCCTGTATAATTCAGCTCCTACACATTACATTTTAAATGAGTTGTATAAACATAATACCTTAAGCAAGAGCAGAAATACATATACACAGTGTAACAATTGTTCATAAGGAAAAATTACTTATGCCAGCATATAGGGATTATGCTGCCATGTTTGCAATTACCAGTGAATATATGGTCATAATAGTCACCTGGAATAGTTTAAGACAGGAATTAGGATTAGGATTATGTGCTGAGTTGAGTTATGAAGACTCTCTAGTAGTAAAACACAAATTTGGAACAAGGGTGAGCTGTCAATGGCACTCAATAAGGGTACTGCAAGGAACTGCAAGGAAAACCATTGATAGTGAAACATCAAGAGAGCATTGGGGAAAGCATAGGAAGAATAAATGAGGGCATGGTAAAAAAAAAAGACTTATGTGAGCTAATTTATTTTATTTACCCTCAGATATCTTAGCCAGTTTCACTTGCTACACACATCCTGCTCTGAACCCTAATGGAGTGCTGAGGATAGTACTCAGAAACCCCCATTAAGCTACCTCTCCCAGGATCTGACAATGCAATTTTTTCTTTTCAGGATGCCCTAAAGATACCATTGCCCCAATACAGCAAGAAGTAAATTTAAGAACACAATGCCTACATCCCCAAAAGGTAGGGTGGGTGGTTTTAGATCATTCAATGTGTTATGAATATTGTCATTGTTTATAGGGATTGATTACATACAAATTGTTATTGGCAATGGTCAGGAAAAAAGCTAAGTGAAAGAAATTAGATTCAAAGTTCTTGTTTTGAAAAGAAAAAAGGGGGTACAGATATTATAGGATAAAAGGGTAGAATCTACTTTGAAAAAAAGGAATGATGTAAATATGATAAAATAAAAAGGTGCATTATTAAATCTACTTTTAGAAAACAACTACTAGTTTTAAATGTTTTACATTGGATTGGACTTTTGTATATTGTATACAAATTTTGTATATTGATACAAATTTGAGATTAATTTTGTTAAAACATATTGTACATGCATTTCTACTCTTGTTCAAGGTATTGTACCTCTACAACTCATTTAACAATGTAATGCAAATGTCTAGTCCTTGAAAATTATTATTACCAATTGTTTAGGATAATAAGAAAATACAGGTCAGTGATTAATTACCTATTATATTCAAAATTGTAGACTCACATTAGAGAGTCAAGCAGAGATATATTTTAAACAGACAGGTCATCCTCAAATATTTCAGAGAATTACAGAATATGGTATTTAAGATGTTTTAATAACAAGGGTTCTTTTTAATGACAATGAGACATGTCTGGTCCTGGTAACACCAATCTACTTCAGAGAGGATAATGGACATTGAAGAATCTTTACATGGAGGTTGCTTTCTTTGTGGCAAAAGTAAGCCACTAGGCAAGAAAGTACCCTCGCCTCAACTGCTAAGAGTATGCTGTCCTAGTGGGACAAGTAGGACACAAAAGAGAGTGACTGCCAAACCTTGCCCAGATAAGATAGGGCAGTCCTTCAAAAACTCTGCTTCATAGAAAAGTTCGTCAGATGTTCTAGGCCAATAGGCTGAAGATGGATGCCCCAAAGTTGCAGAGGAATTTTGGTTGACTGCCCAGGCACCCAACATTTTCTGTCATTCCTCACAATTTTTAGAAGTCGCTTGCTTAAAATTTCTTCTTACTCGGTTAATATTATTTCCTTCTTGGGTATCTGAGGTAATTGTAGACTAGAGAGTTATAGTTTTCATTGTTTATGTGACTTGGAAAAGAATTTCACTAAGGTAATGTAAAGTATATAAAGTTGAGAGATAGTTTTAGATGGTAATGTAAGTTATGATAGTTTTAGATGGTAATGTAAGTTATGAGAGAAAGTAAACTAGAGGGAAGATTCCACAGCGACTTTACTCCTCAGTCCCTCTTGACTAAAAGACCAGAACCACATGGATGATACTGCCAAGTTCTATATTCTGCTTAGTATGTAGCCTGACCTTTTCCTTGAGTAACTGTTACATAAACTTTAATGTGTTGCTTTCATTGTTGAACAGTTTTTCTTTGTTTTAGGATAGTCCTTAGGCATTTCCATTTTGTGAGATGGAACCTTAGCTGGGTAAGTTCTTGCCCTGAGAGCAGCACTCCTTTATGCCATTGCACATCAGGGCTTTCTTTAGACTACCCTAAGCACAAGACTTAGCTCCAACATTAAATAACCTGGTGACCAATTTCTCTACAATTGTATTCTTTTTGCCCTGTTTACTCATTTTCACTGTAGACATAATATCCTTTGCAAACAAAATTAGTCCCAATCTCTTCCATTTACACTCAGGCAGATTCTTAAGACAGGACAAAAAGAGGCAACATTCTTTACAAAATATACCAATAATGTTCTGTAGCATAATTGCTAACATTGTTCCCTACTGAAAACTCTTAGGCTGGGCCTCCATAGTCTACAGTGATCTCCACATAATTGTCATCCAAGTTCCCACTACAATGGCTTGATAAGCCCCACTTACAACTTTCAACTACTTCCCTAATCCAAATTTCCATAATCTGCTGCATTCCTTGGAAAGCAGCATGGTTAGGCAGGTTACAGCAATAGCACACTCCGCAACCAGCTTCTGTCTGAGTTACATTTATGTTCCTGTGATGAGAAACTATGACCAAGGCAACTTACAGAAAGAAGGCATTTAATTTGGGTGATCACAGTTTCAGAGAGTGAACATGTGTGGCCGCCATGATAGGAAGCATGGCAATGTGTAGGCAGACAGGGCACTGGAGGTGTAGTTGAGAGCTTGCATCTAATCCAAGACATGGGGTGTGGGCACTGAGAATAGTTACAGTGTTTGAAACCCCATTGATGACCCCTAATGCCATTGTTCCTGCACAAAGATTTCACCTTCTAACCCTGTCCAAACAGTTATGCCAATTCAAACATCCAGACATATGAGCCTATGGCAGCCATTCTCAGTCAAACCACAACCGTAACAAACAACATAGGATCTCATTGTAATAACAGTAGATGGCACTTGGGAATTTTTCTAAGTTTGAAGTTTTTGCTCCAAGGTGAAAATCTGAATATTTATATGAGATAATATATCAGTTAGTTTGTTCAACTCTAACAACCCTTTAACCACATGTGTATCAAGCATTATGCTATACAATTTCAATTTGAACTCTAAAGTTTAGTTTAGAACAGAAATATGCACAGCAGTGATCTGAAGCAAAAAGTTGTGCCTGGAAGGGAGATGCATATTTAAAGAGGTAAGAGAATGATTTGTGTCTTGACTGGGTTCTGAGTCCTATAGACACATGAACTTAAGAAAATCTGTGGATTTCTTTCCCTTGATATGCTCACAATGTGCTGTCCTATTTCTGCTTCAGTTGAGATTATCACATACTGAAGCTTTAGAATTGAAATAGTCACAGTGAACCAAGAGGTGAATGATCGGCCAGCCGGCTGGGCACCCTATTCTCTAGAGCCTTAATACCAGGGCAAAACCCCAGGCCTCTCCCCCACCTGCCTCAGCTTCACTAGCCAGCCAGCAGGCAAGCTTCCTACAGGTAGGCTGCTCCAATACCCACCATCGATCAGACCCTGTAAGCTACAAGGTCCACTCTGTCCCTAAACCCACCTATCACCTGCGACCTCAGAACTCTGAAGCACAGGGTGCAACTGCACAGAGCAAAACAAGAGAGTGAGCCAAGAGAGACATCAGCAGCTCCCTAAGACACAAACAGCAACTGCAAGGATTGGATCAAGAAGCAAAGACAATGCCGGCACCAATTTGAGGAAGACATGGGTAGGTGCCAATGTAAAAATTCATTCAACAGTCTAAAAAGAAACATGGTCATACAACAGGAAGAACTGATCACCATCACCGGGAAGAAGCAGAAGAAAATTATCTTAAATATATTAGAACTTTTGGTTGGGAATTCTGATGAATTTTCAGAGCTTAATAAGAAGTTATTGTAGAGCTTAGATGATGAACTTTGGAGGTTTCAGAAAGAACAAGGACTTAATTAAGAATCGGGCCAGAGGTCATTTGTGTGAAATTTTGTATTAAGAGTCTGTGACTGGATGCAGAGATCCACAGCCACACTGGGCTGAGCTCTGGGTAATCCTTCTGAAGAAAGACAGAGGACTGTGTAAGACAGGGGAGTCAAGGTCATTATTTGGGAACCCACAGAGACAGCTGACCTGAGCTTGTGGAGTACCATGGACTCTGGACCCATAGTTAGGGAACCTTCAGGGTACTGACTTAGGCCCTCCTGCATGTTGTGTAGCTTGGTGTGGTTGTAAGGCTCCTAGCAGTGAGATCAGGACCTGTCTCAGGCACATAGCTGGCTTTTTGGGATCTATTCCCCATCCTGGATTACCTTTGCCAACCTTGATGCAGAAGGAGTAGCTCAGTCCTACCTAACTTGATGTGCCATGCTTTGTCCAAGCACATACTTGGAGGCCTGCCCCATTCTAAATAGAGACAAAGGAGGAGTAAATGGGGAGGGGAGCAGATGGGAGTGTGAGGAAAAGGAGAAGAAGAGGGAAGCAAAACTGTGGTTGGTATGTACAATAACTCAAAAAAACTGTTAATTAAATAAAATAAAATTTTTAAAAAGAGTCTGTGGCTGGTTGTCAGCTGGGCCTTCACAATCAGCTGTGATTAAAACTAGGTCTGAATCACTGAGGATAAACCTGTGTTTCTCTTGAACAAAAAGAGTGTTGGTCACCAGGTACTGAAGAATCAGCTGTGAATAATAAGAGCTCAGAACTACTGGGGCATTAGGAATGCATTTTCCTTAGGGTCAGCTGACAGGAGTTATAGTCCAAGAGAACCAAGGCTGAATCTTCATCTGGCAGCCAATCTTGGTGATGTGTAAGAGACTCTTAAGTGATACCAGTTTTGAATGTGTAAAAAAAACGCATGATTGAATAGATTCATGGATAGGAACCGAGTCTTGGTACTACATGGCAGTCGGACATTTCTTTGGTGAGATCAGGTGTGGCATTAGGAAAGTTACAACCTTAATTTTAATGAAGATCCCAGCAAAATGGAGATGTCAGGCCCATGGGATTTCTGAAAAGGGCAGTGGCAAATGTGGAGTGGAGGTAGCATGAGCCTAGGAGCCAAGTCATGTGTTCTCTGTATGGAAGAACTAGAGAAAGGAGACGGCTTAAACCTTTTGGAGATAGATTACCCACTAAGAAGCCCCAAATGATGAATATTGAGCAGCAGAAATTGGATTTACACAGTGGGATTTGGAGTTGCTTTTCTACAAACTTTATCTTCTTTCATTTTGCAATAAGAGACATGTAATTTGTTTTTAGTTTTAGAGGAACCCATAATTAAAATACTTTGTAGTTTTGAAGAGCCTTGGGCTTTTAATATGTTTAAATTTTTAGATGTTGCCGGGCGGTGGTGGCGCACGCCTTTAATCCCAGCACTTGGGAGGCAGAGGCAGGCGGATCTCTGTGAGTTCGAGGCCAGCCTGGTCTACAAGAACTAGTGCCAGGACAGGCTCCAAAGCTACAGAGAAACTCTGTCTCGAAAAACTAAAAAAAAAAAAAAATTTAGATGTTGTGGAACTCTTAAATCTAGCTAAGTTTCATGTAATCATGTTAACATGAGATCTCGGGGACAAGGAATTGAAAGAGGATAGCTTAAGGTAAGGTGATTGTGTTTCAAGTTGACAAGTGGTGCAGTGTTCTAGAAATCAAACTGTCATATTGGCATAGTGTTGGCTCTCTTGAGAAAAGAAGTCTCAGTTAAATAAGAATGTCCAATGTGAGTGATCAGCTTTCTCTTCCTACCTCCATGGCTGCTGCTTGCTGCCTTGCCTCCCCATACTGGCGGACTGTATATCTCTGGAAGCATAAACCCAATTAAATCCTTTCATCCACAAGTTGCCTTTCATCACAACAGAAAAGTAAAAAATATAATTCTCATTAAGGATTTTCATGTGTTTTTTGTTACATAATTTCTAATTTGTCTAAATAATAAAAACCTGGATTCATATTGGAAGATAAATATTGGAAGATAAGAGAAGTAAAGGAGCAGCCATTTGAGAGACCTTTTACCTCAGACCAAAGTGGGAAAGATCCTGTCTCCACTAATCCTCAGACTGAATGCCATGGGCTCCTTTCTCCTCCCAACTTATATTCCTCTCTCTGCCCAGCCATATCCTTTCCTGTCTCCACTTCCCTAGTGCTGGGATTAAAAGAATGTGGCCCCAAGTACTGGGATTAAAGTATGAGCCACTACCACCTAGCTCTGTTTGTCTTTTGGACTGGATCAATCTAGCGTAGCCCAGGGTGGCCTTGAACTCATAGAAATCCATCTGCCTCTGCCTCCTGAGTCCTGGGATTGAAGGTGTACACCACCAGTGCCTGGCCTCTACACCTAACTAGTGGCTTAGCTGCACACTCTGATCTTCAAGTAAGCCTTGTTTGTTAGATCACACACAAAATATTACCATTGATTTTCCCATTTGATATCTATCACAGTGACTCAGGACAGCCATTGGTCATGCTGGGAATTCCATACACCTGTACCAGGGAAGAAACCTGAGCTCAATGAGAAAAGGAAAGTTGGATTCAGAGTCCTGTTTCCTTCTCATTCATTCTCAGCTGTTGAGTGGCTACACTGGAGTCTTTACTACAGTAGAAGACATGGTTTGCATAAAGTCCAAGTCCAATCTAAATTGGATTTGAAAGAAATTTGAAGTAATTTCAGGGTTTTATAAATTTCTTAATTTCTGCATTCCTGGTTTCCTTGTTTATGAATTAGGGACAATCATCTCCACCAGTCAGTGTGGTACTACAAGTCAGATTATACAGAAAATGTGCTCTTGTGTTGATATTCTTTTGGGAAACACTACTGGAAAGTTCTTTTTTATCCTTTCTTAATCTCTCATATATTAAATCCCCACTGCACTTTCCCCTTGTTCCAGTCCTCCTATTTTCTCCTGCCCTTCATCTCTCTTCTCCTCCAGATCCACTCTTAATCTTTTTCACTTCAGAAAATGGCAGGCTTCCCAGGGATATCAACCAAGCACAGTATAACAAGTTATAATAAAACTAGGCTCAGAAACCCTGTCATAAAACCATTCCCCAAAACTAGGCTCATATCCTCATATCAAGGCTGACTGAGGCAACCACCTAGGAGTAAAAGGGTACCAAAATCAAACAAAAGATTCAGAGCTCCTGGTTCCACTTTTAGGAGTCCCATTAGAACACCAAGATACACAATCATAACATATATGCAGAAGACATAGCTTACGTTCTTCCTAATTGTTGCTTCAGTCTCTGTGAACCCTTATGAGTCATGCTTAATTGATTCTGTGCAGAGTGTTCTTGGGATAGCTTCAAACCCTCTGTCTTCTACAATCCTTCCTCCCCACTTACCAAATAGGGTTCTTTGAGCTCTGCCTAATGTTTGACTGTGGGTCTCTGCATCTGTTCCCATCAGTTGCTGGGTGAAATCTTTCTGATGAATATTATGCTAGGCTCAGGTCTCTGAGTATAGTAGAATGTCACTAGGAAATGTTTCATTGGCTTTTTTTTCTACTTGCCTTTGGTTCTATCCTAAGTCTCTAGGGTATACAACCTCTGCTTTCTGGTCATCTGGACAATGTCAAGAATGGCTCCCTCTCATGGTGTGAGTCTCAAGTTGGATAAGTTATTGATTGGCCACAAACACAAGTTCTGTGCTACCTTTACTCCCAGAATATTGTACAGGCAGGACAAATTGTAGGTAGAAGGTTTTGTGACTGGATTCATGTCCCAGTACCACCACTGGAAGCCTTGCCTGGTTACAGAAGAGGAACAGTTCAGGCTCCATATTCGCCATTACTAGGAGGTTTTACTAGGGTCCTTATCATAGATTCCAAGGAGGTTACATTGCACTAGATTTAATTGAGAGTTTTTAAGCATGGGCCCCACTAGCCCAACCTGCAGGACTGATATTACCACAGTAAACAGAAGTTACTACATTCTAACCACATCTTGTGACACCAGGAACTTACCCTGAATTTTTTCGTCATCATCGTTTCCCTGGTTGGGGGTGGCAGGAAATGTCAATGTTGTGGTTTCTGGGCTTCGACAGGCACAGGAATGCCTTATCTGTGTACATCTTCGACCGGTCAGGGCCAACTTCTCCTTTCTCTGTTTTAAGACTTTGTATTCACTGCAGAATATATATTATCACTGAATATATACTATTCAGTTCTTCTAATGCAATGACACAGGTGTTAATACAGGATAGAAAAAGTTTCATTTCACAAATGTTGAAAGAAAATTCTGATTTACACCATCATCTCCAATTATTTGAAAGTTTTGTTCACTTTTTCTTACCTTGCAGGTCTGAACCTGCTTGACATTATTAGTGCTAGGTGCCGCTTGTCTGTTATGTGGCCCATCTGGTATCTCTGAGGATGTTGGAGACACATACCAGCTGCCATATGAATCCCTCAATGGGCATCCAAGAACGGAAGTCTTATGGTTTCTTCTCTAATGGTTTTGGTCTGGGAGGCAAAAGAGCCTAGATTTCATCATTTTTGCTTGTTTAATTGTGTTTGTGCTTCTTTCAGGGTCCAGCCTGGCCCTGCTTTCCAGGGTCCTCTGTGATTCACGAAGGTGCCCAGGTTGTGTGTGATCACTGCACTAACTGTGCTGGTCTTGCTACTCTTTTGCTTGTTGTATGGGATCAGCTGGCGAGACTTAGATGAGATTTTTAATGTTTATAGCATTTTCTTTCAATGTTTATGAAATGAAACTTTTTCTATCCCGTGTGAACACCTGTGTCATTGCATTAGAACAACCGAATAGTATATCCCATGTCCTTGATCTTCTTACATTTTAGCTGTCTTTCGAGTGCTTCTGAAAATTAATGAATGTTTCCTAAATAAGTCATTTGGATAATGTTCTGGTTTCTTTTACTGTAGCTTGGTAAGTTACTCTGATAAAAAGCAGCTGATGAGAAGAAAGGATTTGTCTGTCTTCCACTTCCACGTCACTGTCCATCACTGAGGCAGTCATGACAGAAACTCAAGCAGGACCTGGGGCAGCACCCACAGAGAAGACTGCTTACAGCTCATTCCTGCATGCTTAGCTAGCATTCTCATACAGTTCAGGGCTCTAGCTTAAGAATCATGCCTGTCACAGGGGATCGGGCCACCCACCCAAAGACAAGTCCATAACCCAATCTGATTTAAGTAATTTGCTAATTGACATGCATCCTCTCAGTTGAATCTAGGTTGTATCAATCTGACAATTGAAGTTCACTAGGAAAATTAATCTCTTGCCAATTTGACATACAAACATCTCACTGGGAAAGGCGAAGAGGCACAGCGAAGGGGAGGCCAGCGTCGCGTCGCAATCCAGGAGGTTGAAGAACACGGTGTCGTCTGCCCGCTTCCGGAAGGTGGACGTGGACGAATATGATGAGAACAAGTTTGTGGACGAGGAGGACGGCGGCAATGGTCAAACCGGGCCCAACGAGGCTGAGGTGAACTCATGCCTGCGACAAGGAAACAATGACGGCCGCGCTGCAGGCAGCTCTGAAAACCCCCCCTATCAACACGAAGAATCAGGCCGTGAAGGACCGGGCAGGCAGCATTGTCTTAAAAATGCTCATCTCTTTTAAAGCTAATGATATTGAAAAGGCCGTTCAGTCTCTGGACAAGAATGGTGTGGACCTGCTAATGAAGTATATTTATAAAGGCTTTGAGAGCCCATCCGACAATAGCAGTGCTTTGTTGCTACAGTGGCATGAAAAGGCACTTGCTGCTGGAGGAGTAGGGTCCATCGTTCGTGCTTTGACAGCAAGAAAAACTGTGTAATCCTCCAGCTGGAACTGGACGGCGTCCACAGCAGTGGGAGTTGCTGGTACAAAGACCAAAACAACCAAAAGGCACCGCTGCTCTGTGAGTAGCATCTGTTTCTCTCGGCTTTGCCTTCTTGCTTCCTTTTTCATATCTATAAAGAAGAAAGTTACATATCAGTTTCCTTAATGAAAATTGAAATAATGTGGAGAAAATTTTGTTTTAATGCGGGTGTTTGATCCTTTCATAATCATGTGGATAATATGTATACCATTCTGTAATTTATATTCAAGTTTGTGCAATTTTTAACTCTTTTAGCTAGTTTAAGGGTTTTACTTTGTTTTTAACCAATACTGAGCGATATGATCAAATTTGAGGCCGGTTTCCTAACTCATGCTAGTCAGAAAGTGATCTTTATTTTTAAAAATGAGAGACTGGCAGCTATTAACATTGCAAAACTGGACCACACTTCCCTTATTTAAGCAAAATGTGTTTCCAGAGCAAGTAGTGGGTGAGCCCCACTACCAGTTTCCAGCTATATTTCTGCTTGCCTCCAGATGATGCTACTTCCTGTTAGCCTCCGATTATCATGGCCTCTCAATCTCTTTGTGGTGACCCGGGGTCCAGAGCAAGTAGTCTTGCTCTACATAAATGTATTTGCAAAATATAAGCGCCTCTTTGACACAAGCATCACATTTTCCTTCTGATAATAAGGCTGTCTGGGGAAACCACCCCAAGTCAGAGAAAGGACATCGAAACTGATGTAATTCAAACTCGATCAGCCTCTGGACGAAACCCTACTTTCTTCAGAAACTTCAGGCCTTAGACATTTCCACAGGTATTCACTGTCATTTCATATGCCCAGTGATGTCTTCAGTGTTCTTGAGGTAATGGGGAGCTCAGAAAATTTGGTTCTGATCCAAACAAATACAAACTCTGTGTTTCAGCTCCGTGTTTTTTAAGAAAGAAAAATGCCACACAGAAAAAAAAAGTGTTTACTTTGTTGGACAAACCAAATTGGTTCTCAAAAATGACCAGTGCTTGTAAAAAGTTACTATTATGAAGCAGTTCCAAGAGCAATCACGTGAACGCACATGTTCGAGAGGGAATCAGCCTGGCTAGTCTTTACACAAGACACCAGTTCCAGAGTCACTGACTGAGGTGAGAACCAGTGTAGAAATTTTGTAAACTGCTGTTTTTGATACCTGTTTTTTTGTTTTGTTCTGTTTTGTAAAATTATGATAAACTTCAGAAAATAAAATGTCAGTGTTGAATAAAAAAAAATCTCACTGTTACTCACTGTTAAATCATTCCCTGTCCATTCTTGTCCTTAAAATATCTTAGTAACATTATACGATAAAAAATCCAGCCTTAAAAGTCCAAAACTCCTGAAAATTTTCAATACTTTAAATGTTCAGTTTCTACTTTAAAGTCCAACATCTGAGCCCAGTTGAAGTGTGAGTGGGTTGTCTTCCCATGGCTCCATTTCAAAGCATTGATTATAATCCCATAACATGTCTTTCCTCTTCATTCCCCTTCCTTTATCTCTGGGGAATCGGGTACCTCAGGTCAAATTTGTTCTTGTTGTAACAAAACTTTTGTCACATTTACATAGTTTTTAGGGACTCAAAATTTTAATACGTGGATTACCTATATTTAAATTATATTTTCTATAGAATTCTATGTTAACTTTAAATGTTGGAATATTTGAGAATATCAATTGAAGTACAAACAAGAGAGACTCCAAACAAAACGAGATATCAAGTTCTTCTTTTAAGGTTCTGTGAGTTCCCATTGCCCTTTCTAGTCATTTTCCTTGCATTATAGATTTGCCCTTTCCCCTTTTATTTTTTTAAACATAAACAGTATACGGGGCTGTAGAGAGTGCTCAGGTGTTAGAAACACTTACTGCTCTTTTGCAATCTCTTGAAATTTGGTTTCTAGACCTAATGTGAGATTCCTTTCAGACACATGCTACTCTAGATCCTGGGAATCTGCTAATCTTCTGGCCTCTACAGGCAGCCACATGTATGGGTGAATAGAGACACATACATATGGCTAAAAATAAAATCTTAAAAACCACAGGACATAAATTGAAGCAGTATATCAAGATGTTATAGGTTATATGTGTGTGAAAATTGTGATGAGCCTTGAACTTCCAGACAGACATTATGACTAGACAGTCACTTGTGGGGAACAGGCTGAGATATGATTCTCACAGGGAGGGAGAGGGCCAGGGAGAAGGCAACAGTACCTGACAAGACACCACAGGGCTTGGGTGACCCAAATCCAGTTCAATAGATTTGACAAAAGCAAATGCATGCATTTGTTCTCAGACTCATATGTATATTAGCACTGATGATACTCTATCCATCCTGTGTCCTCTCATTTCCTGCCATCACTCTCAGAAAAGACCATTTTGCTGTCACGATAGGGCAGTGCTTCTGAATATTCCTATTGTTTTCACACTTTAATACAGTTCCCCATGTTGTGGTGACCCTCAAACCATAAAATTATTTTGTTGCTACTTTATAACCGTAATGTTGCTACTATTATGATTTGTAATGTAAACATCTGATCTGGAGTATATCTGATATACATCATCCCAAGGGGTTCCAGCTGACAGGTTGCCAACCACAGCTATGAGTTTTGTCTCACAGCATTTACTTAATTGAAAGATTACATGCTGTATTAGACCAATGTCATTCTGTTATTGTTTAGGCTTCTTGCATGACTTCTCATAGTGTGTTCATTTATTAATGATAGTAAATGATCTTTCCTTTATGTAGATGTTCCATTATGTACTTATCTACTTACCTGTGTGGAACATTTTGATTACTTCTAGATTGGCCAAGGAATAAAGAGGTGGCAACTTTTAAAATAATGCTTCTGAGGTGCTGATGATGGATTCCAGGGCCTTAAGCATGCTAAGTAAGTTCCTAGGTAACGCTCTGTCAATGGGCTTTAGCTCCTGGTACTTGTGTAGAAAATTACATGGCAGTATATTTTAACTTAATTTGATGAATTCTTAGGAGCTTGGCTGATAATTCCAATGATAAGCCTCTATTATTATTGTTAGGAAATCTTACCTGATCATATAAGTGTCTCTGTAGACTTGGTTCCACTTACTATGTTTGAGAACTCCAGCTGCACCTTCTATCCAGAACTTGGTGTCGTTGATATTTTTACAATTCAGTGGACATATTCTGGTATCTCATTGTGTTTCTCTTTAATTTTCAGTCCTTTATAGCATAATATTGAAAATTCTTTTCTATGCACACTTGAGCCAAATACATCTTCTTTATAAAAGACATGTTTCATTTAAAATTATTTATATGTGTGGGGGTATGTGCAAATGCCCAATGAGATAAGAAGTGAGCATCAGATCCTCTCCAGTTGGATTACAGGTTGTTGTGAGCTGCTGTACATGCATGCTTGGAAATGAACCAAGGCCTCATTTTCAAAAACAGTCTGCACTTAAATCAGTGAGCCATCTCTCCAAACTGACACCAGAGACTATGGCCCCAATATTCCCAGAGGCATCCCCTAAGCTTTGGCTATTAAAACTCACACAAGAGCACAGCCTCCCCCCCCCACCTACCAGCTCCTGCTGCAGGGTCTTCTGTGTTCCACTCGACCCTGCCCTTCCCCCACCTTTACTCTTTTGTTTGTGGTGTCCTTGGACTACCAGGTATCCCTGTTTCAATGCTGAGGAGTTCCATCCAGAAGGAACCTTCATCTGGCGATGGATGGAGATAGAGATAGAGACCCACATTGGAGCACTGGACTGAGCAGAAGGAAGGAGAACATGAGCAAGGAAGTCAGGACTGCGAGAAGTGTGTCCACTCACTGAGACGGTGGGACTGATCTAATAGGAGATCACCAAGGCCAGTTGGACTGGAACTGATGGAGCATGAGATGAAACCGGACTCTCTGAATGTGGCTGACGATGGGGGCTGACGGAGAATCCAAGGACTATGGAGCTGGGTTTTGATCCGACTGCATGGATGGGCTTTGTGGGAGCCTAGTCTGTTTGGATGTTCACCTTCCTGGACCTGGGGGGAACAGGGAGGACCTTGGACTTCCCATAGGGTTGGGAGCCTGACTGCTCCTTGGAGTGGAGAGGGAGGAGGAGGGGGAGGGGGAGAGGGAGTGGGGGGAGGGGAGGGGAGGAGGTGGAAATTTTCAATAAAAAATAAAATAAAATAAAAATATTTTGATAAGTTAGGACAATGAGACACATCTGCTCCTGGCAGCACCAATTACTTCAAGAGGAATATGGGCATCAAAGAGGCTCCTTATGGAGTTTGCTAGCAATTTTGGCAAAAAACTGCTCCTGCCTGGACTACTAAACTGGACATACAGGACCCACAGAGACACTTTGGGCCTGTAGGACAAAGATGGATGCCCCAACTGTGTGGAAGAATAGTGAGATGTCTCTGACAATTCTAGAGTTTTGAAAGTTGCTTACAATGTACTTCCTGTTTGATTAGGTAATATTATATCCTTCTTGAGTCTTTGATGGAGTTGATGAATAAATGGTTATAGTTATAGCTTTCCTTAATTATAGTAAAAAATAAAATAAATATAAATATTGTAACTGTAAAAAAATAAAAATTAAAAAATACTATACTCTAGCATATAGGAAAATCTAAAATAAATTTATAAATTTATTGATATAAAAGACCTTCCAAACTCAAATCAAGATCAGGTAAGCTATGTAAATAGACTTATAACCCCTAAGAAGGAAACAGTAACTAATACTCCTAACACAGAACCAACCCAAACCAAAAACAAACAAACAAAAAATAAGTTCAGATGAATTCAATGAATAATTCTTTCAAATTTTCAAATAAGAATTAACACCAATACTCTGCAACATAGAAACAGAATGAACAGGGCTAAGCCTTTCTATAAGACAATTACCCTGATAATAAACTACCTAAAAAACCCAGTGAAGGAGAGCTTTTAGCCAATATCTATTAAGAACATAGGTGCAAAAATTTTTGATAGAATGTTTCCAAGCCAAATCCAAGAAATATTAGAAAGAAACATTAGAAAGATCATTCACTATGATCAAGAAAACTTCATCTGAGCTGGACAGAGATGATTCAGCATATGAAAACCAGCCAATGTAATCCACCACATAAACAAACTGAAAGAGAAAAATATACACAATCATCTCATTTGATGCATAAATGGCCTTTGATAAAATCTAATATCCTTTTATGATGAAAGTCCTGAAGACACTAGAAATACAATGTACATATGTCAATGCCAAAAAGTGATTTGTAGCATGGTCATAACCAACATCAACCTAAACAAAAATAAAGTAAAAGTCTTCCCACTAAAATCAGTAACCAGAAAAGGTTCTCCACTCCCCTCATACATATTAAAATGTACTAGAAGTCTTAGCTAGAGCAATAAGACAGGTAAATGCAAATCAAACTGCTGTAGGAATTCCTACCACCAGTAGCCTTTAAGTTACCCACCCACTTGGGCGTGGCCTCCTATACTATATATGTTGACTTAAAGCGTGCATCTGGACTCTTTCCAGGCTGTGGGATTTTGCTTGCTTTTCCCCTTTCCAGCAGAGCGTTATGATCTGTGAGTCTACCCCCCAAAAAATAACCCTCTATTATACTCAAAAAATAAATAAATAAAAATAATAAAACTCACACAAAATTTCCATATTTATACCTTGAGAAACAAGCACAAATAACTTGAAGCATAGGGGAGGAAACAAATTCAAATCAGGATACTGTCACCACACCCACCAAATTGATGCCCTTGAACATTTCCTATGAGATTAAGTTTCAAATTAACAATAAATATCTAACGTGTTTGTAGCATTAAGAACAAAAGTAGAAATCATAGAAAATGATCTGTGAGCATGTATATTATAAGAACATAAGTAAAGAACAAGTTTCCTGAATGAGAGAGAAGAAGAATGAGTTCCATGTGTGGGATTCTGCATTTTCTTAGACAGTCTGTAGATCCATTTCATATGGACATATCAACAAGCAAAATAAGTTTGTATTCAGAGATACTACTAATAAAAGTAATTAGATCATGGGATTAGGATGTGGTAAATCTGGACAATTGAATTCAGACTCTGTTCAATTGTGTATGTTTTATTATAATTTGAAAGAAAGCTATACAGATGGCCTGGAACACAATTTCAATCAATAATTAATCAATTTCTGCATTACCTTGTGCTAGATGACCTGGAAGACTTCTATGGGATCAGATGTGTATTATGTGGACTAAGCTTTTTCCTGATTATGTCTTGCACCTGGATGAATAATGAAGTCAATTTCGTATCATCTGGTATAAATTCAGCAGTTTCAATATGTAAGACAGTAACTCTTTCTGCATAGTGTGAATCAGTAACTATTTTGAGAGGTTCTTTAAAATCCCATAGTACCATAAGAATAGCATATAATTCTGCCTTCTGGAGAGAATTATAAGGGCATTGTTCCACCTTACTTAATTCTTCTGATTTGTAACTAGCCTTCCCTGTTTTATTCACATCAGTATAAAATGTACAGGTTTCTGTTATTGGTGTATCACATACAATTCAGGGAAGAATCCAAGAAGTTCTCTTTATAAGATTGTCTATCACTTTTGAGATAATTGCTATTAATCACTCCCAAAAATTAGCATAAGCCCTTTTTCAGGATTCATTGTCTTCCTATTATTTTTTTTATCAGCAGTAAAAGACACTATAATCTCTGCTGGGTCTATACCTGCTAACTGACAAAGTCTCAATTTACCTTTTATAATCAATTCAGATACTTTTTCCATATAAGTTTTTAATTTTTTACTTGATTTATATTGTAAAAAGATCCATTCTAAGATATTATTGTCCCTCTGTATTAAAATTCCTGTAGAAGAAATTCCGCAAGGCAATAGGACTAGAATACAATTAAGATTTGGTCTCACCCTATCCACATGTGTCTCCTGCAATTTCTCTTCAACAATTGCCAATTCCCTTTCCACTTCAGCTGTTGATTCTCTGGGACTATTCAAGTCTTTATCATCATCTAAAGTTTTGTTTAAATGAATTATAAGATCAGGTGTTATCCGAACAATAATCTTTGAAAGTCATTAAGAGTCTGCAACCAGTCTCTCCAAATTTGTGCCTTTTGTGTTCTAATTTTCTGTAAGCCTACTCTGTAACCTAGGTAATTAATAGAATTTCCTCTTTGAATCTTTTTTAGGAGCAATTTGTAATCTCCATTTAGGCAAGACTTTCTTTACTTCTTCAAACATCCTTTCTAAAGTATCCATATTTGAATCAGATAACAAAATGCCATCCATGTAATGGTAGCTTATAGATTTAGGGAATTGCTTACGAATTATTTCCAAAGGCTGACTGACAAAGTATTGGCACAGGGTGGGACTATTGAGCATTCCCTATGTGAGGATAGTCCATTGATATCACCTAGTAGGCTGAGAATTATTATAAGTAGGCACTGTGAAGGCAAACTTTTCCCTATCCTTTTCTTGTAAAGGTATAGTGAAGAAACAATCCTTTAAATCAATAACTATGAGAGGTCATCCCTTTGGTAACAGAGAAGGCAGAGGAATTCCAGATTGTAAAAAGGACCATAGGTTGAATAACCTTCTTGATAGCCCTTAGATCTGTCACCATTCTCCATTTTCCAGATTTCTTTTAAACAACAAATACAGGAAAATTCCAAGGGCTAGTAGATTCTGCTCTATGTTGAGCATCTAGTTGCTCTTGTACCAGCTGTTCCTCAGCTAGAGGCCACTGCTTAGCCCATATTGGTTTTTCAGTTAACCATTTTAAAGGTAGGGCGGTTGGTAGCTCTGACGGTTTATCAATTGCTTTGTGTTCTTCTACAACCTGAATGCCTGGTGTCTGTTGTTTGTAATATCTTCTGATATTTTCCTCAGAAACATAAGTTTTGGGGGCTTCAGGAATGTTAATCTGAGTATGCCATTGCTGCAATGGGTCACAACTCCACAAATTCACTGCAATATTGGCTATATATGGCCTTAGTCTTCCTATTTGTACTTCTGGCTCTATGCATTCAACCCATCTCATGCTTTGTTTTACCAAAGATAGGGTTTCAATCCCCAGGAACTGAACATCTACTTCTTAAAGAGGCCAATTTGGATGCCAAGATTCTGGAGTAATGATACTTACAACCACACCTGTGTATAATAAGCCTTCAATAAAAATGCCATTTATATAAACTCTTTAGCTTTGGTCTTTGACTATTTATAGAAGTCTGCCAAAATATACATTTCCTCTGTCCCACTGGAGTTTTTGACTCATCCTTCACATTTAACCCATCATTCAGACCAGTATTGCTTTTTAGAGCACAGTTGGATTTTTTAATTTTCCTGGCAAGACATGTTCTCTGCAGTAACTGGGAATTACTGGATCACACTCGCCACGAGGGCCTGTGAGAGACCCCCCCCATGGCATTTCCCAATGTTATGGGTTGCCTTGTCTATCTTTTGTTGACCTACATTCCTTGGTCTAATGTCGACCTTTGCCACACCTCCTACATATACCTGAAGGCTGAATCCTCCTATTTCTGCCATTCCCAGAGGAAGTATTATTCCTAGGAATCCATTGTCTACAATCCCTTTTCATATGTCCTATTCTACCACAATTAAAACATCTGATATTCTGACGTCATCTCTTACCATTGGAAATTGCTTCTCCTACCCACACTTCAGTACCATAGTCAATGTCTTGACATTCATTGAATCAAGACCCATTCATCCATGGGTGCTGATATGATCTTTAAAGGCCCAAGGATCCGTTTGCACTCAATGTTGGCATTCTCATAAGCCAAAAATTTAATTATTATACGTTTAGCTTCTGGGTCAGTTACCCCTGTTTGTGCAGCTCTAGTTAGTCTTTGCAAAAAGTCACTAAAAGGATGATCTCTCTGACCCTGTTTAAGCCTAAGATATGATTTGGCGCTCTTTCTCGGTTCCTGAATCCTGTCCCAAGCCTTTAAAGCTGCTGTGCTACATAGGGACAAGGTGTGTTCATCATAAAGAGCTTTATCCTGAGGATCAGAGTAAAGCCCTTTACTTAGAATTTGATCTAGGGAAATCTCAAGTCTGTTTGCTTTTTCTTGTTGCTCTAAAATTGTTTTTTTCTCTTTTAAAAAGCACCTCCAAAGTAATTGTGGTACACTTTCTAGACATGCTGAGATTCACTGAGCTCAATCTTGAGGTGTGGCTTTGTTACTGAAAGCCCATGTTTTGACCATTTCCCTAACGAAAAAAATGTAGTCCATAAGCTACAACTGCTTGATTAATTTCTTTTAGATCAGTCATACGTATGGGCTCCCATGTATATCCTTGACTTTAGGGTACTTGGAGTCAGATACTTTTTCTAATGTTATTACTGGAAAGGCAGGCAGAACTGTGGGGAAGCTATCCTGGAGATTTTTACATACCAACAAGGTTAAATTTTGCCTTTTTTACTTTTTGTTCCTGGTCATCAAATTCAATAATTTCCTCAATCTTTTCAAATCTGTTTACCACTGTCTTTTGTAATGTCTGGATCTCCTCATTGAGGATTCCAAGGTATAAAGTCTGTCCAGTATAGATAATGTCTCGTCCTTGGACATAATTTTTATAGCATGCATATTACCTTCCTGGAGAGACATTCTATCAATCAATATGACATACCCCTTTGACAGAGTCTGATTAAGACATTCAACAGTGCAAATTCTCTCAAATAACATTTCAGCACCCACTGTCATTGACTGCGTTTTATGTGCCAAATCGGCTGTTTCCTTCTCTAGAGTGCTGAATCTTTCCTTAAATAAATTTCTATCAGTCTGTACCATTTCCAAAAGTATCTCACCTGACTGAGTTTTGTCAGTTAAATTGGCTGTATCCATCTTCAGATTTCCAATCTTTTTCCCGAGAAATGTGGTTTCAGTCTGAAAAGATTATACCATTTCTAAAAATGCCTGATTTGTAGCTCTATTCTCAAACCATCTTTTAAAGAAAAAAAATATTGAGAAGACTAATCCCCAGAAACAAAAATAGTAATGCAAACAAGACATCATATAAGTCTTGAAAAAACCTCACACATGGTATAATTAAGGAGGCTATTGATAGCTTGGATGGTTAGATTGTCTGACATATTGTCCTTTTAAATTAGTAACTTACACTCTCTAGTTAGGCTATTAAATCTTACCTGTGGTTCAATTTGCTGGATTAGGTGCAATAACCATAACCTACCAACCAGTAGGCATTGTGGGCCACCTACAAAACTAATCCAGCAGGGCATAATGGTCCACGTGAATTCACTTGTGGCCGGTCTGAAATCTGATTTTAGAGCAGAATGCTAAAAGATAAATCACACACTGTGTGCTCTCTGGATGTCTAGAGCAATGGAATAGCCAAATGCAAAGAAATCGTTAGAATGCAGCAGAACAGCTGGCTCAGATGGGGGAAGTCTGCATCTCACCGAAATGTCTGCAGTGCACCCTGGTGGGAGGCAAATGGTAGGGTGTGTGGGTTCTTAAAGCCAATCTGAGGTGTGTAAAGAGAAAAGAACTGCAGTTGATTCATCTGTGGAAAAGATGCTGTGCGAGATTCTATATTAAACTGCTGGCTCCACACACAGGCTGAGGCCTGCTGAGGGAAGGCTCGTGCTGAGCCAGGCTGACAACGGGCAGTAGAGCAGGGGGTTCTAAACCCAAACATTGGGCTCCAGATGAAGCCAACGAAAACAATTCCACACCAGTTAAGAATTATGGATAATAAAAGGGGTTATTTATTTAAGGGGAAAAACTTGCAGATCACCATCCCAAACATCAGTCCTCTCATTGCAAATAGGAAACAGAGAGCCTAGCCACCAGAATGGGAGCCATAAGCAAGAAAGAGAATGCTCTGTTCCTGCTGCTTTTTAAAAGTATAAGAGACCTTGCCCCACTGAGCTGGTATCTTAAAGGCGACTGGCTGAAGGAGCAGGAGTTCCTGCAGCAGTTTGGGTATTTGCTTTTTGTTAAAGTTTGTAATATTTATTTCAAAGTATTCCTATCCTGTGTGAACAGCTGTACAAACCGCATCATTTACTTTGTTGTTGGCTCCATCAGGCACTGCAGGTATCAGCAGAAGACTCTGAAGCTATTTCTACAGAGAGACCTGCAGGACACTCTTGAGGAGGAGGAAGGTGGAGACAGGGGCTCTTCAGGAGAGCCGGAAGAACTGTGAACACTCTAGTGTAGCAACTCAGAGATGCTCTGATTAGCGAGAAGAGGTTTTGAGAGAGAACGCTTTTATTTATGTGGGAGCTATTTTCATAACCTGGGTAATTTGTCACCTGACTTCAATTAGCTTTTAAAAAGAACAATCATTTTTGTGGAAGTTGAGTGGCACAAAACGTTTTATACAAACACTGACTGCAGCATTTCTGGAGATGTCTTACACAGGGCCTCTTCATATCCGTTTGATGGATGCTCCTTGCCTGTTCTCTGGGGGCAAGAACTGTACCTACTGTTGAGAAATCTAATAAATTAGAAAAATCTCTCTGTATATAACAGTTGTCTAGGAATCTGCCCCCAGAGAAAAGTGCCAGAAAGTACACTCAGATGACTGTCTTGTGAAAATGTTATCAGAAGAAACAAGGGGCAAGTTCCATCTTTATAGATCCTATGTGAAACCAGTCTTCATCTGATCCCTGATGTCATAGTTCTATGGGAAGTTCTGTAGAGATGTCCAGATTGCCAAGACTAAAAGTCTCTTCTTCTATGGCTTTCTTAAACATCTCATGAGAAATGAGTTTGTAAATACTTTCTGTTCCTGTTTCTCCCATGTCATATTTTCGAACCCTAAGAAATCCCTGGGACAAGCCAGGAACATTTACTTACGACACTGGGCTCATCACTCTCAAAAACAAGAATCAGAGAAGCTAGCATGCTTGCCTCTTTGTGTAATTAGACTTGTGGTCTAATCACTTTGCTCAGATCTGTATCCATCAAGATGCAGGGGTTTTATTATGTCATCTATAAAAAGCAATTAGCCAGTGCAGGTGACTATCATTCTTACCAGGGGAACAGGGAAAAACTGTGACACGGTATATAGCAAGCCAATCTGTCCTGCCTTCTAGATCTCCCTGTAATTGAAACGTAACATGTGTGCTTATTGAGTACATTCCTGCAGCCCAATGCACATGTCTATCAGGTATAGGGTCCCGGAGTAAGAAGGTGTCCTATCTTTTCAGGTGTTCTGGATTTTATGTGTTGGAAATTCTGGATGCTTCTACTCATTTTTAAATGGATCACAGATTATTTGAAACAGTGGTTGTCCTTTGGTGGGTGAGAAAACTGGAAATTACTCTTCCTATTTTTGCTTTTATGTTTCTTATCTAGCCACTGCTAGTCTCCTCTCCCTGGAACCTTTAATGTCTCTCCTGACCATTGCTCAACTGCATTCTTCGGTGACACTAATGTTTACATTCAGATTCTGTCTCTTAAGACCACTTTATATCACACCCTACAGTTCCATTCTTATTTTTTGCAAATGAAAGAATTTATTATTTTTTCCCAATGTGAATGTGACTCAAATTACATACTCAGTGATGAAATTCAAGATTAATTTCTGGTCTTAGCTAATGTGACCAATGGAGAAATAGCTGTTGCAAGGAACCGCTTGTTTGTCCCAGCCACCCAGAACCACACAGAAACTATATTAATTAAACCACTGCTTGGTTTATTAGCTCTAACTTCTTATTGACTAACTCTTACATCTTAATTTAACCCATTTCTATTAATCTGTGTATCACCATGTGGCTGTGTCTTACCGGCAAGATTCTTACCAGCATCCATCTCAGGCAGAGGATCCATGGCTTCTCCTTGACTCCACCCTTCTTCCTCCCAACATTCAGTTCTGTCTTCCCTGCCTACCTAAGTTCTGCCCTATCAGTAGGCCAAGGTAGTTTCTTTGTTCATTAATGCTAATCACAGTACACAGAGGGACTTCCACATCAAACAACCTCAGGGGTACATTATCTCTCTGGCTTAATGACCTACTCATATATGTCAATGCATTTAGCATAATAAAAATATATTTTTGTATTTTTAATGTTTAGGAAATTATCCATACTTATTTCCATAATAGATGGATTTGTTTATATTTCTGTCTAAAATTCAGAAGAGTTCATCATTTCTTTTTCTTTCCTGATATTTGTTATCTCAGTAATTGAGATGAGAGTGATATGACCTGGGAATGATGTTATCTTATTTGGGTGGGATTTGTTTCCCTGATGATTAGAGTTAATTTCCAGGATTATCGATTGACTCTTTGAATATCATCTTTTGGAAGCTTATTCAGATCTTTAGCCCATTGTTTTCTGTGCACTTGTGGTTTTGCTCTTGTTTCCTTGAGTTCTTTGTGTATTCTCTCTCGAGTGTATCACTCTCATGAGTGAGGAGTGTAGGTTTAAAGCTTTATTGATTGTTTCTTTTGCATGGCATACGCTCTGAGCTTGAGATAGGATTACATTTGTTCATTTGTACCTTTGTTGCTTCTGTTTTGGGAAACCTACACAAACATTGTGCCTATGTCAAAATTTTAGAGTGTCTTCCATGAATTATCTATAGTAATTTTATAGTTTCGGATTTTACAAATGGAGTTTCAATCAATTTTTATTGGGTTTTTATGTACTATGATAAGGAAAAATTCATTCTCCTGGTAATTTATATCCAATTTGTCTTCCACTGCTTGTTGAAAAGTCTGTCTGTCCTGTGTACGTTCTTGGTAGTATTTTCAAATATCAGGTGTTTATACTGTGTAAATTCTGGTTCTGTATTCTGTTACAGTGTCTATGTCTCTGTTCTTATGGCAGTACTGTGTTATTACATTTACTATAGCTTTTGCTATGCATACATTTGTACAAATTACATACATACATACATACATACACACACATATATATATATATGCACACAAATATATGTATGTGTCTGAAACTTTTATTTTCACACATTTTAAAAAATTATGTGAGTTCTAGGGAGCGAAATTGAAGGATTCACCGTAAACATGTCAGATAAACCCATCTCTTCATTCCCTGGTACTGACACCCTCAACCTTAATTACCAGGTCCTAAAGAATTTTTTTTTATTCCTAAACTTAACCTTGTCCTTTTCCCTGCCAAAACCTCACCAGGTCCAAGAGACACCAGACAGTTCCACACCAAACATCCTAGACAGGAGTAAAGCAACCAGCTACCCTAGGATGTAGCCAGCATACCAGCTTTCTTAAATTCCCCAAGACTTTGATGCTCACAAATCAGCAGAGAGCAGTCTCAAGAACCAGGTGTCTTCATCCTTTTAACCTGCCATGCCTAACTTTTTGCCTTTATTATAAGAAAAGGATGGAAATACTAAAATTACAATTATCATGGCCTGGCCTGTCACTTGGGTACCCCGTGCCTTTAAGAGACATGCTCTCGACACTCCCAATTTTCCCCTCCCTGCAGAGGCAAGCTGGTCTCCATTCTCTTGTCTATTCTCTCTCTGCCCACTCTTCTTATGAAGAGGTGCCAGCCCTCTACCTCCCATCTCCCCCAGTACTCCTTCTCTCTTCCTCCATACCCACTATGCTTAAACCCTCCAATACCCAGTAAATAAACTCTCCATACCCATGCTTTCTCTGCATGGCTTATGTATCTGTCGCTTACCCATCATGTGGTCCCCCACACTAGCAGGAGGAACAGCCAGGGTCCCCCATGCCATAAATCTCATCAGTGAGTTTTCTCATCGTGATCTTGACCTCCTTTGCTCATATAATACCTCCTCCCTTTCTTTGACTAGACTCCTAGTGCTTGACTATGGATCTCTGCATCTACTTCCATCAGGTACTGGATGAAGGCTCTATGATAAAAATTAGGGTAGTCACCAATCTGATTACAGGTGTAGGCCGGTTCTTATTAATTCATTAAAAGTAAAGTGTTAAGATCCCGAGATCACCTTACAAAGACCACCAATCATATAAGCAATCAGCAAGAGAGTTTATTTCCAGCATACTGAAGTCAGTCACAAAACAAAATGGTGGTGACCCCCAGAGAAGCTAGCAGGCTTCTTTTATATACAGCTAGGGGAATTACAGGGAAAATTAGGCCACCCCCAACAAACCTGATTGACTGAGTAAATACATTTCTGATTGTCTGGGCATATCTGGGCAAGTCCAGACAGACCTCAAAGTGAGAGGGGAGTTACAGGGTTTGCATTGTATGAGATGAATCAGCCTGGTACTTGCTATCTCCCTGGTCCCCTTGCTGTCCTGGGGCATGATTGGTTTGTTGCCCATGGTTGATTGGGGGCAGGAGAAGCCTACCATGTGGGTACCATGGCTTCTCACCTGTACCCATTAAAGATGGGTTATGAGAGCATTTGTGGTGCAGATGCTTGAAAATGCCAAGATCAGATCCATGGCTTTTGTATTCTAATGACTACAACAAGTGTAATGGATCATGATCATCGCTGCTTCTGTTTCTTTCTTTTAGATTAACTTTTTTCTTTAATTATGTGTATGTCTGCATATATGTTAACACTTGCCCATGAGTGCAATGTCTGTGGTCAGAACAGGACACTGGATTCTCAGGACATGAACTTAGAGGTAGTTGAGTGTCTCTTGATGTGGGTGCTGGGATATGAACTCAGGTCCTGTGCAAGAGTCTTAGCCACTGAATCACCTCTAGTCTGCCTCTTTGTTTCTTATTAATAAATAATCAATTAGATAATGGTTTGCTGTTTGAATATCTCAAACTTGGGTTATTTAGTGTCTTATGAGTCTGAAAGAAGAACGTATTTCTTTGCTGATGAAAACACTGTGTTTCCACAGGAACTCTTTATGTATTTATTCTTATCTCCAGCAAAATCTCAAAGCCAGTATGCTGTTAGATAATAACTCCAGTCCCATCAGCTCTTCCCACATGTTCAACAATTCTTTCTTTACCCATCTCCCTTTTGAATACAGCCAGTCTGTAAGTTCACTTGTTCTTAAGTCAACACCACTCCACAGTTCCTCAATAGCAGGGCTCTCAATGATTTAGTTAGAATTGCAGAATGGATAAAATGAGAAGCTCTATATTAATGCATTCTGAGGAATGTATGCTCTAAAGTGTTGGTTTGATTCAGTATGAGATGCTTTTGGAGATTCAAGGTCCATGATGGTCAGTGGTTTATTCCAAATGGCAAAGTTTGCCTAAGATTACTTACAACAACAACAAAAGAAAATAAAAATAAAATCCTAAAGCTTCTTTGTTGGAACAGAAAGGAAACATTGTCTTTGTGTTTCTACCTTGTAGTAGTTGATGACTGGTGTATTGAGACAAGAGTGCCCACATTATGCACTGGTACAGGAACATAGAGACCAGATTTGCATAGTTTTTGAAGCATGTGAAACTGACACACTGAGTCCATTGTATCAGGAACACATCAAAGTGCTGATAATTACTATGCATGGTAGAGAACTGGGTAGAACCTGCAAGGGACGATGATTTGAAAAGTGACACAAGACAAACAATACCTTTCTGGCTATGGGCATAATGTTTGTTTTTAAATAACAAGAGAGGGCAAAAATGGAGAGGTTTAGTGACTTAGAACCAGGGAGTAGGTATCATAACCTGCCAGCTCTGGTAGGGTTGAAAGTTGTGGCAAGATCTGGCTTAATTTCCCAGAGAAAGGGTAAGGGAAGGGATAAGTATACACATTTTAGGACCATCAAAAGGACAAAATGTAAGTACTCCAAGGAATACTAAGATGCTGAAGAAGATCAATGGGAAGGTGATTTAGAGAGATTAAACACCACAAAAAAAGTGTGATAGATGTTATGCTTACAGATTATGTAAGTCAGGCAATGTAGTCATTATATATCATATTCCAAATTATTCCGAGACAGAATGAGGGAGATGAGTACAATCCCAGTCCTACTCATTACTGCTCAGTAGCACAGAGATATCAGCTGATAACTGGCAGAAAGAAAGAGGTGGGAACTTTTTTACTGCCAAGATGTCACAGAATGAAAGCGCTGAAACAGATAGGAAAAAGCCTTTTGATTGATAAAAATAGTATAAAGTTATTCTTGAAGGAAAGACAGAAGGTAACATTTCAAATATAAAAGAATGATAAGACGTGAGCCAAATAGTCTTCCATTAAGAAATTCAAGGAAGTTTTCCAGTAAAATGGAGCTATGAGGCCTATGAAAACATCTGCTATAAATTTATTTATTTGACAATAAAGAATTGGCATAAGCATCATTCCGCCATCAGCAGAGATGCTTCCTCCCTGCAGCAGATGGGAACAAATACATAGAACCACAGTCAGACATTATGCAGTCAAAGAGAAGACTTGAAACACACAAATCTAAATGGGATATGTTCAGCAATCCCTACCTTCAGAACTCAGGGAACCCTTAAAAATAGAAGGTAGAAAGAGTTTAAGAGCCAGAGGGTATGGAGGATACCAGGAAAACAAAGCCACCTAAATCAACTGAGCATATAGCTCTTATGAACTTATAGAGATGGAAAAGGCAAGCATAGGACCTGCTCTGGCTATACCAGATCCTCCCCAAACATATTCTAACTTTCAGATTACTATTTTTATTGAATTCCTGAGTTTGTGAATAGATGTGTTTCTGATTCTCATAGGTTCCTTTACTTCTGTTAGTTTTCCTTTTCTAACGTCAGTGTGATGGGTTTTGTTTTTTTTCTTTTTATATTTTATTATTTTTATTTATATGTAGGAAGCCTGTTTTTTTCTAATGAGAGACAGAAAAGGGCTGGTTCAGGAGGGAACAGGAATGCAAGGGATGTGGAGACGTAAAGGGAGGGGAAACTGCAATTAGGATTCATTAGATGAGAAAAGAGTCTATTACTAAAATATGAAAAATATAAAAGTAAAACTTAAAGACAAGAAAATGAGGTAGATTATAAAAAATTTTGGAGGATGTGGCTCATTGGTGCGAGATTTACCTCACATATAGAATCTCTTTGAGTAATTCCCAGGATTCCAAAAATGACCAAAGAGTTTATATAGTTTTTTCTCTTATTAGATAAATTAATTCTAATTTGGTTCTTGTCAGAATATGCTGTCCAAAAATCTTTTTTGAAGAGTAAATCATATTTCCATCAATCACCAATGTCTATTTTCTCAAATGTTAACTTGGGTAACAAAGTAATTTATTGGCCAATTTGTGTATAGGTGAGTTTTCCAGATTTCAGCCTGCAGTCATAGATAGGACAGCAAAAGAAACTTCCTTGGCAGAACAGACAATGACAGCACAGATAGTTTCTGTTGGCAGCAGGGACCGAGGGCACCCACATGACCTCCTGATACAGATCATGAAGGTCTTTCGAGGAACTCTCCTCCACCTCCGTTAGTGTGAGCTTCAGCAGCTCTCGTTTCCCTTCTCTCTGATCCTTGCATGGAGCTCTCCTCCGCCATTTATTTTTCAGTTTTATGAGAGCACTTTTAAAAGGTGTCTTCCCAATAGAATTGCTTTTTTTAGTTATTGCTGAGGTTTTGTGAACTCTGCAGACGCATCCTCTGCCACCTCATCTTCGCTATGAGCCCCCATAGCTCTCTCAAGCTCCTTGGAGTTGCTCCGTGTTTCTGTGGATGCCAGCAGTCACTGTTATCTTGAATCAATCTCCTTTATAAATTAGTTTTTTTGAGGAAATTTAATCCCATCTTTCCACTTAATATTGTTTTGAAGTGTATCACTCTGTAAATCAGATCATGACAACTACCTCAGCTACTAAACTGCAGGATTAAAAGCCTATATCTCCATGGACATAGTGGGCATTAACATTGATTATTGGAGAAGCAAAGGATCTGGTTGTATATAGTAGTGAGGCTGCTTGTGTGATCCCAGCTGCCCAGACTCCTGAAATAACTACTCTGAAACTGTATTAATTAAATCACTGGTTGGCCCATTATCTCCAGCTTCTTATTGGCTAAGATTGACCCATCTACATTAATCTGTGTATCACCACGTGGCTGTGGCTTATCGGGTAATTAACCCATCTCCATTTAATCTGTGTGTCACCACGTGGCTGTGTCTTACCGGGTAAAGTTCTGGCTTCTGTCCTTGGCAGATTCTCCTTGACCCTGCCTTCTTTCTCCCAGAATTTAGTTTTCCCCACCTGTCATTGGCTCAAGCAGTTTCTTTATTAACCAATGACATTCAAAATATAGAGAGGGGAATCCCACATCATTGTACGTAGAGACTGCTTGTTTATTCACCAAATGTTCAGACCCAAATGATCACACAGAATCTATATATATATATATATATATATATATATATATATATATATATATACTAGTGAGGCTGCTTGTGTGATCCCAGCATATATATATGATTTGTCCAATGATTCAGGCATATTTCTAGCTACTTTTACGTATTGAATTGAATCAACACATTCTATTAATCTAGGTATCAGCATGGGGTTGTGGCTTACTGGTAAGGATCGGGAATCTGTTTCCTTCAGCAGCTACATGGCTTCTCCTTGACTCTGCCTACTCTCTCTATATATCTCTTGCAGCCTTGGCAATATTTTGCTGTGCCATAGGCCAAACCATATGCTTTATCAACCAATTGTACTAAAATATTCACAGGGGAATCACACCACATCTTTCCTATTTGTATATCTGGTTAAAGGTGATTGTTTGAAACCGCATCTACCATACCAATAGATCTGTCAGAGCTATAGAGGACATATCCCTGCTAGAGCTCCCCAAAGAGCTAAGTCTATTTGCAGTTGAAAACTTAAGTTATTTGCATGCAATTATATCTAGCAAAATTAAAAAGTCTGGTGTCTTTTTCTATGTTTAAATGAGTGAAACTCACTATTTTTTTCTCCCCACTAATCATGTCTCACATTTACTTAACAATTAGCAGTGGGGTCACAGAAAATAGTTCAATGCTGTGAGCAGTTTTTCATTAGAGTGCATTGCACTCCAGCTCTCAAACACCCTAATCTCTAGAAAATGTTCGAGACTGGCATGTGCAAGACTGTGGTCCATATAGGATTATTTCCATCTGTTGCTTCTCAGTCTTAATTCCTGAAATTCTCAAAAAGCAGGAACTGAGTTTTTCTTGCTGATTATCACTCAAATACTCTTGAAGCCTTGAGCATCATAGGTACTATTTAAATACTGAGGGAATCCCATCACTAATCCTTTAGTTCCTAGGTGGGTTTGCACTGTGTGAGGCATGAGTACGTCTTCCTCCAATTTGGGGTGTTCCTTAATTGGCTTGGTGATATCAGGAGATACCTATGTGTTGACTGTCAAGCTTATGATTATACACAACTATCCGAAGTGTGCACATTAACTCATGGGTATGTCAAGTCTTCCAGTGCTATTCTCAATAAATAACCCGCTTGTAAGATCTACCCCTTAAGTTCAATGATACCCAAGAGCTCCTTCACTTTTTTGTTGTTGTTGATCTTTTTTGAGACAAGGTTTTTTTTTTTTTTTTATGTAGCTTTGGGACCTGTCCTGAAAGTTGCTCTGCAGACAAGACTGGACTAAAACTCACAAAGATCTACCTACCCTTGCCTCATGACTTCTGGAATTAAATGTGTGTACCAACACCAAGCAGCAACATTATTTTAAATGGGCACAGGGATGCCTACTCCTCTACCACATTACTTCAATAATAAGGGGATCCTGTTCTGGGATTGTTTAATAAATTTATTGAGCTGAATCACCACAGGAGATGTTTCATTTGCTCTAATTTCTCTAGGGAGAGGTTTGCCCCCTCCCACACACACACTGTGTGTTCTAGACTGCTACAAAGAAAGGATGTCATAATAGCAATGGATGGAGTTTGATGTTCCCCATCTTTTCCTGTTTTAAAACAGGAGAACTAGCTGCAGACATGGTAAAGTAAGTCTCCCTCCCCAAGAGCGGTTCCAAATTTTAATCTCTCTTTGGACGGAATATTGACATCACTAATAAAGTTCCGTGAAACCTTATACTAAACTGAAGACCTGCCTTGTAAAAATGGCAGCATACATCCAGAAAGAAGGCCTCGCGGAAGAAACATCTGATATAACACAAATATCGAATGAGAGAACCTGCAGTTTCAATTTCCTTGTCTGTGACTGACCCCTCAATCATGCCGTCCTCTTCCTCGTGCTTCTCACCCATGCTGACCTTATGGAACCTGACAAAGATATCTTTTCATCAGGTGTCTGGCAACTCACATGCAAGCTTTCCCTTGCTATTCAAAGACATGAGGAAAAATTTGTGTTATCACCAATAAGGGATTTCATGAGTAGTACCTGAGCTTCATCCTAAATGGCCCAGCTTTTACACAAAACAGTTTGCCTGTAAACAGGAGGTGTCTGCATGTGTAAGAGTGCTGACTGCTCTATCTCCACCCAGGCATCCAACCTCAGGCTCATTGCTGTGTGTGGCAGAGCCCAGACAACTCTTCTCTTCAGCCTGTAGCACATTTATTGGAATAGGAAATAGGTTAGCCTTTCCTGCAGCTAAACTATCACCAGAGGACTGCGAACAAACTTGTCTCCAATTCCTTTAAGAAGAGGTTTCTAACACACACACAAAGTGTGTGTAGGGGAGGGGGTTCCAGACTACTAGGATGAGAGAATGGCTGGATGACAAGATGGCAGGAGATGAGACTTGATACTCCCCATTTTCTCTTTTCTGTCTCAGAACAGGAGTACCATCAGCAGACTTGACAACATAACTTTCCCACCACAAGAGAGGTTCCAAATTTTAAGTTCTTTAAGGGCTAAATATTGGGATCAGTGAAAACCTGTCCCCACTCCCCGTTGTCAAACTGAAGAAGAACATCCTTCAAATGGCAGAGGACTATGAGAAACAGGGCCTCATACAAGAAGCGTTGATAACATACCATAAATTTTAACGTGAGAACCTGCAGTTTTCATCTCCTTTTCTGTGACTGATCCCTCCATCCCCCTGTCCCCCTTTTCATGCTTCTCAACCTTGCTGGCCTTATGGAATTTGACAAAGACATAATTTATTCAGATGTCTGGCAGCTCACACACATGCTTTTCATTGTTATTCAAAGACCTGAGGACCAAAGGTGCTGGTATCAATAACAGAAGTGAGAAGTAGTTCTTGAGCTTGTCCCTACATGGCACCCATTTTAGACAAATAGTTGACAGGTAAACAGGACATTTCTGCATTGCTGAGTCTGTTGATTTCTCTCTCTTGATCCAGGCTTCCAGTCACAGGATTATTGCTGTGTTTAGCAGAGCCCAGATTTCTCTTCTCATCTCTATTGATTGCTATAAGGAAGAGGTTAGCCTATCCTGTAGCTTCAGCATCACCAGACGGAGGTGGACTACCTAGGGTCAATGTGGCACGGCACAGGCAATAGGCTGTTCATCATAATTTGGTAGGAAGAATAAATACATGACTACAGAACTGTCACCAGGGAATGGTTCCTATATTCTCCATGACAAAATCTTTCTGTGTTTGAGGCAGGGAATGATGGTAAATGTCTCACCAGTCATATCTAGCCCTGAGTTTGGTGAAACAGAACCAAAACAGATATATTCATGTGACTCTAAGGATCTCAGGCACTGTGGAGGAGCTCTTTAATCTTCAGAAGACTGCATGTGCTGAGTAGGCACATCACCTTCCTGATCCACAGAAGAAGATTCAGCACAGGTTTAGGAGTGAGATCAGTTACCACAGTTTGCAATCTCAGGTTGTGACACTCTTAAAATGCTTCTTTTTACTTTCCATTCTTGGTATTTCTCAAAGTGAAGATGGTTTTTGAGGTAATACTTGATGTGGCCATCCACTTATAACAGGACTGACCCTCATAGGGCCAGTTGATTTTTTTCCAGGTGCCAGTTTGTTAAGACCACTGCTTCATATTATCACAATATCCTATGTTGATTTATGTCTGTCTTCAATCAGACCCTCAGAAAGTACATCCAATCTCATAGCCAGTCAGGGTCATACCTGACCACAAGAAGGAATTGTTTTTGCTCATTTCAGTCAAACAGACCCCTAGAAGAGCAAACAAACCTCTGACATTGCATCCACAGTTGCTGTCCAGATGTCATGAGCCAATCACAAATTGATTTCTGTACCAAGAAGGATCTATTCCAAATTATTTCAAAGTGCACTTAAGCACAGCTGGAATTCCCCTAACTGTGCTTCAAAGAAGTTTGCAAGTTTCTCTTGGGGTCACTATTTGGCAACTCAGTCAAATGGTTTGATATCTGCATGCTGAAATTTTTGTCTCAGAGAATTAAATGGTATTGCAGATTGCTTATGTATCTGGTGGTCTTTTATGGGACTTCTTGCAGCAGATAGAGGGTAAGATTGAGGCAGGAGACACACACCTTGACTAATTCTAAAAGGAGGGGGACAGTTTTGTGGCTTGGTCTGAGTACTTACTGTCTGGTAAGCCTTGGAATATGAATTAAACACCTCAAGACCACTGAGCAAACCAACTGGCTTTTGCAGGAATACCCTAGACCCAGGATGTGCTAAGAGGGACATACATTTAAGGTTCATCCCATCACCTGTGCTTTTCAACAGTACCCCAACAGTACCTCTCTGAAGTAACAGAGGAGGCTGAGAGTCATTCACTGGTTTGGGGGTTTCACTTTCTTGTTTATGAGAGAATGGGATTGACAATTCCAGGGAATTGCACCAAGTTGTTTTCTCTTGGCAGACAGTAAATGAACACATACTAATTTCCTTGCAGAACAGAGGACCAGGCTGATGCTAAGCTCAAAATGAGAAAGAACTTTTATTATTACAAGAAGAACTGGGCCTTCTAACATTAGGTTGGATTCATATAAGAATGTTGACCTCTGTATTTCCAGGCTCCTCTTCTCAGTGCATTGCCTACATCCTTCTCTGCACAGAGTCAATCCATTCCAGATCATCCAGCTCTGAGCACATGCAGTCACTAGTGTGCCAGGGTTGAGGCAAAGGCACATTTCTTGGTGCATTTCCAGATTTTCTAATTCTGTCTCTTACTCAAAGAAATTCTTCAAAGTTTCAATTCCTGGTGAGTGGATGGAGAATGGTAGCTTCCCTAGGATGTATGAGAACATGGTATAGAGACCATGTACCTAAAAGTTGTATGAATGAAAGTATTTTAACTAATTCAAGTCAAGAGAATTCTTTCTAATGTTAGAATTTTGTCTTTATGAAGAAGTCCTTTCTTTGGGAACACCCAAAGAGCTCCTTCACGCAGGGTTTTCAAGTGGTTGAACATGATGTGCAGAGTTGTTGTAATGTTCACATAAACACATCTCTTTCACTAGAGAGTGCTTCCGAATGAGTCTCTTATTTTTGAGTCCTCAAACTCACAAGACGATCAGCTTTTCTTAGAATGGGACAATTGTAAGCCACACTCAGATGATCATTTCTAGGTCTTGAGAGATCACACGTACTTTTATACTCCGAGCTTGGGAATACTGATGCTTGAGGCACTCTCCCGTGTCTTCAAGCTTCAGTTGCATAAATTCTTACTCCCTTGACTAACAATAAGATAGCATGGCATCTGGAAATATGAGCCTTTGTGCAAGGACATCAATGGAGATCATACCAAAAAGGAGCACCAACTCCAATGGGGCAGAGTGCAATCTCCTCTATTCTTCAGTGGTAAAAACAGGGCCTTGCTCTCAATTATTGGGTGTGGGAAGGAAGAACGGTGCTGCATCTGGCTAAAGAAAGAGCTCTTCGGGTTATTTTCAATAGAACAATGATATAACCGAAGTCAGACTCCAGAAGGTACAATGAAGAAGTTGCAAGGCTGATTGAGGTTGGGAAGTCAGTTAATGTTTGAGAACTGTTAACTTCCAAAGATGATGAGAGGGTGAAGGCCCTGTTTTCAGGAATGTGTGATTTCAGAGATCCAGGAGCTGAGGAAGAGAGGGTGTTTATTCTGCAACAGGGAAAGCCTAGATTTGGGCTCAGGGAGATGCCAGGGATCCTTTCATAAGCATGAGTATGGCACCTAAAAGAAGACTGACTTCACAAGTGGAGTTCAGTCCTACCTTGTGGAATTTAAGGGACTTTTCAGATATCCCAGCAATTGTGAGAATCAGGGGAGCAAGTTAAAGACCGGAGAGGGACCTGGGATGATTCTTCCTGGAACTGGAACAGAAAACCTGGTGATTTGTCAGTGCTCAATGCAAGAGAAGTGATTCATGACAACTGAGAAGGAGATCTAATGAGGACAGTGGGAACACATGGGGGATGACAGAGACACAAGGCTGCCCGCAAACTGGTTATCGTTTTCACAGAAGCCACTCACTAGGAATAGTGGGAGAATGGGTTTAGCATCTGACCTAGCGACAGGCAGGAAGAGGATTCCAATCTCATGCTGGAATTGCAGTTCACTTAGGATCTAAGCTAATGAGTTTTAGGCCATGGTGGTCATAGACTGCAAGGTTTAAAGAAGCCATAGAAAGCTGAGTTTACTGTCTCAGTCCTGGAATCCTAACATTCGGGAGGGTGGAGCTGCTGGATGGTAACTTTGGCACTAGCCTGTGCTACACAGGAAGGCCATGGCTTGAGAACAAATAATCATCTAATGAATTTATGGCTATTGTGGATTCTTTCAGGACTGCCATATTGAAGCTTATATCTAGGCCCTAAATCCTAGATGAAAGAAGGGTGATGAGCCCACTCTTTGAAGATCTGTGTTAACAGAATCCTGAGATGTACTGGAACTGAGAAATGGTTTGATCATGGTTTTGTCTAGTTGATTTTTTTTTTTACTCTTGATTCTACTTTTTTTTCTTTGACTTCCTTTAGTTTTACAAATGCTTGATATTTCAAAATCTCTTACTTGTAAGTGTACACTCATGGACAATGTAGTTTAATGACTCACTAAAGAAACATCTATGTGCGTACACTACTTAGAGAAGAAAACAGGAACTTTCCAGAAGCCTGGTCCAGCTTTCCAACTTCCTTCCTCTGAGACTGATCCACTCTTGCTATATCCATCTTTCCCTTGATTCCTCTAGAGTTATCCCCTTGTGTCCTGAAATGCTATTGTTAGACATTGACCTTTACATCTGGCTTATGTGCCTTAACATCTGCAATGTTCATGCCCACTCTGAGGTGTGTTTATGTCTGGTGAGCCAGTTATGCAGGCACGGGACAGAAGGAATGAGGGGTAAGAAAATGTGACAGCAGTACATACAGAATCATATCAGAAAGGAAGAGGGGAGTCCTCTTCACATAGCGAGAAATCACACAGGTCCAGAAGCAGGATTGAAGGCAGGATTGAACCCAGAGAGGCTGTAGAACTGATGTTTGAAGCAGTCCTGGAAACTCTTGGTGAAAGTGGAATCAGAGTATACTGTTGGCAGGAGGAAAGCAGAGATAGGTTAGAAGCTGAAGGACAAAGCTTGGGATGTTTACTACTTAGACATCAGGTATAACTAGACATGGATAAATAAAGGATTTTGTCCTTGGTGAGGTACCAGCTAAGAGGTACTTGAGAGAAACTCAGATAATTTGGTCTTTATGAATCAAGAGGACAAAAACAATCAACCCCTCTTCCCTGTCCACTTAGCAGACCAGGATTTTCCAGGCATGATTTCAGGAATTACAGTACAGGGCACTTGGTGAAGCTTCTTGGGACTGCCTTCCTTGGGGCATGTCTTCTTGACTATGAGTCTGATTTTTCTCATTTCAGAATTGGAATGTTCACACCAACAACTATTAGATTAAAGGAAATATCATTCTTCCCCTGAATATAGTTGCATTCCCATAAATAGGACTTATCTCTGCTTTGTATATGTATCTATGGTCAAGAAATCGAGGCCATATTCCCAGAGAGAACATAGAGCTAATAAGGTTTATCATCTCTTCTGACCCTCATGGACACTCAGCTTCATCACTCACCTTCTTGGAAATCCATAATAACCATGTATCTAGGAAGCAGTGGGCAGCACAAATTAAGTTTCTCATATTTGCCACATGATCATTTATTATTCTTGAGGATGCTGATCATCCTGTCCCTTTTTATCTGATATCTAAGGATACAAATACTATGTACTTTACAGACTCTTGAAAGGATTAAAAAAAAAAGAACTGGGGCAAACTCATGTGTATAGTATGTCCTAAGTATACTGGATGCCCTGGATTCCATCTCCAATAATATTGGGGAAAGAAGTAACCAACAAAGAATGGAATCCATTAGCTTATTCAAGGCTTATTCCATGTTAATTTGTTCTTCATCATTGTCACTAAGTTTTGCTTGGTGATCTGAACGCCAAAGAAAAATTTAGGCAGAGGTTTTCATCCTGGCAGTTTGCTCCCAAATAACCACACAGAGACTTACTATTCATTTTAATTATTTGGCCAATAGCTTAGGCTTGTTAGTCGCTTGCTCTTTCAATTTAAATTAACCCATAATTTTTATCTATGCTCTACCCCATGACAGTACCTTTTTCCACATGACATATTCATTTGTTGCATCCTAGGCTTCTGACTGTCCACTCTGTGTGATTTCATATTTCTTCTTCCCAGCATCCTCTCAGTCTGATTTCCCTTCACGCCCTCTTCCAGCCTAGCTATTGGCCAATTGGCCAGTCAGCCCCTTAATAACAATGAGAGAAACACATAGTCAGAGTGTACAAAAGAATTATTACTCAACAGAAGAAGTCATGCAAGATAGGAAAATTAAGTGTATTTCACTCTGGGGTTTTACCTAGAGAGTAGGGTTCTCACCTCCCAATGGGAGTGGTGCCTTTTACAAGGTTGTGTCCAAGAAAACATCCTGGTGGCCATATCAAAGGAGCAGCAGATGGCAATTGACATCAGGATGTCCGCCAACCAGGAGGAGAATTCCTGATAGCTGAATCTCAGACAGGCAAGTTCCAAGAACACAGACTCCAGAATGTCATTTTCTTCTGCTGTGTCGTGTGTTTATCTCATGAAAACATCCCATTCTACCAGGAAAATTTACCTGTGGACTATTACGAAAATAATTTCTTTTTAGACTGTACTGTCTTATTGATAATAACAATATTAGTTTAAATAGAGTTTTGATGGTTAAAATACACAAGCAATTGTCACATTTGGTGCTGCATAGTTTTCACTTCAATTTAATAACTAAGGAAAACAATTGAGTCCCTAGGAGTAAGGTTTGCTCAAATTATTTTGATCTTCATGTTGAAAAATGCATTTACAGATTCTGTGTGCGTCATAGCTGAAACAAAGCCTTAAAATTAAACTTCAGGTTAGATTAGATGTGTTGATAACAGCGTTCCTATGAAAAACCCTAGAACACAATCTAAAGTCCACAAGGAAACATGGATGAGCTACAGCTGCTCGGTTGGTTCCCTCATTGTCACCACCTGGGGGAGCGCTCGAGCACTTTCTCTGCTAGCTCTAACAATGCTGCAGGAATCAAAGCACAGGGCCAGTTCTGCTCTTATGCCCTCGGGTCCGGCTCACTGGCACTCAAAAGAACAGGGAGAGCTCTACTGTTGTGCCCAAGCAAGATACAGGGCTCACTTTACCAACTGCTGATTGCTCAGTTGGTGAGAGTCAGGGCAATCTCTACTGTTCTTCTGTACCCATGGCCTGCTCTACTACCTGCCAAAGGTGCCAAGGGATGTAAGTGGAGGCGTATATAATTAAAGCTCATTTGGCATCAAAATAAAACATTAAACCATAAATGCAGTCTGTCCATAGTGAGATGGGAATCTTTTCTGATCCTTTTTATAGTACACTATTGCAGAATATTACAGTTTCTTTATGAATCAGTTTACCTAAATAGCTAAACTGAGCAAAGACAAATAGGCTAGACATCTGTCATTAAGTCATTCACTGTTAACTAGGTAAACCTTAGACATTTATAAATATTTATTAAGTATATATGTCTCTATTTAAATTTAGATGCCAGGTGTTGAACATAGTAGTTAGATGTCAGTTTTTGTTCACCTAAGTATATTCTTAGGAATTTATGATCATACAAATAAAAAATCTATCCTAATACAAATATTTTAGAGACTTGCTGTTGCTTTTTTGCCAGGTGGTCATCATATTATGGTGTTGGAGTCACATGACAGGTACCCTGTAACCTTAGTAAAGATAACCGCCAACCATGTAGTTGCTATTTAGCATATCTATCTTTCAGTGCATGTATTTTAAACAAGAGTTGAATCCTAGTTAAATAAACAGTGTACTTTTAAACAAGAGTTTATATCTTATAACAGCTTAAGATTGCCTATGTATAGATTTTAACTATAGATTTTATTTACAGTTTTTCAATATTTATTTTTTCAGCAGGTTATTTTTTATTACCTTATAAATAATACCAATCAAAATTTCCACTTCATCCCCTCCTCCCACTTCCCTCCCACTCTCCCCACACAACCTCCTCCCCACCCTCTTCAGTCCTAAGAGAGGGCAGGGTACCCTGCCTTGTGGGAAGTTCAAGCCTCCCCCTCCATCCAGGCTTAGGAGTTGTGCATCCAAATAGAATAGGATCCCCAAAAGCCAGTAAATGCAGTAGAGACAAATCCCAGTGCCATTATCATTGTTCCCTCAGTCTGCCCCAATTGTCAGACACACTGAGAGGGTCCAATTTGATCCCATGCTCATTCAGTCCCAGTCCAGCTGGAGTTGGTGAGCTCTCATTAGCTCAGGCACACTGTCTCAGTGGGTGAACCAACCTCTTGTGGTCCTGACTTCCTTGCTCATATTTTCTCTCCTTGTGCTCTTCAACTGGACCTTGAGAGCTCAGTCCAGTGCTCTCATGTGGGTCTCTGTCTCTGTCTCCATCCATCGCCAGGGGAAGGTTCTATGGTGATATTCAAGATAGTTATCAGTCATCAGTCTGACTATGGGACAAGGCCAGTTCAGGCACCCTCTCCTCCACTGCCCAGGGTCCTAGCTGGGGTCATCCCCATGGACTCCTGGGAACCCCTCCAGAGCCAAGCCTCTTGCCAACCACAAAATGGCTCCCTCAATAAAGATATCACCTTCCCTGCTCCCAAATCCATCATTCCTCGATCTCAAACATCTCACTCCCCCAAGCTCTCCCCAACCCTCCCCTTCTCCCTTCTCTCTCCACCTCTCCCCTTCCCCTGACCCATTCCCACCCCCATGCTCCCAACTTTTGCCTGGCAATCTTCTCTGCTTTCAATTTCCAGGAGGATCTATATATGTTTTTCTTTGGGTTCACCTTTTTACTTAGCTTCTCTAGGATCATGAACTATAGGCTCAATGTCCTTTGTTTATGGCAAGAGTCCATTAATGAGTGAGAATATACCATATTCATCTTTTTGGGTCTGTGTTATCTCACTCAGGATAGTGTTTTCTACTTCCATCCATTTGCATGCAAAATTCAAGATGTCATTGTTTTTTACCACTGAGTAGTACTCTAATGTGTAGATGTACCACACTTTATTTATCCATTCTTCCACTGAGGGACATCTAGGTTGTTTCCAGGTTCTGGCTATTACCAATAATGCTGCTAATTAAAAAATGGGGTACTGAACAAAACAGAGAATTCTCAGCAGAAGAAGTTCAAATGCCCATGATGTAGGTGGGTCTACTATCTATCTGTTGCTTTCATTGGTTAATTAATAAAGAAAACTGCTTGGCCTGATAGGTCAGAACATAGGTAGGCAGGGAAGACAGAACAGAATGCTGGGAGGAAGAAGGCAGTGATGCAGATGCGATGAAGCTCCGGCCCAAAATGGATGTAGGTTAGAATCTTCCCGGTAAGTCACCACCTTGTGGTGCTACACACATTAAGAGAAATGGATTAACCAAGATGTGAGAATTAGCCAGTAAAAGGCTAGAGCTAATGGGCCAGGCAGTGTTTAAATGAATACAATTTGTGTGTTGTTATTTCGGGTGTTAAGCTAGCCATGTGGGAGCTGAGCAGGACAAAGCAGGCCTGCTCACTACATCACTACATGCCCAAAAGATATTTAAGAACATGTTTAACTTCCTTAGCTATCAGGGAAATACAAATCAAAACAACTTTGAGATACCATCTTACACCTGTCAGAATGGCTAAAATCAAAAACACCAAAGATAGCCAATGCTGGAGAGGATGTGGAGTAAGGGGAATACTTGTCTACTGCTGGTGAAAATGCAAACTTGTGCAACCACATTGGAGATCAGTGTGGCAGTTTCTCAGAAAATTGGGAGTCAACCTACCTCAGGATCCAGCAATACCACTCTTGGGAATATACCCAAGAAATGTCCAATCATACTACACAACCATTTGTTTAACTATAGATTTTTAACCCATGTTCTATTTTAACCTAAATTTCATTACAAATTTCTTAACCAAATCCACTGAACCAAATCCAAGACAGAGCTTATGGTGCAGTCTTAAGGGATATTCTGATATGAGAGCAATTACAGAGATAAAAGATTTTTAAGAGTGAGAAGTAGAGAAACCTTACAGATAAGAGGATTTGGAAGTGTAGAGAAGATCAAATTTAGATATAGGAGATTTAGGCATCATTTGTTTGTGCAGTGGCCTAAGTTGTTACCACTGAGAGTATTTGAAAAATCGATCAAACTGATATTTCACCATGGAACTATATTAAGTCCAAGCTGTTCATCCAACCCAAACTTCACTCACCTTTCAAAGTAACTTTCTTCCTTGCTGTCTCTTCAAGTATTAGTTCTTCCTTCTCTTGATAAATTTGCAAGGTCAACCAGTGAATGTGATTTTCTTCCCTAAAACATTGAAGAGAGCATAGATGTTAGGGACGACCTAAAGCATCCTTATGAAGCCCACTTCATAGTTGTATATAAAAATATGTCTTTCAATTCTGTAAGAAGAACATTGACTAATGATTGATGGACACATTCAAAGCCCATGTGGTGAGTATCAGAACCCACGATAAATCAGAATTCTGTGGGGCTGAGCTCTGCTCCCTACATTTCCCTAGTCACTGGCGTGAGATGCTGATCATAGACAAGTTGCTCACCACAGCAGGTACGTGAATGCTCTGCCTTTAGTGGGCAAGGGAGAATGATCACAGAGGCCTAATAAGTTATGGCAGATGTTTTATGACCAGTTGCCTTCTAGGTTCAAATTAACAAGACACAGCATCTCTATACATCATGGAAATACAAACCATCGCTTGTATTCTTCCTTGATTTGATGTACATTATGTGCATAATAAGGGATTTGAATCACTACAATTCAGAAATAACAAATCTCTCCTATAAGTCTTTGCATTAAAATTGTCAATATTTATATTGTAGTGCATGAGATAAGGTGTTTTGTGTTAAGTAGTATCTGTGTCTTATTTTCTGAAGACCATGCTAAGCAGTAAATACCACCACAAACTTCACTGAAGGAACTGTTGCAAAAGTTGGAATTCTCCTCTAAGGATCTGAGATAGTGATGTACAAATGTATCTTGGTGAAACTCTAATGAAACTCTGCATATAAATATTTCATTATACTCTATATAAAGATTGCCTCCATATACTCCAATTAATATTCACATGTCTTGAGTGAGTAGAATATAAATGATCTTCTAGAACTAATGTTAGAACTTGAAATCTAGGACCAAGATACATGGAAAAAGAAAGATTAAAAGCTATAACTTAAAGAAAAGTTTAAACCACTTGGAGAATAAAACAAAATTAATATTGCCAATTTTTTGGTAAGACTGGCTTTTAAATCTCTCAATCATCCATTGAATCTCAGCTGTATAACTCTCTGTATATGTATCACACAAAAATATCCATTCCAATTTGATATATCTTATAGATAAGAACATAACTTTTTAAAAATCTTTGTTTTACCAGGGAAACTATAACAATGTTTAATAAAAGCAATTTCCTTTACAGTGTTATTCTCTTCATTTCTTTCAATGATAATAAATACATATTTCTGATAATGAAATTGTTAACGTTTGATTCATTTTGATTTAGAAGAGTTTCTCTTTCTTTTCAATCTGAAAGAGTGCTTACATACTCACATTATATACACAGCTGATTACCATCTAATAATGAGTACTACCTAGAAAGTTAAATGTGTGGTGATTCTTATGGAAGCATTATAGATAACATCTATATACTCCTGTATGGTACAATATGCCCAACAGCAAATACATATCTATATGACATATGTATTCAGGCACAAATTACTTCTAGAGATACAGTAAATGAAACTAAACCAGATAAAAATGAAAATTTCAATCTAAAGACAGGATCAGCACAAGATCCACAAGGCTGGTGCTCCTATGACCCTCCTATGACCCACATGACTATTACAGTAAATGTTGGAACTGAAGAATGACCATAAGTTAATAATGTAATATATCATACAAGACCACATGAGTAGAAAATTGCAGATGTACAAGGTCCTTTTGTTTACAGATAAGCACGAGGAACCCCAGGAATGGTAAATTCACAGAGATGCCTCCTCAGTAGAGAGATATATACCTGTTTTCTATGCAGAAACCTGGGAGTGGGTGTTGTTAACAGCCTGGTAATCTGTTTTGCTATCTGAATGGTCAGGCCACACCCAAATCCCCCAGACTATTATGTTCATCCAAGACTCTTCCTCCCTAGACATTTAGCCTTATCTGTTTCTCAGTCAGTAGGGCACATCCTTAGGGAAAAAGTCCCATGCACTTTGTAGCTTGAAGACCTAAACAAGACTACACAAGATCATCCCTAGGCCCTTAGCTATCAAACACATTCTTATGGAAGAAGTCTCATGGACTTTTCAAAGAGTTTGGATGTTGTCATTTCATAAGCATTATAGTGCACATCAGATTGAGATACTTGTTACCAGGAAACATTTCTTCCAAAATTGTATCATACTTAAATGCCAAAATTTAAACTGCCCAAGGTCAGACTCTAGAATTTTATGCAAATGCCAGCTCGTGAGATGTGTTGAATAGGATTTCCTTCTTGCATCATATGGATTATTACCATTAAGGCACTGGTGTTTTGCAGCCACTAAAGAAAGTAACATTGTTGCTTATTGTTATTGTCAAGCACTGTGTATTATACTTAACCATGGGTTTTAATATTTGAACCACAGCAGATTTGCACACATACCAAACACAACCACAACCTTAAGCAGTAATTCTTCATCAGTACCACAAAGACATCAGTCAACTGTTTTCAGTTCCATTATCCTCTAATGGGACTTCCATGATATATGCTGTGGTTGGCTGAAATCCCTGCTCTCTCTACTTTCCTCTATCTTTTCCCCTTTCCTTTCCTCTCCTATTATGTCCCTATACTTCAAACATATAAAATTAATATGAGCCACAGTGTTTTGATAGCTAATACAATTGAGTGAATGGAAACATTTAGACATATGATTTCAGGAGTATGATAATGTTGGAGGTGGGATGCTGCCGTGAACATCTGTGAGACCCACCTATATTCTTGTAGATGATTGCACTGAGTAGCATGAAGTTGGACTTTTGTTCTGTGCCAGTTTTACCTCACTGATGGTCACTCAGGGTGGCTGTTTAGATTGCTGTCTCTTTTGTTGCTCCATTTCCATATCGCAAGTATGACTTGTATTCATATTTTGTGCATCTTGAGAGTCTCAGAATTATAAGTGCCAAGCTTACTGTAAATTGCCTCTGTATTTAATTTTAAGTAACATTTTTTTTTCAAATATTTCTTTTCATGGAGGAGTATTTCCTATTCACTAGACGAGTATTTCCTGGTCACTATTTTGTGAATGACTGAGGTCTCAGTAAGCCTGCAGATACCTATTTATGGGAAACTGGCACCTCAGAAGGAGTGGGAATTGAGTCTAGAGGATCACAGTGTCTGAGCAATGCTTTTATTTTAAAATACACCATTTAGATTCAGATGTAATTTCACAAACACATGATAGGCTAAAATACAAAATGGAAATGGGCCTTTAACAGTACCAATGAGCCAACACACAGAGCCTAAGGAGTCTCTAATGAAGCTTACACTGTCCTACATCATTTTCCTTCAAGAGTACCTCCATTTTCTTCTCTGTGCTTTGAGACAGTCTTATTGTATAGTATAAGCTGGTGTCCTACTCATGACAATTCTATTGCTTCAGCTTGTCACACGGTTGCATTGTAGGCATAACATTTCGTGACCATCTAACAGTCCACATATTTAATATGGATCTTAACAGGAAATGTTCATAAAAACAGTAGGAGACATGGTGGCAAATTAATTTTCTTGCTGTTGAAAAGTGCTGATTTCACCCACAGACACCAACGACAGGAAGAATACCACAAGCTGGGCTTTATTCCATGAAATATTTTATAATACAGTTCCTATTCCTATGAGTATCCAATGATGAATTCTTCTAATTTTAGCAGCAATGCGGAGTAGATGTTCTTATTTTAGACAGCATCACTCTCAATATGTTGCTATTTTTTTGGAAGGATGGGCCCATACTGTTTCTTAATGACAAGTGTCACCTCTGGTTCCAGAAATCACAGTCATTGCATGTACCATCTCAACTACAAGCCTGGGGAGGGCACAGTTCAATAATTCCTTCTTTTCTGCTTTCCTACCCCTCCGCTATCACCTACAGAGCTTTTATTAGTCCACAGTGTTTCCGACGGTGGGCAGATGTTAGACCGTCAATCGGTATCTTTTCAGAAGTCCCTCATGAAGAGCCAGTAATCAGACATTTACAAGAAGCCACACCCTGCCTGTTGTTTTTAAACATGACAAGCAAATAGAAAATGTTGCTCTATTGCTTCTTTTTCTTTGATTCTCTCACAGTTTCTCTTGCTCTCTCCTGTCATCTCTATGAAAAATATTTTATAGTATGTTCCTTAAGGAATAGGTTGTAAAATGCGCATCTCACTGAGAGACTAATAGTTTCCTGGCATGCTTACAGAGCACAGGGTTCCAGTTCAGCTATAGGTGTTCAATATTTCCTACACAGAGTCATATGTTTCAATTAATACAAATTTGCATTTAAACTATTGACACGGTTCAATGCTGGAAAAGCACCAAATAGCACAACTTTGTATAAGTTGAGTGACAATCACGTTTAATTTAAACAATATTTTTGGGGTTTTGAAACACTGCTCTTTCGGGGTGCTGTAAAGGAAAGATGTAGCTGTGGGCTGAGTAGGACTCCAAGAATCCTGCAGAGGGGCTCATCTTCTTCACTTTGCAAAACTAATAAACTGAGTTTGCAGTTTGAATTCTGAAGTCATCCTGATGTGAAGTTATATCAGCTATGCTTTTTCCTAGCTGTATGCATGCTCTTGAACAGAAGACCTCAGCATTTTTAGCTTCACTCATTTTCATGACGAAAACTGGGACAGCAAAACACATGGAATTGGGGGATTGTTGAAAAGTGCAGGCACAAATGTAAAGAAATTGTCTCCATACTCAGTGTTACTGAAACAGTGTTCATACATGAATGAAACAGCCTTGCTTGCTTACTTGTTTGTTTGTTTATTTGGTTGTTCAAGACAGTCCTTCTCTGTGTAACAGCCCTAACTCTCCTAGAACTAGCTCTGTAGATCAAGCTGGCCTCAAGATAACAGCGTGCTGGGGTTAAAGGTGTGCACCACCACTACCTGGAGCAACTGCCTTTTTAGATAAGAAACACCAGAAGCCTGAGACCTGGTGAATCCCCTTCTGCAGTGAAGCAAATGTGCTATCAGATTCAGAAGAGACTGATGGATGGGGAACCAGATCAATTGTTAGGGATTGCACTTGATATGGAGAAAAGAAATAGATGCATTTTATCATTAGCCAACAAAGAATAATGAGGGATAGAGAAAGATGAGGGGGGAACAAAGAGAGAGGGAAAGAGAGAAAAGAGAGGAGGAAGGCAGAGAGATTTTTTTCTTTCACAAACACACAGTTTTACTAACAGAAGCTTTTTTCTAGTCAGCACACAATGTGTTTGGATTGAAAGAATCCCATCAACAACTATTATTATTGCACATTTTCCCTAACACAAAATAAACTTTTATCTCCTGAAATTTGATAAATTTTCGTGTTAAGACAAAGTATAAGATTAAACAATGACATTCATGTTTCAAGAAAGTGACATTTTATGATGAAGAAATATTAATTTAAAGTACATATAATTCCTTTTGTGTGAGCTAAATCTTCAATCTAAGCCAGTCTCAAGCCAGTTTTTTCTTCATTCTTTAATCAGTAATGAGCAGTATTCATATATACAAACAGATATATATCTCAAAATTACAGTTTGTGTTAGCCTAGCAGGTACCGTTCATTAGCCAGAAACAGTAGATGTAAAAGTGAAGGAATAAAGACAAATAAAACAAAAACAAAAATGATCATGTGTGAGTTACAAGTGTCTCCATCACAAAGTTGCAGGCTCGTGATTCAATCATCTGTGTGATGGACCAGTTTTACAATCAATAACAGCATCTGCTTATAAGGGCTTCCTTTGTTCCTAATCAAGCAAATGTGCTATTTAATATATTTTCATGAAAATCGCCAGGCAGAGAGAGAGAGAGAGAGAGAGAGAGAGAGAGAGAGAGAGAGAGAGAGAGAGAGAGAAAGAGAGAGAGAGAGAGAGTAAAGGGAGAGGGAGACAGAGCATGAGAAGGAACAGAAAGACAGAGACAGAGAGAGGTAGAGACAGGCTGACTGACTATACTGACTGGGATGGGTAAAGAAAAGATGAGAATGGGCAGTAAGCTATGGTATAATCCTTTCCAGCCTTGCTCAGGTCCTCTAGTTTAAGGTTTGTTTTGTATCTCACTGAGTAGAGTGATTGTCTAGCATTCTTGAGTCCAAAGACCCTAGTCAACTAGGAGTGGAAAGTAAGTTTAGAAATGACTTGTTGAGGGACATGTGCTGAAGATACTGTATTGGAGGAGAAAAACTTAACAGAATCAAATGAGTTTACAAAAAGAAAAGGTGGTTCAGTCAGTGAATTCAGTAGGCAGCTTCACTACAGAGGCGATGCTCACATTGGAAGGATATGTCTAAGGAGAGGGCGAAATGGAATGATAGAAAGTAGCAAGAGGGAGGAAATGTCTTCATGTGGGTTCTATGTTTGTTTGCCATACACTTTCTTCTGCAATTGAAGTTTGGGACATTTTGGAGCCTGAAATTTAGTGTTCCCCACATTCTTGCTTCATTTATATTGAAACATGGACTCATGTATCCCAGGACAGTCTCTAGTTATGCATCTGACAATGACTTTCAACACCTGATCTTCCATCTTCCATTGCCTGAATTCAGATATTATAGGCATGTGGTACCCTAGGGTTATGTGGCATAGGTGATGGAACCTGGGGATTCTACATGCTAGGTAAGTATTCAAATGACTTAGCTATAGCCTCTACCTCAAACATGGGCCTTTGGAAAGTACAAGAAGTATTTTAATATAGTTCACTGCCCAGGCTCTTACCCTGTGTAATTATGTATTCAGACATAGCTTCTGTCTCCATGTCTCTTAAAAGACTCAAACTAATGGCGTCTCTGTTTTTCTAACCTGTTGTCGGCACTTTGTGTCATTCCTTGACTTCCATGACTATGTGAGCTGTTTCCTACACTGACTGCTTTCTTATATAGCCTCCTCCACATACTCATTGTTGTGCTTCTCTGTATAACCCCAACCAATACATCATACAAGTATCGTATTGGCATTTTTTTCTGATTTTTCTTAGCTTTATGACTGCCAAACATGTACTGGGACTGCAATTAGAATTGGTACAATATGATTGAGCAAACAGGTGTTAATAATTACTAAAGTTCTCAGAAACAAACAAACATACAAAAGGTGTTGCTCCATGGTAGATTGTTTTCTACAATGTGTAGAGCTATACATATAACACACAATACTGAAAAATAAAATAAACAGTATTATTGATATCCAAAGCTCATACCAGTATTGTACAATATGTCCCAGTGCCTGAAGGCAGAAATTATCTATGAGTCAAAGATTATGTATGAATACTCAGAAACATTACCATCTGGACACAATAGGGAAGTTGAGTATATGAACTAATAGTAATTGTGAGCAAATATGCAAATTTCATACAAGCTCAAGCAATACCAAGCAGGTGGACATGAAGTCACATACCTAGCTGAGTATTGTCAATAGACAGCTACTGGAGGAAAGATGATGTTCCTTAAGATTGTTGTCCTTGGTACGTTGACTGTACTTCAGAGGAAGCCTGCATAATGAGACACATCTGCTCCTGGCAGCACCAATCTACTTCAAGAGGAAGATGGGCTTCGAAAAGGTTCGTCGTAGAATTGGCTAGCCATTTGGGCAAGAAACTGATCTTGCCTGGACTGTTTGATGCTATGCTGTGTGAACTGGACATGCAGGAGCCACAGAGAAATGACTGCTGAACTTTCCTAAAGATGAGCTGGTCCTTCAGTGTTCCTGCTTCATTAAAGAGTCTGACAGACATTTTGCAGGATACAGAAGAAAGTGACTGACAAACTGCCAATATAGGTGGAGCTGTCTTTAAATTTCCTGCTTCATAGAAAACTCTGCTGGATGCTTTGGGCCTGTAGGCTGAAGATGGATGCCCCAATGGTACAGAAGAACTTTGGTGACTGTCCAAGCAGTGAGATATCTCTGTTAATTCTAGAGTTTTGGAAGTTGCTTACAATGCACTTCCTGTTTACTTAGGAATATTATATTCTTCTGAAGCATTTCATGAAATTGAAGAATAAATAGTTATAGTTTTCCTTAGTTATGATGAAAGATAAAGTAGATATAAATATTGTTAGCTGTAATTCTTGATTGATAACTGTTTTGTTATATGTAATTTTACTATATTAAAGTTAAAACATTCCTTTTTATTTAAACAGAAAAGGGGAGGTGATGTGGGATTCCTCTCTGTATGTTGTAAATACCATTGGTTAAAAAGAAAACTTGGCCTGATAGGATAGAGTAGAACTAGGTGGGGAAAACCAAAGTGAATGCTGGGATAAAAAAATGGAGTGATTACACACCTTGAAATTACTCTTGGTTTGCTTTCCATTGCTGTGATAAAACACTGACTAGGACCAACATGGGAAGAACGGGTTGACTTCATATAACAGCTTGTGGTTCTTCATCATCTAGGGAAGCCAAGCAGAAGTCAATGGAGGAACTTGAAACAGAAACCCAGAAACTACACTGCTTATTATCTTGCTCGCTGGCTGAAGCCTAGCTACTTTTCTTGCACAACCCAGGTTCTCCTGCCTCAGGATGATAGTACCACCTGTCAGCCTGGCCCACTTAGTCAAGAAAATGTCTCATAGACATGCCCAGAGGTCAGTCCCCAAAAGGCAATTACTTAATTGGGTGTGAAGTTGACAACCAAGATTAGCCTTCAGAGTAACCTAAGGGAAAGGAGCCTACACAAACCTGTGGATTATCTCATCTAAAAGAAAGAATACAGGCACAAACAGCTGCATTTTGAAAATGCTGGTTGTCAGATTAACTGCAAAATCTTAGTGTAAGGCGACATGGGCTGGACATGAATGTCAGGTGGGCCCTAGCGTTTCTAAATCTAGTTTTAAGGGGACGCCAGGGGAGTCTTACTGTTAGGAAATCTGAGCTGCACTTCTGAAGCCTTTGTGGGTGGACTGTGCTTTCCCATGAAGGAAACGCAAGTCACCGGGCGTCTGGCGTCTGGCGTCTGGTGTCTGGCATCTGTCTCTGAGAAGGGAGGACGGTGGTTTTCTCATCTTACCGGCTCAGCGATACAGCTCTGACCCCACCGAGAGGCAGACAGGGCCGCTGACAGCAAACTGAACTGTGGGTTTCAGGGCTCGGAGGCCACAGTTTCTGCCCTTCCCAACCGTCTTCTCAACCTCTGCCGCACATGCCTAAGTACGCATGCGCAGAGCTCCGGGTGGTGCGTGCTGAGTTCGCACAAACCAGTGCGCTGCACAGCTTCAGAGCCTGAGAAATCAGCCTCGCCACGAAGCCTGGAGCCTCGAGAGCCAAGGGTGGTGAGGGAGTGGGTGAGAGTGGTGAACTTGAGGGACACGAGAGGGAGTTTGGGGGTGGGAGTGGGATGTTTGCATTTGGAGAGACTGGCTGACAGCTCAGTGGGTGGGGCGCAGCCATAGTTGGATTCCATGTGCTCTATGTACAGCACAGACTGTGAACTGACAAGGAAGCTAATCCTACGGATAGGCTCTTTGGCTTTTTTTTTTTCTTTAGCTCATAATCTGGATAACATTTTGACAATCATTTTCCTTTCGTCATTTCCAATAAAGGTTAAATCTTACAATGTTTTAGACTATCAGATAGCTGTCCACAAATGCATGCATATACATCTATGGTGGTACCTAGAAATCCTTAGGTATACTTCAGGAAGAACTTGAATTTTCCATTTATTTCTTTAAAATAATGTAAAGAAATAGCAAACGATCACAGAACAGTAAAACTCCAGCATTTCCAGGGCCTTTGAAAGGGTTTCACCAGCTGAACCAGTGATGCAAAGGAGCTGGGGTTTTCATTTGTTGTTGTTGCTGTTGTGATTTTCTTTCTGTGCTCTGACCGAGGAGTGGAAGAATCGCTAGAGTCATGGAGATCACTGGGAGCAGTTCCCTAAGGCTCAGGGAACTGTCAGTGTTTTGGTATTTAGTTTTTGTAAGATTTTCAGTGTAAGGAAGAGCACTAATGTAGCAATAATAGTGAAATTGATTCAGATTTCATCTTCCTTTCATGGCTAGAAGGATCATCAGGGAGGGTGGGTGTTTCAAATAATTAATCCACTCTTTGAATCGGTCATTTGTTCTGACTATGTACACATAGGGGCTGGAGAGATGGCTCATTGGCTAACAGCACTGGATTCTCTTGCAGAGGTCCCAACACATCATGACCATCTCTAATTCCAGCTCCAGGGAACCTGACACCTTCTTCCCCTTGAGAGTGTGTACTCAGACAATATATTCTCACACTAAAGACGCATGCTCATAAAGAAAATAGTAAATATTTGAAAAGGAAAACATATATATGTAGTACATTCATTAACACACACATATATGTATAAATTTGTGCCCATTCACATACCTATAAATGTGCATAAAATGTGATAAATCCAAGCTCTAGAAAGTAAACAAGAGCAGGCTAATATTAAGTGGTGAGAAAGGACAGGGTGTTGGCAAAAGGATGTATGTCTCATGGAAATGGAGATGATAGAAGTGTTTTTTCTAGTTTCAACTGTCGTACCTTTTTATTTGTTTTATGGTGATGGATGTGTGAATTCAACAATGTAATGAAGTATCAAGAATCATTTTTATATTTCAAAAGAATCCAACAAGTGTCATTCCTTTGAGCCAGTGACCATATAAGTTGGATATTCTTTTAAATCTCACTGATCCTTAGAGTAGTAGAAATCACACAAACTAGTCAATGCATACATTGTTTATATCAACAAACAAAAAAGTGATGTAATTTTTACAAATCTATCCTGTGAGAGGACTTTTAAAACATGAATTTTCTTCTTTTATTCCTCTGTTTAAAATTAAATCAAATGATAAAAACGCTATTAGAATATTATTTAATATGTAGTATTTCATTGCATAAATTACACTGTGGGAAAAATAAAAATATATCTATTAGATATCCATCAAGCACTGGACACCCTTTGTCATGTGAGAAAGGTAAAGATCTTCCAGGTTCCTGTAGGTGCTCCAGAGGGCACAGACTCAGGACTCCTGAGTGTGCCACATGGGTGTGCCACATAGCCATCATGGCTTCTTCTGATCCCACATTCCCAGTTAATGGTGACTTTCGTTCACTTTTCTAAGACAATATATTGTAGTCATACTGGGCTCCTCTTTTGCACACTTCAGGCCTAGTCTGTGGTTTCTAATAAACACACTGAATGAGTGGCAAGGATCTGACTCACAGTGTGACTGACTCAGGAAGAATAGAAAAAACTTGAAACCCACGCATCCACTCATTCCTCATGTAAAAATTTCTACAAAATGTACTGATTGTATAAACCTGCGTCAAATTTAGTTCTCCCAACTAAAACAACAAGATACATCCCTTATGCTAGAAGGGTATAATCCAGGTCTAAAAACATATAAAACACCACATTGTGGCTGGAGACCTGGTTCATCTGTGAGGAGCCCTGAATGCTCTTCCAGAGGACCCTGGCTGAATTCCCAGGACCCATAGGACTGTACTCAGTATGCCTGCAGTGCATAAATCCCATACATAGAAACTTAAAATATTCAAAAAATAAAACATTTAGCCATAAATACATGTAGTAAATTAAATCTCCTAATGCCTCGTGAAAGGGCTTGAAGACCAATGTGGAAAGCATTGAAAACTCTAATATCTATTACCTTGCTAATAATAAAAAGTTATCAATTGTCTCTATCAATATATGTATAAATATTATATTTGATTTATTAAATTTTTAATTTATAAAGTTGGTCAGTGGTAATAAAATAATTTAGTTACACAGGTATGTTTTCTTCTCTGGAAAAATGGAATAGTTGGTTACACTTTGGTTCCTTATCCTTCACCAACAGTTTGGCAGATGGTTGTGACAGTTAAGGAGGTAATGCCAACTGCACATGCCTTGCATCAAGACTATTTCCTAACTCTATCACAGTTTATTCGCTTGTATTGGCTACTCAGGTTACACTTTTACTCATCAGCTTAACCTTTTGTAAAAGATACAGGCTTGGAGAGATGCTCATCAGTTTAGTACACTTGTACTTGAAGAGGACCCAGTTTTGATTCTCAGTACCCTCATGGTGGCTCACAACTGACCATATCTCTAGTCCAGGGAATGTGACTCAGATCCCTCTTCTGAGATCTCTCTGCACAAGGCATGCGTATGATACCCTGACATACATGTAATACAATCATACAAACAAAATAATTCGAAACTAAAAATTAAAAAGGACACCTGGCTAATATTGGGAATGTAATAGGTATTTTTTTGTACCCTGATTGCTAAATTACAAGTGTTTGAACTTGCTTAAGGTGTATTAACAAGATTCAAAGGAAAGAGAAAACATATCACTTAGGCAAATGCTTATGTGCCTGCCTCCTGACCATCAATGTTAGGGGAGAGGTTGTGAGTTGAGAAAGGGGATCACATTCACCTGAACACATGCACCTGTATTATTACTCACCAGCTGCTGCTGGAATGAGCAGCCACCTGGTAATTTGCTTGGCTTTCAGAGACATTACTCACTACTTAGAGTTGGAGTCATTGATCCAGAGAAAGAAGGAATACTTTAATTCACCAGCTTCACTCCCCCATTACTGATACGCTCAGTGCTCACAAGACTAATCCTTTACATCTAATTAGTTACACCCAAAAGAATTTCTAGTACAGGATACAAGAAACAGGCCTAGAAAAAGAGACTGGCTGCTGTCTGTGAACACATGGAGATAAAGCAAGGCACAAGTTTCATATTCTCTCTTCTCTTGCTGCTGGTGGTCTCAACTGCCTTAGGCTTGCACTCAACTCCAAACTCTGTGATTCCTCTTCCAGAATTTGCCGTGCCATTCCCCGAGCACTGGGAAATGCAGAAAGAGAAACCAACCTCAGGACTGAGCACACCTAGGAAGACTCGTGAACAGGTGTGGGTGAGTGTTTAGGTTTCATGTAGGTATGTGTATTCCTGATGATAGCCAATGTCCTCAGAGGAAGTTATATCCCCTATAACTACAGCACAGATTATTGTGAGCTACCATGTGGGTGCTGAGATTCAAACTCTGAACCTCATGATAGAGCTCAGCTATCTTCAACACTGAGCGCTGTATAAACTCTTTAGATGAGTGATGCTCTTAGGAGCACTGGAAATCAGAATGCTTTCTTTCCTCCTGATCTGTTTATCTGGGAGCATGTAAAAGTGATGACCTGAGACACTCAGGCCAGTCCTGTAACAGTAGAACAACCTCTCTTAAAACTCTGCATTGGCCTGCATCATGTTGGTGGTTGTGGTGAGTAGGGTCTTTGATGTGGGGTATCTCCGGGAGCAGCTCTGATGTGGAAAGATATAAACTCTGACTTCACTTAGGCCAGTATGGCAAGGAGCTGGTCAGAGCACAATAGGGAAAGATAGAAACACGAAAATTTAAAGAAAGGGTTCCTGGAGCATGGTTGGGATGGAATGGCAGCATGTACAAAGAAGATACCTACAGATCAACTTCTTGCACTCATCTAGCCAAAGACATCCACAGGGTCAGTGATAAGAAAACCTTGCACTCTAATCATGGGTTGGTCATCAGTATGGTTTCCATGTATGATCCAATTGCTGAGTGCCGACTTTTTGAAATGAGTGAGGACTCACTATTCTCTGTCTGAAATGGCTAAGGCAATACTCGCCACCCATGCCTGCCTTGAGGTGTCCAGAAGAAATCATTCTCTACCTGAGGTATTCACTCCTAACATGTTTCACAAGTGTCTTCATAAAAACCATTCATTATTGACTAGAGATTCACAGACCATCCTACATCTGGTCCTAGAGGTGTTAACAGGCCAACGTAGCATGGAGGATGTCTAGGGAACTGAACCATTAAGTTGGATTTAATCTGAGATTCTAGAAAAGCTTCAATGCCCAAGATGAAGATGTAAGTCTTCAGAAGAAAGTAAACATGAAGACCTAATTGAACACATAGGTGTTCTCATACTGCTTCCACGAATCATGGGTTGCCACAGAGAAGCATGTTCCCATTGTGAGATATCCCCCTATGTATCTTCACTCAGGAGGGCCTGAGACTTCTAAAACAATATAGGCTAGTACTATTTCTCTTGGTTACAAACCAGAAGTAGATGGTAAAACCTTACTGCTGAAGGCACCACCTTTTTGTCTTGGCACATAGAGAAATCACCTGAAACTGACTTTGTGCACGGTGGGGCTATGCACAGAGCTGGGAGAAAGCAGTTTTCAGGGCTCTGATCAACTGTGGATTCTACATATTTAATGACCAACTGATGGGGCTGATATGCCCATTAGGTAATAATGGCACTACATTTATGAGAGTAACTAAGCACATTCTGGTCAGGTTTTTGATCACTTCCCAGGATGCAATTCATGTAGGTGTTAGAATTCTGGTACTAAGACCACACACTGGGATAAATGCCCATGAGGAAACATGCTACTGTCATTTTTCTAAATGGACATGTTGCCAAACTGCCCTCCAAATATGTATTTTTCCATTGATTAGTGTTGCTTTCCCATTGGTCAGAAAAGCTTCTTTTGGAAAGAGATGGATAATGCTTAGAATCACTTACTAGTCACAGGGTTGAGAACATGTGTTGAGTGTTTGATACAAATGAGACATCTATATCACATAGACAAACACACACACACACACACACACGGATGCACTCATGCGCATGCACACACACACACCTCACTACTCAGAAGGCATAGTATAAAATGACATTGAAATAATTCAGGAGGTGAAGGCTGGGGAAGAGTACTCTGAACTCTCTTATGTAAAGGACAAGACGATTGCACTAAGGAAAGCCCAGCATTTGTGTTTATCTCCACTAAAGCCCATCAGCATTCCAGAATGGATGGGATAGGGGCTAGTGCTGCACCTCTCTATGACAAGGTATATAGATAGCTCCTTTCAGGGAAGTTGCAGTCATTTTCTCTAGAGGTGTAGAGAATGGGAAGATGCCAAAGATCCAACAGAATTCAACAAACATGCATATTAAAAAAGTTGATTACACTCAATGGATTGTTCATAATTGAAAATGGAATAGGCAAATTGTCTTCATAAAACAAGGCCCTGGACACCAAGTCTGACAGGTTTAGAATGGAGTTTCAGATGGGGTTAGAGGACTGTGGGAGAGGAAGGTAAGGACTAAGTATGATCAAGATTTGTTATAGACATACAGGACAATTTCAAATGATAATATTTAAAGTTTATAATCACAGCAATTAAGTCTTTACTCCCAACACTTTGGGAAGCAGAAGGAGGTGAATTTTGTAAGTTTCAGGTCAGCATGGACATATAGTGAATTTCAGACAAGACATTCCTTCACACTGAAATCCAGTAACAATAAAATAAAAAAACAGAAAAAGTAAAACGAAATAAAGGAAAATAAGCAACTAGCACAATGAGGCCCACCAGTGCCTAGCTAATTCTATTTGCTGGCAACCACAACTCTCATTTAACTTGATCAGAAGGAAAACCCAAGAGTAAAATTTACACAAGTAAAATTTAATAGAAGAAATAGCATTTTTTAAAAAAAATACAAATCTGTTTCAAAATACACTTTAAAATAAAATGTAACCTTTAGTCAAATTTATGGGAAACGACAATGCTTTCTGGAGAGATGCTTTGCTCAAGAGGGCCAACCTTAACAGAGAATGCGCACCCCACACAGTTCATGGTCTGCTGTCTTTGTCAGTCTGTCACTGATGGTGATTTTGTACTGGGACATCTCTTATGCAGGACACCAATTTTAATGATGCAATCATTAGCTTCAGTGTTGAGGTCATCACATCTAGGAAACTTTACAAACTTCAAAGAAAGGTTTTTCAGGTAAACCGAGTTCCCTCTCTTTGCCAGTCATAGTTTAGAGATGTGTTGTGTTCTCTTTGGTGGCCATAGTGGTCAGTCGGGAGGATGCTCATCTGGACAACATGGTTACCAGATTGGCCAATCTGGATGGGCTGTCGAGCATGAGGAGGGGGCGAGGTCTATGTCGTGATGTAGACTAGACAACTCTGACACAATCCACAGAGCTGCCGTCATCATCTCTTCTTTTCCGGGGCTGGTGAGGTGGTTCGCTTTGTTCCAGAAGTCCTTATTTCACATGTGATGCTCTGGACCCTGATTCAGGGGGGATGGGCTTGGTCCTGCCTCAATTTGTTATTACAAGCACTCGTGGCTTCCCAGGGGAGGCCTTATACCCTCTGGGGAATGGATGGGAATGGGGTAAGGAGATAGAGAGGCTAGAGAAGGGGTCGGAGGGGGAACTGGCATTGGAATGCAAAATAAAAAATTTTAGTTAAATAAAAATAACAAAAATAAAGTTGCCAAAAGGAAAACAACACATAACATATATACACATATATACATATATACACACACATACACACATGCACACACACATACATACACACACACACACACACACACACACACACACACACACACACACACACACGTTTCCACTCATCGCAAGTCCGTGATGGTCACATTGCTTTTCTGGATGATTACGTGACTGCAGTCCTGCAATTCAAGAAAAGGAGATGTGGTTAAGGCTTGGAAAACTCCTGTTTTTTAGACAATGTGTAAGTTTATAGTATACCAAAAGAGAGCCTATTGTGACCCAGGCTAGAATGTATAACCAAGGTAACTCAGAAAGGTACTGAAATTATTCTCCTGCCACTAGCTCTTCCGTGGATTATAGGCAAACACCACCAAGATAGATTTCAGTAGTGCTGGGAAGTGAGTCCAGGACCTAGTGTCTGAAACAGGAACACTCCTAGCTAAGAAACATCCCCAGCAACGAGTCTGTGATGTAAGAAGCTAACAACCTCTTCTAACCAAACAGGCACTAAACTCAAATGTGCAAATCCATGGAGACACAGAATCAAAATCACAGGCTCTATTTTAAAAGACTACACAACGAAGTTACAGAAACAAACAAAACCAATGAATTACATACATGTTTTACCAAACAGCTGAAATTTCATTACATCTTGTTTGATGTTAGGATAGGGAGCAAGATGCAAACTAAATACAATTATACATGTGCATTTATTATGTTACAAATAAAACATACACAGAGTTCTACCTCTTAGAATTAGCACTTGGATCTCAGGATCTCAGCCTGCCTTGAATCTCCGTGGCTCTTATCTATTTTATATGACAGGGTTCTGGTCCTACCACTATGTTGCTGCATTTCTTCTGAATCAAAGTGAATAGATAACTCCAGGCTAATGTGAAGTAAAGTGACAGAATCTCATTCATATGAGTCTGATCTGACATCCTAAGGTCTGGTCATACATCATCTTATCACGGACACAACCTGAGAGAAGAAACCACCTCCCTAGGCATGTGATAATCCTACAAATCTCCAGAAGGGAATATGCTTAATTTACACATCTTACATGGCTTTTCCTTGAGATTCAGATCATCAGCTGAAACAGTATCTGATGTTTATGAATAAAAATTAAAATAGAGTAGGTCTTGTATATGCTAAAGGATTCCATAATTTGCTGGTTATTCCTTTACCCCGTGTTACTGGGGATGGAATCCAGGGCATCAGGCATACTGAGCATACACTCATACCCCAGAGACCACCTCAGTTCTTCTTCCTTTATCATCTTAACCACCTGCAAAGTACGTAGTATTGGTATCCCCAGATGTTAGGAAAAGGGGGCAGGACTGTCTGCAACATCAATGACAGTAAGTGACCAGGTTGCAAATATGAAAAACTTATTTCCACTGCCCACTGCTTCTTAGATACACAGTTATTGTGGATTTCTAGGAAGGTGAGTGATGAGGCTGAACATCTATGAGGCTCAGAAAGGAAGATAAACTTATTGGCTCTATGTCCTGACTGGGAACGTGGCCGCAATTTCTTCTACGCAGATACGTACACTGAATAGGACTGAGTCATGTCTATGGGAATGGAACCCCCTCCGGGGACAGAGTGATACTTCTTCCAATCCATAAGGAGTCAGGGTGAAAATTCCAGTTCTGAAAATGAGAAAAAGCAAAATCACAGTCAAATCTCCTTCCTTTCTCTTATTTTCATCTTTCTTCTCCTCTTTTCTTTCTTCTTTCCTCATCTCTCTCCTTTCCTTTCCATGACCTTTCTCCTTTCACTTTCACTTCTCAATCCCGTCTTCCATCCTCTCCTCCTTTCTTTCCTCTTCCCTGTACAACTCCTTGTCCTTTGCAGAGGTTGTGGAACAACTCCTCCTCAACAGCCACTCTCATTGTTGTTCTGTTAGACTTTGTCTTTTTGTCGTGGTCCTAATTAACCTCCCCTTTCCTATTTTTCTTCTCCTCCTCCTTCCTCTCCTTCATACTCCTCTATGTGTACCTCCCTCTCTTGATCCCATTCTTGAACATTGCCCTAAGGATACAAAGGGACTCAACAGTAGAAATGGGCAGGAAGAAGAATCATGCAATAAGTTACTTCTGTTTAGGTCAATTGTTGTGAGGAACAAATGGGGGCTGTGCTCAAACCAGGGAATACTAGTCCCTGTGGTACAACATTTAAGGTACAAAATTATTACAAAAGAATGCAGGATGATGCATTGCTTTCCCATCACTAGCTCTGCTGAGGAATTCGAACTACCATGTCATAGGGGACAGTAAGAGATGACACTTGTATGCAGTGTCCAATGTGAACTTTCTTCATTCTCTGTCTGTTGGAGTCACTTATTGAGGGGTTGTCTTAGAAACACTTCAGTGGTTGTACAATATCTTTTAAGAGCCGCTGGTGTTAATTAGAATGTGCACCTCAAAGGGAGGCTTTTCTAGCAATCAGTTAAGACACTCTGGGTATGACTTAATTTTTAAAGTGTTCTGTGCCATAGAACATTTTGCTCATGTACCTTTCAGACAAGAATCCTTCATACTCACTGTTTGTATTTGGGTGAACACACCACTGCAATTGATTCTGGCAGCATCTGTTGATAACAAAAGTGTGTGTGTACGTCCACACTTGACAAGAAGGCTGGCTGGGTGGGATGAGTCTGAGAAGACAAAAGAAATCAAAGTTCACAATGAGAACCATCCCTGATCCACTGAGGAAGGCAGCCAAAGGAGCTCCAAAAACTAGCTCTCAACAAGATTTCCCAAATCTTGCCAGGGAAATACTCTATTCTGCCTCCATTTTCACCAAGAGTTCCCAGGACTTCTTTAAGCATTAGTTCAACAGTCTCTCTGGGTTATAAGCTCCCTGCCTTAAATCCTACCTCCGAGAATGGTATGATTTCTCTTTATTTGAAAAGGAGCCCAACCTGATGTGGTACAGTACACACAGTGTTATCTTTACCCCACTTCCCTTCCCTCCCCTCCAACCTTCACTGGCTCAGCAGGTGTAAACACATATACGTATACGTGCCGGCGTGGGGATGAACCATGCAGATGGTTACTCAAGCAAATTAGATGTAAAAGACACATAACTAATCATTGTCTTTCAAGATAGAAGCAAAGGTGAAGTACTGATAGTATGGAAGCAGGCACACTTCAGGGATGAACGCGAAAGAAACTGTGGAAGAAATAGAGCAAGAGTGGATCGATCTCACAGAAAGCAAGTTGGAAAGCTGTACCAGGTGCCCAGTAATTTCCTTTTTCCTTCTCTAAGTGGTATATGCACATATGTTTCCTCAAGGAGGCATTAAACTAAACTCTTCCCATATACACACTTACAACTAAGCTATACTTTAAAATATCAAGCATTGTTAAACTAAAAAAGAGTCAAAGAAAAAAGCAAAATCAAGAACAAAAAGCTAGACAAAACTGAACCATGATCAAACCATTTCCAAATTCCCATACAAGCCAGGACTCTAGACTCAGTTAACCCAGATGTGCAAAGAGTGGCCTCATCACTCTTTCTTACCCTAATATCTAGGGCCTAGAAATGAGCACCAATATGATGGTCTAGAGTGAATCCACAATTGCAATAAATTTATCACATGATTTTTTGACCAATGGTTTTTCATCCAATAGTCTCATCCTCCTGAATTCTTTGACTCCAGGACTGCCAGTACACCCAGCTTTCTATGTTTTTTTTTTTTAAATCTTGCAGTCACTGGCCACCATGGCTTAAAACTCATTATCCACCATCTTTAGTGAGCTACAGATCCAGCATAAGATCTGAACCCTCTTCATAATGGAGCCTGTCCCTGGGTCACATGCTGAATTTCTTCTACCCCTGTCCCTGCTGTGTGGCTTCTGAGAACCCCATAATCCATTCTCCTGCAAACTTGTTGCTCTGTCAAGCCACATGTGTTCCTCCTCTCCTCCTTAGATCTTCTCCTCTGCTGTCACGAATCACTTCTCTTGCAGGCAGCACGCCCCAGTTACCAAGTTTAATAAGTCAAATCCAGTTAGAAGCAACCAAGTTCCTTCTGCTGTCTTCACCTAGCTTCCGCGAATGACCTTTCATCTTCTCTCAACGGTCTCATGGATTGGATATCTCACAAGTACCTTAAATTACACTGAAAGGACTGAACCCCACCTCCAAAGTCAGGCTTTCTCTATATGCCCTACTCACGCTTATGAGGAGATCCCTGCCATCCCTGTGAGCCAACCCTAAGCTTCCCTTCTCACAGACCATACACCCTCTAATCCTCAGCTCCTGGATCTCTGAAATCACACATTCCTGAATACATGGCCATCACCCTCTCATCATCATTGGAAATTAGCAGCTCCCAAACATCAATTGACTTTCCCCCTATAACCAGTCTTGAAACTCCTTCATTTAGCTTCTGGACTCTGGCTTTGGTCACATCACTGTTCTGCTGAAAATAACCCAAAGAGCTCTCCCTTTCCTCAAAAGGACCACTGTTCTCATGCGCACACCTGACAATTGAGAGCATGGCTTTGAAGAGTCATGCCAACAAAAGTCTGCTATCCTTTTCTGATACCAATGACAAATCCCAGCCAACAAAGCTGCTCTCTGACATAGCAATGCTCCCCCATGAAGCTGTCATTTGGCCCCTCTTTATTATTCATCATAAATCAGCTCATATGAGACTCCTCTTCCTCTGAAACCCACAGTGCTCTGGGTTTACCTCCTGAAGAATAGGGCAGACTGCACTCTGCCCCATGGGAGCTGGTGCTCCTTCTCTGTGTGATCCCCCACTGTGTCCAGGCACAAAGAGCAGATCTCCATCTGCCATGGCATATTATTGTTAGGCAAAGCAGTAAAGGTTTATGCAACTGAAGCATGAAGACACAGGAATCTGTCTCCAACATCAGAATTTCCCAAATTGTGAGGGAAAACGTACTTGTGGTCTTTCAAAACCTAGAAATAAACACCTGAACGTGGCTTACACCTGTCCCATTCCAAGAAAAACTACTTGTTTATGTAATTTAGGTTCTGACAATGAGGGAATCATTTGGAAGGACTCTCTAGGGAAGAAACTGTTTCTTAATGATCGCCACAAGCCTATACATCTTTTCCAACTACTTGCAGACCCTGAATAAAGAAGCTCTTTGGGTGTTCACAAAGCAAGTGTTTCTTCATAGCATCAACATTCAATCATTAGAAAGAATTCTCTTGACTTAATTAAAAGACTTCCATTCATACGGCTTTAGGTACATGGTCTCTACACCATGTTCTCTTACATCCTAGGGAAGCTACCATTCTCCCCCTACTCACAAGGAATTGGAACTTTGAAGAATTACTTTGAGTAAGAGACAGAATTAGAAAAGCTAGAAATGCACCAGGAAATGCACCGTTGCCTCAACCCTGGAACACTAGTGACTGCATGTGCTCAGAGCGGGATGATCTGGCATGGACTGACTCTGTGCACAGAAGGATGCAGGCAGCCCAGTGAGAAGAGGCCAACACGGAGGTCAATTTGCTTACATGGATCCAACCTAGCGTTATTAGACCAAGTTCTTCTTCTAGGAATAAAATCTCTTCTTCGTTCTCGGCTTGGCAATAGTCAGGTCCTCCGTTTTGCATGGGAATAATGATATGGGAAATGATGTACTTGTCATTTACCTGCAGAAAGAAAACAATTTGTTCTGGCACTGTCAATCCCCCTTTCTCATAATACAAGGAAGTGAAGCCCCCACCCCAGTGAATGACTCTCAGCCTCCTCCCTCACCTCAGGCTCTCATCACCTAGACTGCTCCAGTGCTTCGCTGGGGTACTGTTTAAAAACACAGGTAATGATTTGAACCTGGAACATCCCTCTTAGCACAACCTGGGCCTAGGGTCTTTCCTGAAGCAGCCAGTAGACCTCCTCAGAAATCTTAAGGTATTTAATGTATATTCCAAGGCTTACCACACAGTAAGGGCACAGACCAGGCCACAGAAGGAACTGAGTTTTCCTCCTTGTAGAATTAGTCAATTTGCATGTCTCCGTGCTTCATGTCTGCCTTCCTGCCTGCAGCCTGCCTGCTTTTACTTGTGTCTCACTCTGTATGTGAGCTTGGTTTGAAATTGTTGGAAGCCTCCACCCCCAGTTTGCAAATGACTGGGATTATAGGCATTAACCACCGGTAGAATGGAAATTCCTAACTACACTGTTGAAGCCAATTGTTTAATTCAAGAGACTGAAAAGTAACCAAATACAAAGTCATCAAATTCAAGATGGCCAGGCCCAGTCACCCAAGGTTTCCTCTGTGGAGTGATGTGTATGGACACAGTTCCTGGATATAATCCTAGGTAGAAAAAAAGAGTCTCATGTCAGGAATGAGTTCTCATATCTTTACCAGTTTGCCGCATAGCACTCCACATGTTTCTCTCTTTCTTTTGGTGTTCTCCCATGCTGAACGGAGGAAGTTTTGACACAGGTCCTTGGGAAGGACCACAGGAAGGAGGCCTTTGGTGTTCTGAACTGTAATGCAAAAGAGAGAGAAGTCTGAGGTTATAGGACCTAATATCCCCGAACAGAGCTAGTCCTGGCAGCCTGGAGATAAAAAACAATATAATTGAGATTCTCTCCAGGAGCCTCCCTCCCCATGAGTAGGCCATAAAGCAGGCATGGAGGATCTTCTCTAAGCACTTCACACAGCTATATGGGAGCCATATGCATGAACTTCACTGTCTGCTTGAGAGGATGGAACAACATATTTCTGGTGAGTTGATCATATAGAAATTTTTATGTGGGTCGCATACTCAGTGGGAAAAGTCCACTCTTAACTCAGGTTTGTAACATGGAGCCATCTGGGAGCTAAAGAGGACAGACAGAAAAGAGGGAAACTTCCATTGTGTCTCTTCTGGAATAGACGCACCTTCTTAATCCATGATTCAGACATCCAGTTCTGCTAGAATCTGTACTCTCAGGTGTGGACTATTGTTTCCCTGCATACTCACTGCTCTTGAGCATGAGTCTCCCCTAAAGTTGCTTCCATGGTCTGTGCCAGACATAGACTGAGCCAAACTTCTAGTATCCAGAACTTCCACCTTGAGGAAATCCTGTTGTGGGCATGCTCAGTTGTGTAGACTATTTTACCCATCAAATTTTAAGTGGATACACAGAGACTTTCTCAAGGTCATACGACCATAGACAGTCACAATAGGGAATGTTGTAGGGATGGGAGAGACCCTTGAGACCCTAGACCTACAGGGCCATCCATATGCACATAAAACCTAGAAAAGTCACAGCCCCAGACTGAGTGAAGATTGTTCACTGACCCCAGTAAAGTTCCAGGGACAGGTTGTCGATTTAGCTGGGACCAGTTAATCCTTTCCTGATTGTTTCTCCCAGTCCAATAGGAACTGAAGAGCCTCCTCCTGCTCCTTCCATATACTGTGCAGATGTGTAGATTGCCGAGTGCAAAGGCTCAAGGCTGGCCAAGCCTGACTCTCTTACCTGCATCTGGAAATGTGTACTCTTCACTGTGTAGGCTCACAGCTGGGGAAAGCTGACTCTCTCACCAGTGTCTAATTGAGAGACACTTCAGAAAAGCCAGCCCTGGTGATGCAAACTTGAAATTTCAGCATTTGATTGCTGAAGAATCAAGACCTCGAGTCAGGCCTATTCAGGCTATAAAGCCAGATGATACAAATAACAAAAAATAAAAAGAAAAAAAAGCAAAATAAAATCAATGAACTGAAATATTTGATAATTTTTCTCTGCAATTTTGCAGATTTCCCCTTTTAACTTATGAACTGTGTATGTCCATGATCTGGGTGTATTCTACAGAGTGTGCTCATTCATGTGTGAGCCAGAATGCACAGGTGCTTCAGCACATCTACAGATGTGTGTAACGGTCTGGAGTGCTGGCCTTCCCTGGCCATTTTTAGTCCAATAGAATCTTTTCTGTGCCTCTGTGTCTGCACAGCTAGCTGTGCTTTGAGAAAACAGGTCTTCTCCTGCCTCCCCAACCAATCTCACCTGAAGAGATGAATGTAGAGGTGGCCAGCTGTACCCTGTTGTCACATGCTATCTGGAGATTCCGGCTCAGGTCCTAACGCTGTCACACTAGCCATTTATGAATAGAGTCACTATCTCCATGGTGCTATTTGAGATTTTCCTATGAGTGTCTGCCAAATGCTGAAAACAATCTCATGCAACTGAAATTCTTTACCCTCACATCTCTACATTACACCATAAGAATATCTGTGAGCCCGACTTTCAAAAAGTGATGGTGCTAGCATATTCCTTATCACGGGAGATGGTATAGTATTTTCTTTATTGAGCTACACATTTTTCTCTGCTCCCCTTTTTATCCCCATCCCCTTCTAACCTGTCCCATGACCCCCACACTCCCAATTTACTCACGAGTCCTTATAATTTTCTCCTTCCTATATAGATCCATGTATATCTGTCTTAGTGTATTCTTTGTTTGTTGGTTATCCAGGATTTAGGACTGTAGATTTGTTTTTATTTGATTTATATAGAGAAGCCATTTATGAATTAGTACATACTGTATTTGTCTTTCTGGGTCTGGGTTACATCTCTCAATGTGTGTTTTTCTCGATCCTTGCATTTGTCTGCAAATTTCAAGATGTCTTTACTTTTTAACGCTATGTAGTACTCCACTGTGTAAATGTACCACATTTTCTTTATCCATTCTGTAGTTGAGGGGCATCTAGGTTGTTTTCAGGTTCTGGATATTACAAATAGTGCTTCTATGAATATAGTTGAGCACATGTCCTTGTGGTATGTTTAGCATCCTTTGGGTATGTACCCAATAGTGGTATTGTTGAGTTTTGGGGTAGATTGTTTCCTATTTTTTTGAGACATCACCATACTGATTTAAAAAGCGGCTACACAAGTTTGAACTTCCACAAGCAATGGAAGAGTGTTTCAGTTACACCAGATCCTTTCCAACATATGCTGTCATCAGTGTTTTGGATCTTGACCATTCTTACATATGGAAGATTGAACCTCGGAGTGTTTTGAGTTGCAGTTTTCTGATGGCTAAGGATGTTGAACATTTTTAAGTGTCTTTCGGCCATTTGAGATTCATCTACTGAGAGTTCTCTGTTTAGCTCTGTACCCCATTTATAACTGAATTTAAAGGAGAAAAGAAAACATATTCAACAAATGGTGCTGACATAACTTGATACCAACATCTAGGAAAATGTAAGTAGATCCATAAGTAGATTGGGAAAAGCTCTTCACCAACCCCACAGTGGACAGAGGACTGATCTCCCAAAATATAAAAAGAACTCAAGAAACTTGGTTCAGTATTTTCTTAAACTGCTGCTTCAAATCTCTAAAGAGCTCTGCAAAGATGAACATCTTAATTCCAACAAATTCTGAGGAAACTAATCTGGCTTAAAATAAGCTAAAGCCTATTTTTCCAAGACAGTCGGAGAGGGGGGCAGGAAGGAAAGAGACAACACTCATCACGCAAGGTTCTGTTAACACAGCAAAGTGAATCCATGGACACCAAAGGAGGAGGAAATGGAAAAGGGTTGAAGCACTTTTAAATTTGTGTGGCTGATACAAGTGCACTGGCTTATTCACAAGGCTTTGTGGAGTCATGAGCCTGTGGTGACTTACTGGGGCTTTTCTCCTCCTTAGACTCTGCACAAGGAGGTCCAGACTTTGATGTGGCGCAGACAGTCTCTGTAAAAGCTCCCTGTGAGTCATACACCACTGCTGTCTGAGGAGAACTCTGATTGGTTAATTCTGTGGAATCTTTAAGGATACTTCTGATATCCTCCAAGAAGGCCTTGTTCTTTTCCACTTCTTGTCTTTTTTTCTATAGAAAGAGAAACAGGTTTAGGCTAATACTTCAAATCTCATAAGAAAAAGCCTTGTCAACAAAGAGATCAAAAGGTGTATTTGTATTCAATCTGACGTCTCAACATAGGGTGCATGTGATGCTTTATGAATCTGGTACTAATGAAAAATACCACCATCACTTTACCCAGTTGCTGTATAGTTGTCTTAAGTAACAACTAGATCTCAATACTCTCAGTACCCTACTGTACTTTGCACGTGTGTGTGTGTGTGTGTGTGTGTGTGTGTGTGTGTGTGTGTGCGTGCGCGCACATGAGCGCATATATGTTGGCTTTGGTCCTAGTCATTAGACTACAGACTCCACCGAAAGAATACAACACAGGCTGACTTGGTGACTCAAAAACCACCTGTCTTCATGCTCACACACTGACCTTATCTTCCAGGTACTCTTCATATTCCCTGCCATAACGTTCTAGTATTTTGATCTTCAGGGTCTCAGCTTTTTCAAATGCCTTATTTATACACTGCAATAAAAAAAACCATAATGGTGAATTCAAACAGTTCTACTGTCAGAAAAGAGGGAAAGGAAACAAGTGGGGAGAGGCAGGGGTGCCTTGTGCAGGACTTGCTCCCCATCTCATGTCATCCCTCACCCCTGTACTGCTATGCTGAGGCAGTATCTGCTCTCCTCCCACCCAAGGTCAGGATCTGTCCATGTTCTCTAAGTCCTTACTGCTCTGGAGATTTTAGATCAGCCATATAGACAATGAAGACCTACCTTTTTGATTTTTGATTTTTGTCTTTGTGAAAGGATGTTGTTGTATTCTGGGCCTTTTCTTAGTTTCTCCACAAAAAGTCTAAAAGAGTAAAACACAGTGACTAAGATGTACAGAAGAGTTCCAGAAGGGAGCGAGAAGGGGCCCACCCTGAAGTGAGCGAGAAGGGGCCCACCCTGAAGTGAGCGAGAAGGGGCCCACCCTGAAGTGAGCGAGAAGGGGCCCACCCTGAAGTGAGCGAGAAGGGGCCCACCCTGAAGTGAGCGAGAAGGGGCCCACCCTGAAGTGAGCGAGAGGGGCCCACCCTGAAGTGAGCGAGAAGGGGCCCACCCTGAAGTGAGCGAGAAGGGGCCCACCCTGAAGTGAGCGAGAAGGGGCCCACCCTGAAGCCCCGCATCCCTTTCCCTCCCAGGGCCCGGAGAGAGAAAGGTCCCCACTGTTCTGCCGACAGGGATGTTCCACAAACATAAGTTATCAAGAAGTATAGCTAAATTGACACGGTGTGTGCTTGTTATCCCAGCACTCAGAAGGCAGCAGATAGACTTAGTGGACTCACAGAACCCTGAGAAAACAGACCATTCTCCAGAAGTTCAAAACAGGAAACAGTTGTCTATTTTTTCTACTCCTAATAACAACATGGATCTTTGCTCATATGATACCTTAGTGTATTGTTTCCTTCAGGACATAGTCTCACCTCAGAGAGCATTAGGTAAGGACAGGAGATAATGGTGCTCAGAGCTAGGGTGAGCTATGCTGTGGAACCCAGTGTGATTCTCCACCCAGTGTTGAGTAGGTTAGCTAATCTGCTTCAATACTCAGGTCAGTTCAAAACCAGTAAAGATTCTTGAGTGGAGGGTGTTATCGAATACTGAGTGTGATAAACTGATGTTTGAGAGAACACATGATTGCCTTGACAAGAGTTATTTTTCTGTAGAAATAAGAGAATATGAGAATGATATTTACTGTGATCTCAAGGGATTGCCTCCAACTTACAGAACACCAACAATGGAAACCAAAATGAACCCTTGTTCTAGAAGTGGCACAACCCGAGAATTGCAAACTGTGGTACCTGAGCTCAACTCTAACCCTGAGCTTTCTCTTCCTCTATGGACCAAGAAGGTGATGTGCCTACTCAGCACACAGAGTCTTCAGAACATCAATGAAGTCATGTCCAGGAGCTCCTCCTTGGTACCTGAGCTCAACTCTAACCCTGAGCTTTCTCTTCCTCTGTGGACCAGGAGGTGATGTGCCTCGTCAGCACACAGAGTCTTCAGAACATCAATGAAGTCATGCCCAGGAGCTCCTCCTTGGTGCCTGAGCTCCTTAGGGTCACATGCCTTTGTCTCCTTTGGTTCTGTTTCACAAAACTCAAACTAGAGATGACTGGTGAGACCCTCACTGTCTTTTCCTTCCTCATACACAGAAAGATTTTGTCATTGAGGATATAGGAGCTATTCCCTGGTGAGAGTTCTGTAATCTTGTAGTTATTCTGCCTACCAAATTATGATGAACAGCATAGGGACTGTGTTGAGCCACAATGACCCCAGGTAGTCCACGGCCCTCTGGTGATGGTTTAGCTACAGGATAGGCTAATCTCTTCCTATACCAACCAATAGGCTACAGGATGGTGAGCAGAGAAACCTGGGCTCTGCTAGACACAGCAGTAAGCATGTGAATGGACGCCTGGGTGGAGACAAAGCAATCAAAAGACCCAGCAATGCAGACATGTCTGTTTACCTGCCATCTCTTTTGTCTAAAATATGCACCATGTGGGGACAAGCTCAAGAACTACTCATGAAGTCCCTTTTTGGTGATACCAACAACTTTGGTCCTCGCCTCTTTGAATAGCAAGGAAAAGCATGTGTGTGAGCTGCCAAAACTCTGAATAAATATTGTCTTTGTCAAATTCCATAAGGTAATCAAGGCTGAGAAGCATGAAAAGGAGAACAGGGGGATGGAGGGATCAGCCACAGAAAAGGAGATAAAAGCTGCAGGTTCTCACGTTAAAAATTTGTGATACGTTATAAATGCTTCTTGTGCGAGCCCCTGCTTCTCGTAGTCTTCTGCCATCTGTAAGATGTTTTTCTTCAGGTGGACATATGAGAGCAGGGGCAGATTTTTACTTATCTCAACGTTTTGTCCCAAAACACTTAAAATCTGAAACCTCTCTCGAGGTGGGAGAGTTGTATCATCATGTGTGCCGATGGTACTACGGTTCTGAGACAGAAAAGAGAAAATGGGGAACATCAAATCGCATCTCCTGCCATCTTGTCATCCAGCCAGCCATTCTGTCATCCTAGCAGTCTGGAACACACACACACACACACACACACACACACACACACACACACACACACACACACACTTTGTGTGTGTTAGAAACCTCTCACTAGAGAAATTAGAGCAAATAAAACACCACACATGGTGACTCACCTCAAAAACTCTAGCGAACAAATCAAGACTAGGATCCCCTTGCCATGGTAGTAATGTGATAGAGTAGGTACTACGGATGGATATCTCTGTCTCTTGATCCAATGTGAAGAAGAACTTACATAGCATTTTACTTAAGGGACAGAATCTACAAACAGGCTATTGAGATTAGCACTGGAAGACTTTGCATAGCTAGGAGTGGTTGTGCACACATCAGAGGCTTGTGCATAAGCTTTAACCCATCAGTTACCACATGGGCTCCTTCTGATATCACCAAGGCAATTCGGGAACACCCGAAATTGGAGGAAGCCCTACGCACGCCTTCCACCGTGCAAATCCCAGCTAGAAGCAAAAGGATTTGTGATGGGTTCCCTCAGTAATGTAATCAGTACCCATGGTGCTCAAGTCTTCAAGAGCATTTTAGTGACAGTGAAGCAGGAAAACTCCGTTCCTGGTATTGAGGTTTTCAGGAAGAAAAGTGAGAAGAAAGGAAAGAAAGCCTGCCTTGAATGCTTTCTAAGTGTCAGGGTGTTTGAGAGCAGAAGTGCAATGCATTCTAAAGACAAACTGCTCACAGTATTGACCTGTTTTCTGTGATCCCACCACTAACATATGGAAAACGTGAGACCTGAAAACTAGGGAGGAAATAAATGAGGAAATAAATGAGGTTCACCAGTTCAAACACAGAAAAAGGCTCCAGGCCTTTAAATTCGTAATATATGATTGACCCTGCTCTTCATCAGCAATGAGACTTACCTTATTTGGGGCTTTAGCAGAGAAAGGTCCTGTAATACCTGGACAACATTGTTGGTCTGTGAGCCAGGGTTTCAAAATATCACCTGTAACCAGATATACAAGTAGTTAGAAAAGCAAGACCTTTCTTTCTCTCATAATCAAGGTTAATTCATGTTAATTAATGTATTGCCAAACTAATGATCACTATGGCCATGGAGATACAGGCTTTTAATCCTGTAATTCAGGTGATGAGTTTGTGGTGATAAGCTGGATTTTGAAAAACTGGGATTGAATCAAAAAATTTTTTCTAGCCGGGCGGTGGTGGCGCACGCCTTTAATCCCAGCACTTGGGAGGCAGAGGCAGGCGGATCTCTGTGAGTTCGAGACCAGCCTGGTCTACAAGAGCTAGTGCCAGGACAGGCTCCAAAGCCACAGAGAAACCCTGTCTCGAAAAACCAAAAAAAAAAAAAAAAAAAAAATTTTTTCTAAGAATTTACAATTGTGATCAATTGAAGATAGCAGTAGCTGCTGACATCCTCAGAAGCACAGAGCAGCTCCAAGGAGCCTGAGAGACCCATGCCGGCTCAGAGGGGAGAGGAGGCAACAGAAGATGAGTCTGGGAGAACACAGTATCTCAGAATCAACTAGAAAGGACAGGTATTATAGGAAGATCACTGTGAAAGTGTTCTCATTAACCTGAGGGAAAAAAACGGCTGAGCAGAGTTTCAGGAAGCATCAGAGAGAAGCGAAACTAGAGCTGCTGAAGCTCACACTAATGGAGAAGAGGAAGGGTTCATGTTCTCGATGAGGCCTTTTCAAAAGACCTCCATGGACCGTGCTGAATCTGGAGGTTATATTGGTGTCCGTGGTCCATGCCATCACCGGAAACCATGTGGAAGTCAATGATCGGTACTGTCAGTGGCTGTGATGGGCAAGGGAGCTGCCATTGCACTGGTATCTGCAAATTCAGACTCATAATTGAGAATGTGAAACATGTCACAGAAGCCTTTTCTCTCCCCCACCATGAAAAAAGGAAACAGTCTAGATAGAAGGGAATAAAGAGAGTCCTTAAACTGTGATAAGGATGCTGACTGTAGCTCTTCACACTTGATGGTTGTAGCAGAAGGGGTGGCTGCTGGTCATGGAGGACTCAGTTATCTTTAAAGGACTGGCCAGTGAGACTTTAACCATGCTCCAAAGAGTATAGGAACAATACAAATTTGACCTGGTACACTCTTTTACTTTTTCTCTTTTGAATGGCTACAAAGATGGATCTAGGAGGATTCGGAAGATAGTAGGACTGGGTATGTTGTATAAATTTTCCAAGTAATCAATTTTGACCACATTGGAAAAAGATTACAATGAATTTCAACTTGAAGAAATATTTCTTTAAAGCTGGACGGGGTTTTACTTTCTAGGATGTACTCTCCAGGAGCACATTACGCCACAGATGTTGCTGGACATGAACAAGGGTGACTCAGCTACCTCAGCTCCCAAGCGCTTAGGGGACACCTGAACAAGCAGTCCCGACACTGATGCTACTTTTAGAGAGTGTTTGGAGGATCGCAGCAGGGAACACGGTCGCTCCTGTGCCATAAAAACGGAACACAGACTCAGTTCTCTCTCTGGAAGGTCCATCCTCAGTGTAATCCACCGATCCACGAAGGTTGCTCACTGGTCCCTGAGTAAGACACAAATGCCTATCCAGCCAGATAAGCCAAGGTTCCCTGCTCATGCAGGAGTGGCAGATGTGGCCACCGGCTCCACTCACATGCCAACAATGCTGTTCAACAGCACTAACTTGGAAGTTCTGATGTGGAAAATTGAGTGGAGGCGCGCTGCTGCACTGGGTCATCGTGACTCTGAGCCTGCCTGTCTGCACACCCAGGCTTTCTCCACCTCTGTGAAAAACCCTCAGCAAAACTTCCCTGGCACTTTCTTTACACTGTGCTCAGAAGCAATACAGCAGTGAGACTAGAGTCCAGTCTGTCAGTTATTCCACTGTGAAATGTGAAGATCCATTCAGTGACAGAGCAAATTCTCATCCCTGAATTATAATCCCAGATATGTGAGGGCCAAGATTATAGTTAGGCCACCAGTTCAGTAATCCAGTAATCTGCCCATGCTTCTACACTGTCTGGACTTCTCAGAATGAATGAAAGTATTGATTGAAAGTTATATTGAAATTTCTTTCCTTACCAGACATGGTTGGGAGGACGATATGAACACATTTATAAGAATCAAGTAAAGAGACAACAACACTGATTGGTTTCAGAAACAAACAACAAAAAGTCACATGCATGCCCAGGATCAGAGATACTGGATCTGGAAAAAATTAAGTTTGTTGCATCATAAGGACCCAAGGCCATTCAGGTACTGATTGGCTTAGAAGTAGAATGATATCATAAAGCTACACTGGTACCCTACCCAAGACTTGCTGAAAAAAAAACCTGATAAATTAGAGTTTTGTTGGGTTCCTATTTTTAATTTGTAGCTCTATAGTTCTTTACACTCTGCAAGTCTGTACTGTGTCTAGTGAAGAAAATTACTTTAATGGAGCAAGCAGCTTTAGCTTGAAAGCTGATCGGAAGGGACACAGGGTCCACCACACTTCCTACAACCGTTGTGTTCTGTAGAGATCAGAGAAAAGAAGGACCCTGCATTGTCTCTCTACCCTTTATATTCCAGCAAGTAGTGAGTGTGCAGAAAGAATTTCACTTTTTGTTTCAGGGATAATTTTGACTTTGTGGCCTAAGATGGCTAGTAATTCACAACACATCCTAGAATTGCCATGAACCACCTCCAATCCCCCAGCTTCAGCCACCTAGGTGCTGAGATTCCACCCATGAGCCCAGACACTCAGAACTGTTAGTACAATATGTTTATAGAATGCTCATTTTCAAAATTGTTAAGGGTCACCAGTGTTCAAGGATCAGGAGAGGAAACCAATGGTGTCTTTCCTGATGAGCTGTAATCCTAGCCACACCCCGTGTGCCTCAGTGTACCTCCTGGTCTATTCACCTGCGTGTTCAGTAACTCCACCTGCTTGCCATGTGCTGAGTATTTTCTACTTGGTGTCACCTATAATTTAGTTTTCTATAAAGTCCTTTGACCCCTTCAGCATTCAGGCTCCAGTTTCTGTGTTGCCATGGGTAACACCTCCGTGTTCCATGCTCTCCCTTCCTTCCATCCTTCTATTTTCTCCCCCTCTGCTGCATAATTCTATTTTCTTGACTGTCTGCAGGTCCACATGGCCTGTTCCTTTTTAAACAGCTCAAACTAGGTTTTCCAAGACCTTCAGCCTCCTTCCTGCCCTGTGCTCCTACATCTTCTCTAGTTCTCTTTAATCAGAAGACACTAAACATTGGCGATATTAATTTTTAAAAACCGGTTGGTTTTATTTTATTTCTTCAGAAATGGTCTTCTATAACCAGACTACCATCTACATCTCTATGCAGCTAGAGCCTGGCCCAGTTGCCTTGATTCTTCTGCCTCTGGCTCCCAAGGGTTGAGATTACAGGGAATTGTCACCACACCCTTTCTATTCATTTTAGGAGTTTGTGTGGACTGTGTGTCAGGGTTGTGTGGTTATGTGTAAAATGCACCAAAATTGGGGTATGACCTCCTTCATCAGGAAGGTGCCTGTCATTGTACCGTGTGCAGGTGTCACAGAAATCACGTCTGCTTCTATACCTTTGAGTGTCACAAACAGCCGTGCCTATCAGCAAAAGAAAACTTTCCTGTCCTCCAAAAGCTTCAGGGAAGACACTAGTGCAGCATCAGAAAAGGGACATTTGCCGCGCCAGAAAAGTTCAGCCAATCTCAGCTTGATTGAACAGCGCAGTTATATTCTTGAGTCCGCTCATATCTGAACACTGCTGTTGAACAGCACCAACTGTGAAGTACTATTGTGGAAAATATGTGGAAGGAGGAATCATGGCCCTTAGTCACATTGTCTACATACCCAGCTCTCTCTCTGTCTCTCCCTCTCTCTCTCTCCTCTCTCTCTCTCTCTCTCTCTCTCTCTCTCTCTCTCTCTCTCTCTGTGTGTGTGTGTGTGTCTGTCTGTCTCTGTGTCTGTCTCTGTCTCTCTCTGTCTCTGTCTCTCTGTCTCTCTGTCTCTGTCTCTCTGTCTCTCTCTCTGTCTCTCTCTGTCTCTCATTCAGCTGAAACACTCCCAGGACTCTCTGGTTTCCTTCTCTACCTGTGTTCCTAAAGACTCAATCCCTCAGAGAGCCCTGAACCCTGTCAGCCTGTTCTCTCAACAAGGAAAGTGAAGACACATGTAGTGAGAGGGCGGGGAAAATGCTCTGTCCAAATTCACAGTCCTAGGAGATGTCAGAACTAAGCCCATAGTTAGGGCACCAGCTTGGTACTCAGCACTTTCCCCTTTATCTCACATGATTTTGATGCTTTACAATTTAGGGAGCTTTCCAATTAAACAAGCATTAAAGTTTCTTTTCCTACCTGACATCTTCAAGTCAGGAACCAAAAAAGAAAGAAAGAAAGAAAGAAAGAAAGAAAGAAAGAAAGAAAGAAAGAAAGAAAGAAAGACAGAGAGAGAGAGAGAGGGAGGGAGGGAGGGAGGGAGGGACGGAGGGAGGGAGAAAGGGAGGGAGGGAGGAAGGAAGAAAGGAAGGAAGGAAGAAAGAAGAAAAAAAGAAAAACAGAAACAAAAACAAAAAAAAAACCAAAAACAAAAAAAGTAGTAGGATGTGGATAAAAGGATGAGAAAACGGGTGGATGGGTTTCACAGCAAAAAGTCACGTCTGTGCACGATCAAAGATGCTCAGCACTGAGGCAAGTTTGGTCAGTAGGCTCCACGGTAACCTCAAAACTCTATCTGGTTCTCATTGGCTAAGAGGGCCAATGATGTCATAAAGCAGGTGAAAGCCAATATGAACCTCAGAAGCCATGTGTAAAAGTGGCGGAGTGGACACCTGCAGGAAGACGGGAGCAGCCCTACATGGCTGCAATCTGTGCATCCGAAAGCACACAGCCCAGAATTGACAGCTTCTGTTTCCTAGACACTAAGTTCAGGAATCATGAACTAACCTCACTTGTAATAGTTTCTGACAAGTGGTCATTAATATAGTTTAATTAATAAAATCATTCCACATGATTTTCACATTTCATCAAATAGCATTAATGTATTTCTATGCACAGTGATGTCCTTAGTGAGCATCTTAGTTACTGTTTTAGTGCTGGGAAGAGCCACAATAATCAAGGCAAGTATTCTGACAGGAAAGATCTAATTAGGGGTGTGTTTACAGTTAGAGTCAGTTATGATCATTATATCAGAAAGCAGAATTCTGTCATGGCTCTGCAGTATAGCTGAGAGCTTTTTATCCTGATCCACAGGAGGCCTGCTGAGTGAATGAGTGTGTGTGTGTGTGTGTGTGTGTGTGTGTGTGTGTGTGAGAGAGAGAGAGAGAGAGAGAGAGAGAGAGAGAGAGAGAGAGAGAGAGAATTGGATGGGCATCATAAACCTCAAAACTACCCCCTTTGAAACACCTCCTCAAAAAGCACTCTACCCCTTTCCAAACAGCCCATCACTGGGGAGGAAGCATTCAAATATCAAAGCCCTGAGGGGTGGACATTCTCATTCAAACCATCAAGAAGTGAAAGTGGAGGGAAGGAGACCTAGAAGCTGAATGAAGACAGTCATCCTGAATGTTTGTCCTTCAGTCTAATTGGCCAAGTGACAGTGACTTTCAAAGATCAAAGGCCATGACTGGTACATTTACACAATGGAGTATTACTTAGCCATTAAGAATAACACCACGATATTTGGATGCAAATGGTTGGAAACAGAAAAAAAAATCATTCTAGGTGAAGGGACTCAGACCCAGAAAGATAAATAGGGAATGGATTCATTTATATGTGCATATTAGCCATTGAAGAAATGAAAACCAGCTTATAATCCATATACCCAGGGAGGTTAGGGATAGAGGAATGAATTGGATGTGGGAAACACAAGCATCTCCCCTGGCAGGGGAAAATAAATTAGATTTTAGAGGTGGACTAAGGTCCTGCACGGAATGGAATGGGTGGATCAGGTTGGGAGGGGGAGGGAAGATGTAATGGGGTCCTCAAGTGTCCCGTTTTTAAAAATCCCTCTCAGGGGTCAATCAAAGACAATACAATGAGTGAAAGGAACTAAATCCTTTTAAGGTTTTTAAACCTTAAAAAAGAGGGTTAAGAAATCTACTCACACCATCTTCTTCCTATCCATGTTTCTTTGATCTTCTTCTCTTCTATCTTATGGATTATCAATAATATATACCCTTATAAGCAGCAATTAATCAGCCATAGCACATTCCAGGGCTAGAGTTTCTTTTGCTCCATAAAAATAAGATGAGAGTTCTGTGTGTGTGTGTGTGTGTGTGTGTGTGTGTCTGTCTGTCTGTCTCTCTCTCTCTCTGTCTCTCTCTCACACTCACACACACACACACACACACACACACACACACACACACACACAGAGAGAGAGAGAGAGAGAGAGAGAGAGAGAGAGAGACAGAGACAGAGACAGAGACAGAGATCCGTGGCTGTCAGCTCAAACATGGAAGTGAATAGAGAATGTCCCGTGAAATTAGGGAATTCTAGAGGGGAAGACTAATGTGCTATTCTACACTTTTAGTGTTTAGTTAAAGAGCTAAAAGTGTAAAATTATAAATAGAGCATGGATTGTTTTTAAATCTGTGCATGACGTTTTTCTCTTAGCATGCATAGAGGATATTCAGTAACCAGGCAACCTATAGAAACAGGTGAAAGTTAATGGCTCCTGATCTGGTTAGCACATTCACCAGACACTGCAGTTTCTATGGGCCTAGGTCTGGAGTTTATGCTTATTGCTCTATGTGGCAGAAACAAAGAAGAGACCTAGGGCCTCTAAACTCTCAGTACTAGAGTATGCTGTTATCAGGTGTTCTGATCATGGGTGTTGTGGGTCTGTGGAGCCAGTAGGATGTAACTCTTTCTTTCTTTTGGGTTGCAGTTATTATCTCTTCTGGTGTCCTAGAGAGTAAAGCACAAGTAGTAAATTTCCTAACCTAAAACCATCAGTAAGCTGAGGTGATGGTGGAAAAGAAACTTTTTTTTTCATTATACATACCAATTCAAGTACCCCTTCCTCCCTTCATCCCATTCCCTCCATTTACCCCCACCCCACCCATATCCACACTTTAGAGATGGTAAGGCACATTGCTTGGGGAATGTTTAAGGCCCTTCGTACTGTATCTAGGATGAGCAAGGTGTTGATCCAAAGAGAATCGGCTCCTTAAAAGCCAGTACAAGCAGTAAGGATAAATTCTGCTGCCACGGCCAGTGGCCCTGCTGTCTGCACCAGCCATACAACTGTCACCCACACTCAGAGAAAGTAGTTTGGACCTATTTTGGTTGTTTACTTACCTGTCAGGCTGGAGTTGGTGAGCTCCCCCATTAGCTCACGTAGACTGTTTCAGTGGCTGTACCCATCATGGTCTTGACCTCGTTGCTCATAGTCTCATTCCTCCAACCCTTCAACTGGACTATGGGAGCTCAGTCTAGTGCTCCAATGTGGGTCTCTGCCTCTGTTTCCTTCAGTTTCTGGATGAAAGCTCTATAGTGATATTCAAGATATTCATCAATCTGACTACAGGGCAAGTCTAGTTCAGGCACCCTCTCCTCTATTACTTAGGTTCTTAGCTGGGGTCATCCTTGTGGATTCCTGGGAATTTCTCTAGAGCCGGGCTTCTTGCAAACCCCATAGTGGGTCCCTCAATCAAGGTATCTATTCATATTCTCATCCCCATTATTCCTCTCTCACACTATGTTGTTCCCTTAAGATCTTCTTGCCCCTCCCCTTCTACCCTACCTCTTCCCCACCCTTATATTCCCAATCATGACAGGAATTTTTTAAGGGAGGCAAAACCAGAGCTTGCTTATTCTTCTACCTATCCGAGCAGTTATGAATCAGCAGCTTTGAGAAAGTGGTAATTTTTTGTTCTTGGATATCTGTCAAAATCATAAATGGATGCTTTTGCATGAACCATAACCACTGACAAAAAGCCTGCTGATGAAGATACTTGTAGGAAGGCAGATCTCTGCTTTTAATCAGGAGAGGGGAATGAAGGCCTGTCAGTAGAAAACATTTCACACATAGCTAGGACAATGTGATCAGTGAGGCTCTAAAACATAGAAAACAGTTCTGAACTGTGGGAATTAATCCCCCAATATATAAGTGAAGGGAAGTCAGCTACAGTGAAAATCTATAGCATAACAACAGCCACTTTATCCACAAATCAATAATGCCAAAAAACTGGGGTAGATGAGACCATGTCTCTGATTTTACAAAATTACTAAAATGTTATTCAGTGTTTTCATAGAATAATATGGTGAGGGAAGTCCTTCTGTCTATGTGTTAGTTTTATTGGCTGATAAATAAATCTCTTTCAGCCAGTGGCTTGGCAGATGGAGCTAGGTGGGAAAACCAAACTGAATGGTGGGAGAAAGAAGGAGGAGTCAGTGAGAAGCCATGTAGCTCTGCCAGAGACAGACACTGGATGGAACTTTACCCAGTAAGCCACAGCTACATAGCGATAAATAGATTAATAGAAATGGGTTAATTTAAGATATAAGAGTAATCCAGAAATACACTTAAGCAACTGGCCAAGCCATATTGTAAATAATATAGTTTCTGTGTGATTATTTCATGATCTGGGAAGCCAGAAATGAACAAGCAATCTCCTACTAAAAAATTGCCATGCCGAGGTGGTTGACTATATCCACATAAAACCCGAGAAAGCTTAAAATGGAATTGTAGACAGAAAAGAATAGAGTTAAGGAAGACTTTTGGTAGCAGCAATTTCTCGGGTGGGCTCTGTTTGCAACAAACAAGGAGAGGCACAATTCTTTCAAGAGAAGGCTTCCTGACTCAGCGGTAGTAGAAAAACTATGTGGCTCCTTTAAGAGGAGATCCAGCTATGGAACATTCAAATGGGGGTCTGTGAGTAGAGTGCTATAACTTGTTAGTGGCAACATAGACACACTGTGTGCCTATCAATGGTGTTATGTACATGGCTCCAGAGACAGAAAACATGCTTCTGCCATGTTGGACTGGGCGGAACGAGCAGGCAGGGCTGTGTCGACCATGGTCATGCTCACTTAGCGTTAAAAAAGGGCTTTTCTGGTCAGAAAATAATTATAGATACACAATAAAGAGGAACTCAGAAAAATCAAAAGACCTCTAAATGGGTCACAGTGTTAGATAAATGTATGTAGGCTTGAGAGAGAGAAGAAAAATACAGTTATAAAAATAAGTAAATGGTTAAAAGATAAAACAAAGTCTTTTAAAAGAAAGAGTACAGATAGTTATAGATTAAAAGTAAAGAAATATAAGCCATGTAAATATGGAAAATAATCAGAGAGTCTGGATTATATATATATATTATTGTGTTTTATTTGAATTTTTGATTGTAAAGGAGTTAAGTACAAAGAGACATTTCATTGTATGGCCTGCTAAGCTAAACCAACATATATATCTTAAAGTATCTTGAATTCAACATATGGATCTAAGGATATGTTTCTATGGAAAAGAGATTCTTCTTTTGTTTCCACAGAAGATAAGAACCTGTGTATTTCTTCTATACTAATGTCGTTTGATGGACCAAGACACCCCCAATAAGTTGCTGCGAACACCCCCAAAAATTGCTTCACCAAAGAACAAGCAGGAAGCAATTTGGAGAGCAGTATGCCTAAATTCCAAAATACTGTTTGCAAATGTTTTTTGGTTTTTTTTTTACATTTAAAGGGGGATATGATATAAAGAATTGCATTGGTATGGATCTTGGATTATTGATACAAATTTAAGGTCAATTTTGTTAAATGTATATTTCTGCCTTTAATTAAGGTATTGTGTTTGTGCAGTTCATTAAAAATTTAATGTATAATTAAGATTCAGGTTAATATAGAGTCATCTATAATAGTGAAGCTTGTAGTCATGTTAGTTAGGTTTTATAGATGTACATAGATATTTTTCAGATGGATATTCTTCAGCTCTTTCAAAGACCATAAAATATGGCTTTTAAAACTGTTTTAAGAACTTAGGACTTTTCTTGAGAGTGAGACACATCTGCTTCTGGCAGCACCAACCACTTCAATAGAAGATGGGCATTGAAGAGGCTCCTTATGGAGTTTGTTAACCATTTGGACAAGAAACTGCTCTTGCCTGAACTGTTTTACTGGACTTGCAGGACCCACAGAAAAAAGACTTTTATAGTTACCTAAAGAAGGTGGGACAGTCCTTCTGGTTTCCTGATTCATGAAAGAGTCTGCCAGACATTCTGCAGGACACAGAAGAAAATGACTGACAAACTGCCAATATAGGTGGAACTGTCTTTGAAATTTCCTGCCTCATGGAAAAGTCTGCTGTACGTGGGATTGCTGCATAAAGTGGCAGAGAATTCAAAAACAGATAACCCCAATAGCAATATCAGCGCAAGTGAGAACATTCCAGACAATCGCTGGACCCAGACCCAAAGCTGGGCCATGGCATTCCACTGACTGGATCCAGATACAGCAGGGACCCATGTGCTATTAATACTAACAATATGATGAGCTGTCTGCAGGGTAAAGTTCTAAAAGGAAGAATTCCAAGGGCTATTCAAATATGCATTTAACTGTTTAACCATATCAGAAGCATTTACATTAGCAGATATAATGTACAAGACACTTGTGGCAGGAGCCAAGGGAATCTACCTGTTCTTGCAAAAGCGCAGTTTGTTGATTTAAATTTAAAAGTCCAAATCTAATATGACAGTTCAGAGCATTCTGTGTCTGCAGGGCCTCGCTAACCCTTCCAGACAGCTGATCCACAGTCTCTGCAGTCACAGCCATCTGCAAAATGGCAATTCCAGTAACCGCAGCCACAGCAATAGCAGCAACAATTGCAGTTGTTATCCCATAGTCATGCAGCTGTTGATAAGGGATGATCTCCTGACGTTCTTGAGACAACAGCACGGGCAGAGGAATCACAGCAGGCACTCAGACAATCAAAGCTCCATCAGAACGGTCCCAGCAATTACTCAGCTTGCAGATCCTGGAAGAACAATTAAGAATATAGCCCTCCAAGGTGCCATTCCACAATACAAAGAAAAATGGGGCAAGAACGCAAGCAAAGGGTAGAACAGTCATATTGCATCCAGCAGTATAATTTATCTTTAGAGAAGTTTCACCATTAGAAACCATTAGTCATACCCGGGAAAGGCGGAATTTTTCATCACTGACACATGGCCATACCACCATATATCTTTTCTATCTTTTAACAAATCGGGCTCTTGAGTGGCACATTCTCCCCACATAACTATGGGGTGGAGATTTAAATCTCTATCACTTCTTTTTTCAGGATGAGATGCAGTATATCTGTAATTCCTATCACCCTACTCTGAGTATGATTATTAGTAAAGTCTCTAATGGAAGCATTATGCAATAATAAACATCCATGATGAAAGGAGGACTTTTTCACCAATGATAGGTTAGAAAGTTTAATAAAACAAAGAGCCTCCATTAATGGAAAGGCAGCTATAATGTTTCCCTGTTCCAGATCAACTCAGGCCGAAGCTGTCCCCACTGTTATGTTGCTAGCAAAAAGTGAGGGAAAGAGGGGGCTATTTTTACTAACTGGCATTAAAAGTGGAGGGTTTCTCATCAGACTCCCCATCACTGGTGATTCCGTTGTTGTTACCAGAGTCATTACCTGAAGTAGAAGGAGCATCATGGTCTTCACCCTAGGTCACCGACCATAAGCACCGCTCTGGCACCCAAATTAGTTTGTCAACTCCTGGAGGAAAAACACATACAGCTCCCCTCACCTTTGCCAACAAGGAGGTTGGTTCCATCTATGTTCCTGTTTGCAGATCTTTCCAACGAACCCACCCTAGGCTCTGAGCCCTAACTTATGTATGGTGCTCCATAGGTGAGCTCCCTTCAACATCCACAGTCAAAAAATTTTAAATAAAGAGAATGGTGGATAATTGAGTTGCTGGAGATAATATGAACTCCCCCTTTTTATTTTTTGAAAATATTGCTTGAGGGTCTGATTGGCTCTTTTCACAATTGCTTGACCCACTGGGTTATACAGAATTCCTGTTTTATGGGAAATTTCATAGAATGAACAAAAAGACAAAAAAATTGCTGATGTATGCTGGGACATTATCTGTCTTAATAACCTCAGGTTTGCCCATATAGGCAAAAGCAGATAAACAGTGTGCAATGGCATCTTTTGCTCGTTTCCCCGAATGCAAGAATGTGAAAATTATTTCTGAAAAAGTGTCTACTGATACATGGACAAACTTAAGTTTCCCTGTGGTGGGCAGGTGTGTAACATCCATCTGCCATAACTGATTTGGTCATAACCTTCATGGGTTAACTCCTAAATTAGGGCTGCTTAGGAAAGGAGCACACTGAAGACAAGAAGATGTAATGGCTTGTACTTCTTGTGTGCATTGAGTATGATGCCAAAGAGAGTGCACATTAAGGTGAAATTTATATACAAATTTACAGGTTCCTCAGGGAAAAGCTGGAGTGCAAAGAGGCAGGCTGTTACCTCTGCATCTTGGGCTGATACATTCCCTACAGGACACTTCCATACTTTTCCTCCAGAAACCATTACTACATTATCTTTAGGGGAAGCATCTGTAAAGACAGCATGCACTGAGGGTGTGGGAGATCTTCTAATCACTTGGGAGAATATAATGGGATGATTTTTGAATAGGACCACTAATGGATGCTGAGGATAATGAGAATCAAACCTTCTAGAAAAGGTGAGAAAAAGGGTCCACTCATCATGGTACTGCTGTAAATGTGCTAGCTGGTCTTTAGTATAAGGCGCTATAATCTTGTCAGGGTACTTCCCAAATGTCTGGGCGTCAACCTTCTTAGCTTTCCAAAACAATTGTAATATAGCTTCATAGTATAGGGTGACTATCCTCGTTGGAGAGGCAGGTATGTGTATTGATAAAATAGGTCCATCCTGCCAAAAGACTTCCATAGGGGCAAAATTGGAATCAAGAACTACAAAATTTAATGATTTGTCATAATTAATCTGCTGGAGATGGAACTTTTCAATATTATCCAGAAGCCTTAAGGCCTGTCTGGCCACAGGTGTCAATATTTGAGGTGAGGTTGGGTCGGGATCTCCCAAGAGCATATCATAAAATGGTCTTAAGTCACCTGTTTTGATTGCTATGGAGGGGCATATCCACTGTATGTCTCCCAGACTGCCAATCATGTAAGATTTTAAGGTGAGAGGTGTCAATAGTTTTTTTTGTTTAATTGCATCCATGACCTATTGGTACCCAAGGTAGGAATATTGAGCTTGCATTTGGATCTTCTCAGGAGCTATGATCAGCCCCACCTTCTCTACATCCTGTTGCATTTGAGTATGAGCAGTTGATCTTAATCAGGCCCTGCTATTAATAAATCATCCATATAATGAACAACATATAACTGTGGGAACTGACAGCACACAGGGTCCAAGGCAGTAGCAACATAAGCTTGACATATGGTAGGACTATTTGTCATTCCCTGTGGGAGTATAATCCAATATAATTACAAAGCTGGTTTCTTAAAATTAACTGAAGGGAGGCTAAAAGCAAAATGAGGGCAATCCTGTTTGGCTCCAAGGGGAAGTGGAATTATATGCCAGCTACGGGGTATGGCTGAAGGGAAGGGCAATCCCTGCTGAAGAGGACCCATAGGCTGCATCAACTCATTGACAGCCCAAAGGTCCTGTAATAGTCTTTATTTCCCAGATTTCTTTCTTTGAGAAAGATGGGTGTATTCCAAGGAAAAGTGGAGGAGACAATGATATTGGACCAAAGCATGAGCAGCCTGCAATTTCTCTTGAGTCAAGGGCCACTGCTCCACCCAAACTGGATCATCAGATTTCCAAATTACAGGATTTGGGGCAGGCTTGGGAACAGTGGCCCTACCTAAAAATGGCCTAGACAGCTTCAGTGTCCCAGCAGTCTGGTAATTTGTTTATCTGGTGTCACTGGTGTGACCAGATCTCCAGATTTTTTCCCAGCCCCTGCCCATCCCAGTTGCTGCATAATTTGGGCCACTGGTGGTGGTGGTGTGGGCTGAGTGGTCAAGATAGCTCTCATATCACTCAGGACACCTCTTCACCAGATATTAACAGGGAGGACATATGACTAAAAGTAACCCTCATGGTTTTCATTATCCTGCCATTTTAATATTTTTGCACTCTTCTTGGGACTTGCTTGACCTATTCCTTGAAGAGTAGCAGTACTACTTTCTAATGGCCACTTCTTAGGCCAGGATTGTAAGTCATCAGCTCCAGAGTCTAAAATCCCATTAATGGCTTCCCATCAATAATCAATTCTAATCATCTCCCTTTTTTCATATGAGCTACCAAAAAGGCTGCAAGGCCGGATGACCCAAAACCCTTAGCACCTTGATTGGACCTGGCTGCAGGTTTGGAAGTGTTAACTAGGGGTGCCAAGACCAAATGGGCAATATGATCCCCCGAGGAACTACTGTAACTCCTTGAGTAACTGATGTCATAATTTTTATTTCTCCTTGACAATCTGTGTTAACAACCCTAGGATGAATTTGAATTCCCCTCAAGATGGTACTGCTTTTTCCTAAGATAAGCCCCAAGGTCCCTCTAGGGAGAGGACAAAAAATGTTAGTGGGTAAAGCTTGAACCCCCGTTTGGGCTATTAAGACTGCTCGGGCAGAGGTCCAGTCCTGCACTTTCTGGGGTGGCGTGGGCAAGGTCTGCAATGCAAAAGGATTGCTCTGTGGAACAAACCGGATACGGCCGCTGATGGGGTGGGACCTTCTGACTCCTGGTGTCATTGCTCCATACAGTGATGTTCTGGGGCCCTGGAGCAGGGCCCTCTGCCAGTTTCCCTGCTGTCGGCCTTGGACAGGCAGAGGCCTTCCATCTATACCTGTCTTAGATCTACAATTGTTTGCCCAATGGGCCCCCCTTTTACATTGTGGGCACTTTCCTGGTCTGGCGGTATCTCCTGAGGGAGCTGTGGACATTCCTTTTTAAAATGTCCAGGGGCACCACAGTTAAAGCAGGTTTTATGTTGTCTGGGGTCCTCGCCAAGGCCTGATGACAGTGGCAATCACCTGGCCCTGAATGAAGTGCCCATTAATATCCTTGCAGATCCAGATGTATTCATTTAAGCTTTCTGCCTTATGTGGCCACAAGTCTTCCTTACAGTATTTATTTGCATTCTCAAATGCCAGCTGCTTAACTATGGGCATAGTTGTGATCACATCACCAAACAATTTTTCTGCCAATTGTAGCAACCTATCCACGTAATCCTGGAAAGGCTCTGAGGGACCTTGTAATACCTTGGACACCTGATCCCCTGTGATCTTGTTTGGCAGGGCTTTCTAAGCTTTGGTAGCCACAGTGGCCATTTGGAGATATATGGCAAGATCGAGCATAATTTGATTGGCCAAGTCAGCGTAAGCTCCTGCTCCAGTTAGCATGTCTAGGTTGTGCTGTGCCTGTCCCGCTTGTGTGTTTAACCTAGCCGTTTGTAAACAATTTTCTCCACAGTCTCCACTCCACAATAAGTAATCTCCTCCCAATAGTACTGCATGGCATAGCTGCTACCAGTCACTAGGTGTAAGATTCAATGCCTCAAAAGATTCTACTATGGCAAGAGTAAAAGGGGTCTGAGAGCCGTATGCCACCACAACCTCTTTCAATTGCTTCATGTCCTTAAAGCTCAAGGCCACATGTTTTCTCAGCATCTGTCCTGGATTATTTGGGTCAGGTACCTCTATGACCGAAGTAACTGTATGCCGGGGATAAAAACAGACACCTCCTCTTCTTCCTGAGCCCTCTTTGATCTCTCATTCATCTCTCAGTCCCCAGTGAGCCTCCATCCTTCCTCAATCCTGATTATAAGCAGGCAGGGCTAACAGCACACATAAGGAATTCTTCGCCTTATAGAGCTTCAGCTTTTCCTGAAGTATCTTAATTTCCTATGTTAGTTGTTCTTCCTCATCAGATAAACTATCCTCTGCACCAGAGCTGAGGCTGTCTTCCCCATTTTCTGACTCAGAGGTTATTGCTACCTGGTTTTGCACCCCAAAGCGTGCAGACTTTGATGCTAGCCTTGGTCCTGTGCCAGATTCCAAAGTTCCCCCTGATACTCCTGACTCTTCCTTTTGGTCCCTATGTGACTCCTTTATCGATCGTATGGACTGGCGAGTCTCCTCCTTTTGTATTTCTTTAAGCATTTCTTTAGTCATGGTGACCTCCTGTCTTACTTTCACTTTATCAGTAAGTAGGGTGTCACAGACCAGGCGCCATAGCAAAAAGGTAGATATAGAGAAGCTATTGGCACCCTCCTTTTGCAGTCATTTCTGCAAGTCTCTTTTTACCTGTTCCCAGTCGGGGTTGTTCAAACCTCCACCTGTCAAAAACCATGGGCTTGCTGCAGCTATATTCTTAAGAAAATACTCTAGAGTTCTCTGTTTGACCACAGTTCCTTGTTGCTCTAACAATTTAGATATCTGATATATCAGGTCTTTTTTACTGCTTGTGGATCCCATTTTACCCCAATCCATCCTTATGGGCCTAGGATGATCCTGTCCATCACCCCTTCTTTCTCAGATCTCGGTGGGACCCCCACTTGCTGTGCCAGTACGGCAACTGTAGTTCTCTGAGCGAGGGACGTCAGGATTAACACACAGCACAACTTCAGGTTCTTCAGGCAAGCCTTTATTCCACTTTCTCACACAGTATATATAGCCCTCAGCAGGGGAGACTGAGCCAACAAAAGCAGGAAGCTCATCACTATAACTCACATGGCTTAGGGGTAAACATCCTTCAAAACATTGCTGAAAACAACAGGTTGTTCCTGTTTTTGTTCCAGTTTTTGGAACAACCAACCACAGGAGTGCAAAACAGATCAAGTGGAGGTACAAAGGCCTGTCCTCAAGGGACCCAACATTTCCCAATCAAAAGGACCAAAGAAACAAGCAGTTGTAGCTATCCTAATACCTGACAAAATAAACTTCAAACTAAAATCAATCAGAAGACATGGAGAAGGACACTTTATATTCATCACAGGAAAAATACATCAAGATGAAGTCTAAATACTGAACTGCCGTACCAGCGCAGCCTGGATGCTGAGTCTGAGTGGAGGACGTCAGGATTGATGAAACATGCACTCTGAATGTTTCAGAATCAGAAGCCCTTTATTGTACATCACCAAGGAGGTTTTATACCTAACCCAGACAGGTGGGTCAACAGGATGGAGACCTCATCTCCAGATCCTTGGGTTAGGGCTAGGGCAATATGTATTCAGGAAGCAGAGTTGGTAAACAACTCTAAGAGTACAGAACTTGTAAGTTTCTCAGAAACCCAGAACAACAAGGGCAAGAAAGGTCACCAACAGGGGAGGTGAGTAGGAAGGCTAGGACTCCATTAGGTCCCAACACTGGACATCTATGTCTCAAATACAAGAGCACCCACATTTGTAAAAGAAACATTACTAGTTGGGTAGTGGTTGTATATGCCTTTAATCCCATCACTCAGGAGGCAGAGACAGGCAGATCTCTATGAGTTTAAGGCCAGCCTGGTCTACAAGAGGTATCAAGGTGAAAATTCTAGTTCTGAAATGAGAAAAAGCAAAACAAATCACAGTCAAAAAGATATCTTTCCAAATCTCTTTCCTCTCTCCTCTCTTCATCTTTCTTCTCCTCTTTTCTCCCTTCTTTCACTTTCTTTTCCTACTCTCCTCTCCTTTCCATGGCCTCTCTCCCCTCTTTCACTTCTAAATCCCCTCTTCTATCATCTTCTCCTTTCTTTCCTCTTCCCTGCACAACTCCTTGTCCTTCACAGACATTGTGGAACAACTCCTCCTCAACAATTACTCTCCTTGTTGTTCTGTTAGAACTTGTCTTCTTTGTCACAGTCCTAATCACCCTCCCTCCTCCCATCTTTCTTCTCCTCCTCCTTCCTCTCCTTCTTACCCCTGTATGTGTACTTCCCTCTCTGATTTTCTCTGGATCCCTTTCTTGAACATTGCCCTAATGATACAAAGAAATTCAACAATAGAAGAAAAGGGGGAAGAATCAAGCAAAATGTTAGGTCTGTTCAGGTCAATCATTTTGAGGAACACGTGGGTGTGTGTGTAAAACCAGGGACCCCTAGCACCTGTGAGACAATATCCAGGTTTAAAAGTTATTACAAAAGAATTCAGGATAATTCATTGCTTTCCAAACACTAGCTCTGCTGAGGAATTCAAAATAATATGACATTGGGGACATTAAGAGATGACAATCATGCAGTGTTCGATATGGAAATTCTTCAACCTCTGGTACTTGAGGTCACTTATTGAGGGTTTGCCTTAGAAACCCAGCAGTAGTGACACAATGTCTTTTAGGAGTATCTGGTGTTAATTAGAATGTACAACTTAAAGTGAGTCTTTTATATCAATCAGTTAAGATACTCTGGGTATGACTTAATTTTTAAAATGTTCTGTGCCATAGAACATTTTGCTCTTGTACCATTCATACCTGAATCCTACATACTCGCTGTTTGTATTTTGGTGAGCACACAACTGCAATTAACTCTGACAGCATTTATTGGTAGCTAAAATGTGTGTGCGAATCCACACTAGACAAGAAGGCTGGTTGGGTTGAATGAGCCTGAGAAGACAAAAGAAGCCAAGCCTTCCCAATTAGCACTATCCCTGATCCACCAAGAAAGCTTCAAAAACTGGCTCCCACTATGATTCACCAAATCATGCCAGGAAAACAATCTGATCTGCTAGGTGGCGAAGGAAGTGGGAATGATCTCTTTTGTCCTCCTGATACATAAAAGTTTAAAAAAGCTGAGCTTCTTTCAATTACTCCATAGCTGGTTCCTCACTGAGGACAAGGTTTCTTTATTCTTCCATACATATTTATACTGGGCGTCTAAATATTAACAATTCCATGCTTTATCCATAATCTTGTAGCCTGCCTTTGTTTCCTTCCTGACAATAGGAAACTCTGATTCCATCCTCACCAAGAGTTCCCAGGACTTTTTTAAGCATCAGTTCAACAGTCTCTCTGGGTCATAAGCCCCTTGCTTTCAATCTAGCCTCTGAGAGCTGCATGATATTTCCCTATTTGAAGAGGAGACTAATCTGATGTGGTACGGTACATACTACTGTGGCATTATCTTACCCCTCTTCCCTTCACTTATCTCCCCTCCTTCGCTGCCCCTTCAGAAAACTGCATGCACGGGTGTGGATGAACTTTGCAGATCTTAAGCCAAGCAAGTCGTATATAAAAGTCACATATCATTGTATTTCAAGACACAAGCAGAACTGTAATTCTGAAAACACGGAAAAAGGCACACTTAAGATTAACTCTAAAGAAATGGTAGAAGAGATGGTTAATGCAAGAGTGAAAAATCTCAGAGGAAGAATGTTGAAAAGCTGTACCAGGCACCCAACAAGTTCCCAATTCCTTCTCTAAGAGGTTTGTATACACATATATGTTTCCTCAAGGAGGCATTATACTACAGTCTCCATGTATGTAGACATACAAGTAAGCTATATTTAAAGTATCAAGCTTTGTTAAACTAAAGGAAGTGAAAGAAAATGTAAAATAAAAAACAACTAGACAAAATCATGATCAAAATATTTCCCAGTTTCCATATAAGTCAAGGCTCCAGACTCTGTTAACCCAGATTTGCAAAGCGTGGTCTCATCACTCTTTCTTACCCTACTATCTAGGGCCTGGACATGAGCATCAATATGATGGTCCATAGAGACTGCACAATAACCATAAATTTATCATATGATTTTTTGAGCCATGATTTTTCTATGCACCACAGGCTGGTGCCAAAGGCACCATTCTAGAAGTCTCACCCTTCTGAATGCTAGGATTCCAGGACTGTGCTAGTACACTCAGATTTCTATTGCTTCTTTAAATCTTACAGTCTCTGACCACCATGACCTAAAACTCATTAGCTAACACCCTCAATGAGAATCAAAAAATCTGAATCCTCTTCCTTGCTGGAGGCTGTTCTTGGGTCACATCATGAATAATTTCTCTCACTGTCCCTATGTGAATTCTGTGAAGCCCACAACCAGCTCCCCTGAAACCTTGTCTCTCTGTCATCCGCCTGTGTTCCTACTCTCTTCATTAGATCTCCTCCTCCACTGTGATGAATCTTCTCTTGCAGATACCACTACCCAAATATCATGTTTTCTGAGCCAGCTTCTTGCAGAAGCATGCCAGGTCCCTCTCCTGCCTTTAATTGGCTTCCAAGGACCTCCTTGTGACAGCTAGCAATGATCTCACAGTTGAGATATCTCACCAATGCCTTAAATTCCACATAGAATAACTGAACCCCACTTCCAAATCAGTCATTCTCTAAATGCTTATGAAAGGATCCCTGTCATCCCTGTGAGCCAACTCTAAGCTTCCTTTCTCACAGACCATACACCCTCTATTCCTCACCTCCTGGATCTCTGAAATCACACATTCCAGAATACATGGCCTTCACCCTTTCATTATCATTGGAAGTTAGCAGCTCCCAAACATCAGTTGACTTTCCCACTCTAACCAGTCTTGAAACTCCTTCATTTAGCTTCTGGACTCTGGCTTTGGTCACATCACTGTTCTGCTGAAAATAACCCAAAGAGCTCTCCCTTTCCTCAAAAGGACCACTGTTCTTCCTATGCACGTGTGACATTTGAGAGCATGCCCCTGAAGGGGCATGTCAACAAGAATTTGCTACCCTTTTCCAATAGCAACCATAAGTTCCAGCCAATAGGAATGCTCCCCCATGAAGCTCTCTTTTGGTCCTTCTTTACTAGTCATTACAAGTCAGCTCATGTGTGACTACACTTCCTCTGAAACCCACAGTGCTCTGCGTTTACCTCCTGAAGAATAGGGCAGACTGCACTCTGCCCCATGGGAGCTGGTCCTCCTTCTCTGTGTGATCCCCCACTTGTGTCCAGGCACAAAGGGCCGATAGATCTCCATTTGCCATGGCATATTATTGTTAGGCAAAGCAGTCAAGATTTATGCAACTGAAGCATGAAGACACAGGAATCTGTCTCCAACATCAGAATTTCCCAAGTTGTGAGAAAAAAAGTACTTGTGATCTCTCAAAACCTAGAAATAAACACGGGATTGTGGCTGACACCAGTCTCATTTCAACTTCTGTGTGTTTTAGGTTTTGGAAATGCGGGAATCATTTGGAAGCACTCTTGAGGGAAGGAACTGTGTTTCTTGGAGATGACCACGAGCCTGCGCATCATGTCCAGCCACGTGAAATCCATACATGAAGGAACATTTGGGGGTTCACAGACCGAGTGTTTCTTCATAAAGACAAAATTCAATCATTAAAAAGAATTCTCTTGACGTAGTTAAAAGACTTCCATTCATACGGCTTTAGGTACATGGTCTCTACACCATGTTCTCATACACACTAGGGAAGCTACCATTATGCCCCCACTCACAAGGAATTGGAACTTTGAAGAATTACTTTGAGCAAGAGACAGAATTAGAAAAGCTGGAAATGCACCAGGAAATGCACCGTTGCCTCAACCCTGGAACACTAGTGACTGCATGTGCTCAGAGCTGGATGATCTGGCATGGACTGACTCTGCACAGAAGGATGCAGGCAGCTCAGTGAGAAGAGGCCAACACGGAGGTCAATTTGCTTACATGGATCCAACCTAACGTTATTAGACCAAGTTCTTCTTCTAGGAATAAAATCTCTTCTTCGTTCTCGGCTTGGCAATAGTCAGGTCCTCCGTTTTGCATGGGAATAATGATATGGGAAATGATGTACTTGTCATTTACCTGCAGAAAGAAAGCAATTTGTTCTGGCACTGCCAATCCCCCTTTCTCATAATACAAGGAAGTGAAGCCCCCACCCCAGTGAATGACTCTCAGCCTCCTCCCTCACCTCAGGCTCTCATCACCTTGACTGTTCCAGTGCTTCGCTGGGGTACTGTTTAAAAACACAGGTAAGGATTTGAACCTGGAACATCCCTCTTAGCACATCCTGGGCCTAGGGCCTTCCCTGAAGCAGCCAGTAGGTCTCCTCAGAAATCTTAAGGTATTTCATGTATATTCCAAGGCTTACCACACAGTAAGGGCACAGACCAGGCCACAGAAGGAACTGAGTTTTCCTCCTTGTAGAATTAGTCAATTTGCATGTCTCCATGCTTCATGTCTGCCTTCCTGCCCGCAGCCTGCCTGCTTTTACATCAATGTCTCACTCTGTATGTGAGCTTGGTTTGAAATTGTAGGAAGCCTCCACCCTCAGTTTGCAAATGACTGAGGTTACAGGCATTAATCACCACTAGAATGGAAATTCCCAACTACACTGTTGAAGTCAATTGTTTAATTCAAGGGACTCTGAAAAGTAACCAAATAAAAGATCATCAAATTCAAGGTGATCAGGCCTTGTCACCCATGGTTTCTTCAATGGAGTGATATGTGTGGACACAGCCTGGATATGTTTTCTGGGAGCCGTTGTGAACCAAGGGAGAAAAAACAGTCTCATGTCAGGAATGAGTTTTCATATCATTACCAGTTTTCCACATAGTACACCACATGCTTTTTTCTTCCTTTCTTTTCTTTCTTTTCTTCCTTCCTTTCTTTCTTTCTTTCTTTCTTTCTTTCTTTCTTTCTTTCTTTCTTTCTTTCTTTTTTCTTTCTTCCTTTAGTGTTCTTCCATGAGAAAGGAGGAACTGCTGATACAGATCCTTTGGAAGGACCCCATGAAGGCAGCCTCTGTCGTACTGAACTGCAATGGAAAAAAAAATAGAAAAGTCTGAGGTTACAGGGCTTGGTGTTCCTGAGCAGAGCTCAGCCTGGTGGCCTGGAAGGAAAACACAAAATCTTTGGGATTCATTCAACATTGTCTCCCTCCCCATGGGTGAACAGGGTAAAGCAGGGATGGAGTATCATCTCCAAGGTCTTCCTACAGCTGAATGGGAGCTGTATGCATGGACTTCACTATCTTCACAATTGGAGGGAACAACATATTTCTGGGTGTGATCATGAATTGATTGTATCGAAATTTTTATGTGGGTTCTCTGACTCAGTGGGAAGAATCCACTCTTAACTCAGTATTGCAACATAAAGCCATCTGGGACCTAAACAGGACACACACATAGAGAAAAGGTAAAGTTCCACTATGTCCCTTATGAGACAGACATGTCTTCTTAATTCATGGTTCAGATATCCAGTTCTGCTAGACTCTGTACTCTCAGGTATGGATGGTTGTTTCTTGCATAATCATGGATCTTCAGACTGAGTCTCCCAAAAGTGGCTTCCATGGTCTATGCCTTCCAGACATAGACTGAGCCAAACTACTAGTATCCAGAACTTTCACCTTGAAGAAAGCCTGCTGTTGGCATGCTTGGTTATGTAGACCATTTTCCCCAAGAGCTGTGTGGGGACAAAATAGCCCATCAAGCTTAAAGAGATTGAGTTTCATGGAAACAGACACAGAGACTTTCTCAGTGTCATACCATCATAGATAGCTACAACAGAGCATGTTGTAGGGATGGGGGAGATGCCTGAGACCCTAGACCTATAAGGTAATCCATGTGCACATACAACCTAAAAAACCTGCAGCCCAAGTTTTGAAGTGTGAGTGAAGATGGTTTGTTAATCCCAGCAAAGTCCAGGACAGGTTATTCAACTTAGCTGAATCTTAGCAGTCATCTCTCTCCTGATTATTTCACCCAGTCCAATAGGAACTGAACAGCTTACCTCTGATCCCTTATTATATTGATGTGGGTGGGTCTTTTGTCTATGTGTTACTTTCATTGGTTTAATAAAGAAGCTGCCTTGGCCTTTTGATAGGCCAGCCCTTAGGTGGGTAGAGTAGATAGAACAGAATTCTGGGAGGAAGAAAGCAGAGTCAGACAGATGCTATGATGCTCTGGCCTGAGATGGACGTAGGTTAGAATCTTCCCAGTAAGCCACAACCCCATAGTAATACACAGATTATTAGATATTGGTTAATCAAATGTGAGAATTGCCAATAAGAGGCTAGAACTGATGGGCCAGGCAGTGTTTAAATAAATACAATTTCCATGTAATTATTTCAGGTAAACTAGCCGGTCGGGAGCCAGGTGGTAGGAAAGTGGTCCATGGCTCCTTTAACATTATATTTTATGCAGATGTGTAGATTGTTGTGTGCATAGGCTCAAAGCTGACAAAATCTGACTCTGCCACCTCTAATTGAGACATAGCATTGCAATTTGGCTTGCCACCCCTCCTCATTCAAGAAGAGAATTTGACTCATGCCAGACAACACAAGAACCAACCAATACTTTAGAAAATTCTGAAAAGTCAACCCTGGTGACACAGACTTGTAATTCTAGCATTTGTGTGTTGAGGAAGGAAGATGTCAAGTCAGGACTATTCAGGCTGTAAAGCCAGAAGTTACAAATGAAAAACCAAACAAAAATTAAAAAATACATAAAACAAATGAGGTAAGATATTTGAGAACTATACATACTGCCTTAGCAAATTGGAAGAAGAGCAGCCTCCAGAGACATGAGCACCACCTGTACCAACTAGAAGAAGAGACAGGTAGAGGGCAGTGTAATAATACATTCAACTATATCAAGAGCAATACAGCAACACCAGAACCTAGTGTTTCTACAACAGCAAGACCTCAACAACCCAACATAGATGGAGAAGAAAATGATCTTAAAAATAGCTTTTTGAAGATGATAACGGCCCTTGAGGAAATGAGAAATTCCCTTAAAGAAAATGAGGACAAGACAAACAAAAAATGGAAGAAATCAATAAATTCCTTAAAGAAAGCCAAGAAAAAGCAATCAAACAGTTGAAATCAGGGCAAGACTTGAAAATTGAAACAGAAACAATAAGGAAAACACAAACAGAGGGAATTCTAGAAATGGAAAATCTGGGTAAACAATCAGAAAGTACAGAGGCAAGCATCACCAAGAGAACACAAGAGATAGAAGAGAAAATCTCAGGTGTTGACGACATGATATAGGAAATAGATTCCTCGGTCAAAGAAAATGTTAAATCTAACATATTCTTAACATAAAACATTTAGGAAATCTTGGACACCATGAAAAGACTGAACCTAAGAATAATAGAAAGAGAAAGGAGAAGAATTTCAGCTCAAATGCTCAGAAATATATTCAACAAAATCATAGAAGTAAACTTTCCCAACCTAAAGAAGGATATGCTTTTGAAGATACAAAAAGCTTACAGAACACCAAATAGACTAGACCAAAAAAAGCCACACAATAATCAAAACACCAAACATACAGAATAAGAAAGAATACTTGCTGTGGGAACTCCTTCAGCCAACAACCTTTAAGATATCTGTCACTTTGGGCATGGTCTCATGTACTGTAAGTGCAGACAAAAGTGTGTGCAGCCCCTTCTTAATCTGAAAAGATCACTTCTTTTGCTGAATATAAACATGCATCTCTGCTCTCTACCTCTCCTGTTATATTTGCTTCTTATCTGGGTTAGTTTACACTTAGCTTCATATTTACATGCTTTTTCATTTCCTTTTATTGAAAATGGATTTTTCACACAATATATTCTGATTATTATTTTCCCTCCCTCTACTCTCTCAGTTCTTCCCCACCTCCCTTCCCACCAAGATTCACTCCCTCTCTGTCTCTCATTAAAACACTAGCAAGTTTATAAGGGGTAAAAAAATATAATAAAACAAAACAAAATCTAAGATATCTGAATTGGATAAAACAAAGAGGAGAAGAACCCAAAAGAATGCACAAGAATCAGAGATCCACTAGTCTACACATTTAGGACACCCATAAAAACACTCAACTGGAAGCCATAATCAATACACAGAGGACCTGGTACAGAGCCCTGAAGAACCCTATGCATGCAGCCACAGTCTCTGTTAGTGCATATGTGCTTTGGGGTTTGTTCTTTTGGTGTCCTCCATCTCCTCTGGCTCTTACACTCTTTCTGTCTTCTCTTCCACAGGGTTCTCTGAGGGGAAGGTTTTGATGGAGGCATCAAGTTTAGAGCAAAGTATTCCAAAGTCTCTCACTCTCTATATAATACCTGTCTCTCTGTATTTGTTCTCATGAGCTGCAGGAAGAATTTCTCTAATGATACCTAATAATGCCCCCCAAAAAGCAATGATCTATGAGTATATCAGAATGCCATTGGGAGTTATTTTATTGCTGTTTTCTGTTTTGTTTTGTTTTTTAGAACAGCAATATTTTGGTTTAGTCTAAGTCTCTTGGCTTTCTCATCTCAGGTTTTTGATTATTCAGACAATGTTAGGTATGGGTTCCATCTCAAGGAGTAGTCTTAGGCTAAATTAGATATTAGTTGGTTATTCCCACAAACTTTATGCCATCTTTGCCTTAGCACAGCCTGAGTTCTCAGCCTGAGACTCTTGACCCTTTTGGTCAGTCACATATCAGATAGATATATGATCAGATATTAGATATTTACATTAAGATTTATAACAGTAATCAAATTACAATTATGAAGTAGCAATGGAATAATTTTATTGTTGGAGATCACCATAACATGAGGAACTATATTAAAGCATCACAAAATAGGAAGGTTGTGACTACCTTAGTATGTCTTGCAGGCAGGACACCATCGTAGAAAAGAGGGTTATGGTTGTCTTGGTGATTATGTTTCCCTTTTAGTGGTCTGCAGAGCATCTTTCTGTACCAAAGATGCTAGAATATTGGGTGAAGCTCTCTGTGGACACCAGCTCAAACTCTCCATGTTCAGTGAGTTGTATGTGTATTGTCTTCAGCAGTGGGCTTTGCTGTCAGTTTGTGGAGAGCAACCAATTGTTTTGGCAACAGTCTTGGTTGTTTGGGAGCTCCTACGCGAGCACTTTGGTGAACAACTCAATTTGATGTAACCAAATCCCAATACTAGAAACTTCGTTTGGTTACAGGACATGGGCAGTTGTGACTCTAGTGTTCTCATTATTTGACAATACAGTTAGATTGTCTTCCTCGATGTATATTTTAGAACTTTCTACTGTATTATGTTTTCATTGTTGGAAATGTGCTAGTTTCTGGCTATTATAAATAGAGCAGCAGAGTACATGGTTGTGAAAATGTCTTTGTGAAAGGTTTAATTGTCCTTTGGATTTATGTCCAAGAGTGATATAAATGGATCTTGAAGTAGATAGATTCCCATCTTCCTCAGGAACCTCAACACTAATTTACACAACTTATAAAGCTTGAAGCTTGGGGTGAGTGAAATGTTTGTATTTGGAAATTCTGGGTTTGTTTTCCAGGCTAGGAACTGGGCAAGACTTTATAAAATCCTCAACTTTCATCACATAATAAACTGATAATGAACCCATGAAACAGAAGGCTCACTCGTACTTTACATTTATGGATAAAACTGAACATGTTAACATATTTGAAATACAGAATGTAGTCCTGCACTCAAAATAAGTTTAACATGTTTTATTAACCAAGCCCAAAAATATCATCAGTTTATCAGTGAGTGCGGCAGAAAAATTTGGAAGGAAATGGCAGTCATCTGAAGTGGACAGTTTTAGTGATCAGAGGAACATACCTGAGCAAAGACTCCGGTTAACACTCTCTCAGATGGTGTCCTATCAAGGGCATATGACACTTGCAAACCAGAGGCCTTCAAAGTCCTAAACAGGTTAATTCCAAGACTCTACAGAGGCTTCCCTCACTCAGCATTGGCCTCCACATAATCTCAAAGCACAAAGAGACATAGTAGCTCACCTAACGGTCCCTCTGGCTTCAAATGCAGTATTAATTATCCATGAACACCTGTGGTTACAATCCCTTCACCATCTATCACAGTTTGGTCTATTTTTATATATTTAGTTTATTTTTAATTGTCGGATTAGTTCTACATATAAACTCTGATCTTAGACAGCCCATGGAGACAAAAAAAATAGACATCATCGCCCTTCTGACAGCCTTACAGGTGCCTGCTGACAGCCACCATCTGCAGCCTGAGTATTCCTGTAGGGAAAACATCCTGTTGATAGAAGACAGTCTAACTCCTACAAATCAATCCTATGCTGGAATCCTCTAAAGATTTCTTTTTTATCCATTCCATTAGGTTACCAACATTTGTCATGGCCAACACACTTACCATGGGAATGTTATAGTTGAGTACATACTCAGGCCTATGGTTTGCTCAAGAATTTGGGCAAGAATATTGGGACCAATTCTTTCCCTTCACTTGGTGTGTTACAGAGGAGTGTGCCACTGAGAGGAGTACATGGCAGGGGCTCTGCTACAGACACAGACACTTGGTGGATTTCTGTGAGGAGATTCCTGCATCTCATGAAGAATGTAAGATCCAGGTGGAAAAACAGTTTCAGCAAATCAAGAAGAGCATGCAAAAGACCTTTAGGCTCAGGGAGCATCTGAGAAATGTCCCAACCCAGAATGTAGACACTGGCAAAAGTGACATGTAAGAGGCCCAGAGAACTATCTTTGGTGTGTGCTCTGAGCTGCTTCTTTAGGAGCACTGGGAGCTCTCACAGTGCAGAGATTATGGATGAAATTATCAATTGTGCATTGTAAAAGGCTTCTCAGAACTCACGACAAGAGGGCGGAGCATGGGAAACACAGTAGGATAGTGTCATAGAAAGGCACTGTAAAGTCAAGTGAGCAGTTCGGTCTAGGGATACAGGGACACATGACTGCATCTCAGAGTTTTAGCACCAAGGTCCTTAGAATTACAAGATCTGAGAACTACTTTCAGAAAGTAGAGATTCTGCTAGTAAGTATGAAGTTTAGACATTATTTACTCCAGGCCAACAAAATTTTACTTCAGTAATTTTTGTGGCTTTGGTGCCACCTGCTGGAAGCACTAAGAAGATACAGTAATCAAGCTAAGTACTTGGATGTCTCCAGAGAAGACGTTTGCCACCTGTTTAAGGAAGCAATTAGTATCTTCAAAGTAGGTAGATTCTGACTTCTAAAGAGTTTTGAAAAATATTCAAATATTCTCAGGAATTATTACAAAGAGGCTTTGTGCTTGGGTGATGTGTTCCTTTCTTTATGTAAACCTGAACTTCAGGAAAAAATCACCCTCACAAAATTTAACAGAAAAAAACAATATTTGTACATGCTTGACTAGATCAAGTCCTGAAATTCTACACACAGTATAAGCCCCAAATTACCATCTAAAGATGGAGATGCAGTGTATCTATCTAAAGCAGAACACAAGAAGATACTTAAAGGAGCTTGGGAGATGGCTCAGCAGTTAAGAGTACTTACTGCTCTTGCAAGGGATCTGAGTTCTGCACCCAGCACCCACACAGTGGTTCACAACTATGTATAACTCAGGTTCCAAAGGCCTGGATACTCTGTTCTAGCCTCTGCAGGCTGCTGCTTTTGCATTAGGATTACATAATTTATAAACAGATACAAATATGTAAATTAAGTTGACTTTTTAAACTTTGAGCCAAGAAAACTGTTCCACACTGCAAGTCTGGCTTCTCCACTTTATCTGTTTTCACTGCCGCTTAAACCTTGGGTAATCATGGACGGCATATAAACTCAGTGCTGTGTAGCATATGTAGATTCTGCATATTTTTTCTTGCTGTCAAAATTAAAACTTAGTGTAGAAAACAATATGGCAATCAAAATTAAAGAGTATCTGGATTTTTAAGAGCACAGTCTCTACACGTGCTAAGTGGGACAGTCTGTGACACATGAGTTTCAATATACCACGCTAGTTCTCACCTCATCTTCTTCGCAATTTGAGATTCTAAGAGTGACGAGAATTATAGAAAGGAGCTCTTTTCATCACTAAAACTTAGTTAAAAGTTGTCTTTTTCTCAAATAAACTCGAGACTAAAGTGAACAAGATCTGAGAGGAGTTAGAGGAAGGAAAAATATAATCAAAAGGATTTCAAGGGGAATCAAATTGGAAAGGAAGAAGTCAAACTTTTGTTATTTGAAGTTGATATGATAGTTTATATAAGGGACCCAAAAAAACTCTTACCAGAGAACTCCTACAGCTAACAAATTATAGCAGGATACAAGATCAACTCAAAAACATCAGTAGCCCTCCCATATACAAATGATAAAGAAGCTGAGAGGAAATCAGAGAAACATCACCTTTAGTTACAAATAACATAAAATTTCTTAAGGTAACTCTAACCAAAGAAGTGAAAGACCTATTTGACAAAAACTTTAAGTCTCTGAAGCAAGGCATTGAAGAGGATACCAGAAAATGAAAAGATCTCTCATGCTCTTAGATAGGTAGGATAAACATAGTAAAAATGGCAATCTGACCAAAAGCAATTTATAGATTCAATGCAATCCCCATCAAAATCCCAACACAATTCTTCTCAGAACTTGAAAAACAATAATCAACTTCATATGGAAAAACATAAAAACCTGGGTGCCCAAGACAATCCTGTACAATAAAGGAACTTCTAGAGGCATCATCATCCCTGACATAAAGCTTTATTACAGAGCTACAGTAATGAAAACAGCTTGGTACTGGCATAAAAACAGTTGACCAATGGAATCAAATAGAAGACCCGGATATTAATCCACACACCTATGAACGCCTGATTTTTGACAAAGAAGCAAAAATAATACAGTGGAAAAAAGAAAGTGTCTTTAACAAATAGTGCTGGTACAAATGGATGTCAACATGTAGAAGAATGAAAATAGATTCATATCTATCCCCATGCACAAAATGCAAGTCCAAATGGATTAAAGACCTCAATATAAATCTGATTATTCTGAACCTGATAGAAGAGAAAGTGGGAAGAAGTCCTCAATGCATGGGCACATGAGACTACTTCCTAAATATAACCCCAGTAGCACAGACACTGAGAGCAACGATAAATAAATGGAACCTCCTGAAACTGAGAAGCTTCTGTAAAGCAAAGGACACTGTCATTAAGACAAAAAGGCAACCTACAGAACGGGAGAAGATCTTCACCAACCCCACATCAGACAAAGGTCTGGTCTCTAAAATATATAAAGAACTCAAGAAACTAGACATTAAAATTCTAAATAAACCAACTAAAAATGGGGTACAGAACTAAACTGAGAATTCTCAACAATGGCCAAAAGATACTTAAGGAAACATTCAACATCCTTAGCCATCAGAGAAATGCAAGTCAAAACAACTCTGAGATACCATCTTATTATACCTGTCAGAATGGCTAAGATAAAAAAAAAAACACCAATGATAGCTTATGCTGGAGAAAATGTGGAGTAAGGGGAACACTTATCCATCGCTGGTAAGAATGAAAATTGTACAACCACTTTGGAAATTATTATGATGGCTTCTCAGAAAATTGGGCATCAACCTACCTCAGGATCCAGCAATACCACTATGGGAATATACCCAAAAGATGCTCAATCATACTTCAAATGTATTTGTTCAACTATATTCATAGCAGTATTATTTGTAACAGTCAGAACCTGGAAACAAACTAGATGCCCCTCAATTAAAGAACAGATAAAGAAAATGTGGCAAATTTATACATTAGAGTACTACTCAGCAGTAAAAACAATGACATCTTGAATTTTGCATGCAAACTGGTAGAATTAAAAAACACTATCTGGAGTGAGGTAACCCAGACCCAAAAAGATGAATATGGCATGTACTCACTCATAAATGGATACTAGCTATAAACAAAGGATATTGAGTCTATAGTTCATGATCCTAGAGAAGCTAAGTAATAAGGTGGACCCTAAGAAAAACATATATAGATCCACCTGGAAAGTGGAAACAGATAAGATTGCCTGACAAAATTGGGAACATGGGGGTTAGGAGGAGAAGGAAATGGATGAGGTGAACTTAAGGGAATGGGATAGTCCAGATGGAGGAAGGATAGAGATGAGAGCAAGGAAAGACATACCTTGATTGAGGGAGCCATTATTGGCTCTAGAGAAATTGCCAAGAATTCACAAGGATGACCTCAGCTAAGACCCTAAACAATAGAAGAGTGGGGCCCGAACTTGACTTTTCCTGTAGTCAGACTGATGAATATCTTAATTATCACCATAAAATCTTCATTCAGCAGCTGATGGAAACAGAAGCACAGACCCGCACTGGATCACTGTACTGAGCTCCCAAAGTCCAGTTGAAAAGTGGGAGGAATGAGAATATGAGCAAAGAGGTCAAAACCAAGATGTGTCAACCCACTAAACAGTCTACGTGAGCTAATGGTAGCTCACCAACTCCAGACAGACTGAGGGAACAAGCATAGGACCCAACTAGTGCCTATGAATATGGTTGAAAGTTGCATGGTTGGGGCAGACTGGGGGGGGGGGCACTGGCAGTGACACCAGGATTTATTCCTACTGCATGTACTATCTTTTGGGGAACCTATTCTCTTGAGAAGAGAATAGCCTAGATATAGTGGGGAGGGCCTTGGACCCTCCACAAAGCAATATGCCTTACCCTTTCTGAGGATTGGATTAGGGATGGGTGGGAGGGTATGTGGAGGGAATGGGAGGGCGGGTGGGAGTGGAAACTTGGATTGCTATGTATAATGAAAAAAGATAGTTTGTCTTCTTTTTAAAAAAATAATTAGTTAATTAAAAAAGAATATCAAAGAAAAGAAATTGCTCTGACATGGAGGTTCATAGACTGTAATAGAGAAAAAACAATGTTCTGCTTTAGGTTCTATTGCCAACTTGACACAGTCTGGAGGAACCTGGACAGGGGAACTTCAATTGAAAAATTACCTTGATAGGACTGCTCTGTAGTGTGTAGTTGGCTTTTGTTCTGTTTAATTTTGTTTTTTCACCCTTTGGGAGCTCACCACACATCTCCCAGATAAATACATGGAGATTAATTATTACTTTGGTATTTCTGGCCTTAGCATGGCTAGTTTCTAGCCAGTTTTTCTAACTTAACTATCCCACTTCTCTTTATCTACATTTTTCCTCTGGGCTTTGTACCGTTCTTTATTCTATACAACTTTCTTTCCTTCTTACTCTATGTGTGGCTGGGCATCTGGTCCTTGGAGTCCTAGCCTCCTTTTCTCGCTCCTCCTCTCTTCTTCTTCTTTTTTTATTCTACCTATCAGTTTTGCCTGTCCTTTCTCCTGCCTAGCTTTTGGTCATTCGGCTCTTTATTAGACCAATCAGGTGTTTTAGGCAGGCAAAGTAACACAGCATTACAGAGTTAAACAAATACAGAATAAAACAATGCAACACATCTTTGCATCATTAAAACAAGGATTGTACAGTATAAGTAAATGCACCACATCTTAAACACGACATTGTAGAAATATATATACATACATATATATATATATATGATTAATTATCTTGTAGAATATTGTAGAAATATCAATGGGGAATTATCTTGCTGTTGCATGCTTGGGAAATTGCCCTGGAAGAAAGTAGACTGAGCATGAGGCAGGGAACAAGCTAGTAAGCAGCATTCCCCCATGCTTTGGTTCCTGTCTCTAGGTTTCTGCCGTGACTGCCATTCCTGATTTCCCTCAACTGATGATGGGCTGTGATGTGGGTGTGTAAGCAATTAAGACTTTTCCTCCCCAAGTTGCTTTTGGTCATGGTGGGTCCTCATTGGCGTTCTATTGATGTGCATGCACCATGACAAAGGAAACTAGTTTAAAAGAAAGCATTTAATTTGGGGATTGCTTACAGCTTCAGAGGGTTTCAGTCCATTATCATCATGGCAAGGGACATGGGAGCAGACAAGCAAAAATGATACTGGAGAAGTAGCTGAGTGCTTTATATCCTGACCCTTAGAAGTTACGCAGAGAAAGAGACAGTGAACCTGGTGTGGGCTCTTGAGACCTCAAAGCTCACCCCCAGTGTTCTAACTAGTTTTACGTCAACTTGACACAAGCTAGAACCATCTGAAAGGACTCAATTGAGAAAAGGCCTTCATAATTCAGCTGTAGGGCATTTTCTTAATTAGTGATTGATTTGGGAGACCCCCGCCCATTGTGGTTGATTCTATATATAGACTGGCAGTCCTAGGTTCCATAACAAAACAGGCTGATGAGAAAAACTATAAGTAACACCCCTCCCTGGCCTCCGCATCAACTCCTGCCTCCAGGTTCCTGCTCTGCTCAAGTTCCTGCCTTAGCTTCCTTCAGTGTTGAGCTACAATGTAGAAGTGTAAGTCAAATAAACCTTTCCTTGACAACTTGCTTTTTGGTCATGGTGTTTCATCACAGCAATAGAAAACCTAAGACACCCATTAACACACCTCCTCCAACAAGGACATACCTACTCAAGGACACACCCCCTAAACATCCCTAAAGAGTTCATCAGTTGGGAACTAAGCATGCAGATATATCTGCCTATGAGGGCCTTTTTCATTTAATCTACGAGTTGGTGTTTATCACAGCAACAACAACAAAAAAACTGGAATGAGAAGTTTGGGGAGAATTCTGCATAGCACAAATAGAAAATTGTTGGGATCTGTGTGGCTTAGTTTTGGGTCGGCAGATGGATGCTTGTCCAATGAGGTTCCATGAAACAAAGTCCACTGAGAAGGTCTCCCTCCTGGCAAGAACCAGTGGGCCTTAGTATTTTTGAGTACACAGGGTATTTCTGGGACAGCACAGACTGCACACTCTCTTCTCTCTCATAATATTGATGATTCTCTTGGTGGTTTTAGTCTCCCTTCGTCAGTCATGCATGAGACAGATGTAATCATGCCCAGAAACTTCAGTTTTTTCTCAAATATTTTCTCCTAAAATTCTTTAGGAACTGATGCTTCTTGGGTTTCTTATCTAAAAATAACAGCTGTTACTCCAGACCCTGGGAAATTTTCTGATTCAGCGCGAAAAGAATCAGAGGTAATAAAAGTTAATAGGCACATCAATTATGACTCCCAACTCTGGGAAAAGGCAGACATTAGTAATGGTGTGGCATGATGGGAAAAGAGTGCCCGATCAAATTCGCCCTTTGGAGAGAGGCTTAGCATTTCAGGGCCCTTTTATAGGACACAGGAACAGTTAGGGACATACAAGCTAACTCTATGCAAGCAGCTTATGGCAAATCACCCCTATTTCTGTAAATATGCTTTGTTATGTGTCTAGTGATATTGTTGTTCTTGGGAATGTGTGCCTATGTGTATCACCGTTTAGCTTTTGTAAGGACAGGGTGTGCCTGGTTCTATATTTAGCCAAACTCGCAAAAACACTGAGCATTGTTTTTGGTTTAAAAGTTGTTTGGAACTGAAAGTTTGGAAATGCACGTTTGTTTCTGAAGTATAAGTGAGGACAGGTCAATCTATTCAGAACTTCCACTTGTGTGAAACTCATCTGGTGGTAAGATGTTTCTTTGTGCCCATGCTCTCAGCCCTGTCTCGGGATCTGAGCCCAGCTGCAGCAGGACAGCAGGAAATGCCTAGCACACCAACATGAAGTGGGGAGCTGTGCTGAGGACTCACCTGGGCAGAAAGGCTGAGTGCAAGGCAGCCATGTTCACCACCCCCCAATCCTGGACCACTTTGTACTGAAAGTCACAGGGGGTCAGAGGTAAGGAGCAGGATTGGTCCAGCCGGAAATCGTGATGGGAAATAGTGAGTAGATAGAGTTTCCAATCAGAACAGAGAGAGGCTAATGAGACAGATGCGGATTAGATGCATTAACCAGGGGCTTGCCTAGCAAACAAGCAGGTGATTTCTGTGACTTTGGAGCATGTAGAACAGTATACAGGGAAGTATAGCAGCCTGAGGTTTTGTAGATAGCCAGAAGCTGTGTCTCAGCCTCCTGGGCACTGGATTTAGGTAAAGGGCGGGTCCCAAGATGAGAAAATAAAGAGAATTGTGATGGCGGGGTGGGACAGGGCTGCAGAGACATGAGTGGCCCCATCTTTAGGCAATAGGTGCCTAGGCACCCTATGGCTCTGCAGCATGTGTTTTCCGCGTGTTCGAGATGAGGAGCCCGCCCAAGTCTACCCAGTGAGTCCTCTGAGGTCTTAACTCTGTTCTAGCCAAATTTACCCTAGCCCTGCACCCCAAGCATTCATCCAAGGATCCAACTTGAATCTTGAGCGAAAGAGACTAGATTCTAGGATCCTAGGAAGACCCCTGAGGAGGAAAATGCGCCACAGTGCTTGCTTGAGTTGGGCCTGATCTATTAGTTGTGTTGACCCACAGTGGAGGATGAGGGGTGGGTGAGGGGTTAGATAAAAGAGGAGCATGGGACACATGCAAGTTCTCAATACTGAGAAATGGAATGGACATTTACCTTCAAGGTTTAAGGTTATAGTTGGATTAAAGTTGGGAAAGAGAAGTATTGAAAAGACACTTTATGGGTGGAGGAGGTGGGGGACTCCTGAAGAACACCCACTCCTCCCGGTGCCCCATGACTTCAATTGCTCCAGTTTTCTGGATTTGGGAACCAGATTAAAAAGTAGACCCACTCTTCCATGCATTCAGGGTGGCTGCTCAAAATTCACATGCCGACCCAATTGTGACACTTTTCGGGTTTCATACATCTCCTTCCTGGAATGAAGCCAGCACTCAGCTTGTCCCTATAATATGGCTCACAGTTGGCTCTCCACCCTCTTTCAATTATACTCAGCTGCTCTTTCTCTTGTCCTGCCTCTTGCCTGCAATGATACCTAGAACACAAATTTTAAAGAGATGGGTCTCTTCTCTGCTTTATTTTGACGTAGTGTGCATTTTTACAAATTGCATAGGAAGGAACACGAAGGCGCCACACTTCAGATGTTTCTACCAGGCAGGTAAATTTTGTTTGAAATGTTTTTAACTTATGCCTGCATGTATGTTTGTCAATAATCAGACACATCGTCAATGCATCCCTCAGACAGTTAGAGTCCTGGGACTACTATAATAGGTCTTTTTTTTTTTTTTTTGGTTTTTCGAGACAGGGTTTCTCTGTGGTTTTGGAGCCTGTCCTGGAACTAGCTCTTGTAGACCAGGCTGGTCTCAAACTCACAGAGATCCGCCTGCCTCTGCCTCCCGATTGCTGGGATTACAGGCGCGCGCCACCACCGCCTGGTCTTGATTAGGTTGTGTGTGTGTGTATGTGTGTGTATATATATATATATATCTTATATATGCTTCATTATATATATACAGCATATATAAATTGTAAATTAGAGTAATAAAACAGATATTACTCTTATGGAATTGAAACATTGTGAGTGTCCCCAAATCCACCCAGAGGCAGCCTCCATTTTAGCTCCCTGTATCTCTCCCGACATAAACATGATTTCGAATATTTTTCAGCCACTTGCTTTTAATATATTGCCACGTATATGTGCCTCTTTACGTGCACTGGTAACATTTTCTTAGCTTTGAATTTTATAAATATGAGTCAGAAAACTCAACACTGATTCCTTAGTAAATGCTGTGCATAATTGCGGTTCCCTCATTCCCATTGCTGCTTAATGTTTTGTTGTGGAACAAACCACAGCTCATTATGCCCCTTCTTGTTTGTCACATTGGGTTGGCTCAACATCCTTCTACAACGGACAGCGTTACTGTGTGCATTTGAGTACATGTGTCCTCCCCATGCACAGAGGACCTTCTCGTTACTTACACAGGAGGGTAATGTTTGGATCATGGGGAAGCGAACTTTTCATCGATTTGGGTGCCTGTCACTGTGTGCAGAGCACCACACTGACTCTTCCATCAACAGTTGTCCCTACACTGTACGCCATCTCTTCAAGGCATTCGGTTTTCATTCTTTGGGCTTAGGGTACTCACAGATGCCACACAATGGTGACATAAAAGGCTGGATTTTGGAGCCAGATTAAAAAGTAGACCCACTCTTTCAGGGACATGGGGTGTGTGAAACGAAGCATGTAATAAGACTATCCATTTGAACATTTGGAATGAAATTACATTTGAAATAAAATTGAAAATATATGATCATGAATCTGGGTTTATAGAAACTGACATAGTTTAATTAATTAATGGGAATTGAGTGAACAAGGCCCTCTGGCAGTTTTCCTGATGCTACAGAGGGTGTCAAATTGAAAAGAAATAGCTTGGGGTTTTGTTTTGTGATTCTTCCCTGCCTCTATTAGCCAAGTAGACTGTGTGTTGCTCTGATCATGTTATTGACACAAACCAAAAATCAAGCACATGTTAGCTTCATATGATCTGAGAGGTTCTTTTTTTTTGTTTTGTTTTGTTTTGTTTCTCAATGTTCCTTAAGTCTTTGGATAAACGTATCCACTACATGCAAAACCTAAAGAAGGAGAAGAGGAAATTGGGAAAAAAGTTTGCAAGGCCTGCCCCCGTTCCAGATCCAGGAATTACAGTAAGTGTCGAGCACTTTCAGAAATGGACAGTCCTCACTTGCTACCAGCATCCTGCTTTTTAGTGCACCTGATCACTCTTTAATTTTCTCTGCAACAATTTGTAATGCCACTCCAGGGAGACCCTTAATGTTCCTTTTACCAAATTATCATGGTTTAAGTCTACTCAGCAACTGTCTCCTGCTGAGAACATGGAGTTTGAGCTCTGAAGATATATTGTCTGTTCATTGTGTGGTCTGAGGTTAATTGTTTAAACCTTAAAAATGAATTACAAAATTTCCTAAACAATAATTTATTTAGCCTATAATTAACACTTGAAATTTTAGAAAATTCTCTACACTGATTGCAACTTTTTAAAGTTTAAAGTATGTATTTATATACATATATACGTTATGTGAGTGTGTCTGTGTGAGTAGATGCTATGTGTGTCCCGGTCCCCATAGAGGCCAGAAGAGGCTATCATGTCCCCTGGCATGAGAGGTGGTTGTGAGCCACCTAGTGCGGGTACTGGGAATCTAAGAGCCCTTAGCAGGTTGTCATGTGATAGAAATCATCCAGCATGCAGCTTTTAAGAGTGGCTCTTTTCACTTAGTAATATACATTCAAGGTTCCACCACATGCTTTAATGTCTTGATAATCCACTTTTAAATGTAAATATTATTTCTTTATTGTGGAGTATACACATTTGGATGAACATGTATGTGCCAAGGGATATATGTGGAAGACAGAAGACATGACCGTAGAGAAGTTGATCCTCTCCTTCCCTCATATGTGTTAGAGGGATCAAACTCAAAAGTCAGGCTTAGCAGAAAGTGCCTTTATCTGCTGAGACATCTCATTGGCCCAACCCATTTTTTTTTATCAGTGAACACTATGTAATTTTCTGGATATCGTGTAGTGACTGATTAACACACTGAAGAATGCTTGTTGTAATTAAGAACTGTTGTATGCAAAACTGCTTGCATAAAAAGACCTCAGTCTTAAGAGTGAGATAATTGGTAGTTTATATAAATTTTCCTTACATAAATTTTAATTGCCTTTTTCTTTTTATCTGTGTGTTCTACTCCTGCTTAGTGGTCATCCGAATAAGCCTGGAGTCTTCTAGATGAACCTATTCTCTAGGTGAAAATATGTGGAATTCTGACATTGAAAAACAGGTCATGGCTTAGCTTCATCTGAAGAATAAAGGAATGTTCCATCATTCTGCAAAATAAACACAGAACTTGCACTCAACAACCAGGCTGTGGGCTTCTAAATTTTATTAAGTATATAGCTCATCACTGTAGATATTTTTGGGGTAAACTGGTATCTCAATATGTAAAGATTTTAAAAATATATTTGTGTTTCAATTGTTGCAATTAGGTATATAGTTTACTTAGATATTGGGAGCGACCCTTCAATGTTAGGAAAATAACAGCATAATATCCCCTCTAGATTTACGATGATTTGGGTTGGTACTTCAAATAAAGTGTAATATAAACAAAATTGTCACTTAAATCAAAATCCACAGAACATTTTCTATGCAGAACTGAAATGAAGTTCTCTGTTGATATGAAAAATAAATAGTAACTGCATCTGGTGTAGGAAAATGACACTTTTTGGTAAGTAATGTCTGACTTGAAAATGGAATAGTGACTGTTGTCTAAACTATTCACAGCTGTTCAAAGTCAGCAATGGAACTGGCCAGGTTTCTGTAGTTTCAAAAGTGGTAAGTGGGACACAAGGAATTTCATTTTTAAAAATATAGACAAAAATGAGAAACTATGATAAACCACCAGAAGATAGAATGGAATATTTAAAAGTTATAATTTCCAGAAATTGAACAATAGTAGCAAACATGACATGTTTTTCAAGAATATAAGAAGTAAACTTGATCTATCAGGTTGTACCACAGGCTGCCTAGAAGAAGGTTCCATACTGTGCTACAAGCCAGGAAGGGGAGCCTGGGCAGAGCTGTAGGAACTCCTTCAGCCAGTAGCCTTTAAATTACCAGGCCACTTGGGAGTGGCCTCTTATAATATAAATGCTGATGTGAAGAACGTGCCTGTGCTTTGTCTCTCTTCTGGCTGCTGGATTCCATTCCTGTTTCCCCATCAGAGGACTGTGCTCTGTGAGCCCACTCCTAAATAAATAACCCTTTATTATACTCACTTCTGAGCTAGTGTGGGCTTTCTTTTTAGGGTCCCTCTTCAGAGCAGAGTTCATAAATTTCCCGAGTTGACGATGCACTGAGGAGAACAAGAAATCAAGGCACCTAGTTTAGCTGCTGTTGACGGGACAAGCTACAAAGTGTAATGAGCAGGCAGATAGCTCCCACTGACTGCTGGGGACTGCGTAGCTGCATGTGTGAGGCCAGTCAATACAGGTCAGACTAGTAAGCTCCACAATCTATCACATTCACCTACCAGCAGCATGCACAGCCCTTGTTCATCACACGGGGCATTTAGCTGACAACAGAGGAATCAACTGATAGCAGTAAGCTACTCCCAACTCTCCAAAAATAAGTAACTCTCCAAGACTAGGGTATGGAAACTTTACAAGGATCCAGTCATCCAGAGGGACATTCCTTATCAGACCGAGCAACCTCTGTATCTCTTATGTGGCTCCATCACAAGCAAGCTGGCATCACAGTAGGCTAGCTGTCTTAGCATGCTGTGGTTTCCACTCCATGGAACTTTATACTCTATCTAGAAATTTAATAAAAGGCTCAGTAGGTTCCTGTCTTAAGTCTCTGAAACTTTATGTGCCCTGCAGAGGGCACAGCCTCCTAAGCCCTTAGAACACAGAGATGAACATGGTCAAAATACTGAGAAGGTTCAAGGTCTTGCTCAGCAGGTGATAAGGTACTCAGCAGCTGATGCTCTTTCCTGAGTAATGTATTCATATTTAATGGGATACCTGAGTTTCTTTTTCTCTCAGCCGGAAGTTCACAGTGATCATAAATATATGCATTCTAAGTCAAAAAGCCCAAGGGCTAGTACATGCTCAGCTCAGCTGTTTATAATCACCTGACATGTTTCAATTCATGCCCATCAATTTTAATAATTGCATTACACATGGAGAATAACGTCTGTCATCTCGACAAGCAGTCTGAAGATGCTGGATGGTTGTAAGGTCATGTGGATTCTATGCTAAACTCTCTTCTGGGTAGGATTTATATTTGGTGGAAAAGTTGAGACTTTGGGTTGCTGATTCTGCCAGCAATCATCACGCCTTGCCCAAAGCTGTGAGAAAGGAGAAGAATGTGGAGGCGCCTGAGATTCTTCACTTTCTAAGCTTCACTGTTCAAGCGATGCATTCAAGGATGGGTATAAAGTTGGCATCGAGAGGAGGTCTTCCATCCCATCACACTTTCGGTGCCTTACTGACTTCCTCCTTCTTGTCAAATGCACACTCTTTTGTGGCACAGCAAGAATTTGTATCAGTGCCATCTTGATTCCCTCCTTCCTCTTCTTTTTCATTCTCCCCATCTCTCTCTGCCACTAGGAAAGCTTGTAATTGCTTAAGTGTTTTCTCCCCCTCACGTAGGTGCCCGATTATCACTGTAATAATAGGATCGAAAGAGTCAGACAAGGAGTGTCCAGTCCTAACTGTGATACAGCTCTGAAGAGAAAGGCTTCCCCAGTACAAGTGTTGCAGCTCTGAAGGGAAATCTTCTCCAGTGGAGGTGTTACAACTCCAAGGGGAGAGGTTTCCCCTATGTAAGTGTTACAGCTCTGAGGGGAAAGGGATCCTGGCAGCCTGAAGCCAAGAAATACCCCAAAGTTATACTGCACAACAAATCCCATGCAAGAGACTTAATAGGAGGGAAAATCCCAGGAGGGTGGCTGCCTCTGCTCAGGAGAGAAGCAGCAGGGACCTGAGCAGGAGATAGGCTTATACAGAGTTTTGGGGGGAGTTTTCCAGGATGGAGATTTCCAGGGTGGGAATTGGTGAGATATCAAGTCAAGCCTGAGGATTTGCAGTATTTAGGGCTTAGGAATTGATGGGCGTTTGTGACTAGGAAGGTGTGTTTTGGGGCTCAGGGGTTGGTGAGTTGGGTTCTGATGTTTGACCCTACACTAAAATCCTATCTCCATTATACAGAGCTCTCTGCCACAGCTCTAGATCAAAGAGGCCCTCTACAGAAAACCAAGGATTTATTTGCAGGAACTCGGATCAAATGTTTCTAACTTAAGCTTTTGCACTTTAATTCCTCTCTTTCCCTGGCAGGCACTTTAGCCCCCGGGTCTGAGTCACTCTCTGATAGGAGGCAAATTTCTGATTCTGCCCTGGTTTCTTTGACTAGGAGATCCCAGGAGAAACATCTAAAAGGAGACCAAGAGAGTGCAGACTCTTTAGCAGGCCCGCTTTCCGCTACTCACACCCCTTTAGATTTCAGTGTTCTGACTTTTGGACATCCTCAGGAGCATGGTGTGTCATGCTTCTTATTTAGAAGCACAGTTATGCCAGGTAGGCTGCCTGCCAGGTCATGCCTGTCTTTTCTGCTATAGAAAAGATTAATAATACACACTTCTATAGCACACTTTCTTAAGCCCAGGACAGCAGAAAACATCAAATGAATGTTATCAGGGTTTATCTACTCTCAAAATTGGGAGTGTCTTAGTCTGTTTCGTATCGTTATAATAAATACACGACTCAAAGCAACTTGGGAAGGAAAGGGTTCTATTTCAGCTCACAACCCCGGCTATTCTCTATGACTGAGGGAGTCATAGCAGGAGCACAAGGCACAAGCCTGGAGGCAGGAACTGAAACAGAGGCTGTGGAGGAGTGCTACTAACTGGCTCGCTCCTCTTTTCTCTGTTTGTTCAGCCTGCTTTTGTAAACATCCTAGGACCATGGGCCAAGGGGTGGCACTACCCACAGTGGGATATGCCCTCTCCCATCAATCAGTAGTCAATATAATGCCTGTTAGATTTGTCTAAGGACAATCTGATAGAAATATTTTCTCAATTGCAGTTCCCTTTTCCCAGATGCTTCTAGTTTGTGTCAAGTTGACAAAACTCTAACCAGCACAGAGAAGGAAGCAGTTGTGCCAACAATGACACTGGGCACACATGGGCTTGTGTCAGAGCTCGACAAAGCCTCATGTTACCTAACAGGCTAGTAGCCTATCATCCCAGCCTTCACTCTGCTGTACCATTATTTTCCTAGATAATGGCATATCCACCTTACATAAAGCTCCTCCAAGTTTTCTCCCATAAAACTATCATATAACACTTCTGTGGACTCCTTCATCTCAAGTAATGAAAAGGTTGGAAATAGAATTACTTTGCATTGCAAATAGTTTCCCTCCATTTATTAAATAAATCTTTCAGTTACAATATATCAATTGAAAAACCGATATTAATGAAGGATTTTAATAGAATTGAACAATCAAGAAAATAGAGCTTGAGTGCACTGCAATAAAAGGTTGGAGTGATATGCACACCTTGAAATTACTCTTGGTTTGCTTCCCATTGCTGTGATAAGACACTGACTAGAACCAACATGGGAAGAACGGGTTGACTTCATATAACAGGCTGTGGTTCTTCATCATCTAGGGAAGCCAAGCAGAAGTCAAGGAAGGAACTTGAAACAGAAACCCGGGAACTACACTGCTTATTACCTTGCCCCCTGTCTGAAGCCTAGCTACTTTTCTTGCACAAGCCAAGCCCTCCTGGCTAGGGATGATCATCCCACCCGCAGTAGGAGAGGCTCTCCTATATCCATTGTCAATCCAGAATATGTTCCACAGATGTGCCCACAGGCTAACATGAAAAAGGCAATTACTTAATCGGGTGTGAATTGGCAACCAAGATTCGCCGTCACAGGAACCAAAGGGAAAGAAGCTGAAAGGTGTCAGGATATAGGATATCCCATGCCCTTGGACCATCTGCCTCTGCTGACTGGCACTGAGAGAGTCAGACACTCAGGGCTCCTACAGAGATGGGGAAATAGAGATGCCACCCATTTCTGAGTGTCGTCTTTCAGAAGTGACACTCTGGTCCTTGCTAAAGGTCTGGGCTACAGAGCTGCTAAGAGGCTAGGAAGAGAACACCTTAAAGAGGCAGAGAAATAATTTAACATGGAAAGATTTCTAATGTAAACTCTAAGAATAGGGAGGTCAGAGATGACTAGGAAGAAATAGGGATTTGGTTAAGGTGAAGGAAACTTGAGAGCCATGGTCATCAGTAACTTTACATTTTGGATGAATTTGTGTTAATTGTACTTTGTAGTTCCATGAATTTATCAAAACCTGAAACTATCAAAGTGTAAAAATTCTTGAAAATGGAAAAACTGAAAGTTCCAAGTTAATGTGGAAGTAAATTCTCACATGTCTGTAAGAAACAAAAATTGAAATATATTTGTACTATTTTGAAGCCCAGCAACTTCAAATAATAGTTTCTGTGTGTTTACCCAAGAAATTGGAAGCATTTGTCCCATTAACCATAATGTGTAATCCATGATGAAAGCAGAGAAATAGAACCAGACAGAAAAAGAAGGCTGGGAGAAGGAAGAAAAGAAATAATGAAAACAAGAAATGGAAATGGCACCGATTTACACCGTCCAGCAGACAGAACGTATACATACATAACTGTCAATTGTCCCATCGAAAAGAAAGAATACACGCGCCGTGTTTGAGGGCAAACAGCTGCATTTTGGAAATGCCTTAAATTTGCAGATTAACTGCAAAGCCTTGGTGTGAGGAGACATGGGCTGGACATGAATGTCAGGCGGGCCCTAGCGTTTCTAAATCTAATTTTAAGCAGTCGCCAGGGGAATCTTACTGTTTGGAAATCTGGGCCGCGGTTCATGGAAGTCTTTCTGGTTGGACTGTATAGCTTTCCCATGAGGGAAACGCGAGTCGCCAGCGTCTGCCTCTGAGACGGGAAGAAGAGGCGGCTTTCTCATCCTGCCGACTCCGCGATACAGCACTGACCCCACTGAGAGGCAGACACGGCAGCTGACAGCAAACTGGACTGCGGGTTTAGGGGATCAGAGGCCAAAGTTCCTGCTCTCCCAACCGTCTTCTCAACAGGTGCCTGCAAGAGCCTAAGTCCGCATGCGCAGAGCTCCTGGGGCGGGTGGGCTGTGCACAGACCTGGGCACTGCACAGCCTTAGAGCCTGAGAAATCAGCCTCGAAGGGTGGGGCCTCGAGAGCCGAGGGTGAGGCGGGGTGAGGGTGGGGAGGGAGGGGTGAGGGCGGTGACGGAGGGGGTGTGAGGGGACGGGTGGGAGTGGGGCGTTCTCATTTGGAGGGGCTGACAGACAGCTAAGTGGGTGGGGCGGAGCCGTGGGTCAGGCGGAGCTCGACTGGAAGGGGCGGAGTCTAACGATGGAGACCCAGCAGGGGCGGGGCTTGTCGCAGATGGGTGGGGCTTTGCCATAGTGGGGATTCAGGACCCAGAGTGAAGACCATGGGTTGGGCTGTTGTTAAGTCCTATTGGGTGGGGTTTGCGACAGAGGCGGGGCTTGATACTGGACCGGATGAATGGAGATTGCCGCCGGGTCAGGTGGAGCTAGTTCGCACTGGAGGCGGGGCTTGCGGTGAGCTTGGAGAGGCGGGGCTTGTTGCTATGTCGAGTAGGATAGGGTTTTGCCATAGGCCGGACAGGGATGGGGCTAGCATTTGGGCGGAGCTTTGGGGGCGCTGGCCTGGGGCGGGGCTTGCCCCTCAGGTGGGGGCGGGTCTCGCCGCAGGGCGGGACTTTGCCGCGGGTCAGGTGGGGGCGGGGCTTGTTGTTGGGCGGGGCCAGCCACAGCCCCCCAGCGAAGATCCCCAGCCGGGCCAGAGGTGCCAGCGTCCCCATGGGGCTCTGCTTCCCGTGCCCCGCGGAGTCCGCACCGCCATCCCCGAGCCCGGTGAGTAGCGTGTCTCGCCCTGCTCCAGCTCGCGGCGGCCGTTGTCATGCAGCCGGGCTGAAGGTGAACCTGCTGGGCTGCTGGACGCTCTCCGTGCCTGTCCTGCGGACCCGTCTAGGATAGGACAGGTGGGGGCTGGCCTGTCCCCAGGGGCTGCTCTCGACATGTGCCTCTTCTCGTGTCTTTACCAGCTGTACAGAGAAGGTCCTGGACGCGCCGCTGCCCGTGCCATTTAGTGGATATCTTATTAACTGGCGGCTTGCTTTTACTCAGTTTGTAACAGCTGGGGGCCAACCCAGCTTTGAATCACACATAAACAAGCAGTACGTTTTAGGTGTAGAGGTTTCCAGTACTGCTGTATTTGGGATATATTTGTGTGGAAGCAGTCATTATTTTTTTGAAATTAGAATATAAACAAGCCTTATGCTCTAACTGTACGCTTGTGTTAATATTTTTGCCTATATTTGATCACATAACATAAATTTTTTTTCTCCCTACATCGGTTCTTGATGTGGCTAAAAATTAGTTGAAGCAATGAAGAATTTAGGGAAGTATATTAGTCCATTAGCCACTAGGCTATAGATACTACCGTGACTGTTTAGATGATGTGGGAAAGTTCAGCTTTCCTTTGTGGCTGTTGTTGATTTTAAATGTTTATTTTGTTTAGCTCAGAGAAAAGTATCTTTCTGCCAACGTTTGTTAAGCCATCTGTCCCCAACGCCATGGTGCATTTTACTTAGCACCTAAGATTTCCCTGCCCTAGCTGTGGGTCCAGCAACCCCCTGCCACTTCCTTACCGACCATGATCATTACATCTCTCCCCGAGTACTTACTTTCTTCAGACACACACGTGTGTATTTGCTTACAGAACTCAAACTTTATGTGCATGGGTGTCTGTATTTCATGGCTGGCTTCCTAGTGCCTAGAAAAGTTGGTGACAATCATTGGAATGGATGGATGTGTACTTGGTGTGGAGAAGGGATGGTTAAAAATCACACCCAAGTCCCAAGAGAAGTAAAGGGCAGAGAAAAATACCACATGGTGCCTGCATCGGTGGGACAAGTGCCCCCTGAGTTTCTTTTCTTGTCTTCCCCTCTCTACATAGCAACATCAGCCCATTGGTTCTAAATGTTTTCCCCCAAACCTCAGCCTGCTCCATTGTCCTTTTGAACTAACTTCCAAATTATCCTCATAGTTTAAACACCATTTAAAAATTTTTGTCCCTACCATAAGTCCATTTTTATAAGAAGTAAATGTTCTGTAGGCCAACGTGGATTGATTTCCATGTGTGCTGATTTGGTGTATTGGTCTAGAGAGAGAAATGCAGAAAGTCAGATATTTAATAAGTACCGTGTATTAGTAGAACTCGGGATTATTCTGTTTTATTTTGTTCGGGTGAAGGTGTATTCCTGCCATGTTGCTCAGGCTAGTCCTGAGCTGGGCTCCAGTAATCCTACTTAGAGTCCCTCACATTAGTATCTAGGACTACAGTTCCAGCACGCCTGAGTGGGCTCTTACAGTGACTTTCTTTGTGAGGTTTTTGCACCCATACTAAGTTTTTACAAACTGTTTCAGTTTACACGTTATTATTTATTTTTGTTGCCTCTAAAGAGAAGGTGTATGGGGGTCTGTGATGTTTGGTTTTTCTCTTGAATTTTCGTAGGAAGAGAAAAGAGCAAAGCTGGCAGAGGCAGCAGAACGAAGACAGAAAGAGGTAAGAGCACAATAGTTTGCCTGTTTGACAAGCGGTTGATTTCTCTTTCCACGGTCTGCCCTGCTCCCTTGCTGGAGAGTGCTTGATGCCATTCACGGCTTTATACTCAGGGATAACCACTCTCAAAATGATGTCCAAGTGTCCAGGAACCGCATGCATTTACATTGCTTACTGGGAAAATAGCCCCAGATGGCTTTTGCACTTGAGACTGTCCTATGATAGCACCTTCCCTCAGGATAAACCCACCATGCTGCTCAGTGTGAATGATCTAGGTTGAAGGAGGAATTCCGTGTGGTTGAAAAATGGCTGTGTTTTATGCAAGGCTGTTGTAGCATGCTGCCCTGTTACCCAGACCAAACCAACTTCCCACCCCTAAAGGAAAAGCTAAAAAGCAAAACAAGCACCTTCAGACACCTGATACTTTTGTTTTCCCTTGTAATCTCCCTTGGTTGAATTTCTTAAAGGCTGCATCTCGGGGGATTTTGGATATCCAATCAGTGGAGGCAAAGAGGAAGAAGAAAGAACAGTTAGAAAAGCAGATGGAAACATCGGGGCCACCAGCAGGTGGACTCAGGGTGAGTGTCACCTGGCGATTTATAGTGTCACCTGGTGATCCATAGTGTCACCTGACAGTCCCTAGTGTCACCTGGTGATCCATAGTGTCACCTGACAGTCCCTAGTGTCACCTGACAGCCCCTAGTGTCACCTGGTGATCCATAGTGTCACCTGGTGATCCCTAGTGTCACCTGGTGATCCATAGTGTCACCTGACAGTTCATAGTGTCACCTGGTGATCCATAGTGTCACCTGACAGCCCCTAGTGTCACCTGGTGATCCATAGTGTCACCTGGCGGTTTATAGTGTCACCTGGTGATCCATAGTGTCACCCGACAGTCCCTAGTGTCACCTGGTGATCCATAGTGTCACCTGACAGTCCCTAGTGTCACCTGGTGATCCATAGTGTCACCTGACAGTCCCTAGTGTCACCTGGTGATCCATAGTGTCACCTGACAGCCCCTAGTGTCACCTGGTGATCCATAGTGTCACCTGACAGTCCCTAGTGTCACCTGGAAGCTCATAGTGTCACCTGGTGATCCATAGTGTCACCTGACAGCCCCTAGTGTCACCTGGTGATCCATAGTGTCACCTGACAGTCCCTAGTGTCACCTGGTGATCCATAGTATCACCTGACAGCCCCTAGTGTCACCTGGTGATCCATAGTGTCACCTGACAGTTCATAGTGTCAGCTGGTGATCCATAGTGTCACCTGACAGTTCATAGTGTCACCTGGTGATCCATAGTGTCACCCGACAGCCCCTAGTGTCACCTGGTGATCCATAGTGTCACGTGACAGTCCCTAGTGTCACCTGGTGATCCATAGTGTCACCTGACAGTCCCTAGTGTCACCTGGTGATCCATAGTGTCACCTGACAGCCCCTAGTGTCACCTGGTGATCCATAGTGTCACCTGACAGTCCCTAGTGTCACCTGGTGATCCATAGTGTCACCTGACAGTCCCTAGTGTCACCTGGTGATCCATAGTGTCACCTGACAGCCCCTAGTGTCACCTGGTGATCCATAGTGTCACCTGGCGGTTCATAGTGTCACCTGGTGATCCATAGTGTCACCTGACAGTCCCTAGTGTCACCTGGTGATCCATAGTGTCACCTGACAGTTCATAGTGTCACCTGGTGATCCATAGTGTCACCTGGCGGTTCATAGTGTCACCTGGTGATCCATAGTGTCACCTGACAGTCCCTAGTGTCACCTGGTGATCCATAGTGTCACCTGAAGTCCCTAGTGTCACCTGGTGATCCATAGTGTCACCTGGCGGTTCATAGTGTCACCTGGTGATCCATAGTGTCACCTGACAGTTCATAGTGTCACCTGGTGATCCATAGTGTCACCTGACAGCCCCTAGTGTCACCTGGTGATCCATAGTGTCACCTGACAGTCCCTAGTGTCACCTGGTGATCCATAGTGTCACCTGACAGTTCATAGTGTCACCTGGTGATCCATAGTGTCACCTGACAGTCCCTAGTGTCACCTGGTGATCCATAGTGTCACCTGAAGTCCCTAGTGTCACCTGGTGATCCATAGTGTCACCTGACAGCCCCTAGTGTCACCTGGTGATCCATAGTGTCACCTGACAGTCCCTAGTGTCACCTGGTGATCCATAGTGTCACCTGGCGGTTCATAGTGTCACCTGGTGATCCATAGTATCACCTGACAGCCCCTAGTGTCACTTGGTGATCCATAGTGTCACCTGACAGTCCCTAGTGTCACCTGGAAGCTCATAGTGTCACCTGACAGCCCCTAGTGTCACCTGGTGATCCATAGTGTCACCTGACAGTCCCTAGTGTCACCTGGTGATCCATAGTGTCACCTGGCGGTTCATAGTGTCACCTGGTGATCCATAGTGTCACCTGACAGTTCATAGTGTCACCTGGTGATCCATAGTGTCACCTGACAGTCCCTAGTGTCACCTGGTGATCCATAGTGTCACGTGACAGTCCCTAGTGTCACCTGGTGATCCATAGTGTCACCTGACAGTCCCTAGTGTCACCTGACAGCCCCTAGTGTCACCTGGTGATCCATAGTGTCACCTGACAGTCCCTAGTGTCACCTGGTGATCCATAGTGTCACCTGACAGTCCCTAGTGTCACCTGACAGCCCCTAGTGTCACCTGGTGATCCATAGTGTCACCTGACAGTCCCTAGTGTCACCTGGTGATCCATAGTGTCACCTGACAGTTCATAGTGTCAGCTGGTGATCCATAGTGTCACCTGACAGCCCCTAGTGTCACCTGGTGATCCATAGTGTCACCTGACAGTCCCTAGTGTCACCTGGTGATCCATAGTGTCACCTGACAGTTCATAGTGTCACCTGGTGATCCATAGTGTCACCTGACAGCCCCTAGTGTCACCTGGTGATCCATAGTGTCACCTGACAGTCCCTAGTGTCACCTGGTGATCCATAGTGTCACCTGACAGTCCCTAGTGTCACCTGGTGATCCATAGTGTCACCTGACAGCCCCTAGTGTCACCTGGTGATCCATAGTGTCACCTGGCGGTTCATAGTGTCACCTGGTGATCCATAGTGTCACCTGGCGGTTCATAGTGTCACCTGGTGATCCATAGTGTCACCTGGCGATTTATAGTGTCACCTGGCGATCCATAGTGTCACCTCGCGGTTCATAGTGTTACCTGGCGGTCCATAGTGTCACCTGGCGGTTCATAGTGTCACCTGGTGATCCATAGTGTCACCTGTAAGTTCATAGTGTCACCTGGCATTTTATTCACTAAGTCCCTGGAACTGTCTTTGAGAAAGACTCCAGATAAACTTGAAAACACAGGGGGCAGAGATTAGAAGACATGTTAATTTATTTTTAATATTGGGATAGGTTTGCTTTCTTTTCCCCCAAAATAATAAATTTCCCTTCTAAGCACATTATTTTATGTTTTATATGTAATGCTAATCATCAGTGTGACAGAAAAGCAAGCAGTATAAAAGACTATCGAAAGGGCCAAGCTCCACCCAATTCTGCCATTTTGACAAATGTGTCAAATATCTATCTATTTGTACGTAAACCATGAAGTTGAGTTTTTCTGAAACTTCTGATGTGTAGTATAATGTCCTCACTCCAGGGTTTGAGATCTTTGGTTTTGTGCTTATTTGGTTTCTTGAGACATGGTCTCCTGCAGCCCATGTTAGCTTTGAACTCACTCCATAGCCAGGGATGGCCTTCAACACCTGATCTCCCTGCCTGCACCTTCCACTGAGCTCATCCAGGCTTTAGGAGCGTTTGGTCCTTCTGTTGATGCTAATTACCTTAGTTCTGCATATGTGAGTTTAGACTGCAGTGTATGCAGCAGTGAAGTGGTACATATTTCTCCCAGTAGCTATGCTTCTGAATTGAGCCTGGTTTGTCCTTCGTGTACCCGCTAAGTGACAGAGGTCCTTCATCTGCAGGCTGTAGCCTAATGGGAGTTATCATCCGTGTTGCTGCCCAGGAAAACAACAGTTCAGATACTGTGACTTCACAGGAACTCTGTTTTCAACCTCAGGATAATTGGGAAAAGCATAGTACCCTTAATTGCTTTCAGCTTTTTAGGTAATCACTCCTTGAAATTTCATTTGCGCTGGTCTCAGAACCACACACACATACATAATCTCAGGCATTTATGTCTGTATGGCCAGATCTGGTGGGCAAGAAACGAGGACCCCCCTAAGAGGAGTCGATTCAGGCCCAGGAGAGCCTGTCAGAGACAGCACTTATCTCTGCTGTTTACCACAATGAATTACCTCGTCCAGTTTCAAGTAATGAATTAAATGAAAAGAAAAATGCTTTGCTTTGCGGTGGACCTTAATGATTAATAAAATAATTGGGTTTAGTATTCGTCTCTGTCATGTCGCCATTTTTATGAATGTCATTTCCTAGACTTGAAAAGAGGACAGAGTATATCTGGTGTAATTTTGATAGATAATGAGATCAAATCATTATGAAAACCATGATTTTCTTTTTCCCATGAAGTTAAAAAGCTGACACTAAGCTCAATTCCAGTTGTGTTCTCAAAAACAAGAAAGATAAAGAGTAAATCATAGCACTAGAAAGAATGCTGAGATTCACCGATTCCTAGCGGGAGCAGAGGTACAAAGTTCCCAGAGAGTGGTAGGCGCTAAGTTTAGCTGAGCCAGCCATCTTTCATATGTTATAGCCTAGTAAGCCCACTCTTCAAGCCTAGGAATCAGGCTTTCTTCATTAAATCTGCAGCTCCCTCATTCTGAGGCCTGTAGATTGAAAAGATACTAGGCCTCGTGTTACTTCTAGGCCTCATGTTACTTCAGGCTTCTCTATGGAGCTCAGAACAGAAGCGTTTCCATGGTTATCCTTCCTCATTTTGTGCTGTTTCTTTTACAAAATCTGATTTCTTAGTCATGAGCATCAAACTGCAAAGCTGCTGCGGAGTTTTCTTAAAGGAAAAATCACGCCCACAGCCTACTGCTGCTGCCCACTGTGTGGTCGTCCTGGCCGCTCTTCATCGGCAGCCTCTGGAGCGTGTCTTTGCCTCTGTAGCCAGCTGGCCAGTGCTCAAAGCAAGACGTTCAAAAGAAATGCATTGTGGCCCCCGGAATCACAAGAGGAGCAGCACAACACAGACAGTGGCTCAGGTCTCGGGCTGGGTCCTCCAGTGTCTTGTTCCGTGCACAGCTTGGAGGATCCTTCAGACCAGGAAGATTCTTGTCATGAAGAAAATGTTTCCTCCACATCATCATATATTCGACATCTGCCTGTCTCCTGGGCTATCACAGATAATGTTCAAGGTTTTACAGAAAGGGGCTTACCTAGCCAAGGCTGTGACACCCACTCTGGGGTCAATGCCCACATTAAGGACCATGCCCCACCAGATCTATAGCAGACATTCATGCAGGAGCAATGGCCAAGGGGCAGTCTTGAGGTCTCAGTGAGGGCTGAGCCTGTTAATTTGAAGTGTCCCCAAAGGTGGAGTAGTCCACAGAGATATTTATTTTCCCATTGTAGTTTCAATTTAAAGCCTGATTGAGATTTCCCAATGTTAAATTAACACTAATCTTAAAAAAACTTTGTTTAAAAATCTTTGATAGTACATAATATACCCCAAACGTATTGTAGACTGTTCGACATCATTTTTGAAAAGTTTATTTTTATAATTTTAACTACATATATGGGTGAGTGCAGGTGCCTTCACTGGCCAAAGGCGTTGGATCCCCAGACTTGGAGTGACCACCCAGAGTGGGTGCTGGGACTGAACTCATGCCCTCTAGAAGAGTGGTGTATGCTCTATACATTGGGCTCTCACTCCAGCCTGTACTTTTCTTTTGCAAACTACGAGACACATGATATTTAAGGCTCAAAGAAGTTGTGTAATAAAGAAAAGTGAGTTATTTCCTATCAACCCTTAATTTTCCAATTTATTGAAATAGTGGTAAAAACATCTTTAGCACTAAATATTTCTTGGATACAGTTTGAAATACTACCTAGATGACCATGAATACTTATTGTCCTTACTTGAAGGATTTTCTAGAACTTACTCTCAAAGATTTCATAGACTTTGCTAAACAAACTGACACATAGAGTATTTTCTCATTCAAGAAAGGGAAAGATCTTAACACAAAATTATTTAATAACTACTCTTTTTGGGGTCCTGGCTCAAGAAGAAAAGTATTCTTTTTGTTATTGTTTTGTTTGCATTTTGTGGCCTCTCTGATGCTGTTTTCCCCTTACTGTGTTGTGTGTCTTGGATGTAAGCTAATGAAGCTGACTCAGTGTCTGCCAGCTTCTGAGTCTGGTGAAGAGCCACTCACGTATATGACCAGGTACATGGCATGGGGTTATTGCTCATGGACAAGTTTCACGGGACAACAGAAGCCTGGGGATGACTTCTGAGTCAGGGTAGCTTTTCAGGTCAATGGAGTCTGCCAAGAAAGGGCATTGGAAAGCAGCTCACTCTGGGTCCCATTTCTTGGGGGCAACATAACGCATGTAGTAGTATACCATTGAAGGAGATCCAGGTACCAACTCTTTCTGTCCAGTCCTCATCCCCATTCCAGGATATTACCATTCCTAACTGACAGATTGTGACTGCTCACAAGGGAGCCTTGGATAGTCCAAGAGACTGGGCACATTTAAGGTCACCCTTTTATCTCCTCCAAAACATTATCTTTCCTTTATTTTTAGGCAGCTCTCTTATTTCATATTTTTGTGTGTAATATAAAATTGTATTATTCATGGATATTTGCAAAGAAAATTATTTTGACCCATAATTTTCTTTCTTTTTGTCCGTTAGAATATCATTACATAATCTAAGTCAAAATGTACTGACTGATGCCTGTTTATTTTACTTTTTCTAGTGGACGGTGTCATGAAGCATCACACACTGCAGGAGTGCTATGCCACTAACTCCAGCATCAGCAGTCAGATGGATTTCAGCTGAGTGTCTCTTCTTCGGACTGATGAAGAACCAGACTCTGTATCGTTAGTGCCCTTGAGAGCAGTGTGAAAACTATACTAAAACTATTGGTAAAAGTTTGGATTTTCAAGCTTACCAAATGACCCATCTTTTCATTCAATTCCAATTTCCCTATATTTATTTTCTCTTCTGCAAGAAGTAACTTTCCATTTTTTTGTAGTTAAAATATGGATCCAAAAGATATATATGCGCATGCTGTGCTCTTGTCCCACACATATCTTCAGTGTTGAACTTGCCATTATATCTCTGCTTTCTAAGTAACCTTGCTACTTAGGGCCATGTGGCACAGCCTTCTGTCTGTTTCTGTTTCATTGTATAGGAAGACTTCGGCTTCAACTCCAGACCTAGTGCCTTTAAGCTGATCATCAGGGAAAATCCTAAAGATGTATTTGAAGGACTTTAGGTGAAGGAATTCTTTATTTTTATAGACCACTGAGAAATTAATATTTGTAGGCAAATGTTGACTTTCTGCTCATGTATCTTCTGTACTTATGGCATATCATACTAACTTGAGCTACGTGTCAGGTGTCCATCAGAGTACAGTGGGCTTCTGATGTGCCCTATCAGAGGCATGAGGATGCGTGCAGTGACTGGATGAGAGCAACTGAGAAGCAGGTTGGTGACAACGAGTGACAGCAGATTTGTTCAACTTTCATGAGCATCGCTATTCCCCTGCAGTGTGGAAGGGTAGTTTTAAGATGTACACAGACAGGGCTTTGCCAATGGAAGCACGACAGAGAAACACATAAGCTCTGTACGTGCGAAGGTCGCCTTCATGTGTACAAGGATCAGGAGACAACGTGGTGTGATAGTCAGACAAGAGGTCTGCAGACCTCCGCTAGCATTAGACTTGAGTGATGACATTGTAGCTTGTCTTCTTCTTACTGCACACCTGATTCCCTCCCGTAAAATGTATAGATTCAGGAATCTCAGTGAATTAGGCCAGGTCAAGCCACAAAAGGAAACTGAGCCACCGGCTCGCCTGTCCCTCCCACAAAGTATTTGACAGTGGGTCGAGCATGTTCTTTTTAAAGAGTTGACCCTATAATATAGGTCTCATCATGGCTGAAGAATTACTTTTCTATTGTTCAAAAATATTTCATATCTAGGTAAGACATATAACTGTATCAGTACACTTTTCTTCACTTGTAGATTAGTGATATTTTCCTTCATCAAGGATAGTGAAATCAATAAATCGAATTTTAGAAATATTTTAGTGTATTTTGGTAATTAACATCTCTAACATAGGAAGGCTCACTGGATGGGGAGAGAAGCAGCGCACACCATCCTTCATTATTGTAAGCCTTCCTCTGGTTAGCACAGGTACCCCATTGTCTTCCCTTTGTCTTTGAGAATGGAACTGGAGTTGTGCATAGAGAAGGCTCGCTTTCTAGAGGTAGTGCTGCATTTATAGCCAACTGGCGTTCTGACCTGCCCCTGAGGCACACACGATGTACAGGTATAGTGCTTGCTTGGGGTAAGTGAGATACACTGCTTTTGCCAACTGTGAGCTGCCTTTGCCTTTCCAAGGCCATGTGCATGGTTATGGCCTGCCCAATAGACATGATGTGCTCAGCCTTCCCGAAGGCTATTTATGACATAGGTACTAAATGGTGATTTGTCTCATGAATGTGATTAAAAAGATGAAACTGGATGCTTGATAAGAAACTAGGAAATGTTATTAAAAATCATACAAACATGTAAACATTTTGCTTAGATTATGGATAGTCATATAGAGGCATGATTCTTATCATTTACAGCTTAAATAACAAAAATAACATTGAATAACATCTTCCAAATGTTATGACCAAACTAGTAAATCATAAGAGAAAGCATCAGATGCAGAAAGATAACCAATGTATGCAAACTTCAGTATTAATTCTAATTCTGAAACTGATGCAGCTGTTGATAAACGAGTTTCATTTATCATTCTAGAACGCCTCTGTGACACATGTCATGTTTTGGGAACATCCAATGGTGGCTCTTTTATCCAGTTGGTGTTATGATTATATCTGGAATGTGATTTATTAGTTTTCTAATTATCATGAGCTCACATGTTATGTATTCTGCATTGTCTTTGGGGATATGAATATACATCTTTCTATATAAAAGTTCCCTCTGGCCATTTTAAAGTGTCTCTACTCCATCTTAAAGAAATTAGGAATGTCTTTGCAGTTAGGGCTACTTCCATGTCTCTGGGATTAATAATGGAAAGAGAAGAAACAATTCTCTGGAGGGGGGAATGTCTCTTGCTTCATCTGTGAAGAGGAAATGTTATTATTTTGTTGTTATTACTCCTGCCTTTTAGGATGAAAGCATTGCAAAAAGGCTCTGCAGCATCCCAGAACCCTGGAAATTGACATGAAATTCGAATTTATCCTTTATCTAAAAGTTTGACTTATTTTCACTGATAAGAATTATACTATATCCTTGGAAGATGAAAGTATATCTTGTCGGGTTTGAATAAAGTATAATTTAACAGATTGGCAAGAGTTAGGTGGATGTGATGTGCCTTTCTCCTGTTTTGAGTGAAAAGGGACATTTCTTTTTTAAAATAATATTTTTATTAATTACTTGAGAATTTCACAGCACGTACTTTTATTGTATTCACCCGTGTCCTCCCAGATCCACCCCAGCTCCTATCCACTAACTTCATATCCTCCATCATTTCTTCCCTTTGCTAACCGCGGAGTCTAGTTTGTGCTACTCCATTATTCTTGGTTGTAGGGCAGGACGTGGTTGTCACACTCTTCAAACTGAGTCTTCCTCTCCCGGCATCTATCCAATGCCGTTAGCAAGGGCTGGGACCGTGTGCTCACCTCCCACTGTGCTGGGATTTTTGTCTAGCTTGAGATTGCACAGGTCTTTCTCACAGTGTCACTGCCGCTGGAAGCTCGTACGTGCAACTGCCCTGCTCTGTCCAGAAACGTTTCCTTGTCCTCAAAACCACCTCTGGCTCTCACTCTTGCTCTGCCCCCCTTTTATGGTGATCCATGATCCACAGGGACAGGCTGAAACAGACATATTTACAGCTGAGCATTCCGTGGTCTGTCATTTTCAGAATGTCAACCAGTTACCGGTTGCAAGCCTCTTGGTTAATCACCATCGATTTCCTTAACTTCTTTTCTAGATAAACATCTCATATTCCATCTTACACACAAACACACACACACACTGTAACCTGATTCAGATATGGTTATGAGCCCAATGCATTGATTTTCTAAAACCAACCAATCAAACATAAAAGAAAAAAACAGCATCACCAAAATAACAAACAAACAAAAAAAGTACCTAGAAAAGCCTATATAAGTGTGTATAGCAGGTTGTGGAAGCAGTTTCGTTTTCGTTGCAGAAATTTGTGTCACCAGCCTGAATCTTCAGATCTCCTTCAATATGGCTTTTTACTACACTGTTCTGTCTTTCGTGTGTGTGTGTGTGTGTGTGTTTTGCAAACATTACATCAAATCTGACTACCACAGTTTAAGAACTAAAAATACATAAACTCCTTTGGCCTGAACATGACACTTACTAGTGGTACAGCCTTTGACTTGTATATGAATTTTAAGGGAAACCGGAGAAATTTTCTTCTTAGTGACACGTTGTCCCTTAATTTATGAAGTGAGCATTACAACTTGGGAAATTTTTCAAATTTTCCTTTGAGTTACATTGATGGGTAGAAATTTCTGCTCATTGACCCTACATCTATTCTTTTGGTTAACCACAAAGCAATAGCTAACCAAGACAGCAAAGAATTCCACAGCGTATTTATTGATGGCCATGATGAACACCTGGAATCATTACTGCTTCGTTGTCAGTTATTTGGGTGCCTTTGCCACACATGATCCACAGGGGCCATCTAGGTCTGCCACCGTTCCATACTTCTGAGGGTCTCTTGAAAGCTGCATTGCCACCTGGTTATGGCCTTGTCTCTGCTTGCTTACTTAGATGCTGCTCCCTGTAGTATTACAGGAATACTTGGATTTTTAATCCTTTATCTCTTTCCTCTCATCTTTTTCTGGATGGTACCCTAGCTGAGAAACAGATGCCAGACCTCTTGAGTCTTCACATTCTCAGGAAGAGCCATCTGTATTTGGTCATGTCCTTCCAGGTGCAATCCTATTTTTCCATATCTGCCAGCAGCTAGTCGATGTCAGCTTTGAACACATTCTTAGATACACTTGGAAGACCACAGTGGATATTATATAAATTTAATAATCCTCCAGGTCCCCCAAGTATGGCCATGCCCTAACCTTAGCACTCAGAGTTGTTTTGTTTTACTAAGGTATTTTGAAAGGTTAACCGAGGTAAAGCTGATTTCATCACAGTATTAGGAACTGAGGACTTTTCCGACTGCTGAGCAAAAGAAGAAATGCAAAGAAAAGAGAGGGGTCTGGGTGATGTCTTGCCATGTTTCTGGCCTTGAGCCCAGGATTGCAGGTTGCCTCTGGACGGTAGAAAAGGCAAGAAATGGGTTCTCTTCCTGAGGTCTGCAGAAAGAATCACTGCTGTGAGGACACTTTCGCTATTGCTCACAAGATCATGTTGAACTTCTGACAACAGAATTGCCAAATGATAACTCATGCTAGAATGGGATCCATATCATTTTTGTTATACTGATTTCTAAGTCAGTTTTAATTATTGAAAGAAAAATTTGGATGTAGTAGAAAGTTTTGAAGGAAAAATTGTCAATAACAATGAAGAACTTTCATTAATACTGATTTTAATTGAAGTAAAGATTAAGTTACTAAGTGTCATAAGTTTGAAAAGACACTAGAGATATTCATTATATCAAGATCATTTTACCTGGTACAAAAACTGTAGGTTTAATCTATTTTTAGTTTTGCACTAACATCCTTTTCTAGACCCATGCCTGACACATTCCCAGTACCACTAACCTACCACACCATGCCCCATAAACAGACGGGATGTTTGACTGAATTGATCACGTGACACAGATGCGTCCTCTGTGAGATTTTGGAGCAAGAAAGATAATTTTTTCTTATGGGAAAATAGTGAAATGATGAGTTAACTCCAACATTTAAAAAAAAAAAACCCTCAAGCCAGGCAGTGGTGGCACACACCTTTAATACCAGCACTCAGGAGGCAGAGGAAGCAGATCTCTGTGAGTTCGAAGTCAGCCTAGCTTACAGAGTGAGTTCCAGGTCAGCCAGAGCTTTAACATATTCAATTCTCCCCTCAAAGTAAATAATAAATAAAGCAAAACTTTTCATTGTAACAATGTCTCAGGGTTTCTATTGCTGGGAAGAGACACCATGACCATGGTAACTCTTTTAACTTCTTCTTTACTATTCTCTGTGTCTTTCACAGCATGTATCTTGATCCTATTCATTTACCCATCCCTTTGTATGCTGTCTTCTGCCTCTGCACCCCCTCACCAAAAATAAAATAAAATATAAAAGAAAAAATATTTTAAAAATCTCATCAAGAAGTTGCAGTGTGACACAGTGAGTCATGCAGTCAACACCTTTGTCCACACATCTTTATTAGCAAGTGTTCACTGGTGGTCTGGCTCAAGGCCTCTGGTTTCTGCTACACTATTAATGCTGGAACCTCACTAGGACTCTTCTTGGATATCCTGTTATTGCCCTGTGTTGTGGAGATCCTGCAGCTTAGGGTCTGTGGGTCAGGTCCCCTTACGTGCTCCGGCAGATCATAGATGGGGTGGATGTTGGGATGAACCAAGGCATAACCCTGATTCTGGGTCCGGACAACTGTGGAGTTGGTCTGCCAGTCAGTTCTCCCCTGTCTTCACCACCAGGGTGAGCTCCCCAGCATTGGTCCAGCTAATTCACCCTTGCAGCAATGAGCAAGGGGTGGGGCCAGTTCTCCTGTTTTCAGGCCCTCGGGGTCTGCTCTTCCCCCATCCACACCAATAGAACCAGGCCTCCTGCTCTTAGGACCAAGGACCAGCTTCTCCGCCTGTCTCTGGAACTGATGGCTGGGAGGTGGGGAGAGGGCATCTCTCATCTGCCCATTCTACCATATGTCAGATGAATAATGGGAACAGCTCTCTTTTGCTCATAACATCAGAGATGGGTCACCATCACCTCTGACTACCAGACAGCTCTGCTGTGCTGCCTAGGCGACAGGCAGGGCCCATTTCTTGAGTGCTGCAGCTGGTAAGGGGGAAGGGGCACAGAGTAAGGGAAGCGTCTCTCACCCTCCCATACCACCACATGAATGAGGAGTAGTGAGGCAGTTCTCCCACACTTACAGCTTTGGGGTTGGCTCACCCACACTTCCAACAACAAGGCCGGCTTTGTTGTGTTACCCAGGTGAGGTGCAGGGTCTGCTCTCCCAAGTGTTGCAGCTCATGGAGTTTAGGGACAGTGCTCCCACTCTTGTGACCTCAGGGTCAGTTCTCATCCCTCCTTAGGCATGATGGGGGGCAACTCCCCGCACCCATGCTATCACAGGACAGATGGGTGATTGGGACATCTCTCCTTGTTCAGCCTCAGGGCTGGCTCTATTGTGCTGCCCTGGCAAGGGACAGGGGCTGCTCTCCCATCTGCCCGAGCACTGATGGTGGTGGGGACAACTCTCCCCCACCCACGCACAGCAACTCTTATAAAGAACATTTAATACGAGATGGCTTGGCTACAGTTCAGGGGTTCAGTTCATTATCATCATGGTGGAACATGGCAGGGTGCAGGAAGAGATGGTGCTGGAGAGGTAGCTGAGAGTACTATATCTTGCAGATAACAGGAAGTGGTCTGAAACAGCAGAGCCCCCCTCCACAGTGACACACCTCCTCCAACAAGGCCACACCACCTAATAGTGCCACTCCCTTTGGGTTTATGGGGGCATTACATTCAAACTACCACAGGCACTTAAGGTCCTTCCCATGGTCAAGTCCACACTCTGTGCTACTGAAAACAAACACTCCCTCCATTAGCCTTCCCCAGGTGAAGACATTCTACACAACCATGACTTGATACTCCTCATATTTGCTAGGAAATTAGTAGTTTGAAGATTAACTTTTATTTTAGGTTGAAGCACTGATACAGAAACAGATAATGTGTGAGGGTTTTTTTTTAATTTTTTGTTTTTAATCTTAAATCAATGTGGACAATATCTTGCTGTTCATTGGTACAAAACAGCCCTGTCCTGGGTATACAAGTCTATAACATCATTCACTATAGTGAATTTACTTCATGAGACAGCATAGAAGAATAGAACTAACTAAGACATATTTTAATAAGAAAATGCTGGAGATGAACAAAATCACAAAGTTGATGAACCTTTGACTGTGCCTCTGCACATCCAAACATGTGCGTATGCCATGTACATGTAGCTCATGCATGTGAATTTCACTAAGTGATCATCCTAAACATAGCTACTGTGTGTGTGCATGCGCACGCACATGTGTAAGGTGTGTGAAAGGTACCTGCTATTCCTAAAGGGCTGCTCAGGCAACATCCGAAAGTACCCCAGAGGTTGGTTTGGTCAGGGATCAGAGATGAACTTTAAGGCAATCTTCCAAGTGAATGTAAACATCTCTGAAGCGGCCTTTCCAGTTAAGTATGGCTGTGAAGACTCTGTACTGTATAGTGCTGTCAGACAATTTTAGTAGCACATTATCACATTGTCATTGTAAAAAATAGCTATAAAACTCCGCCATTATAAAAGTGTCTGGGGTGCTTTAGCTCATAGACATACAGCAGGCACTTCCCGTTGACCTATTCATACATGCTAAATACAGTCTCCTGGGCATGTTCTCCTCCAATGGCTGTACCTAGAACTGAGTTCCTAATAAGGTTTGTTCTAAATACTATGTTCACATATTGAGAAATAATGATTTGCTTACAAGTTGTCTGATTTTGTTCTGAGTTTAGAATGTTTCCCCTTAGGTGAAGTTCTACAGATGTATTAAAAATAAATAGTGCTACCTTTAGAGCCTTTTCCTGCCTGCTGACGCGTGGTTCTCAGAGCATGTGAACTACACTGGCTACACTATAGAACAGACACAGGCCATCACGTGAGTCTCCTTTCAGAGACGAGCTTCATTTAATCTCCTTCTTAGCCTTGTAGCTGGCAGAGACCACCAGGTAGTTATCTGGATTCATGTCCTTGAGGGTTGGGGATTTGCTCTGGACCGGGGATGTCTTGCCATCCACACGAGAGATCTGCAGCATGCGGCAGGGGTCATGCTTGAGCAGATAGCCTGCGAAGGTCTCCCAGCCTCCTCCCACACGGACCATCACGTGCTTGTTATGCAGCATCTGGAAGGAAAGACCAGGAGAGCAGGTCAGGTTTTGAGAGTTTGCACCAGACCTCACAGCAAGTCCAGGTCTAGTAGACATAGCATGGCCTGCCTTACTCCCCTGACCCTTGTTTATCCAAGTGGCACACAGTGTCTGCTTGGGACAAGGCTTGTGAAGGAAACCTTGTGTGCAGATGAATCTTGGGAAAACATCTGGCATCTAACTTTGGTGTGTCACAGAGCATCTATGTATACTTCTCTGAAGGATGCATGTGAGAGCTTCCCTGAGATGCACAGTGGACCACTAACACGCCTCACTGCCTCCGCTCACATCAGTGGTCCATCCTTCCCACTGGCTCATTTTCCTCTCAGCCAGAGCTGAAGAGACCATGGAAGTCTCTGGTATTGAGTCAATGGTAATAAATGATGTTAAAAAGCCACACATAATTGCTGCAAAATACAAATGAAAAGCACTCAGAAAAAAATGAGATGTGTTCACGCCATTGAGACTTTCAAGGAGTGATATATTCATGTTTCTGTGACACCAGTCTTCTCGGAATACACCTATTAAAACAAAAATAAGTACACACACACAAAAAAAAAAAACCCCACCCCCTCAAAAAAAAACAAAAGCAAAATAGTAAAGACAGCAGCAGAAACTTACCTCCAGGCAGGGAGCCATCCAGAGCTCCAGCCTCTACCTCGCCAGTGCTACTCTCACGGGACGCTGCCACCACAACTGGGGACATGGTACTGGGAACTGAACCCAGGGCACTTTGCATGCTAGGCAACTCAAACTGCATCCCCAGACCAAGTGAACTTTTAGCTCTTGGAGAAAGTGAGAAGCCTCTTTCAGCCTGGAGTGTTCTCATCAGGAAAACACTCTGGAGGTCTTACAAGCCATCCGCAGAAGCTTGTAAACTAGAAGTATGGGATACAGTCCACTGAGTGTGAAGACCACATCACACAGGGAATAGTTGTCCTCTTCTGCAGCCTCTGAACGGTGAGCTGAGCACAGTTTTGTTGCCACAGCCAACCGCTGAGGATTGCCAGGAAATACTCTTGCAGTTCCTCTAGGTTCACCCTTCTGACTTGGCCAATGAAGACTATCAGAGCTAACTACTTCCGTGAGGAACCCAGGGTCCTCAGCCTCCTTTCAGCAGAGGAAGGCGGTGTCAAGGACACCATAACTGAAGCAGTCAATCAGGTCTGTCCAGGTTCTAAAAGTATTGATTAATGACTGTGAGGATTTGGGGGTGGGCATGTATATATTTCCTCAGTTTGAAATCTGACCCTGCATTCCTGTTTATCTTGATCTTTGTTTTTTATTGCATTCTGAAGGCAGTTGCGGGAGAGGTGATGCCACAGACTGCCTGGCCAGCCTCTTTGCTCCTGAGCCACGAAAGGAAACAGTGAGCAGATGCTTCCGTGCATGCCTCCGTTTTAACTAGCTTACCACAAAATTATAAAAAGATGCTTCCCTTTTAGAAACAGATAAGACTAACTGCCCATTAAATATTTTTACGGATCTATGTCAGAAACATAACACTGCAAAAATTAGAGTATTGTTAACCCAGGGGTCAGTAGCATGATTTTCTTTCTCAAAAAGTATTACAGTTGCTTTTATATTTTTTCTTTTCATTTCTCAGAACTGGGAAGTGCTTCTTTTTTGATCGAAAACTGTGTGTGCACATGTGCATGTTTCTCTTCCGCCCGACTTAAGCTACAACACAAGTAACAACAACAGAAGGAGCGCACGAGCAAACAGCAGCAGCTCTGACAGCTTCCTTGCACAAGTTCTTATCAGAGTTCTGAGCACTGCTGAGCCCTGACACACGTTTTATCCTGAATACTTCATACTTCGGAGAATACTGACTCCACACTGAAGTGGGCGGGGGGGGGAGGGGTTCACCACACCTGGGAGTTAGAGGGTTTTCTCACACTATTAGGTTTCCATGGAAATCTCCATCATCACATGCTGAGATAAGAGGCTCAGGACTGTCTTAAGGGAGGCATTCTTACATTTAGACCTCATAGTCATGTGCTAAGTAGTCTGTGGTCAATTTTGGAGTTTCAGAAATGGATTAACATATTAAGTTCACAGTGCCGGATAGGTGGTTACTGAGATTTGAACCCCATGCCCCCTTTAAGTATGTGATCATTTTCAAGAGTGTTGTGCCACCACCTTTCCGTGAACAAAACCCCTATGATTCAAATTAAGAGCAAATTAATCTGCTATGAGCCCAATTACTCCGAACTTGTTCCTCCTGGGAACTCTGGCCTGCTCCTTCGATGGATTCATCATATAATGACATTGTTGGGAGGTGATAAAATACAGGAGATGGGCCTTTTAGAAGAGCTGGGCCATTAGGAGCCCCTTTCATATTCCCTCTCTGCTTTCTGTCCACCATGAAGCGAGCAGCCCACACACTCCTCCCTCCATTGTGCTCTGCCTGACTGGGGCCCCAGTTCAAGAGACACAAGGATTACTAACCGGAACACCGCAGGCTTTGAGCTAGAAGAAGCTCCTTCTATAGTGCTTCTCTCTGCTGTTGGCTTGTGTGACAGAGGGCAGCTGACATGCATGTTCCCGTCACCTGATTTACACAGTCTTACAGCACCGCCAATAGCACACTCTCGCAGGCTTTACCCACTTTGTTTAAATATTGATGTTGTTCGCAGAATGCCTTCCACTTTATAGATAGGAAAGCTGAGGCTGTTAGAAGGCAGGCCACTAGTGTAAGGTCGTAGACAGGGGAGCAGCAGCAGAAGCAGGGGCCCTTTATCAACACATTCACTGGTCCTGCAGTCATGCCGTCTAGTCACTGGCCACTGGGAGGTAGTAAGCCATCACTAGCATCATCGATCTCAGCATAGCGATAAGCAGTTTGAGCAGATTAGCTGAGCCCCCTTAAAATAATCTAGAGAGACACCCAATAAAGCAAGTTTAATTACAGAAGACTGTGTGGCTATGGTTCTAATTTATTATTAATAACTTTATTCTGAAACAAGTGTCTCAAGTGTAGTGACAGGATGAAACACATTCACAGCCCTGTGTGCACATGCCTGTGCCCTCCTGTGCCCTTCCAAGGGGCCAGTGGAGAAAGGAGGCTTCTCCCTCTCACTGCCCAGCCTGGAGAGGCAGGCCAGCAACAATCACATTATGTGTAGGTACCAAGAGCTTCAGCAATCAGAAAGGCTCTTCTCCCTCTTCCCAGAGACACTAATTAGTACTTAGAAATAGAAACAGACCAACTCACTTGTCATTTAAAAGGGAAAGTCTATATTTATGTACATCACAGATAATGACATGTTTTACTAAGTGACAAAACCAATCACATAAAACATCTAGAAAAGTATGGGGCTTCAAGGTGACCAGGCTGTGTGCAGCTATGCCACATTTCATAAAAAACAAAATAGCCTCAGAAAAAATGAACAATACCAAGTGGGAAACAGTTTTCCATGAGCAAAATTTAACACTAAGGGCTTCATGCCCTTATTTGATAGATTTGTTTAGTGACATCTCTGGCAGAGGTCTGCATGAGTGACCAAATCAAAAATTTGGGTCTGCATCAGTCCCAAATCCCTATGCAATGCTTCAGGTGCCTTCTCCTCTTGGGGTTAACTGTAAACTGGCGCCTACCAACATCACAAGCAGAGGGAGGACAGGTCAAGTGTTCAGTTCCTTTTCCCGGGTGCTCTCTCTCGGCTTCGCTCTCACTAGTCCACACGCTACCCTAGAGGCATGGGAGACTTCCTAGCAGGAGCATGTCCGCCTTACTACTGCTCCTGAACCTCCGAGAGTGGCTCTTCATTGTCTGCTGTGCTGCCGCCTGAGGCCACCCCTCATCCTCCTCAGAGCGGCAGGCTTGCAGGTCTTTACTAATCTACCCATTCTGATGCCCGCTGGACCTGGCACGGGAGTCGCTGAAGGGGCCAGCTGCCAGTTCTCTCATCCTTTCTCACTGCGTCAGATTACCACGAGCACAGCAAGTCAGTGGTCTTACTTGTCTTTGCTAGAGCGTTTCCAAATTTGTCCAAATTTCCTATATTATTTTGAGATATTCAGAATCTCACACACCTTTCTACATATACATAAGTGCTCCACATTTTCAATGTGGAAATAAATGAGAAATAAAGTCCACTCCTTCCTTAGACCATTGTCTGAGTACTCAGCAGAGCCCTTGGGACTCTTCACAGTGTTAGGCACACAATGCTTATCAAATGCATTTTAAATGCGTATTGAGTGAACAGTGAATTAAACAATTATGAATTAACTAATAATGAATTAACCAATTAATCAATGAATTAACAAGGTTAATGCTTTATACTGCTCCATCCAAGTATCACTCTGCCTGTGTGAAATATACCTGTATTAGTCATGGAATAATGGGGAGGGAAAATGAAACAATTGATGTCCTTTTAGAAAGTCTGGGTGTGTACAGTAATCCATATCAGCCTTCGTGTAGAGAGCTTCACTGAGAGAAAGACAAGGCAGACAGGGGGAGAAGGAAGCCTCTTGACTGGATGCAGAGAGAAGGAAGTTGCTGTTCTTTGGGATGATTCTTCATGAATCCTCCTTACCTCTAACACACTTTTGAAATGACAAAAAGTAGCAATAACTTGTTCATCAAGGTTTCTCTACTCATGCCCTCTATGATACTTAGGGGAGCAAGTGCCTTTTAGCCTGAGTCACCAGCCCCGCTGTGGCCCCCATTAAGCCTTTCTCCTCTTAATGGATCCAGAGGCTCAGTTTCAACATTGTCTGTTACCTGCTCACCACTGCAGTGGGAGGCAACTGCCCGACAGGACTGCCTACATTTAGATCCTGATGTGTCAAATGCTTCCGGACACCTAGTCAGCCCCGTTCTCCATGTGTTTTTACAAGGCATCATAACGTGAACACAAATATTGTTTTTAGAAGGCAGTCATCTGTTCTCCAGAGAAGAACATTCCAGTAATTTATGGGCCTGCAGGCTCGATCACAGTTTCCTATCACGCTAAAATGGCAGATGTTACAACGGGACAACGGGGAATTCAGCTGTCTGCCTCAGTCCCCTGACACATTTAGGGACAAGACAGCAGATGTTCGGCAGATGGTTTGACACCGGAATTTTCAAAATAAGTGATAAGATTCTAAGTCTGCCAGGCAAACCTAGGCACCAGTGACAACTGGTGTTGGACACCGTCCTTGCCAGAGCCGAGGACTTCATCTTATGGTTTCCTAAAACAGCTCATCACGGATAAACAGGCTCATGAAATCAGCCCTCCATGTTTATTACCTCATTAACTCCCCAGTGTGCCTTTGGTGCACCCCACCCTTTCTGTCAAAAACCCCGTGAGCAACAGGGATGAGAGAGGAAGCTATCATTTGCTCAGTCTCTACCAAGAGTACCAAGCTGTAACCACCACTAACTCTGTGTGATCTTGACAATTGCACATATTCTCCCTGGGCCTCAATTTTCCTTCTGAGCAATGGATATTTCCTTCTAGATTCATTGAGACAGAGGTATTGATGTATAAACATGAAGACACCATGCCTGGAACACAGAAGGCACTTAACAACTGTAGCAAGCTGACTGCTTTGTTCTGGCAACTACAGAAACCCACCCTATCAAGATACCAACCTGTTCCATTCTGTTATCACAAGGCCTCCACCTTGGCAGGCTGGTATTACTTACCTCTATCTGGAGAGAACTGGAGCCTCAGGCATGACTTAGGACTCACAGCACACTTGGCTTCTGTTGACCAGTGGTGTGGCCTAGCCTCTTATGTAGAAGTATATATTGGGGTAATGTAGCCCATTTGAAAGCTGAATTATTGTAGTGCCCCAAATGGTGAGAGCCTGTCTCCCAACAGGAATAGGCTTCATGTCACAGAGATTCTACTGAGACTTGAAATACAATATTTCTGGCTTGTTATTTCCTTCTGAGAAGAAATGTTAATTTCTGAGACTCATTTAGAGACACATGGCTCCAGAAACTTCTTTCTGACAGCAAGTATGAGACAAGGAACTCACAGAAGCAGACAGGTGATGGATGGGAGAATGCTCTCGCTGCATCTGCTGGAGACAGTGTGGGAGCACTTAGCACCAGCTCCTGTCATTTCCCCTTGCCTCCCTATGTAAGGTGTCCTTTATCCCAGTTGTGTCCCAGATGCAATTAAGAGGGCTTAGCTGCTATCTAATTACCCGCGGCAGAGAAGACAATGCCATAACACATATTTGATAGGACAGTCAGCACAGTGAAAGCAATGAGGTGGAAACATCACTGGAGGGCAAAGGGAAGGGTTACCTAGAGGAAGGATTTGGAGCCAGTTTATTCCAGAGTAGAACAGGAATCCAACTGCTGCAAAGACAGAAATCTATTCACAGAATGGAGCCAGGATCCAGCAGCAACACATGCGCAAGCACACACACACACACACACAAATCCATGTACACACATACACACACAAATCCATGTACACACATACACATGCACATACACACAAATCCATGTACACACATACACACAAATCCATGCACACACACAAATCCATGTATATACATACACACACAAATCCATGTACACACACACAAATCCATGTACACACACAAACCCATACACACACACACACACACACACAAATTCCCTGGATAACACTAGGTTTTGCTGATACCAACCCAACTCCATAATCTCTTCTAAAGCCAGCATAAGACAGAGAAGAGCCAAAGTCCCCTAGTGCTGTGCAATGTTGCTGCACAAGGAGGGTGCCGAGCTGGCATCTGCTGGTTCTTAAATGGTAACAGCAGACTCTGCAGACCAGATACTCTGAAAGAACTATGGACTGGTCAGTGATTTAGTCACTAGAATGGACATTTTGGTACTTCTGAAAGCATCAACTTCTTGCTGTGACAAAATGTTTAAAAGTGCCCTTCCCTCAATGACCCACGTAAATGAAAGGCAATGAATAAAATGCTGTAAAGTCAGACGGGGGAGGGGAAGGAGAGAAAGGAAGAAGACCGAAGACCGAGGGAGGGAGAGAGGGAGGGAGGGAGGGAGGGAGGGAGAGAGAGAGAGAGAGAGAGAGAGAGAGAGAGAGAGAGAGAGAGAGAGAATATATATACAGGAACCAGAGGAAAAGCAGCAGGTGTAGGCAGTGGCAGAGCGCTTGTCCAGCGTGCACAAGGTCCTGGGTTCCATCCTCAGGACTGCAAAAAGAATTTCATTTAAAAAGGATGAGACAGGTGGTGCTACAAGTTCACAGGGGTGACTTTCCAAAAGAAGCTAGACAAGTAACTCCTGGAAACTACAGGAAACTTAGAGTTCAGAGTGGCCTGTCACCTCCATCAGATGAGCACGGAAGGGTGGCTATCTAAGGGCTGTTAGTTCCCACAGACTGGATGTGCTCCACCACAGCAGGAGGGAGAAGGGCAGCATCTGCACAAACTGAACCAGAATTACTCCAAAGTGGGATTGGGCAGGTGGGTGGGGGTCACGGGATGGAAGATGGGCTGGAAATCCGGAGACAGATGCAGTCAGATGCTCACTGCCTACCCAGAAACTGGTGATGTGGGTCTTCGCTGCTTCGCATGTTAGAAAGTTTTCCACAGAGAGTGTTGGATGAAAGACTCCAGCTCCACAGCTGCGGCCGTCTCAGGCCAAGATCCTCTAACCTTACCTGGCTTGTCACAGCCACCTCCGTGTCCCTCTGTATACTCTCAGCTTGGCAGTTACAATAAAGATGCAACCCCCTGGGGTCACCACGGACTGCTGATGATACTGGATCCCCCTTTAACAAACTTGAAGAGTTTTGGATAATGGAGCAATCGAATCACCTAATCACAAATCTGTTAGCAACAGGTTACTGGAATTTGTGTTTATAAAATCCTTTCTGATACTGCTTAAGATTATTTTTAATATTCTTCATCATTTGAATTTTCCCATCAGTGCAGAGACGACCTCAGCACCCTCACACAAGTCCTTGGCATGATTTGATGCTTGTATACCCTCCTGTTTTCTGGAAGATGCATCTTACTTTATACGCCCAGATCTCTTTCCAGCCACCTTCACTCCAAGACCAGGATTCCTAGTTCTCCCTCTCTGTCACCATGTTTCCTTTAACCCTACTGGGCACCAAGGAGTTTTCCCAGGGTCAACATTTTCTTTTCTGTATAACTCCATCTCTAAATCATTTTTGGTCTATAATCTATTTTTGGAGAATTTTTATAAAATCTTACTGACTAGATAGCCCCTGAGATTAGATGAAATTTATGAACCATTCTCATTAAGTGATGCAAAGGCAGACAGTTCCTTTGTATATATGACATTTCAAAAGCACTTTTATCTTTTATATTTCTTACCCATAACATTGGCCAGAAAAGCAAGCTGTACCAAAAGCCAGTGCTCATTTCTTAGGGTAACCACCAGCTGTGCACCTGTACTCCAGGCTTGTTCGGTAGGAGGGAACCATGCATGGCACCGTAAACTTGACCAACTACCTGGCTGGTGAGAAGACCCTGCTCCTGCCACTCTAGCACTGTCCTGAAGCAGGACAGTCCCAAACTGCATTCTAAATACTTGTCTTTTCACCCACACAGAAGTGTCTCTCAACCCCTTGCCACAGAAACATTTTCTTTTTGGAGTAGTTGGAGACTGCCGCAGAAATCCACTTCTGGGTGACTGATCAAAATGCCTAAAATGACTGGCCACAGGGTGGCCAACCCTAGATGATAAATGTACAATGAAAGTTCTTTGTTTTCTTCTTCTACACAGCCAAAGTCATTGTCTCATCTGCATATTTTATCCGCTCTGAATCAAAAGTCTATTGAATATGATTTTCTTGCCATTCATTCTCCACAGGAGCAGGTAGAGACTGGAGGGCTGTCCACATTGTTCGGTCTTCTTGCATCTGAAGCACAGAGAGCTGAGAATTCATCCCTGTCCGCTCTTGCAACGCTGGTCACATGTTAGCATGTAATGAGACTGCTGTTCCACAGGGCCCCTCGGTCCCCCGTGGGGAGGAGGCACAGCCCTTGTTTATAATGCTGCACAAAGCTAAGGCCCTGGGAGCATCCCCAGAAACCCAGCGTTCACTTTTCCCACAGAGACTCTCAGAATTGCCACACTGCTTTTGCTCTGGAATTTATTTTCACCTTTAGAAATTCCAGTCGTTATTTTTATCTAGATGTGTTCATTTTTCATCAGGTCTTCTGCTTTGTAATCACACAATTTTTCTTTTCTGTATTCTCCCACCTACACTGTGCCAATGAACTCAAATCTTTCACGTGGGCACGTGCAGTCACGTGACACACACGTGTGAACTTACGGAAAGGCTCCACATGCATTCCACTTCTCCACAGTGAACATACACTTGTCCCCCTCCTCTGCCTTTTCACTTTATCAATTATGAAAGGGAACATTTTGTATGTGTTCAACTCTGGTGGGCCAGCACGTTACAACTACTTTCTGTTTTTCATTCCACGGCTTCCATAGGATATGTATTTCATGATAAACTTCATGTTGTGGCGGGCTGGAGCACTGGCTACTCTCACAGAAGACATGGATTTGATTCCCAGCATCAACATAACAGCTCCCAGCTGCCTATAACTCCAGTCCCATGTGATCTGATGCCTCTGCAGGCACTATATATATGTGATACATAGACACAGATGCAGACAGGATATCCATATACACAAAATAATTAAAAATACATTTCTACTTTTAGAAATTAAATCTTTAGAAAATATATATTTTACATTTAGTCATGTGCATATATGTGTGCATGAATACATGAGTACAGATGCCCTTGGGCGCCAGAGAAAGGGTGTTAGATCTCTTGGAACTAGAATTAGAAGCAATTGTTATCTGCCAGATGTTGGTGCTGGAAACCAAACATGGGTCCTCTGCAGGAGCAGTACTAGTTTTTAATGGCAGACCCAGTTACAAATCTTGAGGCATGGTTTCCTCACTCATTTCCTTTTTCTCCCCCAACAACCTGCTCCATGCTACAAAAAATAGGTTCCTGTTTGCAAACCCTCAGTAACTGCCCTGCGCAGGGCTCCATCCCACTCTGTCAGTGGGAACGGTCCTGAAGGGCTCTGCCTTCCTCTCTCTGTGGGAACGGCCCTGCGGGGCTCTGCCTTCCTCTGTCAGTGGGAACGGCCCTGCAGGGCTCTGCCCTCCTGTCAATGAGTGTATGAACTTTCCTGTGTCCTGTTCACTGTACTGCTAAGAAGGCACACTCATGCTTTCACATGACTGAGCATGTTCGCCTATTGTGCTCCGCTTCCAACTCAGCTTGCCTTCAGCAGTGTGTCTGTTCACTTAACTGCCTCTTACAGAGAAGCATCTCTAGCTTGTTAACAAATGAAAACAGACCCTTCTCTGTAGCAGAAGCCTTGGGTGAAGATGGCAATGCGACCAACTCACTCTGATCTGTCCTCCTATTGTCTTTTTAAATTTATTATTCTTAATTATGTCTGTATGTGGGGGCATGCATAGAAGCACAGGTGCCTGAAGAGGCCAGATTAATTCGCCTGACTTCTGGAGCCAGAGTATCAGGTAGTTGTGAGCTGTCCAACACAGGTGCTGGGACCTGAACCCAGATCCTCTGCAAGAGCAGTAAGTGCTCCGAGTCACTGAGCCATCCCTCCTATCTCCCCTTACTGTCTCAAGTGGGTGCTTCTCTTTATTTTGGTGCCTTTAAGTTTATTTATGTAGCATTATGACCCAGCTCATACAACAAAATAAAAAAAAATGTTTTATATTTCTGTTAAAGTTGCTTTGATGGTTTCCATGCCTAAGGTCTCCTCCTTTCTTCTTTTGGACATACTACTATTAATACAGACTTCTGTAATGGACATGGATGTTGTATCCTCAGGCCACTGGTTTTGTTATGATTAACATTATAGCTCTTGGTCCACAAGACCTCAGCCGTGAGATCTGGTGGCTGAGATACACCTACAGAAGGGGTCTTTATCGTGTAGCACCAGTAGCTACCATGCTTCTTCCACTTTCCTGGTGTCAATGTAGAGGATGCTGCCTCTCTCTATTTCTCCCCAGCTCAAGCAGTTCCACAGAAATCCCCCTTGTGGCTAGGCAGTGGTGGTGCATGTCTTTAATCCCAGCACTGGAGGAGGCAGGCACAGATGGATTTCTGTGAGTTCAAGGCCAATGTGGTCTACAGAGAGACTTCCAGGATGGACCCGGACTCCAAAAGCTACACAGAAAAGCCCTGTCTTGAAAAACCAAACCAAACAAACAAATGAAACACAACAAAACAAAATAACATTGTGTAGTCTCTCAGTGTCTCTTCATCTATTCATTCTCAAATGTCAACCTTACCACCCTTTCTTCCACATCTCTCCCATGCCTCATGAGGCCTGTGGCAAGGAAGTTAATTTTACCTAATCCACCTTTCTTCCCCTCTCATCGGGAATCTATCTGATCTCTGGCAGTTGTTATTTCTGCCTGAGTTTCTCCAACATTACAGTTCTGTTATTACCTCTGCTCCTGATGCTATTTTTATTTCCCCTCTGAAGTTCATTTGTATGGATGTTTTACTTCCAATTTTCTTTGATACTATATAGCAAAAGTAGGTCTTCTCTGTGTGGGATCATATTTTATATTTCTTTTGATTGTAACATAATTTTAATCATCTCCTGCATACACATGTCTAAGTTGCTATGATAAACTTTTGCACAGGTAGGTACTGGGAATATGTTCAGATTAGTCTGTGAGGTTAAAAGGTCTTGTGTGCAGAAGCTCCAAAACAGAAGGCAGATCAGTTGAAAAGGAGACACCAAGGATTCAACTGAGTTATGTCAGCAGAAATATAGAACCTATGGCAGAGGACTGAAGTCCACAGGGCTTAAGGTGGCTTCTTGATCTCTCTGTCTTCTTTCCAACCTGAGCAAGAACCTTGTTCAGATATATGATTTGAGACATTCCACAAAATCCCTCCATTCTTGACTCAGACTTCTAATAATACATCTCCAAGAACAAACTCTTCCAAATCCTAGGATTCCATAGACCAGGAATGGGCTGTATTTCGAGGTCAGGATTTATAGCCAAATACTCCTAATCTTATGTTGTGCATGACAGCCAAACAAGGGTCAGGAGACAGATAGGCAACTTATGTAGTTCCTGGGAGATGACAGCACGGCAGGAAGGTCACTGAGGGGCATTGCTATCTTTCATCCCAAACTTCAGTCAGCCATTTCCTCCTCAGTCAGCCATTTCCTCCTCCTCTGTCAGCCATTTCCTCCTCCTCTGTCAGCCATTTCCTCCTGTCAGCCATTTCCTCCTCTGTCAGCCATTTCCTCCTGTCAGCCATTTCCTCCTCTGTCAGCCATTTCCTCCTGTCAGCCATTTCCTCCTCTGTCAGCCATTTCCTCCTCCTCTGTCAGCCATTTCCTCCTCCTCTGTCAGCCATTTCCTCCTCCTCTGTCAGCCATTTCCTCCTCTGTCAGCCATTTCCTCCTCCTCTGTCAGCCATTTCCTCCTCCTCTGTCAGCCATTTCCTCCTCCTCTGTCAGCCATTTCCTCCTCCTCCGTCAGCCATTTCCTCCTCTGTCAGCCATTTCCTCCTCCTCTGTCAGCCATTTCCTCCTCCTCTGTCAGCCATTTCCTCCTCCTCTGTCAGCCATTTCCTCCTCTGTCAGCCATTTCCTCCTCCTCTGTCAGCCATTTCCTCCTCCTCTGTCAGCCATTTCCTCCTGTCAGCCATTTCCTCCTCTGTCAGCCATTTCCTCCTCCTCTGTCAGCCATTTCCTCCTTCTCTGCTGCACCATGAGGTGGAACTGCCCTCTACCAGAAACCTTCCACACACTTCTTTACCTTAGGAAAGAATGTTCTTCCTGTGTGACAGTCTCACTTAGCATCCTGATCACTCTCATTCCCCGCCTGAATAGAATACAATACTTCCAAGGACATAGAGAATGGTATGAAATAGATTTATGCGTATTTATTTATTCTGTCTATCTCCTAAGGGAAGATGGAGACCACAAAGAAGTGATTATTTATATGGAACACATAGGCCTATCTATCTATTGTCCAACATTAGGTGCCTCGATCTTTACTCACCCTTCAAACACTACTTTCTAAGCCATTGCTCATCAACTAGTATGGTAACCCCTAGCCTACCACAGAGAAGCTGGTAAATACATCTTCATTTTTGTAGATGCTAACAGTCCATTACATAACAGACTCTCAGCAAGTGGCTGTGGGTGGCTATGAGATGAGACTCAAGCCTTAAATGCAACTGCGGGTCATAGTTCACACCCCATATTAATGTCCTCTCATCTGGTTTCTATTCTAAAGGAAAGGATGTAAAAAGACTCAGTTTCTCAGATTTCCTTGTAGCTCAGTAACTATGTGGCTCTCATCATCTACAAGGAGATGGCTAGAAAGGAAGTCCTGGGCATCTCTATTCCTTTTTTCCATTCTGAAACTCAGATGTGGTGACTTCAGCTCCAGCCTGTATAGCCGCATAGTGGGCGTAAAGAAAGGAATATGAAGAAGCAAACATTGAAGTAAGAAGAGCAGGTCAGTACACAGATAGGTCCTTTGTCTCTGATAGGAACCTACCTCAAGGAACCTTGGCAACCATTACTCATGTCTGAACATTAGTGTTATGACATTTAATCCATAAGAACAACAACAAAATTTTGCTACATGTAATTATATGAACTGTGTTCATTGGAAACTAAAAAAATGCAGTGACCACCAAGCAGCTGTGTACAAGAGGAATATTTTTTTTAAACCAGGCTTTATGGAAGTGTATGTGAGACAACCAGGCACTGGGAAGTGACCAGAGGCATGAAACATAAATCTGACAGGATGTGTTGGGCTTGCTGAGGATGATACAGCGGTATGCATGGTGATTGTGACCAAGAGAATGAAGAGACCTTATCATCAGAGGAGCCAGCCCATGGATGGGTGGAACCCTGCAAGCCTAAATTCACCACCTGGTAGCGTTTGATCCTGACTCTGTCACTGGATCATGCAAGATGTGTCCCCAACTATTGCAAACACTAAACTAAAATATAAAAATTACTCTTTATATATCCTTATCACAAAAAGATTTTGTATTCTGCTTCTCAGCCCAGGGACAGTTAGAAACTGATCAATTTCTCTCTCTCTCTCTCTCTCTCTCTCTCTCTCTCTCTCTCTCTCTCTCTCTCTCTCTCTCTCTCTCTCTCTCTCTCTCTCTCTCTCTCTCTCTCTCTCTCTCTCTCTCTCTCTCTCTCTCTCTCTCTCTCTCTCTCTCTCTCTCTCTCCTCTCTCTGCCCAGTTTGTCCTCATGTTTGCTATGTAGTCAAAGATAACTTCAACTCCTGATCTCCCGACTGCAGGTGTGTGCCACCGTTCGCAGTTGCACAGTATTATGGATGGAACCAAGCCTTGGTGAGTGCTAAGCAAACACACCGACGGATCCGTATCCCCAGACTGGCGTTTGGCAATATCTGGAATTATTTCTTGATTTTCCAGTGCGGGTGGAGCAAGAGATGCAATGGTCTAACAAGGAAACATCTGTATGTCAACAGCTTCAACTCCCACTTTGGCTGCTAATGAGTGCTTCATACGGAGGATTAAACTTCTGTGAACACCTTTTCTGAAAGCACACACAATCTACACCTTAATCATTTCCCAACCTCAACCATAATTTTGTTTCTCCTGCCTCCTAGCTCCCCTTTGAGGGTCACTTGTTCTCTTTAAGATAATTGTCATGCCACACACAGTAACATTTCAACAGTGGGAATAGAGGGGAGGTGGCAGCATGACCCTTTCTCAAGTAGAGCAGGCAGGCCTTGCCAGAAGCAGCCTTCTAGTTGTAAGGAGATGCGTGCTGTTTCAGAGTCACTCGGACTCCGAATGAGTCTCATAAGCAGCAAGAAGCCAATAAATCCTCCCATTGAACCGGCTGCAGATTCATTACTGCATATTTTAAAAGGAAGAGGGAATCAATACACTTCAGCAGATCCATCCAGCCAATGTGATAACTGTTTCAAAAAATAGCAAGGTAAAATGTCACGTGGTAAGCCATAGTGCCGTCGGGAATCAAAGAAAATGGCCTAGTGTGATGAGTGTATACTAATAACTGGTTTACTGGCTTCAGTTTCGCTGAGTTGGGTGGTGCTTTGTGGTTTTCATTTGTAGTAAAATCCAGGGCCTCATACCTGCTAGGTAAAAGCTCTACCAATGAGCCACGCCCCCAGGCCAAATAAGAGACATGTTGCATTACAGAAGTAAGGGGGGTGGTACTGCTGGAGTTGACGGCATAGAGGAAAGGTTGTATACGACCAATGCATTGTGCTCACGTTGGAGATTCTCAGTGATAAAATAAAATTATAGGAAGGATGGGAGGGAGGGAGGGAGGGAAGGGAGAAGGAAGAGAGGGTAGGAGGGGAATGGGAAGGAGGAAGACAAACAAGGTACCCAGGGGCTTTCTGACCCACATGATCACAACAGAACTGTATTTACTGAGTCTGAGCAGTAGGGGGCAGCAGCACATAAGTACGTGGGTTTGTTCATGCACATAAAGAAATGAGTGCGGCTTTGTTGAAATATTATCTGTGCAAAAGAAGCCAACAAAAATCACTCAACACCTCTCACCAGCGCATCATCTCTTGTATTTTCTGAGCTCAGAATTCTTAAGCTGCTGTGCTTTCAGAGTCCTGAATATTTGTGTGAAAGAAAATTATAAATAAATACAAATGATGTGGCTATAACTATATATATATATATATGCATATGTATGTAAATTGCACACATAACACATCACTGTGTGAATACATAATTAATTTTATAGTGAACACAGTACGGTAATTGCAGTATGGGTTGCTTTGTACAGAGCACTGCATCTTACCCATGGCTTCTGTCACTATAAAGGAAGGTAGTTGCTGTTTCGTTGGTGGTTTAGTAGCTAAGGGTCAGAGTTATGGAGTAAATTGATCAAGGCCACATGCTATGATTAGCTACAGCACTGGGATTCAAGACTACACACAGTTCAGTGTTCTGAGCAGCTGGGGATGTGGCTCAGACCCACAGAACTTGCCCATCATGCATGAAGCCCTGGGGTCCACTCTCAGCCAAGGGATACAATGTCCTAGATACATCTTTACATGTAAGTTATTAATGAGTATAGGTAACTAACTTTACCTATATTGCCCTTCCCAAATGCTAACCCTTCTGTATAACAGACACATGATCGCTTCTTGCATCATGAGTAAGTGGATGTCTGCCTATAAGAGAGTAGACAAGTGGGCTTGGGGTAAGTTAGTAAGCAATGAAACACAGGACTAATCTGATTGGTTTATCATGAAAACCCACCTCAAGGAATTCTTAGAATGTCCACTGGTGTTTCAAAGGCTCTTGCTTTAAAATAACCTTTATAGTGTTAGCTTGAAGTTCCTTTGTATAATTTTGAACTAAGCCAGTAGGAATACAGATCTGCTTTCGGAAATACAAGGCAGCAAGCATGATGATAGTTGTAAAGGAACAAAGATGAATGATGAATGTTTTAAGCTGTTAGGGGTAGAGCTCTCACTAGCAGGATTTATCTTGGGAAAGAAAGGCAGACCATAAGTTTGTGGGGGTGTGGTTTGGTTGGCTTTAATTAAATCTCTCCATGGAAAACTACCTCCTGAACATCTCAGGGCAGTCTTTTTATGACTGTAATCCTCTTTGCTTAGACTCAATTATAGGTCAGCACATATAACAATCTCAGTATTACCATACAAGCAGTTCCCATTGTGTGATATCTCCCCCACAACACTAAATCGACCCTTCACAAGTTCTTGGCTGTCTACCTTCCTACAGACTCTTATCCCTGAAGAGGGGAACTGTTAGCAGAAGTCTGAGCCAAACACCCAAGCTCTGCAGAAGTGATCACAAAGCCAAGATGGAGGCCTCTGTCGCAAAGAACTTGTCATTCACACAACCTGCCAAGGAATAGCTGTGGAGGTGCGTAGGCATCCCTCTTCACCAACAGACAACAAAGTCCTAAGATCAACAAGTCCACTGCTGTATGCTGGCCTATCTCATTCCTGAAGGTTAAACCTCTGGGGCCAGTGCCCTCTGACACTCTGTGATTAGCTCTGCTCTGGTAGAGCAAGCTGTATCAGCAGAGAGAGAAAGCAGTTTCCAATGGGGTCATGCGTCAGCGTGAGTCAGAGCACAGACTCTCCCTCCCCTGGGATGAGTAAACGAGGAGGTGGGGGAGCACCAGGCTGTGTACACTTGACCTTCATCAGCTATGCAGACTAGAGGATGCGCTTTGAGTGCAGTGGACATTTTGTTAGTTGTTTTTCTGACCGATGTTTCCCCCTGGTAATGATGTAGTCATTCACATAGGCTGTACTGGGATGAGGAGGCATTCCCAGCTCGCGTCAACAAAGTGGTCTGAGTGTTCTTTCAATAGAGACATAGCATTTAGAGTGGTGGTTCTCAACCTTCCTACTGTGGTGACTGTTTAACATAGTTCCTCATGTTACGGTGACCTCCAAATACAAAATTATTTTCATTGTTACCTCATAACTGTAATTTTGCTAGTTATGAATTATAAATTACTGATATGTAGATGGTCTTAGGTGATCCCTGTGGAGTATCATTTGACACCCCCCTCTGATGTAAAAGGGTCACAACCCAAAGGTTGAGAGCCACTGCTTTAGGCTATGATGGAGTTTTTCTATCCTTCTCTATTTTCCTCTATCCATGAGGGTATTCTCATAATGTGGCAAGGAATTTGTTGTGTCGGGCCTACTGTAACCTCTTAGTCATCCTAGAAGATGGAGTAGTCAGAAGATACATCTAAACTATGACCCTAATCCTAGCAGTCAGAGGCAAGAGCAGGTATGGGAAATGAGGGAGAGCAGATGTAATAGTTAAGGGCTTTACATGGGAGGAGAAGACATCCGGAAGAACATTTTAGGTGGAATGTTATTCTGAGATTCGGACTGAAGGAAAGATCCAGAAAGTTGAGTATCCATAATTGGGGTTACTAGCATGGTGAGTAACCTAGCAAGCTTTGCCTGTGAAGAAGGACCAAATGAATCTAAAGTTTAGATGATGCGGCATGAGAAATTCCCATAACAGGCCTGGTTCTTTATGCCAAATAATCTGGAAGGATACCACTTACGTATCTCTTTTATAAATAAGAAAACCAGGTTCCAGAAGATCCGTAGTCTGCCACACACCACTGTGTACGGCTGAGCTGCAGAGACTGATGGGAGACAAAAAAGGTAAACTTTCTGAGCTTGAAAGTAACCTTAGATACCAGCCAGCCAAAGTTCCCCGCTGACAGTGACAGTAGGAGTCCTTACAGGGTGGTATTCCCAAGCTGACTTTTCAACAGAGATCAAAATCTCAGACCAGCTGCGTCTAAACTTTATTGAGTAATAACAACAGCTATTGATTGGCTAGGAGCTAAGGGATCCTTCTACTCTTTCAACACTGGGTTTTGAAGGAATAAGAAGCTAGTGATTATGTGATGATTATTACGGTGGGGATGATGATAACGAAATGAAGACAGTCAGTGATGGTGATGATAATGATGATGAAGGTGACAGAAGTTATGATGGTGATGATGACGGTGATGATGATGAAAGGATGCAGTGGTGATGGTGATGATGGTGCTAACTGTCCTTCATTAGAGTCTTGTGAGTAAAGCTACAGGCTAGTATCTCCTCTAATTTTCACAACAGTATGTCCTAGATATGACGAATCCTTCTCACAGAAGATTTATATCTTAGGTTGCCAGATCCACATTACATTGTAGTAAAAAATTTGTGTTAGTCTATATCATAATGCTGAAAGAATTTCTCAGCAAAATTTACTGCTTAAGAAATAACATAGTCCCTTAAATCAATCAAAAATATGCATAATGTAACACTATGCAGAATATCATCTGACTTGCATTAAGAATCAACTGTTGTTATAATATGACCTTATTTTCTTTTTCACCCAAGCATCCTTGTCATTGCAAAATACAAATGACTGTAATTTCTAACCCAGGGTCCCTACTTCTTCAAGCTCAAGACCAAGACTTATGGAAGACCATTATAAAAATGATTCCTGCTGATATTATGTTTTTGACTTGATAATGCATTACAGTGAGTTAAAAAAAAAAACCTTGATGCTTATCAGTTCCTTATCTTCAGCCCTGAATCCAGATCACCAATTACGTTTTTTTTCCTACTGACATTCCCAGTACAAACCTACACGTTTTTGAAGGGATCATCAGAGCCCTCCTACAGAAACAAAGGCATCACAGACACACGAGAAGGGCTGAGCACCAAGCTTTTTTTCTCTGACAGAGAAAAATTACAAAATAGAAATGATAAACAGCTCTTGCTAGAGATTTTAATTAAAGCTTGAATAAGAAATTCTAGATCAGGCCAAGTGGCAGCTGCACCAATTTGACCTGCTGCAATAGCCCCACAAGGACCCGTGCCAGGAAATATTCTGTGAAAGGGGCCATCGTGCCCTCGCATGCAATTTAATCTAGCTCTCTACATGGGCTAGTTCTGAAGAGCCTTCAGGGAGACCTTCCGCCTCTGTGAATAGCTCAGAATTCAAAGCAAGCTGCATTTGGTTGCTTAGTGACACCCCACTGTAGACCACAGGATGTTTTAGTGCCGGGGTCCCTTATTGATCAAAGAACAACATGTTCTGCTACTCTGTCCCTTGGTTTTTACTGCAGTTATTAAGCAAGATTCTCTTCACAGCCCGCCTAAGAACTAGCTACCATGTAAATACCATACACTCGTTCCCTCCTAAACTGCTTGCTTCCTAAGAAGGCTACAGAACATGTGTCACCCTTTCCCTCCATCCCCCACGCTTCCCCCTCAGGCTCGTCAAAAGGAAGAACAGGGCGTTAATTCCTCATGAACATGGGTCAGTCTTGACCCTGCCACTTACTGATCACTTGTCTCTAGGCAGACCGCTCATATCTCAGGCTCTCATATGTAAATCTATCTGGTCTGAGGAGACACTGCAAAATAAATGCTCTAATCTGTAATGCTTTGAAAAGCATTAGACATTATATAACCATATATTTTCATTAAAATTCTTTTATTATTTCTTAATCATATTATTTCATTAATATTCTCTTTAAAAATTATAGGCACAGATGGCTGACTGAATTTAGCTTTGAGTCCAAGTTACAATTACGTTGCTTATAAGAGAATACATTTTACAATAAATACATATTAATCCTCATTAAAACCAACCTTGACTGGTATCTGTTCTACATGTCATCCTCAAAATAGTAAAACAAAACAAAAATAAATAGCACTTAGGGGACTGAGAGATAGTTTATGGGTTAAGAACATGCACTGCTCTTCCAGAGGACCCAGGTTTGGTTCCCATTACCCATGTGTAGTGGCTCACAACTGCCTGTAACTCCAGCTCCAGAGTAAGCTGACGCCCTTCCAGCTTCTGAGGGCACTGCACTCACATGCACAAACATCTCCACATATGTACACAAAACTAATAATGAATAAACATCTACAAATAACACTCAAAAAATTGAGTATTAGTATCTCTCACTCTTTCAATTTCTATCACCAATCACAGGGTCAGAGCTGTAACTCCAGGGCTCGGATAATGTTTGGTGAGCAGGTACCTACTCACTGTGGTGTGCTTCATAGACTTCTGCTAAGAACCAGCCAGCTCTTGCCATCATTTCTCTTCCCCCAGTGCAGAACAAAACCTACCTTTTCCTTTGAAAGTTTTCCTATGAAGTCAGCTAGATATGGTCACGGGCTTTAGTTACAGTGAATTAGATGTAATCAGAAGAGTGAAGTGACATTTTCACAGCTGTCTTCCGGGCTCCACATGTGCTCTCATTTTTCATCTTTCCCCCTAGACACTGCCACTTTGGGACATATGTGTCTCTTAAGACCCCCCCCCACCTCTGCAGAGTATTGAGAGGGAGAAACTAAGTTCCTGGATTCCCTGGGGAACAGAATTACAGAGACGCCATGATGACAAAATACATTTCATCTTCTCTGAGTCACCAGTACTTCATTTATATATAACTGCCAATCCTGACCGCAGTCATTGACATGACTTTGCCACATCTTTACCTCCAGAGCTTCAGAACTGTCAAAAATTCTACACGGCATCAAGTACATATTGCTTTATTTTAGCACAACTCATTTATGATTAGAAACTGGCGTGGTGCATATCCAGGGATGCAGGGAGCAGACACTGCGGTAGAACAGAAACTGGCGTGGTGCCTATCCAGGGGATGCAGGGAGCAGACTGCAGTAGAACAGAATATTTATCACGTGCAATGAAAACTGAGCCCTAAGGTCTGCAATACTGAAGAACAAGAGCACAGCAAAGATGAACTGCAGCATCATGAGTGCCCCCATGTGAAGGGTGCGGGGTCTACCATGAGTAACTGGGGAGCAAAGACTACTCAGACGAAGATGTAGAGGGCTGATGGGTTGAAATAACAGTAACAGCGGTTCAAGTAATGCTGGTGACACTGGAGTGCCAGGACATGGGCAGACAAAGGGCACCCTGGCAGAAAGACCTCCCCAAGGCCCTTCACCTGGAAACGGCATGGTGAGATCGATGGAGCCACAGGCCACCCGCTAGCACTAGCGCAGAGCCGGGGTCCAGAGGGTTAATCTTCTCTTCTCTGCCTCCGCCAATGCCTGCCTTCTCCACCAGAGGGATGGGAACAAAGGCGAATGGGAACCAGGGTGTGGGACAGAAAGCATCCCAGACTCATTCTTCACAATCTTTCTGTGGGTGCGGAGAAAGAATTTATACCCACACCACAGAATAAAATTATTCTCTGAATCTAGGGTGGTTTCTTTCTTTCTTTTTTTATACTGCCAAAGGAACAAAACTAAAATGAAAAACAGAAGATAAGCCTTAATGGTACAATTGTCTCCTCTAGTTTATATAATGATCACACAGGACTGAAACATGCAAGTCATCTTGCCCAACAGGGCAAGCTCTGTTCCTGCTTCCAATCCTACTCGGCTACGAAAATAAATGTAATTTTCCTCTTCAGCAGTAGCCGCCATCCCAGAATTGCTTCCCATTCTTTCTCTTACAGTACGGAATATGAATGAATTTAATAGAACAAGCAAACAGCAACACTTCACTGTGCTCCTCCATACAGGAAAGGGAGCAGAGACCAGCCTGCGAATGTGTGTAAGTGAGCACAGGAGGCCACTAGAGGGCAGTGTCGCTCCTAAAGCCGCAATTTCTAATCTCAAACCTAAAGTGGGTTTGCAAGCCTCCATTGATGGCAGAGCCCAGAAATGCTCAAATACAAACTGCAGTCTTCAGATAAACCAATCAACCTGAATCTTCATTTTTCTTGTTATATCCGAGCTTATTTTTTTTTCTCCTCAAGCCCCTCCTCAGCACACTGGTACCCAGCAGACCACACTTACTGGGTCACTCTAGAGCCCATTTCTCATTGAACAAATACTCCCTTTGACCTTATCAGAACTGCAGTACCTTCTGCGTTTGCTCCCTCATCTGCATCCTGCTAGAAGAGTATCTCTTAACTAGAGCCATGTCTTTTCACAGCCCAATTCTTAGGAACCAAAAGATGAATTTGTAGATTGTTGCTGGATGAGTGGATGACCAGGCCTCAGCAAAAGGGCGCAGCAGTTCGCACCAGAGAAGAGCCGCAGTCAGACTGAAGAGCAATCGGGGTCGCGCAGCAAACAAACGGCAGCACGGGACCCCAGACACCCAGCTTCACAAAGCGTGCGTGTATTTATTTGTGCGGGTGGTATGAAGATGCACACGCCATGGCACACACTTGGGAGTTAGAGAAGAACATCTAGGAGATGGTTCCCTCCTCTACCATGTAAGTGTTGGGGACTGAACACAGGACATCAGTCTTGGGGACAAGCATCTTTACCTGCTGAGCCATCTTGTCAGCCCCTGAACTATAATTTATACACACTCTTGTCTGGTTATTTTCTTTACACTTCTCTCTATTGTGATGTAAAATCCACAATCCAGAATGTCATTTCTTTGCTTTATGTCTAAAAGCCACTCATTAGTAAAGCAAAGAAAAACCAGCCTACAGTCCACAACCCCAGAGAACCTAGATAACAAAGAGGACCCTAAGAGAGACATGCATGGATCTCCATAGGAAGAAGAAAAGGACAAGATCTCCTGAGTAAATTGGGAGTGTGAGGGTCATGAGACAAGGTAGAAGGGGAGAGGGAAGAGGAGAAAAATGTATTTTTTAAAAAGAAGCAATAGATTTGAGAAGGAGAAAGGGGTACATTTGAGGTATTCCAGAGAGAAAAGTGGAGAGGGGAACAATATAATTGCATTATAATTTAAAAATAAAATAATTATCCATAAAAGAATGTCATTTCTTCGGCTTTACATCAAGGTCCTCTACAATTATCTCTAATCTATCGTTTCCTTGCTATGATCTGTTCTGTCCCTACTGCATGTTATAAATATGGTGGGGTACTAACATGGTGGTGGTGTTCAGAGGACAGTCTTTTCCAGGGCAGTCAGGTTAAGGTCTGGCGACCTGGGAACCAATACTTGTGGCTTTCTAAGGGGGGAGAGAGGATAACACACATGTGAACGTCCTGATTCCACATGACACTGTCCTACCAGAGGTGACCCCTCTGCCTTGGGTCTCCTGAATTACGAGTGAAATTATAACTCACCTTCCCGGGACACTGTCACCAGCAGAAATGACCAAGTCACAGCAGCCTTCTCTCAATTCCCTCCCGAGTTTCACCAAACTGGCCACCACTATCCAAACATCTGCTGCACTCTGCAGCTTCCGTTGTTGAGTTCGCCCTCTCCTAGGACACACACACACACACACACACACACACACACACACACACACACTTCACCACCCTCTAAAAGTTCTCTCCTGCATCAAATCCCAAGACACTGATGGATTTGGAAACCCTTTTTTGGAAGGGTTTCCAGATAAATCTTCTATACTTTGGTCTCACACGTCTAAGTCCATTAATATCTAACATGCGCCAAGTCTATTATAAATACTCAGCAAATTTTGTCAAGAGAATTAATGAACCTAGCTCAAATCAGCCAGGCACCTTTGCTCTCTGTTTTATTTCTTCTGTGTCTACCTTGAGGCTCTTCCAGATGGATCTGAGTATTCGGACACTGAGGAAGTTACTTAGCTCTTTACCCTCAGGAGGTATCTACCGCCCGCATATGCAAACCAGCTGACACAAATACCGCACCTTGTTGTTAGATGGGAACCCTTAGCTTTGTTCATGGATCAGTGGCCGACAACTGTACCCCCAATAGAACTCACCCCTCAAGTCTCATCAGAGAGACGTGTGAGTTGCAGGAGTATGTCCTTTCTTTTTATTAGTTAATATGACATACATGCCCAAGCTAGCCTGGACTGATGCACTGTGAAGGCAGCCACCACTCTGAGCTCTTCTTAGAATCCTAGCAGTGCTTCCTTTGAACTTTAGGATCTTCATGAAAGGATGACAAGATGATCAAAGATGTCAACTACAGGAGAGCAACAAATGAGGCGCCAGGATGGAAACCATACCAAAGCCTGCCACATGTCTCAGGTCCACCATGATATCAGAGCAGAAAGAGAGACATTGTGGTACAGGTTGTGTGGTCTTGGTGATGGTGAGAACCCCTCGTTCTGATGCAGAGCTAAGCATGGTTAGTGATGACTGCAGCTGCACAGAGTCCTATTTCATGGCATTCTCTGCAGCTACAGAATAATCCTCATTACATCTCTGACTTTTCCACATTTCATGGCTCCAGCCTTCTCCAATTTTTCTGTAGTGTCTAACTTTCATAACTATACCTATATTTTGAGGGAAAAATGAATGAGCAATGTTGACAAAAGTTCTTTCTTCATGAAGTCACACTGCAGACCTCCAACCACCAAATCTGTGACTTTATAACCAAACCACCCAAAGACTTCCAAATCATCCAATCAGAGAACCCACAGGCTTTTCTAAACCACCCAATAAGAGCACATACACACCTCCAAACCACCCAATCAGAGTGACTCACAGACCTCCAAACCACCCATTTAGACTGACTGTGGTTGGTTCTTCTGTTCCCGTATCTTCTTTCTTACTGGCATTTAAGATGGTTCTGGTCAGTGATCAGTCAGGACATAAAAAGACTACGGTCAGAGAATCAAACGGGACCATCATGCATTTATAAAGTGCTATTAGAACACAGCCATGCTAACTGATGACCTATTATAGTTAAAAAAAAAAAAGAATGGAGTAGTAGTGCCAGAAACCACGGGCTTTAAGGTGGAAATCATTATATCTGGACTTTTACTCTTTGCATCCGAGTGTTTTTGCTTTGCCTTTCTCCCACTCCCTGGAGATGGACATGCCTTGCTCACTACCCTGCCTGTATCACCCAACCAGGCACATGGGAGGTGCAGAATGTCTGCAGGTTACGAACAATTTGCAGACTTCCTAAGAGAAAAATGCATTAGCTTCTATGTGAAGCTCTCAACTCAGCTACACATCTGGAATCACTGCTTCTGGGTATGTGTGTAATGAACTCATGTCGAGAAATTTGTAAATGGCTGGAGAATACACCAGAGAGGATTTTTGGCACAAGGTGCAGTTTTAATATAAATGCCACGGACTCACTGTGGGGCTTAGAGGGGGCAGAGAAGCACATTTTTATAGCTGTGTTATGCTGAGTGAAACACATGCTAAATCACCAGGCAAATCAGAGCTGCAGGATCTGGGCAACATCTGGAGAAAAAGAACTCAGAGTAAGAAATGTCTGAAAAGTTGTTGATAGGAATATCACTTTATGATTTTTGTCAATTTATTTGACTCTTGTCAACTGATATTACCCAGAAATTTTTTAAAACACCCTACTGCTATAAAGAATAAAAATGCCATTTTCTGTCCTTCATTTTTTAGTTTCTGTGAAGAGTCTGCAACTCTACTTTGTGAAAAGTTTCACCAAAGCAACTCCTTATTAACAAGAAGAAATCACAACCTACTGGAAATCACACTATGCCAAGCAGATGCATGAAGAGGCAACCACCGCCAGAATGTCGTGTTTCGCTACTGCTGAGGAGTAAAGATGGCCTGAGTGCTTCCGCTCTAAATAACCTCCCTGGCCGCAGTGATTCCACACTAAAAAACCCCAATATTTAGGGGAAAGCTGAACCTATGCGATTGTTCAATAAAACCAACGTGTGTGTGTGTGTGTGTGTGTGTGTGTGTGTGTGTGTGTGTGTGTGTGCGTGTCCAGGCATGTGGAGGTCAGAGGACAAGTTGGTTCCCTCTTTCTACCTATGGGTCCAGGAGATCAAACTCAGGTTGTCAGTTGAAGCTCACGTCATTAGTCTTGGCAGCAAGCACCTTCCCCTGCTCAGCCATCTTGCTGACCCTATATATTGAACTTTTATCAGCAGAAGATCCTGGGCACATGGTCACAGACCTGATACACACATTACCCACCCCATACGGTTGGCTAGCATTCCTCCAGTCCCCACACTTCTGGAGCATTTTCTATAATGCAACCAGACTTATGGACACTGTCGCGTGTTCATATTTTTCTGATTCTACAAAGTTCTCTAAAAATCTCCTTATGCTTCAAGAGAAAGTCAATGTTCCTATGGCAAAGGAAGCTGTTTGTGAGCCTCCATGTGTGTCTGCCTGGCTCTTATCTCCTTTCCACACTAGCCTCTCATCAGCCCTCCTCCTCTGTGCTCTGGGCTCAAGGCTGCTCTTCAACAGACTTGATAAGGTCTGACTATATCTTTCTTCCTTCTTCCATCCTCTCAGGTCCTGATGGGTCTTTATACATGACATTTCCAACCCTGATGGGAACTGACTCTTCTATGATTTGAATGCCATCTGCTTTTTCCTCGAGCATATTTCTAGGCTTCATCTTTTTCCTAGTGGCCTTTCTTGATTCTTGATAAAAAAAAAACTCTTCTGGGACACCCACCAAAAATCTAACCTCAAGAAATGCATCACATTAAAGACTAATGAAGACACATCTTAAGTTTAACTGTGGGATGTTATGTTGATGTCTCACCCAAGACAACAATGGTTCCTGAAGTCAGTGTGCAAATACCATTGTACACACCTCCCAAGAACTTCAACTGTGGGTCTCCTGGATAAATATTAAATGTTCTGTTATCCAATCATTTGATCAAAGTACTTCTTAATTTGTATTAAAACATATCTTGTAATGAAATCAAAATAAATCTTGTTATGAAAGCCATTCATTTAAACAAAGTCAGTTAGAATAACATAAAGATAAGCCATGTGGCATGAGCACAAGAGATTCTGAAGAACCACATGAAGCATAGAAAACAGACCATTAATGTGCTTAACTGAGAATGTCTGGGCAGCAAGAATTCAGATGCAGGGCCATTTCCTACTATATCAGCTCAAGGGAGCGTTATTCCCCCAGCCATATACAGATGCGGCAAATTCACAGTGGCCCAAACAAGAGGAAGGGGTGCTGAGGGGCACAGGACATCAGCAGCAAAGGAGTGAAGTGTATTCAGTCTGTGGAAAGTGCCTTAACACGAAGCACAGAAAAGAAGCAAGTGGGTAGAAAAACGTATGGAGACACAGAAATGAAGAGAGCCTAATAAGGTGTCCACAGAAGCTAGAGAAGTCCAGCAGTCAAGCCAACTCCAGGACACAGTGCAGGAGCCCATGAAGAACAAGATGCACTCTGCAGCTTCCAGGAGGAGGAAGAGTCAGGTGGCTGACTCTGTGCAGACTTCTGCACAATTAATTTCATCCTGGGCGATAAGGTGTGGCAGACCTTCATAGCCATGTGTGTTGCCCACTGTGTAGGAAGCTCAAGCCATTCCAGAGAGAGAGCTGACCCAGGAAGAACCGCATTCACAGAAGACTTCAGAGTGTTGCAGGCCTAAAGGAGGGCCAGCTCTTGAGTCTCACCCACATCCACCTTAAGTGAGCATCTCAAGGTCTCTGGTGAGGAACGGGAAACAGCCTTGCTTCTGATTGCAGTAACGTCCACAAACACACCACTGTGATCACCATTCTGTGTTGTGTTTAGACAGAACAATACACAGGCATGCAGATGGGAAGACATTCTAGAAACCCCTTCTACGGTCTTCTCTGGAGGAAATGGAGGCAGAGAAGCAAAAGCGCAAGAACAAAGCAGATTCTGCACATTGCTTAACTCTCCCGAAAGGGAGCCAACATCCACCTCCATTACGAACGTCGCATGCACAATCCTGCTGCCTAAGAATTAATTCATTCAAAGATTATCTTTAAAATGGAAAAAGTCCTAAGGTTTTCATATTATATTCTATCTCTCTAGTTCAGTACACACATTGTCTAAAAAGACACAAACTCATCTACACACATACATATATATACATACATACTCATACATGAATACACACGTACATATACATATGCAATGGATATGGACAGCCAGAGACACACACATGCATATGCACACACATGAACACACGTGTGACACACAATCACACACACAAAAGCATACATGCATATGTACACACCCATGTGCACATATACACATGGTCAGGCAAGCATACAACGATGCATATGCAACACATGTACACATGCATATATATACATGTACACATATGCATATGTGAACCCACATCCATTAACACACACGCATGGACACACACACACACACACACACACACACACACATATATATATACATGTACACATATGCATATGTGAACCCACATCCATTAACACACACGCATGGACACACACACACACACATATATATATATACATACATAGGCATGTGCACGTAGAAACACACATATGCTAAGCAAACAGGAATAGTGATATATGAAAGATGCATTTAACTGTTCTCTCTAGAATTAGTTTTCTCACAAATTAGTTCTGAGACACACCAACCATCTCATGAAAAGAGAAATTACGAAAGAGTTTCTTTTAAATGTATTATGTATTACTGTGAATGAGACAAAGCTCTTTGAAGTTTACTGTTTTTTTTTTTTTTTAGATCAGATCATATTCTCGTCTAGAAGAATAATACAGAAAATGAGTCAGGTCTTCCTTCTATGTGTGCTGGCAAACTCAGGACCTTAAACTAGAAGCTGTCTCTACCGTGTAAGCGCATCACAGTCAGACCAGGGTGTGTGCTAACTGGGGAAACATGACGGGGAGCATGAGAGCTGCAGCAGAGCTAGGACTGGTGCTGCACAGAAACGAGGCCAAGCCACATGTGTGCCAAACTGCAGAAGTCAATTTGTGTACAACAGTAGAGCAGAAACACTCCAAAATTACAAGGCGTGTAATTCCTATCACAAGAATCTCTTACTTAAATGTAAGCAAAAACTGTATTTGTAGAAATTTCAAAAATTTACTGTAGATAGGTAGAAGGCAGAAAATCAGGGAGAAATAATGTTTTATATTTTACTAAAATACTATGTGACCATCAACCCTGATGCCCAACTGCCCTTGTTTGACTGGAAGTCAAGGCTCGATAGTGGAGGCGAAGGGGAGAGGTCTAAGCATCTAGGAAATTACCTTCAGTGTCTGCTTTGCTTTGGCTGTGGAGACATAGGCACAACCATGAAGACCCTACTGAAACAAGAAGATACAGGTTCATAAAGCTCTCTCCATCTCCACTGCAGATGGTGAACCGGCAGCACCTAAAAATGCAAACTGATCCTCTGTGACAAGATTAAAGGAAGCTTTTTGTTAGTTACGATAAGAATGACTATCTCTTTAAATCCTGTAGTGGGGGATGGTTTTATAACACTGGGGTGCACAGTGTTTGAGACGAGAGAGGCACACATCCTCTGGGAATTACACACTATATCGGGTCTTGGTGTTTCAAAATGCAAATGTCAGGATGGTCCCTTTTTTAGAGTCCTGTGGTCTCCTGTTCCAAAACAAAGGAAGCAAGTGAGGGAAGAATTTTCCCGGGGGATAGACACCAGGTGCAGCTCTCAGTTCGCACAGAATGCCACAGCCCAGAGGATGCCTAAGAAAGTCTAAGAAAGATGTTAAGCAAAGGATCCTGCTCTCGTGGCCTGGGTTTCCTGTCCCACCATGCCGGGCTCTTGCTCTTGGACAAGACCCCACACCACAAAGCTGGGTGCCATGCAGCGTCATCTCACTTTCATGCCCTTCCGTTGTGACCAAGTATGTATTTTGGGACAGTCCAAGGTCATGGGGCTACAAGGAGTCATCTATCTATCTGACGGACAATTCAGTAAAGAGTTCAGAGGGAGTGGGAGCTGCAGTTTGCAGCCCAGGCTTTCTGCACAGACGCAGTGTAGGAGGCAAGCTGAGTCATGTCTGGGAAGTAAGAATTTCCTTTACTATGACTGGATATCAACGTGGCTGCAGTTCTCTGGTTGGCTATCTGCCCAGGTCACCTTCCATTTTATTCTTAGAGTATTTCATCTCTAGTCTTCCTTCACTGGAAACAGGCATCTATATTACTCAGCAGATCCATTAGAGTTGGGCACCAGGCTCTAAAGAGCCTATTCCTAGCTTTGGTGCTAAGATAACCTTCCAAATTCTAGTTCCTCTGGAATGCTAATTCTGTTGTTGTTACAAGACGTTGAGGAAATATTACATGACGAATGTGATCCCTGCGTGTGAAAGGAGGTCCTCCTTGCTGAAGACCTCGCGTCACTGCTCATGCTGGCTGTGAGCTTGAACAGACGTTCCCTAACATCTGTGAGAGGAGCTTTATAGCATGTGTGCACGGCTGTCTGCAGGACTTCCTTCTGTAAGCTACAGTCTGGCTTACACTGAGTCCCCTAGGAACACGGGCAGTGCTGCTTGCTTATCCTTAGTCCTCTCGGGCAGTGAGGCAATGTGTCGCCAACAAAGTCATATGCCCAAAGAGAGTACATTTCCCACAATAATCCAGAATTTCAAAGCACCCTGAGTAAGTAGCAAAAACAACCCCCAGGCTGGATAACAGCCACGACTGGCCCATGTATAGATGGAGATAAGTTAGCATAGTGTTGTGTAAGGTATTACCGCTGTGGTCTGGAACTCTGGAGACTTTCTGCCCTCCGCAAAGGTTTAAAGACAAACATGAAACCTAATCTGCACTTCATGTGCTTTTCAGTGAAGCCCGAGAAAGACTCCATTGTCTCTGCTCTCCATGGTCTGTGAGGCTGGGTTGCAGGGAAAAGGCTACCCAAGAGGACTGCCGGGAAAGAGACAGAAACATCAGATAGGTTGTCTTCAAAAATAATCTAAAGAACCCTTTACTTGGCTGCATCTCAAATACAATTATACACTGGATTCGTGGCTCACTAACTGTTGTTTACATCACAAACTATCATAAAGGAACTCTGGGCTAGAATAAGGCATTTCAGTGGTATTGACAAGGGCTGAGCCAGTGTGCAGCTGTTGGACCACAAGCCTCTGGGAGACGCTAACTGACAGCAGCTGGCGCCACCAAGAGGGCTGCATTCGGGAGAGAATTCTTTCATGCAGTGCTCCCCTTTACTGCTTTCTGAGGGGAAATGGGCACATCTTAAATTTTTTGTTTAATTTTGTAATGTCAGCAATTTTAAGAAGCTTGATTTATCATAAGGACACCTGACAGTGAACTGCAATTTTCAACATGACTGGCTTTAGAATCACGTAGGAGATACACCTCTAGGCACACCTGTGAGGGCACACTCTGCCTGTGTGCGGCACTGTCCCACTGCCTGGGAAAGCAGACTGAAGGACGGAATTCAGCGGAGACAGGTGACGCAGAGCCGGCCTCCAGCGTCAGAAGCAAGAATTTTATCACAAGGAAAGGAACACACTGATAACCAGTTCAGAAGTTCTATACCTTGTTCTTCCCACAGTCTAGAGCAGGGGTTTTCAACCTGTGGGTGCTGATCCCTTTGGGGGTTAAACGACCCTTTCACAACGATTGAATATCAGATATTTACATTATGATTCATAACAGGAGCAAAATTACAGTTATGAAGTAGCAACAAAAAATAACTTTATAGTTGTGGGTCACTACAGCAAGAGAAACTGCATTAAAGGTCACAGCTCGAAGCTTTAGGGAGGTTAAGAACCACTGAGGAGTTCCTCAGATTCTTGCTTCTGACACTGCTGTAGGAGACTATTTTACACAAAACGATGTGCTACCAAATTGTAAATGATTACTCCCATGTATTAGTTACTGGCAAAGTCAAAAATATCAATTAGTATGATTAATGCTATGGATGTTGGAACGTGCCACTCCAGTGAGCTGGGCTGCAAGGCTTTGTGATTAAGGGGACGGCACCAACTGCCTTTAGCACAGATAATACAGTCTTACCAAGAAGTGGAAATGAATAAAATCTTTCAGGAATTAGAGGGAAATGTCAGGCAAGGACAGAACTGACCAGGCCATACAGAAATTTGACTTTTCTATCTGCATTGGCGACAGCATTAAATGAGCATACTGTTCCTTCTTACTGGAGATATTGTACTGCCTAGCCTGTCCGTGCATACTCACTACAAGCTCCACGATGGCCCAGTGTGGATGTATTTCCTCATGGTCTGCTGTGTTCTCTTTATGCAGCCTGAGCCCACGAGCGGACTATGCAGGACTTATAAAGACAAATAATTCAGTTTCTCCACCTCAGGCTAAGCAAGTCTCATCAATAATTCAAGAGCACAGAATGTTGTGTGTAATTGCTCCATTCCCTTCATTCCTCTCCCCTCTACACAGCTCCCATTTGGATTAGCATAGATGACTTAAACCAAAACCATTCTTGTTGGGAAGACCACAAAAGGAAGAAAAAATATCAACTTGCAATTTCACATTACTGTGGAATGTTCATTCTGTTCTTTTTAAGGCAAATGTCTGACAAATTGTAGTTTTATTGTTTTGTTATGTTTTGCTTTTGGAGACAGAGTTTCTCTGTGTAGCAGCTCTGGCTGTTCTGGAACTCTTCTGTAGACCAGGTGGGCCCCAAATTAACAGAGCTCTGCCTGCACCTGCCTCCAGGGATTAGTTTATGCCACCAAACACAGCTAAGTATTTTCATCTTAAAGAAAATGTAAATGAGAAAATTTATTATGTAGATTTAAAACTTACGAAATTCAGATACCATAATTTTGTATAATACGATTTAAACTGGGCTTATTGCTTACTGTCTGGATGCCCTCTGCTAGCTAACAGTGGGATGCGTAAATTAAAAATCACATTGGCTTTTTTTTGAAGAGTAGCAACAGTACTAAAATGAGATCATGTATAAGCCAATGTCTTTGATAAGTCCTGCCAAAATAAGAATTATCTGAAACTACTGGCGGAGGGATGTTGGAACTCCTGAAGGAAGATGTGAAAGTCCCATCACAGTGAGCAGACCGTTGCCACTGTGCGGGGACGGCACACCGCGGAAGGACGGCACATCGCGGAGGGACGGCACACCGCGGAGGGACGGCACACCGCGGAGGGACGGCACACCGCGGAGGGACGGCACACCGCGGAGGAGGGACAGCACACCGCGGAGGATGTTATGACTACTACAGGGAGGTCTGTCACAGTTTCTTGGTTCCCCTTTCAGTTGTGTGCTTTGGAAGCATAAGCTGTTGTGCTGAAGGCCGAGCTGTGTTCAGTAATGAGTTCACACCAGCCCACAAAGCCAACACCATCTGAGTTCTTTCAGTTGGGGGTAACTCCTTAAATAATTATTTTTGCATTTTTCTACCACACATGACTTCCTCAGAAAGAAAGGGCTAACAGGACTTATGATCGTTTGTTAAGTGCCAAGGAGACATTCCTGCCAGAGTGTCATCTCCGCCCTGTTGTTAGCACCAGTGAACATGGGTTAATACCAAGTTAAAGTTCTCTAAAGGAGCAAACACATTTTCTAAAAGAAGGTAATTTAAATGCAGAATTTACTTCATTCAGCTAAGTATTTTGGGCTCCTTTGCCTAAACTGATGCCGTGCTGGGACAAATGGACCAGAACGGGAGGTGTTCAAAAATGCGCCTTTTCGTTCCCATGGATCTGAGCACAGTAGCCATGTTCCGGGATTTTATGTACATAGATGGAAACAAGGCCTAAAAACAAGCATAACCCATTAATCTGGTTTTGAAAATAAAATTGCCCCTCTCGTGACTTTCCAGGGTGGATGGGTGGGTACAAACATGGGTTTCCAGGTGCTGGGTAATGGCTGCGCCTGCAGTGCCTGAGGCGAGACAAGCGGAGGCTTTACTCTGGCTCCCTACTTATTCACAACTCTGCGTTTTTGCACAACAGCCCATTTTTCATCACCAGGAGAAGTCTGCAATTTGACTCTGGCTATTTGTTACTCCCAGTAAATCAATATGTGTCAAAACAGCAGCCGGTAATAGGACTCTCTCATTGGACCTCCCCTCAGAGTCCCAGAAGACAGTGCCAGGGTCGGTTACTATGGCAACAGATCTAGGTACCTCTCAGGATTATCCAGCCATAGTGAGTTGATTTTCACCACACAGACTTAATATTCTGAAGAAATTTTAGAGCAAAGAAAAAAAATCTCACGAAGTCAGTAACAATGCGTGTGACCTTTCTGTTGATCCAAGATGAGTTAATTCAAAGACAGTTTGCAGAAGGTGTCTCTGCAAACCCTTCTCCTGACTGCCAGCTAAATTATTTATTGTTTTTTACTTAGGGCTCCTGGACATTCACATTTCTTAAGATGGGAGACAAAAGGCCTGGAACTATGAGATTTTTAAGATGGAAGAGCATTAAGTTGAACAAAATGCAGAGGTATCCTATGAAAATGTCTCAAAAGAAAACTGATGACTTCAGAGTTTCCAGCAATTACCATTGGAAGACTCAACAAGATGATTCGGGCAACCAGAGAATTGTCTGAGTTTTATTATGGGATTCAAGCAGATAATGGCATACCTTAAGTTGTACAGAGCTCTGACTCCTTTGGACACTGAAAGAAGACAACGCATTTTGAGCCGCGCCAGTTGGTTAGCATCTGTAGTAATCGTACTAACTGTGACTGATGCAGGCAAGTGACAAGCTGCATAGACAGAATGAGCCCTGTTGTTCACGTAGGGGAAATGCACTCTGTATTCTGAGAACTTTAAGGGAAAATGGCACAGGGTGATTTATTATAATCGACTGTAAGTGTGCCATAAAACTGGACAGATCATTTTAAAAAGGCTAATCTAGTTGGAAACAGAGTCTCATATTTCCTCGGCTAAATAGCAAATATGAGGATGATCCCCAGCTTCTGACCCTTCTGCCTCCACCTCCCTCCCAGGAATGGACCACCTTCCCCACTCTATAAATGACTAGCATTTGACAGCGAGCACTATAGGAGGCTTGAAGTGGAGTGTGCTCTTCCAGGAGTCTGGACTTGAACTTTATGTACGTAACACTTACTTGAAAGAGTAAACACTCTTTTAGCTATAGAAAAGATTAAAAACAATTTCCTAGCTATCTATAGGAAAGAGTTGAATCTCTTAGACAAAGTACGCAAAGTACTTTGGGAAATTCCGAGCACAAATGGCACCGATTAAATTTCCGTTGTCTTTCCTACAAAGTCTCTCTGCCTATTTCCTTGGGAATCATTTCCAGACAAAACTGAGTACAGACCCAGTATTTACTCTTCATTAGCAAGGGCCTTGAGATACTTTTTTTTTTTAAAACAGTAGTAAGCAAGTTCCAGAAAACTTGTATTTCAATACAATTCTGAGTTTTAAATAATTTAAAGTTTTGTTTCAACCCATAGTATCTTTTCTAAAATGAGTTCTCCCTAACTTAAGATGACACTCTAAGAAAAACAAGTGACGGGGACCAATTCTAAGGTTGAATATGCTTAGGAAATACTCCTCAGGACTTTCTCTCTGGAAGATTAGAGAATGAATACTGAATGCTCCAAGAGCTGCAGGTAAAGAAATCAGCATCACTTACTGGTAAAGGGTTAATGTAAAAGTTGAGGGTTTGGACCTAAGTTTTACCACTCATTATGTATTTTAAAGGATTTGAAAAGATTGAGACACTTTCATTTTGTGCCCATGTACTTTAGTTTCACTATGTGTCTCAGGCTGGCCCTTTTTTCCCACAGTCCTCCTGCCTCAGTCTCCCAACACTGGGACTGTAGGCATGTGCCACCCTCGTCAGATTGTGTAACTTCAGAAGTCACTCGAGTCCTGTGTCTTAGCAGCAAGTTTTCTACCACTGTGGTGAGGAACTGCAGCAAGATATCCAAGTGTTCAGAAAAGACTACTAAAGTCAACTGTTGTCGGGGAACTTTTGTTTATGCGCATTTGTTTAACTCTGTGAAGCTGTGCCTGTCTAAAGCACCTGATGTCTAATAAAGAGCTGAATTGTCAATGGCAAGGCAGAAGCAAGGACAGGCAGGGCTGGCAGGCAGAAAGTATAAACAGAAGGAGAAAGAGGAATAGAGGAACAAGAGAGAACAAGGAGGGTAGGATGGTCAAGGGTCAGCCACTGAGCCACCCAGCCAGCCACAGAGTAAGAACGAAAGTAAGATATACAGAAAGTAAAAACAGAAAAAAAAGCCCAGAGACAAATGGTAGATGGGATAATTTACGTTAAGGAAAGTTGGCTAGAAATAAGCCAAGCTAAGGCCAGGCACTTATAAGTAATAATAAGCCTCTGTGTGTGATTTATTTGGCAGCTGGGTGGTAGATCCCCCCACAAAAGCCAAAAGAGTAAATAAAGCATCATACCACAAACTATGGTGATTTAGAGTCATTTAACAAGCTGGCGAAACTCTTTACTGTCAATCTCTACAGATGTCTTCACCAGTTTTCAGAATGCTTGCTGTTTAGAATATACTTTGAACAGCCCAAATTATTATTATTATTATGGGAATACATTCTGGTTAATTTAGAAAACTCTCATGTTCATGCGTATGTTATCTCAAAGCATATGATGCCCTGCTCACAACACTAGAGGAATGTTGCTACGTGTGGAGATTTTGCCCCATGGGAAATCTACTGGCTCAGCAGGGTAGTTTGCGACTATTTCATACACAAGTACAGATTGTTCATACTGGTCTATTATACTGGTGTATTTCCACATTGCTAAGTTTTACAGGGATGAGACATCAAATAACTAAAGCATTGATGATCAAAGAGATTGCAGCTCCAGTCACTAGTGAGGTCTGCAGAGACAAAACACAGTACTCAGAGAGGGAATTGATATTTGCGAGTTTCCTACAGATAATCACCAACAAAGTAAGATTTCAAAATAGAAAGAATTGTAAACAAAATCAGAGAAGAGCTTTATCCAGGTGCGAGCTCTGTCAGCAGAACTAGATTTGGGATCACTTAGGAGACACACACCTGGACATGTCTGTGAGGGTGTTCCCAGAGGTAAGGTCCAGCCTGAAGTGGGCAAGGCCATCTTCTCAGTCGGCAGTCACATCCCATGTCACCCATGCCACAACAGGCCACACAGTCTTAAACTCTGGACCATAATTACCCCTTCCAATAAGCTGTCTTTTGCCAGGCATCAGTACTGAAAAATATGTAAAAAGTTTGAGTAGGATAATTGTCTGTATTCTGTCAATCATGTTTTAAATAAATGCTGATTGCCCAGGCAGGAAGTATAGGCGGGTCAACCAGACAGAAAGTAGAGGCGGGGCAATGAGAACAGGGGAATTCTAGGAAGGGGGAAGCCCATTCCTCCCAGTCCTGCCAGACCACTGAAGAAGCAGGATGTGACCTGCCCCGCTGAAAAAGGTACCTAGCCATATGGCTAACATAGATAAGAATAATGGGTTAATATATGTTACGAGAGCTAATAAGAAGCCTGAGCTAATGGGCCAATCAGTTTATAATCTTATGGAGACTTCTGTGTGATTTTTTTCTGGGACTAAATGGCTGGGGGACCGGGAGGGACAGAAAACCCAATAAGCCAGCCCTCATGTTACAGAAGTTTAAACAAATTACATCATCCATCCTGGCCCAAATAACAGCAACAGAACTGCAATGCAGCCCCTTGCTCTCCTCCAGAAGAGGTAAGCTCAAAGAAGATCCATTAAAATGAACAGTCAGCTAATTAAACAACAGTTTTCAAAGGACCTTTAATTATTTTAAATTTATAATTGTTCCAGTTTGCGGACTTCTTTTGGGTCCTATTTTAATAGTCTTTATCGGTAAAAATAAAGAAGAAAACACTTTCATGTTCATAACTCTATGCTCTCACAGCATATAAAAATGGTCTTCAGTTTTCACCATTTTACTCATTTTATCTATATAGTTATTTCCATATAAACCACTTCACATGACTGACAAGCTTACTCTTTATGATGTACATTAGCCACTCCCACGCAACACACAAATGTCTTCAAAATATTCATTTTCTGGAAGCTGGAGAGATGGTTGCTCTTCCAGGTCTAATTCCCAGTACCTATAGTGTGTCTTACAACCACAGTAACTTTAATTTCAGGGAATCTGATTCCCTTCTGGTCTCCATGGCTACTATATACACATGGAGCACAGACATACATGCAGGCAAAAACACCCATACACAGAGAAAGAAAACAGATGTTCAAATGGAATGAAAATTTTCTGTACCTTAAGGTTAATGTTCTTTTGTAATGAGATGCGTGTGTATTTCTGATTGTGTGACCCCCTCAGGGACTCTCCTCCTATATGGAGTTCTTTCTCTCTAAAGATACGTGATTTTCGAGCTCCAGGACACATTCTGACTACTCACAGACTTGTGAAAACACAAGTTCTTTGACCTGAACCTTAGAGTTTCTGCTTCGCTCTGGGAAGGTGCAAGAGTCTGCATTGTATAGGGTTCCCAGATGTTGATGTGGCTCACCTGGGGACACTTTACAAGTCACAGTAAGACTGCACAGTAGTTATCCCACTGGGGATTCTGAAATCATCTCCCAAGCTTACACACAGTGCTGCAGATGAATTTTCAATACGGGAGGCCCCATTAGAATGCAGTAGATGGAGGGAGAAAGGGCATGCAGGAATCCAGATAGCAGCCAGGAGCCTTGTTTGGCGGACTGGAAATATTAATACCTCTGTTACTGAGAAATTGTTAAAGAGATTTTTGGCATGGTCATCTAAATCCTGAAATAAATGAGAGATTTACCATGAATGATAGAAAGGTTCTACCTTCAGAATAGATGCCAACTGCTTTTAAAGAAAAAACAAAACAAAACACTAAAAACTCTATTGCAGACTTCTGGCAGGGGTGTGGGTGGGAAAGACTCAGTTTTCTTTAAGGAGCTGGCTACTAGGATTTTGACCATCTCCAGTGAGTATATGGGCAATACAAATTGGACTTGTGGCTTTTTTTTCTTCTTCGTTTTTCAGGGGTGGGGAGTCACAAGGCAGAAGGCAGACCTGGGAGGAATGGGAAGTGCATGTGGTCTGGGTACACGATGGGAAACACCTAAATAATCAATAAAAATATTATGATGGAAAAAATGCGTTGTGTGTATATGTTTGTGTGCATGAGCACATAGGTTCCAGTGTGCGACCACATGTGCCTACATGCCATCGTACATATACTCTACAGATTTGTCCTTGTTGTCCCCCTTCTTACACACAGGCTTTCTTTTGCATGTTACTGCTGCTAAGCAGGCTACCTAGCCTGCAAGTTTCTAGGGATTCTCCTGTCTCCACCTGCCGCCAAGGTTACAAGTGCGGTTTTCCCTGGATTCTGATGAACCTGGTCCCCATGCTTGTGTGGCCCATGCTTTACGTGGGGAACCAACTTCCCAGTCTAGCTCCCCAAAACAACCCCCACAGTTTTGTTCATGAGAAATATAGGGAAAAATCTGGCATTGGGAAATGGTTGTTCATCATGTAGAGACAATTATTATAATTTTGCATTTGTGAGAAGATTACTAAGATGTAGTAGATTAAAACCAGACCTAAAAAACTACAGAGGTTTGTTCACTGTACTAAGGGCTTCATTATATTTGGGTAGAGACTAATTCCAAGGTTCTCAGCCTATGGGTTGCAACCCCTTTGGCAATCCTCTATCTCAAAATATTTACATCACAATTCAAAATGGTAGCAAAATTAATTTCATAGTGGGTCTGTAGATCACAACTCCTGATCCTCAGACTCGGGAAGTATCATGGAAGGGGGGTAGAGATGGGAAGATAGAGAGGAAGGCTGTGGAATGGTGTCTGTTGGGTGCTCCATGGCCACTGGGCTTGTGAACTCATAACAGCTCTGACCGCACGCACACAGTCAGTCAGTCAACAGCTCAGCAAAGAAGAGGGGAGGGAGCTGAGGAGCTAATAGAAGCTATGGAGACTCAGGGAAGGAGCCAGGTATTTCCAGGTAAGTGCATCTGGAGGGTTGACCGTGTTCCACTGGATGGCCCCACACTCACGTATATACAAGCAGCACACATCTGACTCAATGGGTTGTTAAAGAGCAAAACACATGAAATTGGAAGGAGAGATGTAGGGAGGAGTTAAAAGGAGAGTAGGGAAGATATGATGAAAATATGTATACATGAAATTCTTAAGAATAAAAATATTTAAAATATCTGTGAAAATGTGTTCATGGCATTTAGCTTTGTAAACACAGATTTAGTTTCCAGTTTAAGTAGTGATATAAAAGCTCCTTAAAACTATATTTTTTGAGAAAAAAAATCAATTTTCACATGATGTGACAGTGTGAGGTTTATGGTTAAATGTGACTGAAAACTGCTGCAACCACGTCCTGCCAGCCTGACGCTGCACCTTGCTCCCAGTCGTGAGCCAACCCCCCGTGCGGCACGATTTCACAGGCTTGCTTGCCTGTGCCACACTAAGTGAAAACACCACCACCCGGGAACTTGATGACTTCACTCACAATAAAAGCCTGAATTCTTCTATAAATGACAGAATAAAATTAGCAGAAAAGAAGCATTTCCTGAAAAAGAAAAATGACCGTCAATAACTAGCTCACCTGGTAACTGTTATAAAATCTTATGCTGTCTATAAACATGAATATCAGATTCTCTGGCAATTGAACAGATATGAAGAGCAGACAGACACAATTAAGTATGCATATGGATTCTTTTGCCTGGAGATCCTAGGTGACAGTGGAGGAAACAGTGTCCAAGTTATTAACATTTCTATCACAAAAGGAAAGGCTGTTTAATAAGGCCCTGTTTTGATTGTAGGCTCTGGGGTCTCATTCTAGGGGAGGCTAATTCTCAACTGAGCCATCAGCCTGGTAAAATGTTAATGCATCCATAGAGACTCTGAAGCATCGTTATTTAATGTGGTGATATGCAGGCAGGCAGCTGAGCATTAAAAGGCACCTTATCCTTGCAAGGAAAAAGCAAGGTAACAGCAGCGATCTGGGCGCCTGCCTTCCCCAGCTAGGCCCTAAATCTAGGGTGATTCACGGACCTCTAAATGGTCTGTTTATATCCCAAGCAGAAAAGCTATTATTACCTGGATTTGTTTATACTGAGTCAACATTAACCTGAAATTAGGTAAAAATATGAAATGATCGAGAAAGTTTAAGATAAAATTTCTTTATCCATGTTTCAGATTCTTAGAGAGGCCTGCTATACTACTACATTTCAGCTGCAAGTTGAAATGAATAAAATCTCACACTGAGAGTTTTCTGTAGGTCATCTCAGACAAGTGTTTGGTGGTCCTCGATCTTACCTGATGCAAACGTTAAGATGCTTCAGTTCTACAAGGTGATCAACATGACGCTTTTAACAAGCTCAAACGAGAAAAGCGTGCTTTCCTTAGGAAGGGCCCAAAGGACACAGAAGAAAAAACAACTTTTCTGAACCAAAGCTTTCAAGGGGTATATATGAGGTTACATTTTCATTAGCTTTAAAGAAGTTTTGGCCTTCGCAAATATCACAAACTTGTTTTGAGACACCAAACTCTCTTAACTGTTAGCAAAGCAGATTTGGAGTAAAAAGCTTTAAACTCAGCCTTACAGAGCCAGTGTCAGCCCCCAAGGATACCGGTGATTTAAGCTGGAGCCATTCTCTCTTCTAATCCAGATGGGAAGTGTTAGTCACTGTTAAGCCAGGATACTGTACTGAGGGTTTTTTTTGTGGGGTTTTGAGGATCAAACCCAGGACCCCGGAATACAAGGCAAGCCTCCTTCCAACTACACTCTATCCCCAGTTTCTGAGATAGAGTTTTCATCGTATCACATGGGTCTCTAATCCAGACTTGTGGAAAACCCATGCTGAACTAATCTGAAAAGCTGCCCAGAACCAAAAGGGTGATGATTTCTTTCCACACTATGATGTATGGAAGGTCCTGGAAGGGCACATTTTCATTCCAGTCCAGGAAACATAAATGGCTACCTTGTCCCATGGGAGCCGATACCTCTGTATGCATAAAGACATGCTCTGTTCACCCAGCCTTCCACAGCATATTACCATGTCCACTCCCTGCAGCCTCAATGACACCAGAAGGTGTTTCTGGCCAGTCACATGCCATAGCTCCCTTGACATTTTCTCTGGCTACTCGGATTCGGAAAACGTTCCTATAGGACGAGAGGAGAAGGAGAAAGAGGACTTTACCCTGATGAAGAGGATCTTCTCTCCCACTCGGTATCGACCTTGAGAGAGTCGCTCCACACAGAACTTAGTTGGGCACTTGCAGGGAGGATCTTCAGAGATTCTTTTTACCTGAAATAGAGGAGCACATTCATTGTCCCCAATAAAATCGTACGTGATTATTCTCCAAGCACTCAAACATGGCCAAACTTAATCATTTAGACTTGTTGTATATCAGAAACGATGTGGGCACAGGGACTGTGGTGGTGTGAACATGAGGGCACAGGGAATGGCATAATTAGAAGGTGTAGCCTTGTTTGAGGTAGTGTGTCACTATGGGAGTGGGCTTTGTGGTCTCATACACTGAAGCTAGGCCTAGTGTGACAGTCCCTCTGCTGCCTGAGGGTCAAGCCGTAGAACTCTCAGTTCCTTCTCCAACATCATGTCTGCCTGTATACCACCGTATCGTGCCATGATGATAATGGACTGAGCCTCTCAAACTGTAAGCTAGGCCCAGCTAAACATTTTCCTTTATAAGAATTGATGTGGTCATGGTGTCTCTTCACAGCAATAAAACCCTAACTAAGACAGGGACCCTGGCTGAAATGTGAAGACCAGGGTCTGGCAGCATCTTCTGAGGTTCTCAACATGCGGTTGATGATGACACTGGAGGGGAGGGAGGAGAGCAGACGAGATCAACTGTCATGACAGCAGCCATAAGGTGGACAGCAAGAAAGACCATGTGTGAGGTCCACACGACAAAGGCAATGAGTGGTAAAATAAAGCATGCATAAGCTAACCATACTGAAAGCTAGAGTGAATGCATGAGACATGGAATGCTTCTTTAATACAATTCCACTAGAACTTATTTAAGTTTGAAACAAATGATGACAAAATTATTTGTTTTCGGAAACTCTTGTTTTGCTTGAAACACTAAGATTTTCCCCCTGAAATTTCACCGACAGATCACTCATATTCATCTGTGTTCCATCCCATCTTAGCTACCAAATACTGTATTAGCTGGCATTTAAAATGAGAAAATAAAACATGACTTTGATTAATATTCTTTTGGAGAGCTCATAAACTGGCATGAACACTGCAAATCTTAAAAATATCTCTATAAAATTCATTGTTTTTCATAATCCACGAAACGTCTAGAATGTTTTTTTAATGAGGAAGCTATTTCAGACAACCCAGAGTAACCCAAATATCTCATATGTTCCATGTCAAATACTTCATCCATAATTTCCTTGAACTATAATCAGGTGTTAGTAGCTGCCATGTTGTAAAGTTAAGATTAATTCAACAGATAGGAAAGTTAGGATACTTAAGGCTGGACATCAAGAAATCCAGCCATTGTTTATTTATTTACTGATTCATTTACTCTGTGTTTACATGTATGTCAGTATATGGTATATATTCACAAGTTGGTGAGGTGTGTGTGTGTGTGTGTGTGTGTGAATGTGTAGGAGGAGGAGGACACTAGGTGATCTCAACCCTAACCCTTATTTCCTTGATACTGAGTCTCTCCCTGGACCTGGAGCTAGTGACCAGCAAGTCCCAGATATCCTCTTGTCCCCATCCCCACAGCACTGCGGTGATAGGACAGGGGTGACCACGTTTTGTTTATATGAGGGTCTTTATGCTTGAACAGTAAGTACTCTCTACCCTGAGCTATCACTCAGGACTTCAAACATTATTTTTAATGATATAGTGACTCTTTTTTTGCTAAGCAAAATCCATAAGGAAAGTAGTTTATGAACTCCCTTAACTTTTATTATAAAAGAATTATATAATGGTTTTGCGAGAGTATGGAAGGTTCCTGACAACAGAGTAAAAACCAGGAATGGAGGAGGAATGCAAGAAAAAAGCCTTCCTAAGAACAACCAAACTGTGCCTCAATGACACAAACAAAATAGCACTATTTTGAAAGCGAAAGAACTAACCCAGGACACACAGATCCATTCGCCTCTTTTCCCATCCTATCTTTTTCTAACAACACAAGCCTAAGATTCTGAGTCATCACTGTGACGGGAGCCTAGTGAGGCAATATTGCTCAACCTTAGCATCTCCTTAAGGGCTAAGATAATATCTTACCTCATCTTAAACCCTAGACATAAAGCATAACACCCCAATGAAACAAAAAGGAGCTCCACAGATGGACACTGGACACATACTTAGTCACACTAACAACAGAATGGATCTTCACAGGACACACGGGAAAGATCACTGGAACAAAAGAGGCCTGGATCCAGAAAGAAATCACCAGAGCAGAGGGAGCCTGATCCAGACAGCCTTAAAGATGACTTCCACTTCCACTAAAGAATGAGGGAACATGTGCTGTTCATTTAGGAATCAGGCCATGGATTTAGTGGTATAAATGAGAAATAGTAAAGCAATCCCTTACAAGAAAGACTCACATTCTGAACCAGCCATGAAGTCAAGTGCACCTATGCATTATTTTCAGTGTTCTGATCTCTTCCTACAGATGTTTGTAAAATGTCACACACACACACACACACACACACACACACACACACACACACACATATTCACCCGTACCACTACCATAAAGGCTTAAAAGAAAAGAGTAAGCATGACTTAAAGGAGCTAGGAGGCTAGGAGACAGGGATGAGATCTTTGTCATCTAGGAGATTAGAGAGCAACAAAACTCAAGGACCAAGGCATTGCAACTTACTGAGCAAATTCTCTATTGACAAAACACAATCCTAAGTCTGTGTGGGCAACATCTCCATCTTGCAAGTTCCTCAGAAAAAAGTACAGATCCTATTAAGGGCAAATTAGCGTGAGAAACATTTTCTCTGGCGGCCTGTCCTTTGTCCATGCTTTCCTCACTACAAAGATAGACTTATTTGTTTGTAAATCAAGGGCTTTTTTTTTTCATTTGTGTCAGGGGCAGAGGCAGACCAGGGGCAGTGGAAACGCACTGTTAACGGTGAATGATCAGAGTCCTGCTTCTGACATTACCAAGAGGTAACTCTGTCTGCCAGGTGCTCTGTTCTTGGCTCAGAACCCAGCCAGTTTGCAGCTAACATGAGATTTCAAGAGGGGCCTGGTTACTCAGAATTACAATATCTTTCATCCCCAGACTGAGGAAGTTGATGAAGAGAAGGGAGACAGTAAGTCATTTCTTAGAACTGCATTCAGCTCCCTGTGAGAGCAAGCTCAACCCAAGGGACGGCACAGAGGAGCACTCAGGCAGACCTCGCTTCCTATCAAAGCTGGATCGCAGCCTCAGGACGTAGGGAAGAAAGCTTTGGAAAGGACACCACTGTGTTTCCTCTGTGAGATCTTGATTAAGGAAGGGGCTGTATTGTCTCCATAAAAGGTCGCCTATTTCCATGCAGTTCCCCTAAGAATCAGACAAGAAAATGTGAGCAAACAAAGGTGGCTGCAGTCCTGGCTCTTTCTGGAGTCCTACGATGGAAGACGATCATCTTGGCATGGGAATCCCTTTCTTTCTCTGTCTTCTGCTTCTGTTTCCCTTGCTTCCTTCCTTTACTCTTCCACACCTCATCGTTCTTTCCTTTGGGGGAGGCATACAGTAACTCTGTACAAAACAACCCACTGCTAATTACACACACGAACTTAGAGAATCATCTTTTTTCAATTCCTTCTCTCCATATATTTATTGAGTTACATCAAGTTCAGTTCCAAACAGCTACATGTTCCTAGTGCATGGTAAAGCAGCTATAATGATGGCTATTTCCTTTTTACCTTAGATCAAAAGGGTCTGATGTAAACCGTTAATGAGATTCAAATTAGGTTCCCTTCTGTCCCACTGTCTTGGGGATCAAATATTTCAGGAAAATAGTGTCGCTTAAACACAATGCAAAAAAATTCAGTGTAGTCTACAAGACTGAAGAATGGAGGAAACTGTAAAGAAGGTTTATGTTCTAGTATATTTGAAAAATGCTAGGTCAGCTAGATCTTTTAAGAGAGCTCAGCAGTTGTGTGATGCTGGCAAGCTCTCTGAATGCCAGGCTGAGACAGCGATACTTCGCATTTCCTATGTTAACCGACTCTTTCCCCACAGGAAAGATTGTAGTGGTAGTTCTTCTGTAAGTATTCCTTGAGGTTTATGGGACACAAGAATTCTCACTGGTAAGAGGTGGATGTGTCCACTTAGCACATTAAATGTGTCCACTATCACACACTCCTCCATCACACCAATAGTTATATGCTCGAGGTTCCTCTCAAGGGTCCACACAGCTTTGGGCTGGAAGAACAGAACGTAGAGCCACAGCTTGAGGGCCCTGCCTTCTCAGGTCTCTACACCACTAGTCCTTTAATCTGAGCTAGACTAATGATGAAACAGCCTCAGATCCTTCTAGGAGTTATTCTTCACCTTGGGGGTTCTCTTCGTATGTCTCTCCTTCCCAAAAATGAGGAATGGCTAGCCAAGAGACAAAGTGGTAAAGAGACGGGAGCCTTCTTGCTCCTTCCTCTGGTTTTGATCTCAAATGGCAGCACCTACTCTAACACACAGAAAAGCACAAACGGCACGTTTCAGAAGAGATAACCAAATACAGAGGATAGAGAGGAGGCATCACACTGAGCATCTATACCAGGAAGCTGGTTAGATGTAGACCAATAAAGCACCATACTTGATTGTGAAAATTAGACTGTCCCTTGAGAGGAATGGATATTTAGGCCTCGCTGAAAACTGTTTCATTGCATACTTACAAATACCTTAGAGAACAATAAGCAAGCTGTAACATTGTTGAAAAATGCCAAGAAAAATCTTCATGTGTGGGCTGAGGAAATGGCTCTGTGGGTAAAATGCTTGTCATACAAATATGAAAACATATGAATTTGGATCCTCAACAGGCATGTCAAAAAAAAAAAACTCAGCACATATCTGTAACTGGGGGAATGAACACAGGAAGATCCCTGTAGCTCTTTGGCCAGCTAGTTGGCCTGAAATGATGAGCTCTAGGTTTAGTGAGATGCCCTGTATAATATTTTTTTAAAAAAAATTAAATTAAAAGGTAAAGAGGTAAAAGTAAGAATTCCAAGATAGGCCTCTAGGCTCTGCATGCATGAACATGCACGTGTACATTAATAGCACTCCCACATGAACACATGCACACATGTGTGGGGGTAACACAAGCTCAATATTAAAATACATTAATATGTATTTAGAAAAGAATCGAGAAATATGTTTATAAAAACCTAACAGCTGCTACCTCGATATGAAAGAGGTAGTTCAAAGAAAAAAGGAATGGAAAGCACATTGGGCCATAACAAGGAGGCCTGGGAGGTGTCAGCTGGGCAGGGCTTGGGGATCCTAGAGGATTCTACAATAATTCTAACCGTCTGACTGGCATTCTGTCACAGTGTGCTGGCTACAGGGATACTGGCAGAGAATAATTCCAGGAATCTAGTGCTGAAACAAAGCTACCGTAAGAACAGGCATGAGCCTCATAAAGAGAAGCTGAGAGTTCCCCTGGCTGAGCCAAGGAAGTAACGGTAACATCAGCCAGACACTCTTCAGGCCTGGCACCATGGTATAGGGAGGAGAGAATGTAAGTAGATGTCACGGCTGAGATGGGAAGGAGTAAGAATGTGTATGGTGGCCCAGAGACACATTTGTAGGAAGACTGAACTCATGCTGAATCTAAAGAAATAGCATAATACACGATGAGAAAATGACTCTCAACATGTAAACAGCATGCTTTTATTATTATACAGCATTATCCAACTACTGTTCAGTGTTTGAAAATGGAGCTTTATGAGACGCAAGGCATGGGACTCACCCTAAAAGCATTCCCGAAACACCTGCTGTGGGATGAGAGCTCCCTGGCTATTTGTACATTCTGAATGGAGTGAGTGGCTATCAAAGAACTCAGATTAAGATGCACTATATAAGATATCTTGGTGAGACAGGCTTAAATTTGCTGCCTTTGTGGGGACCCACAGCTGCTTAGGCAGTTAAGTTTCTGCTTTTTTAAAATTTATCATGTAGAGAAGAGCAAAAGAAAGGTGCGTGTCTTTTCCTGAATCTCCCTCTCTTTCTCACTCAGATGCTAGAGAAGGAGGCCTGCAGTCCTGGCGGCCTGCATCCTATCAACAACCAGCATCAAGATTGCTGCAGGCTTACAAGGACTTTGCCAAGACATACTTCAGTCTTATGCTCTCCCACTCTCATGTCCTCTAAGTTTGCAGGCAATTATAACCCCTAAATGCAAACTCTGCCCAGGCTACATCAAGAAAACTCCTGGCTTCTCTCGTTTATTAATATCTTCATGCATATAAGACACAAGCACACAGCACATGGGAATATTTGTCCAGCACACCACTGTCATGAGAAAGAACTGCTTACTATACCTAGAAACTGCCTATCCTGAAAATGAGGTTATCACTGAAGTATGACCTAATCACCAGAACCCTGTGCCTAGAGGACTGCAGAGTGGATAAACCCCAGAGTTAGACAAACACCCGAGGGAACCTAAGCTCCTCTCCTCTAGGCATCACACAGCTTCCAATCTCCCCTCTGCAAGCAACCTTCCTTTCAGATGTAAGAGCTCTTAAGAAAAAAAATGGTCAGCTCTAGCCCAATACCCGGCAATCAATAAGTACAGTCATCTTCCTGTCAGACGCTGTGTCCCCTTCTCAACAATCCTCAAGATTCTGTGTCTCCAGTTTCTATCCATGAGAGGAGGAATCGGGAGCGAAGAACAAGGTTGAAGTGCTTTCAGAAACCACTTTCAAGGGGTTGACTCATTTCCTAGGGTTTAAGACACTGCGCAATGGAATTAAGTGGCACTTTATTCTAAATCACTGTTTTGGCTGTGAGTTTCGTGATGAGCTGAAGGAGCACAGATTTTTCTCATTGGAGTTAAAATGAATTCAAAGGAGCTGAAATGCATTAAGGCCAAACTGATCCGAGAAGGCGGGGGAGGTTTAGTGGTAAACTCCACACTCACTGCGTCGTCCAGCAGGTTCCCAGTGCTCTTCTTTCCTGAAGACTTGGATGAAGGAGAAGGTGAAGGAGACGGGGCAGACAGGGTCTCTTCTTGTTCAATTTCTTTTTCCAGCTTTATCAGACCAGGAGGCTCCACACCATACCTTTCAAAAACATGACACTGTTATCACAGACACATTACAACAATGTAATAACCATATGATATTCTGGACTGTGAGTGTCACAAACTACTGCCCTTTTGCAAGGGCATGGACTCTCTAACACTGAAATGGAACTAGTATCTGTGAATTAGCATCCTTGGAGCAGGGCAAAAGCACATGTAACTACTGTATACAAGTGTACATACATGGAGGTACATGATGGGAGCAGACTCAATTTCACATATCACTGTCCCAGCAACATGAACACCCACCGGGAATTTATCTTGAACATTTTCTTGAACAGAATTGACAATATTAGTGCTATAATTAAAGTCTTGTTTAAAATATAAGTTTGTTAATAATAGAGATTAAAACAGAGAGTTGATATCAAAATTAAAACAGCAGAATCTTAATTAGGAAAAGAAGTAACTGGTTCTACAGGGCAGAGATTCATTTCTTACACACAAGAGCAATGCATGTGGCTGTACAACATTACAAGCTAAGCCCTAAGGAATAGCACAAGGAAATCACAAACACTATTACAGGGACAGGAAACAAGAATGATCCAGCACACGTTCAGGAGACTTGGAGGAGGAGGAGGAGGGATGGGCAAGAGAGAAGGCAACAGTGTATATCATCGCTGCATCTCCCACAATCTGGTTTCCCTCAATTAAAACTTAAAGATGTACTGAGTTTTATAGGTCCATATCCACTGTGCTTAGTAGGGGACACCAAAGATGATTGGAGAACTTGACAACTATGAAGCATTTAGAAAATAATCTCGGCATATACTTTTATTAACAGAAAAATAAATGTCTGCAGAAGGCTGAGACAGGACAGAATCTCAAATACAGGCCACTGTTGTCAGTTTGTCTACACTTTTTGATCAGGTGATTGTTTACTATAAAGGAGAGAAAACACGTGTGCTTGCAAGGTTGTGTGACCCCAGCACTTGCAAGACAGAAGCATGAAGATGTTAAGACTGTGACCAGTCTAGGCTAGTTCAGGGACCCTGTCTCCAGACAAAACAAGAGAAACAAAATCGTAGGTTCTAGATAAGATGCAATACAAACAGTCTATGAGCAGAGAATAAATGCTACACTGCTCACTACTTTGGTGAGCACTGTGCCAATTCAGCAGTCGATGTAAAACTCTGTGTGCGTCCTCCGGCTGTGATTTGCTGCTTAACAGACATCACTGCACACAAGTGCAGCGCAAATTTCTAGGGAGGTAGTTTTCCTCCTGGTGATGTTTTGTTCTGACAGAGGGATCCAGTTGGTTCAGTTCCTGGCCTCTTAGTTCATTACCCCCTCTTCCCTCTGAGATGAAAGGACGTGGTTATGTTGAACAGGCTTGATTTGGTTTACACCTCTAGGAAGAAGGACCAGTCATCAAAGAAACACTTGATGTTTCATCTTCCCATCTTCTTTTATTTTCTTTTTTCCCCCCTCAAGATTGGGAGGATCTGTGTATCAGATGCCTTTATAAGAGAGCTGTGAAGCTTATGTAAGAATTCAGTACAAGCAGCTTACAATGTCACAACAGCCTCTAATCTATTAAAAGTCATTTTTGTTCCCTAATGAGAAAACACTTGCTATAGAGACATAGTCACCACATTTCATATTTATAACTTTTTGTATTAGAAACCAAGCAATGCTTTGTTACAAGACACTTGATGCACTACAGACTCTATCAGGGTAGAGAATGTGATGGATGATTCACAGCAACCTTACTTTTGCTACTAACAGGCCAGGGACTTTGGAAGGCCACACTGCACATCTGTGGATTCTTAGCTCCATTAAGGTATAAAGCATGCCTGTGTTGAATGGTCTCAAAATAATAATATAAACCTGGTTGTATGTTGGAGGAATCTAAAACACTGTGATCACAGCCAATTCTATGTAATTTTAAGTGGAAATATATTTGAAAATATAAATTAAATAGATTGGAAAATATTTTATTTTTTACTGCAGGTAGATGAAGGCTGCCTCACAAAAATAAGATGCATATACTTTATCTTAAAAATAAAAAAAAGCAGCAACAAATATGCTATTAGAGTAGCAAGAGGGTCAACTCATGTCCAACACAAAACAAACAGGCCAGCTTTGAATAAAACTGGTAACAGACGCACACATGAAAGATGTTCCTTGGAATTGCTTCTTTACCTGGGAAACTGAAAGCTAGCTGTGCCACTGACACAGAGAGTCAGCACCGAGCCTGGAATCTCTGCTTATTTTGGCTTTTGAATTCTTCAGGCTGCTGGGGTAGAGTCGGCCAGCACTGGAATGCACACTTAATATGACTCATTGGCTTCCTGTGGGTCTGGAGGTGTCAGCAGGCTATAAATCATGACCCACCTCCAAGGATGGAGACTTGCACCTGCAGGCCAACTTAGTCATCAGATGCATCTCGCTGTTCTTCAAGTGGCTACCCTGGTTTAGCATCAGTGATAACTTCCATACCTCTGCACAGGTCCATTCTTTCTATAAGGCTTTCTCAAATTAATGCTTCGCCTTCTTTTCAAGAATAAGGTGTTAGAACTTTGGGAGCAGGGGGCTTTCCTTTTCCCAACTCCAATATGGGTTCAACTGCAGTCATCAAGATAGCTGAGTTCACTAAAGCTAAGTCCTGATTACTGCAGAATCCAGAAATATAGACATAGTATTTATATCTCAGAGGCTGGACACCTACTTTCATCTCATTAAAAAGTAACAAGCTAGGCAGTCTCGGGATTAACGACTGTATGGGGAGAATACAGTAATGGGCCTTTCATTTTGCTGGCACAGGATGTGGTGTATGGGATTACGCTAACTGAAATTAATGTACCACCAACTCCTTCCTGACGGAGACAATATATTCGAACTATTTAGTAGACGGTACTTTCCAAGAAAAGACATCTGTGCTTCATTGCAGTAGGGTTAGGGGACAAACTTTATAGACTAATGAAACTCCTTCTTTCTAAAGCATGTAACAGATGGTTTATAGATTCTTGCCAGGTAATTTTGCCCCATTTTTCCCTATTTTAAGGAATGTAAACTTAGATTTATATGTGGAAAATGCCCTAGCCATGGGAAAGGACACATAAACTCCCAGCAGTCCTTGCAGGTCTCCAAGTGAATCAATTAGTGATCTTAACACACGATCACTTTTCTTTTAAGTAACATTTCATTACACTAAGACTGAAATAGAAGATGATCACAGAGCACCAGAACGCAAAGGCATGAGACGATGTGACATGCTGCATCCTTGTCACCAAGCTTCCACCTCAGAAGCTGTCACTTTTACCATGAAGATAACCTTCATCCTGCAGTCTGAAAGGATGTTGAAATCATTCATTTCTTCATTTTGTGAAAATTATACTAAAATATTGGTCAAAAGAGTCTTTTGGTTTTGTTGAGTTGCTTTGGGCAATGTCATAATTTTTACATTCAGAAATACGTTTTTCTGAAATACTAGCAGAGAAATTTTACCTTCCAACAATGATAGCTTTGTTTAGCTAAAAACCAAATTTTGCCATGAGAACAAAAGTACAGTCACCACCACAGAGGCCAGACTGACTCAGTTTCTTGAGGGAAGAATAGATAGAGCAGAGGCTCTGAAGCACTCGGAGAATCATTTATCAAGTGATATTGGTGTTTTTAGGAGCATACATGTGGAGTCTGGGGGTACCATTTAGAGTGGGATATAAAAAGGCATCCCCTCTGAATGCAAAAAAACACAAAACTCAGGAGACTTCAGGACATTTGGTAAAACCAAATGCATCTTTACGGGAGAAGACGAATGTGGTTTCTGAGTGTGCTCTAAAAACCACTCCTAGTTTGGGTTGAAACTTCTCAAATGTGTTAATCTGATCTCCAGGAGTGGGCATAGGGGAGGAGGGAGTGACCTCAAGCATCTAAATCTAAATCAGAGGCAGAGTTTATATGTGAAACGAGACTAGACGAGGGATAGACATGCTATTCTACTTTAGGAGCTTCCAGCAAAACCAAACAAACAGTTCAGATGTGTTAGGAAAGAAACGAATAGGAATTTTTACCTGAATAACAGTTTATCTGGCTGGCATCCATTCAACTGTCTAACTAAAGCAACAGCAAGAGGCATGCACTACCCCCTTTCCTTCTGTACAAAGTATATAGTGCTTCAAGACCCACTCAGCTGACAGAGGCAGAAATACAACCTACAAGGCTGCAATGCTGAGGTGACTGGAATGTCAACTCTGCCATGAGATACTGACTTCCATGATACAGGTTCTGGAATAAATTCAGCCTTTATCTTACCTCACATAGTCATAAAATGTGGGTGTGTACAGAGCAATACAGAATAACCACTGCCTGAAATACCTGTGCTGAGTTTTAGAGGTAGCTCAGTCCACAGTGTCTGCTCAACATGCCAAAGCCCTGGGATTGGTCTCCAGCACCCTGTGCTCCTCCTGGGAAACTGGAAGTGGGACACAAGGGTCATTCTCTACTATACAAAGAATGTGTGGTCTACAGGGGATCTGGTTTTAAATAAACTAATTCATTGACCAAGTAATTAATTATTTGTAGTGAGGGAGAAACTCTTCATATGTCATTTTCCATCGGAACTGAGAAGAATTACTCTCTTCTTTAACAAGATGTGTGTTCGTTTTACATGCCTGCATTATGGTTAAGTGATGCCAGATCTAAAGCTGGGAGCCAAGCTTCACCTATGGTGTGATAGCCATGGCTAGAAATGTTCTGTCTGAATTAGAGTAGTTATGTAATGACAAACAGCTATGAAATAAACGTTTAAGAGCAGGAAAATGATTATCCTAGATGGGGGATGCAACAGCCCCTGCTGCTGTGTGGAGGCAGGCAGTCTTCCTGTCGTCACTTCCCCTCTCAAAGCTTGGCCGGCTAATGAATCCATTTGTACTGTTTAAGCACAAAGTAGAGTCTGGCACGGTCCTCATATTTTATCCATATAATTATATCACACAGTATTTCCTTTACAGATCTTCTAAAGTCTCTAAGTTCCTTCTAGCTGAGTATCTCCGAGATAGTTGTGGGTTGACTATGCTTTTCCTTAGTGTCTGCTCCTTCCAGGAGTGAATGTTGTCTCTACCCCAGTCCACCAGCACAGGCAGAATGTTCAAAGCTAGTGGAGGAGGTTTGTCTCTGGAAGCCGCAGTACCTTTGTCCCACTGCCTCTTCCACTCAATTTAAGGATGTGGTGGAATTGAAGAGGCTGGCCAACAGATGCAAGCTTGGACTGTGCCTGGAAGGTGGATCCGTGCGTATCACCCAAAGCCTTTAAACAGTTATCTGGAAGTGGTGTGGGACTAGGGAAATCTTCAAATATCTCATCTTTTAATTCCTTGTTGGGTAATACACAGTTAATATTAATTTTAATTAAAAATATTGAAGCAATCTTTTTCACTGTAATTTTTGAGATAAAATAAAAAATCTTATATATTACTTAACTCACTAAAAATTTATGGGCTATGGTGATTTAAAGACCTCAGGATTACTTCTGACTATTAAAAAAAGAGACATTTACTGGCAGTGTTTGTTACTGGGCTAGAGTTTTACAATGTAAAAAATTGGTGTTTTCTTTCTCCTAATTTTGTACATAAATTCTCCATCTAACCTCATGCATTATTATCTCTCACTGCATTTACTGGCTCATGTGATCTCAGCACCTACATGCACATGGTGCACATACAGACAAGCAGGCACACAATACAAGCATAAGTAAACACATGAACTTTAAAGGCACAGAAATTTTCACTCCATGGCCATCAAGATAAGAAAGGAAATGCATTTAATTAAATAGTATCAATGACGGCTTAAGCAAAGATCACATGACTTCAGTGTTGGGAGTGCTAGAAGCATACGTTTAATTTTAACCCAGATCTGCATCAGAAAAATGACTAATTAATTGAACATTTATTTGCCTCGAGATCTCTTCAAATCTTTCCATCTTGATCTCTCCTTCTCTAGATTTTATACAACTGTCTCATGGCCTAGTCCAGTGGTTGGCAAGGTTGTAAACAGGGAAGCATGAAACCAGAGCAAGCTGGTTTGGCTAACAGGGTCCTTGCCTCAACTTACCTAGCTGTGATCGCTAAAAATTACCTGTTTTTGTCCTTTTGGGCACAAAAACTTTTCAGAACACCTCTTTCCATAATCATAAAGGGGCTAGAGAAATGGCCCAATGGTTAAGAGCATGTACTGCTTTTACAGAGGACCCATGTTTGGTTCCCAGCACCCACATAGGGTAGCACACAGTGTCAAGTAGGAACCTGTAGAGATAGCTACTTCCTACTTTTGCAGAGGGCCCACACTAGGCAGATCACAACTGTCTGTAACTCCAGTTCCAGGGAGCCCAATACTCTCTTTGGGAGTCTGCAGCACCTATATGCATGTCAGGACCATTTCAGGCTTCCCCTTTCTCACATCTCACAGGGCCTTGAAGTAAAAATCTTGAGACAGAAAACTTAAAGTTAGCCAAAACATTACATGCTGACCGTGGAGACTCAAGCTCTGGAAAGCACCACAGAGTGTCTTCATTGCTTGCTGCTTATCACTAACAGCAGGTGTTCTAGCCACTGACCTTGCAACTGCCCTGCTTAGCTGTCAAACTGCCCCGCTTAGTTGCCTAGCTACTGAGCCCCTCCTTCCCTTCCCCCTCCCTCAGTTCCCCCTGCCTGAGCTCCTTTCTGAGGAGTATTTAAGACATGAAACTTGCTTCAATAAACGGATGCCTTGACAAAGAATACTGCTTGGCGTCCGTTTCTCTCTCCCCCCATGTCTTTCAGATAGTGCCTCTTCAAGACCCTGGAATAACTTAGGACCTGCTGGGCGGGTCACATGCACACGGTACACATACAGACAAGCAAGCACATGATACAAGCATAAGTAAAAATAAATACATAAACATTAAAGGCAGAGATCATTCTACTCCATGCTCCATCAAGATCGGAAAGGAAATGGATTAAATGGTATCAATGACAGCTTAGGTAAAGCCTGTCCTTGCCTCTTGCCTGCAGTGTTGAGAATACTGGAGATGTACTTTTAATTTTAACTATGGCTCTCAAGATGATCCAAGCAATTACATTTGCTAAATGGTTTCTTCACATCCAGTTTGAATTTCAATGGTGATAAGCCAGCATGTTTTTTTAAAGCATTTATTTATTTATTATGTATACAATATTCTGTCTGTGTGTACGCCTGATGGCCAGAAGAGGGCACCAGACCCCATTACAGATGGTTGTGAGCCACCATGTGGTTGCTGGGAATTGAACTCAGGATCCTTGGAAGAGCGGGCAATGCTCTTAACCTCCGAGCCATCTCTCCAGCCCCAGGCCAGCATGTTTTTGTTGCCTGCGGCTGAGATATGTCTCTTCCTTGACATGATCGAGGAGGTCTTACCTACCTGGCTGCAATCCGGCCAAGCTCTAGTAAACAGAGACACACTTCTCGGGGCTGCTTGTGCAGAACTGGAAGACAAGACAGACGTACATACCTTTACAACAGAAAAGACTGTAAAGTGTCTATGAGTGACGAGCTTGCCAATGATTCCCCTTTAGCCCTGACAGTCAGGGATGAGTGGCTTCTCATTCTGGCATTCATAAGACTCATCCCAAACCCTCAACCGAAGATGCACAGTACTTTCTGAAACTACACCTGTGTCCCAACGCCCACTGATCCAACGAACTCCCTATAAAAACATTGCCTTCAGTTAGTTAATATTATAGGTCCATATTGAACACATACGTGGCAGTAAGTATAAGTGAGAAACTTAAACATACCACACACAAAACTACACAGTAAGGGTTAACTTTTTGAATATACTGGGTACACACCTGGTTCTTATATCAAATTGAATTAATAAGTATAAAAATTTATAAACAAGCTTCTTTGCTCACCTCCAAATAAAGGCAGATGTCAAATGGGACCTCCAACTTGATGTTCTCTCCTAATCAGTAATTGATACTTTAGAAAGAGACACACTCCACTGACCAGATTCTTAAGACATGGGAGTATAACAAGGTCCCATCAGTCAGCATTGCTCATGAAATGTGCCAATGACCAGCCTTTATGAGGTGCTATTTCTGTATTACATGGCAGTATTACATAGTATGAAATTCATATTCTGTGACTAGGCTTGGGTAGCTCAGCATGGCAGACAATACATATTTGTATTTCTGAGCCCACAAGAAGAGTGCATGTTGCTTGCTCTATTCTCCTAACCAAAATTGAGGCATTGGAAAAATGTAATATTCAACATTAAATAAATAATGTAACAAAACTAGGCATGGAGGAAAGTGTTCAAAAAGTTATTATTCTAATAAAACTATATATGTATAATAAAAATAACAATCTTGCTCTAATTCATAAGGCTAGAATTTTATAACAATTCAAGCCCCACTATTTATTTACTTAATCTAAATATTCTAGTGTCTCCACTAATAATGTATCAGTGATATTAACTCCAACGATAACAACAGGATTTGTTTGGAGTAGATATGAATATTAAACATATATTTAGTTGGAATATTAAAATTTGTGACTTCATTTGGCTTAAAGGGACATTCAAACTAAGTATTATTATTTGGTTATAAAATGCCACTTTTAGACTTTAAAAAAAAACATCAGAAATGCTTACTAAAAACATAATTGATCATGGAAAACCTGAAACAAAAAATATTCCCATTCCCAGTAAGCAAAGCTTAGTTTGAGGTGACCAGTGGAGAACTGTCACAAAGCCTAACTAAGGGGGCCTTGCCTAGTTTCTAATTAGGTAAAGTCTTTAAATGAGTGAGAACATTACAACTTCCAGCTGCCTGGCTAGAGTACCAGCCGTCTCATGAGGCCTAATGTGTTAAATCAACTTCAGTGCAATCATCTGGGGAATGTGACCTTACACCGCAACGGACACCACAGAAACAGGAGCAAAACGCCAAAATCAATCTAGGTCATCAATTCTCTAAGACTCTAACTTTTTAAAATATGGTACTAAGATAGCAAAATGGAGCTTTGAGTGGGAGGAAGAACAAAGGGAGTGGGGAAGGAAGTGAGGAGAAGACTCCTAGCGCCCGGCTGATTCACTGTCTTCTGTGAAAGCTGTGTGAAATAGGTGGCCAAAGCTCCAGGAGCTTTAGCTATGACGTCATGCATTTCTCAATGAAAACAACACAAAAACCCTGGTGGCCAGAGGAAGCGGGTCCATTCATGGGCAATGACTAACTCTCAAAAGCAACAGTTGACACAAATGGCCTGGTTCTTTAGTGACTTGGTGTACACTGGTGTGCAAACAGGAACATTACACAGAAAATGAGATTTGTTGGGGATAACATGAGGAGTTTGACATGAAGGTTACATCTCCATTACGCATCTCCTGACTTCCTTGTTGTCAAAATAAAACATTTTGCATGCCAAACTCAAATGTAGACTCCACATAGACATGTGGGAAGATCAGTTTGAGAAAGTGGGGTAAGTTCCGGGCTCCCATTATCATCTTTACAGAACTGGCCCAGAGACAAGCGAAAACAGAACTCAGGTGGGAGAGGAAGATGGGAGAAGGGGATGAGTGAAAACACAAACGGACTGTTACATACATGTGTGTGAATGTATAATAAAGCCTATACCTTTGCATGCAAAATTAAAAATTAATGTAAAACAGAGTGGCATTTCACAGAAGGAGGAATCTCACAGAAAGGCTGAGTTTTCATCTCAAGTTTCAAGGGAATTAGCATCCTTTTTATAGCAATAATAAAATCCCTTCAATTTTTATAGTTATAAATTGCTGTTTTCTATCATAATGGCCTTGCAAATATTGACTAGACTCTGCTTAAAATAATCCAAAACAAAGCAAAGCAACAAATACAAGCAGACAAAGAAAACAGTGAACGATGACTTGCAGGCCTGGCTGATACGTCCAGGTGCACAATACAGCAGTCTTCCCCACATCTGATTCTTCCACACGTTATGTGTTAGAACAGTCGTGTGGTGAGAGCTGAGAGAAAGTCAAAAGCTACAAAGATGACATTGCCTAGCATTTCTAGAAATGACAAGAATTTAGCTTTGAGGTTAAATGCTTATTTAATAAGCAAAAAACCACTTTCAGCACATCACTGGAAAATTGGATTTAGAACCCTTCAGTAGCATAAGTGTGTGTATTAGACCCAGGAATCAACCTTGATGTTTATGCCACAAGGAGCTCTACTCCGAAGGCAGTGGGCGGAAAGAGGGCTGTGGGTGGGAGTGTGAGGCCTCGTGGGTATTATGTGTTATATAGAGGAGAATTCTGTAAGTTCTCACCTCCCTATCTCATAACTCTCTGTGGTGATTAAATAAAATACAGTACTGAGCATAGCACTTGGAAAACAGGAAACACTGGCCTGAGGGCAGCTCTCCTCTTCATTATTACACGTTTGTTGTTATTAATGATTTGCTTGCGAAGATCATTTGTTTGAGTCAACTAACATTAATCCACTTTTGTTTGTTCCTATGACCATTTTATTGTGCCCTGTAGTGAACCAGTTATTACATTCAGTGTTAAAAAAATATTCTAGAATGAAAAAAAAAAACCTTATGGTGGGGAAATGCTCATTCAGAGGCTCTTGTGACAATGAGTATTTTTAATTTTATGAGCTGATATAAATTTATAAACTTTGGCTATTACAAGGTTGTACCAGTTACAAATCTGAGTAATAATTACATTTATAGAAGTCGTGTTTAAGACCTAAACACCTCGACACTGATTTTCTTAAGAATAAAACAGCTCTTAGTTTGATGTTGATTATTATATGAAAGGCTGCAGCATTAGGTTGACACTGTGCTTCCCTAGGAAGAGGAGCCCGGACAACAACTCAGGATACATTTGAAGCAGGAATGGTGGTGCACACCTTTATCCGAGTACTCGGGAGGCAGAAGCAGGCATCTCTGTAAACTGGAGGCTAGCCTCGTCATCTACAGGCCAGCTATGATTACGTAATAATCATACCCCCCCAAAAATAGTTTATAACCTAGATGGAAGGCTACTCACCCAGGAATAGAAACTGATTTTAAATGCCACAGAATCTTTAAGAACAAAGTACATGAGACTGTGTATGTGTAGTTTGACTACCTATATTAACCTTTAACAAATGAACAAAGAAAAGTACAGAAAGTTTGATGTTCACTTGGTTTCTATACAAATAAAGGCTACAGTATTTAGCCTTGGAGAGCAATGTTTAGTATAATTTAGTAAAAGAAACTGGACCACAATAGTATGAGATATTGTTTTAAAATTAGGAATATATCATAAATTCATGGCTAAATATCATCTCACAGGAGAAAATAAGTACTAATAAACCAGAGGGGGAGGTAGGGAAAGGAATAGACTGAAGGGCAGAAAGGCAGGGTCTCTACACAAGGCTGCTGCTGTGTCTTCTACTTCTCTGCTCAGTTCCTTGATAGTGAGATGGGTTCCATCCAGAGGTTAGCACTATAGTTATCACGTGGGAGGCTTTAGGAACATCCTACCCTTACTGATCAATATCTATTCTTCCTCACACTTTACAGGTGATGATTGGCATGCCTGAAAACCAGTGTGTTAGTCAACACTATAATATCTTTTATAACTTCTTTCTTTATTAAAAATGTGTAAGTGTGTGGTGGTTTTATGAAGCATGCTCTACTTATGTGAAATACAGGTCGGGGTGAGTATGATGTCTTGGTGGATTTGGTGGATATTTCTCTCTTGGTGTAGTCTATATAAACAAAGACTGAGGGTCAGGAAAGTGGAGGGTCAGCTACCAATTGTTCCTTGTGTGTCATTATTCTGGGAAATCTAATTTAAATACAAGAGCTGTCGAGGGCAGCCATGTTTGAGGTATAGAACAAATCAAAGGGTTTAGTGCCTAGAACGATGCACTATCAAACACAACTGGTCTACAGCTGAGAAGGGCTCTCACAGCACCAGGAGATGGCTGCCGCTAATTGTTAACCCGATGCCTAGGAGACAGGCCTACTGGCTCACTGGGGACACAGTAAGGTTAGCCTCTGAGAAGGTCTGTGAGAGACTGACTTAATTGAGCTGATTGACAGGAGAACTAAATGATGGAAAGGACCATTCTCTAAGCAGGAATTCAATAAGGAGACCAAGCTGAGCAGAGGCAAGTGTGTATTTGTTCACAGCTCTCTGGATGTAAAGTAATCACTTCTCTCATGTTCCTGCCTCTGTGACTTCTCTGCCATGAAACCTAAAATTCTGAGCCGTCTCCCTTAGTTTGCTTTGGTAAAGGTGTTTTAGTACCACAACAGAATATTAAGGCATAACAAGGCTGAAGATTTCTATCATCAGTGGTTTTTAAAACAGAATGAGGCATGCACACCAATAACAAAAAGACAATGCTCACATGCGTTCTCATCCTTGGGGGAAGCACGGTAGGAGAGAACAAATGGAGTGAACTTGGATGAAGAAATGTGCCGGAGCAAAGGCTTTCTTTCTCCAGCACGAAGAATGCTGATCAGGGAAGGGTATCTAAGTTGGTTTTATTTACACTGAGTTATTTTCCTTTTACTTAGAATAATCCCATACAACTTTAGAAGCTTGTTCAAATTATTCATTTGCATAAGGGGTATAGTGTTTGGAGGTGAAGAAAGCAGCATTTGAATCTCGGACCAGCCACTTAGCAGCTGTAACTTGGGATAACAAAAGATTTGATTCTCCCCGTCACAGGCTTTTGTTTGTGCAATGACATCGGCTGGCAAAGTACAGAGAGTAACACCGTGCTGTGCTTAGCTGCCCTTGATGAGCACAGAGATACAACCATCAAACCTGGGGCAGTGCAGATCCCACCCTGCAAGAGTTGCAGCTGCCCACTGTCCTTTCGGTCAACTTTGATTCTCTAAAGCCCCTGAAAACTGCTACCCAGGAAGCAACTCAACAGTTTCCATCAACTCGATATTATTGTCCTGGACATGTTCCTAGGCACTGTGCAGTCAGCTAGTTCTGAAAAGGGATGTCTGGGTTTAAATAAAAGCTAAGTTGGCGATGGTGGTATATGTCTGTAGTCCGAGCACCTAGAGGTGGAGGCAGGAGAGTTAGAAATTCTAATCATCCTCAGCTACATAATAAGTTCCACCAGGTTGGCTTGGACTACTTGAGACTATTCTCAAGAAAGAGAGACAAAGGCAAAAACAAACAAACACAACGAAATAAAGACATGGTTAAAATTTTAAAAAGGTATTTTTTTAAATAAAGAAATTTTTGAAAGAAATCTAACGGAAAATGAACCTGGAGAAGAAGAAAAATTAATGTAAACAACCTGGAGCTAAATCAGTACCACGGACTTGCTATCCTGCACTAATACTAATAACTAGCAAGTAAGAAAATTGGTTTGATTTAACCCATAGTTTAACGTATTCTTAAAGTTTTCAATACAGACAAAACAAGAACAAGGACTGGGGAGGAGGGCATATCACACAGGGGATGCAGGCATCAAGTATTTTTCTGATGCAACCAGTGACCAGGCAGGCAGTGGAAGGTGGGGAGGTCCATTTCACTTTAGTGGAACCATAGGCTTGCCATGGAAACAATCTGGAACCACAGAAGCCTGCCAGTCACAGTGGTGCATGGAAAGAATAGGGACCACACAAGCACAGACACAGGGAACCAGAATTAGAGTGACAGTCACAGGAGCCACACAGTGCATGCTACACAGTAGACAGCAAACCCGTCTCTCGGTGGGCAGATTCTTTCTCTGAGAAACAGATGAACAGTCACTGCGCTCCAGGTCCTACAATCAGCCAACAACATGTTGATATTGATATAAGTATGTCAAGCAAAATGTGTGCTTTTAGAATTCCCTGACCCTCCCTCCATTTGCCCAGATAACAAAAATGTGTAAAAGGAGCAAATCAAACATGTTTACAGAAATAAAATTAATAACTAAATATATCCTACACCAGTTTGCTACTGTGGGCTGCAGATGCTCCTTACAAATAAAAGCATCAACTAGTAAAGAAAATGGACTGTACTTTAAAACCTGATAAAAGCATGTAAGAGCACCAATCTTAAGGCAAAATTTAAAACATTTTAAACTTGGAATAAATCATTTATTTCTGACACTAATTTAAATGACTAAACAAGACCCATAAAATAACCAGTGTCATTTTAAAGGTGGTTAAAATCCTAAATTAACATTTGAAAATTCATTGATTACTGATGGAAGGATTACTGACAAATATAGTCTAATAATCTTTATATATCTCTGAAATTAAACAAAAATACTTTCACCCCTTTTGTGTTCTAAACTTTGTAACTGTGTTTGTTACTCCATTATTAAACACACACTAAGAGGAAAAACGAGGAATTATTCTGATACTGAGCTGATGAACAACAAACTTTTAAATTCAAGAAAATCTCCACGGTCATCTTTTTCCATGAAAAGCACAATGGTAAACACTGAGAGGACGTTCCACAGAGGAGTATTAGCCTCAGTGAGCTATCACAGGGAGACAGCCAGAGCTAGAGCTCTACAGAGGATGCAGAGCCATGGCTTCTGCACCATGACTCCACGCAGTTCCGTCACCTGCTCCGCACAGCCTGCGTGGAAAGGCTTTAACAGAGCGCGACTGTGTGAAACGTCATGAATGATCCCAACTTCTTCTTAAAATACACTAAGCAAGTCCTCACTGTCTAAAAAGCACAAGCTGAGACTTGTCATTTAGGAGGCCTGGTGTGTTAGTAAGTGAAGAGCAAAGCACTTACAACCCACTAACTCGCCATGAACGTGACCTTCTTTGCCATACACAGATAGAACCATGTCTAATGTTCACTGTGGGAGCCTTATGTCCCCACTCCTTACATGGTCTCAAGAAAATGATTTTGATTTTGATATCTATGGACCATGATAGTTTGTTCAAAATAGCATCAAATGCCAGGGATACTTATTTTTATATTTTAAAATGCCTCAATGGACACTAGCGTTTCCCTCTAATTCAGTAGAAATTTTAAAACTTGTTAAAACTGTGTTACTTATCTAGGGACAAGCTATCATCCTAACTTTCTTCAGAAATATATTCTCAAGAATCCTATATGCAGGTGTTTCTTAACTTTCATTTACCGATATCATTTCAGATCACATTCATTTATTGCCACCAGTGAAGCATTGGCAGCATTGTACCAGCGTGCCCAGTGATTTTATCTCAGTTAGCTAGTCAACTTAGTCTTTTTTTCAGTAGGTTCTTCATCACCTTTCTCCCTGTTTCTCTTTGCTCATTTCTGAAGCAATATTTGAGTATGGGTTATCTTATTATCTAAAACTGACATTTATAGAAGAAAATTATCACTCGGAGTTAAAGTAGAACAAGTCAGTATTTGGCCAGCTGAGAAGGGACCAAGAGTTCAGGGTCAGCAGGGTGAAGGTGGACCACATCTTTGATCCCAGCACTGGGGAGGCAGAGACAGGCAGTTGAATCTCTGTGAGTTCGAGGCCAGCCTGGTCTACAGAGCATATTCCAGGACAGACTGAAATCTACATAGAGAAACCCAGTTTCAAAAAGCAAAACAAAAACAAGACAAACAAACAAAAGGTCAAGGTCATCCTCAGCAACAAAGCAAATTCAGAGCCAGTTTGAGTTACAAAAGTCAGTGTTTCAAAAAAGAAAAAATAAAAGCAAACCACAAGAGGATGACCTACAGGTCACACCCTGCCTGTGCCGTGTGCTGCATACAATGCTGTTTTCCCAGAATGAGAAAGGCAACCTGAGCGACACCTCCAAGTTCTCCCTACAAGTCCCCACTACACCGCCATGGAGATTTCCTGACATCCCTTCTGTGGAAATTCAGCAGATGTAGTCAGCTGAGAAGTAAGTGCAGGCAACACTGCTGCTGCACAGAGCAAGCAACTACTGCCTGCCGCCAAGATGAGGAGGCTTTCTCTGTGCAGGCTCAGCCCTCAGAGCAGCGTGAACAGAAGCCTCTTCACACAGGCAGCACTGTGATCTAGTTTATCAGTCACTCAGACACATTCTGCCCTTCATCAGGGCATCTTTTCATTTTGCTTTCTGTTCAAAACACTGGGGCACAAAGGATGTTCTTCATCGCACACCACTGAAACGAAATCTTGAGGTAGGGCAAAAAAAAGGAAAAAGAAAAACCTTGCCCTAAATTCCCTTTCAAAAGTGAAGCGTGAAAGACCTCAAGTGGAGCACACAGCACCATTGTTGTGGGAAAGGCCAAGGCCAAGGCCAGCAGCACGGCTCTGTCGCATCCTTAACAGCAAAGAATAATAAAAACACCCAGGGAGAAAGGCTCCTCTGGGAAATGAGATTTTTCTTTGTCCTTCCTCTTTATTGTCATTAATATCCATGGGCCCAGCTGTTTCCTTTCTCCAACTAATCCTAAATCAATGCTATAATCCTGACCCTCTTCACTGGGTCCCTGGGCCTATAATACACCCCCCGTATACCCACTCTCACCCCCTGAAATTTCAAATGTATTTTTAATTGAGCAGCAAACAGAGAGCCTGATTATCTGGTTTAGTTTGGTGCTGATCTTAAAAATAATTTTTAAATTTTAGAAGACCTGAAATCTTGGGTTTATTGAATCTACTTGAACATTTAAATACATTTTAATTTAAAGTTAAAGCTAAGATACATCAAAATTAAGTGTTTAAGGAACAGAACATATAATATTTCTTTATATATAAATTATCACAAACTTTCTTTTGATAATGCCACCTTGTTTTGTAACAGGAAGATGCAGGCTGTCTAATTTTTCTTTACTTAACTATACGGTTACACACCAAGATCATGAAATAAATTTCTTTAGTGTCTACAGTTTCCAGACAAAATATATTATTTATGAGGTAAATTGAGTTGGGCTTTCCAGAGCATAAAGGTATACCACAAATGTGAATTGCAGAGGTATTTCCAAGGAGGAATCTGGTACCACATTGACTCCTGCTGGATTCTACGGAAAGTACTATTAGTCCAGACAACAAAAGGACTCAGACTTGGAGAAAACCAATGAAGACCACAGCAATATGCAGAGCTATTTATAACGCATTTGTACTAAATTTTACCAGTAAGTTAAAAATGCATCTTTAATAAAACCCTGCACAATAATCAAATTCATAAATTAATGCAGATCTAAAGCAGTTCTCCTGTGTGGGGTCACCTCATAATTTAAAACGTGATGATAACTGTCCCCTTCCCCGGGTGAGACACAGGATGTCCTCATGACTGACACTTGACTGACTGTAGCTACATGACAGATATTACTAGACATTAGGTTTGCTTCCAAGTCACTCCTCTTCATTTCCTTCCCATAATTCTTCACGGCTAACCAGACACCCCTAAAAGTTAGAATCTATCTGTCACATCGCTACTGGGCTGAAGGGGAGCCATCTCCAACAGAAGCTCATACCTGTCACTAACAATAGTCAAAGCCTGCTCATTCAATGAGCCTTCAGGGAGGCACTGCTGTGTGCCACACAACTGTGTAACTACCCAGCTTCATGCTTTCTCTTTCGACACTGAACTGATACTAGTCTCTTCTCCACTGAGGAAACTCCCAGACTGTGAATGGCCATCTTTCCCTCATCTTATCCCCTCATCTTGGAACAGACACAAATAGTCTCAGCATATGAAATGCCAAGTTCCCATTGTTGAGTTTTCTGGGTTTAGCAGAGAAATATTATTATCCAAGGCTCAGGGACAAAGGCTCTTTCAATTGTTTGGAAGGTTGTTTATGGACTTATTCTCTAAAGGATGCTTGGCTTACTTGAATGGTAATATTTGGTATTATATGATTTTGTAAATTGATTTTTAAAGTCCTAGACAAACAGAGCCAAAACTTTTCTTTTTCCATTAGAAGTCTCCATTCTTGACTTTGCTCCATTTCTGTAAGGGTAACTTAGTTCCAATATTCTTCAAGTTAGAATTACACTGTAGGGGGACTTCTGCAGTAACTTGGACATTTAATCCCAGTGTGTCAGGCAGTATGGAAACACTCACTAGTTAAACATATCGTATGTCTCCTTCCAAGAAATTAAAAATCTCATTGTGTGGTCTGGAAATGGATTGCCAAAACTCAATCAGAAGAAAAAACACCAGGAAACAGGATCTGGGAATGTATTTTCTGTGAGGTGTCTGTCTTCTGAAGTTACTTCAATACCCCAGACACACCTGACTTTTAACCCTAAAAACAGTTAAATACATAAACTAGTAAACTTCAGTCTCAACAAAGAAAGAACTGAAGTTTTCCCCCTTCACGGAAGTTCTCCCTTGATGGAGCTCAAGCACTTAGCTTGTGTGGATAGCACTCGGCTCCTGTATTATTTTTATCACCTAGGTGGCCAGCAGTAAGATGGCAGACACATTTTTCTACCATGACTTGTTACAACTAACTCCCACTTGTTTAAAATAATCTAAAAAGCAGCAGCACACAAAACCTGTAGGTGCACACGAAGGGAGAAAAGGCAGTAATCATAACCTCCTCCACAGAAGTCGTGACAGAAATACATACCCAGGCCTTCCGATTCAAAAAGACAGGTTTCATCCACCCCCAAGTCTCGGCACCAGGATAAGAAATTGGCTGTGTTGTCTCGGGCAAAAAAGGAGCCTGAGGGTGCGCTGGCTTTGCAGGGAATCTTCTTCAGGGGCAGAGTCTAGAAGATGAGAAATCTCAGTCAGGTGGGGCGCTAGGCAAGGTCATCTCAGAGACACATTAAAAATGCACTGTGCTTTCAACAAAATGCTTCGGAATTTATCCTGTGCTGACAAATATGCTTGTGAAAAACACAGGGAAAGAATGTGAGGATATGAAAACTCAGGAGAGGGAAGTCTATGCAGGTGGCACACACCCTCCTCTCAGGAACACTCACTGAGAATGCACAGGAGCCCTTTCCCTAACACGGACGGATTTTTCTTTTTCTTCGGTGACTATTTTAGTTTGTTTCATCTAAATAATTTAGCAATTTTCTCACAAAATGTACAAAATGTATTTTACATATCAATATACAAATGAGGTGAATGTATCTTATAATGCATGCAGAAATAGCATCCAGTTCACAAAACACAGAAAGTGTGCAAGAACTAAACCCAAAAGGCAGCAGAAGAGATCTCTACCTCACACCTATCCACGATGGTACCAAGAAGTTATGCTTGAAGTCTTTAGAGATAACAAGCTGTAGAAATCCTTCTAGCTTCTTTCTTTAGACAAATACTACAGCTTGACCATGTGGAAATAATTCATGTCTGAGCTCCAAGGGACTATTTACATTCCATGTTGTGTCACTTTTGACAGAAAAGGATTTGCTTAGGATATGAGTGCTTGTGGACTGAGGAGACAATGCTGCTAACATTTGCCCAGAAATCTTAGCCAGGACTTTCTGCTTGGAACTCTGGCAAGTATAACAGGCTCTTCCTTTCACAGAGTAGAACCAGTTTCCAAACACTACACAAAGCCAAGGAGTTTGTGTGATGTCAAAGCCCAAGTCTGGTAGATGTGAGCCCCTGTGACCTTGCTGAAAGAGCAAAAAGATTCAGGGAGAATATTTTGTCATTTCGACTCTGAGAAAGGCGTGGCCTCTGCTCTCAGAATAAACAATGGGCATGGATTGCTTAGTTCATTTACAGGACAGTGTAACAACATGAAACAGTGACCTGACCGAGTTAGTGAAGTCCACACAGTTCTTCACATCAAGAGGCTTCATGGCTATGTAATAGAAATGTCTGTTGCATGGCACACACCTTTAATCCCAGCAGTCGGGAGGCAGAGGCAGGAGGATCTCTGTGAGTTCGAGGCCAGACTAGTCTACTAGAGCTAGTTCCAAGATAGGCTCCAAAGCTATAAAGAAACCCTGTCTTGAAAAACCAAAACCAACCAAACAAAAAGTGTCTGTTGCTGTAGCCTGGCAGGGCCTGCTACCTGAGAGGCACATCTTTCCAATGCAGATTAAAGCTGATGCAGAATCACAGCACTGGCATTTTTACATGAACATACAAGCATGCCTATGTCTTAGGCACCACTGTCATACTAAACTATATGTACATATATTAATATGTATTATATATGAGGCTGCCTACATGGCAATAACTTTGTTTTTCATTGCTATGTGTTGATTATACAAAATATTGAGTTTTGCTGTGACATCTTCATACATGTGCACAACACACTTGACCACATTCACATCAGGCATCACCCTATTCCCCCTTCCCTGAGTTTGCTTTCGCATCTTTAACATCTTTTCGACTTTCACATCTTCTTTAAAATCTGAACACCACACATGCAATATGTATCTTTCTGAGTCTGGCTTATTTTGTTTAACACTAATGATCTTCAATTCCACCCACTTCCCTGCAAATGATATAATCCACTCTTCTCTACGTCTAATTCTTCATTGTGCAGCGTACACCACATTTTCTTTAACCACTCCTTCATGCCCTTGGTGGACACCTATGCAGAAGCCATGGAATGGCTGCTCTGAATGATAATACAGCAATCAAGGGTGCATGGACACCTGTGTGCTCTGCTGACTGACTCCTTCCAGCACATACCCAGGACGATTTTAGTTGTTCAATTTTATTTTTATGAGGAATTTCCTTACTGATCTCTATAGTAATTGGACTGACTTACATTTAGCACCAACACAGTATACTGTTCTTTCTCCCTACCCCACAACCTTATAACCATTTATTCCTTTTTTCTGCATTCTTTTTTTTAATTTGTTTTTTTTATTTTTTTAAATTTATTTATTTATTAAAGATTTCTGTCTCTTCCCCGCCACAGCCTCCCATTTCCCTCCCCCTCCCCCAAACAAGACCCCCCCCCAGCCCAAAAAGCAATCAGGGTTCCCTGTCCTGTGGGAAATCCAAGGAACCCCCACCTCCATCCAGGTCTAGTAAGTTGAGCATCCAAACTGCCTAGGCTCCCACAAAGCCAGTGCATGCAGTAGGATCAGAAACCCATTGCCATTGTTTTTGAGTTCTCAGTAGTCCTCATTGTCCGCTATGTTCAGAGAGTCCGGTTTTATCCCAGGCTTTTCCATTTTTTACTACATAATAAGTAATATCTCGTTAACTGATCTAGTTCAGGTATCAGCAAAGGTTTTGAAAGAAATGCCTCCACATGAGTCTCAAAACTAATCATATATATCACCGTGTAAGGTTTCCTTTATAAACTATTCATGAACATCTATTAGTATTTTAAGCATAAAATCAAAATACATGTCTTTAAATCCAGCAATATAGTTCTAAGAATATATACTATTCAACATTGACTAAGTAGGAAAAATAGAAATAAGAATATATCAGGAGAGAGCTAGTAGGGTAACAGAGCACACAAATGCAATGGAGTTCATGTGACGATTTCAAAGGAATAAAACATCTATTTACTGAGGCATAAATGTGATCAGAACATATTCTTAGACAGAAACTAATTTACATGTATGTACTATGACTTGTGTAGGTTTGCACAGATGCCCTATGCATAGTTTAAATTTCATATAAAACATTATGAATTGTATATTTATGAAATAAGAATTATACATTATAAATATGTCAAGAAAATATGCATCAAATTGAAGAAGATGTTGGGTGATTAAATAGGATTTTGAGTGTTGTTAGTGTGGCAAGGAAATCAATTAATTTTTAAATTTTGATAAGCTAATTCTAATAGGCACATGAGGATAATGGTCATTATACTGAATAGCAGATTAGATGAAAAAGCAAAGCCTTTATCTAATGTTTCATAAAACATATTCGATACTTGTCTACTTTCCTTCAAAAGAAAATAATATCTCCATGCATTCTAACCCTTCCCAAACAGAATGTTTCCCATGTATAATAAAGATATTCAATGGTACAGGTCAAGGATTTTACTTAAAGAATGAACACACAACATAAAAATGGAATTGTTCCAGTGTCAGTGTGCTTAAGCTTCAAAGGGAAGATTGTCGCAACTCTACGGCACAGCATGTATATCCTATACATGGGGCGGGCAGGATCTTGTCCAGTAGTACACTGCTTCTCTGATGCCCACAGTGGCCATGCACAGGAGGGACTGGCTTCACTACTGACACAGGGTGGCGTTAAGAAGGAGTAAGCCAGAGTCTATCACAGTGTCTATCACAGTGGAGGCACACAGTCTATGTTTACATATGCTCTCTCTACTAAAGTGCATTGAGTGACTGAATAATACACAGCCTCTCCATCTTCGGGATGAAGAAGCTGAGCTTGTCCATAGTTCAAACTACATCACCCAGTTTCACATGCGTAAGCTTCAACTATTCCATGATAGATCAGATTTGACTTGAGCCCAGTGTAGTTCAGCATGTGGTATTTCCCAAGTTTGGGCCAAGAAAGGTTAAAGAATTACATACCATCTGTCACCTGTTCCACATATTAAAAGGAAAAGTCAATCAAAAGAACTAAAGAAATGCTGTCTTCAATTTTCTTTACATTGTTAACTGAAATTTTAATTCGGGCAGTTTAAGTAAGTCTTTTTTCACAAAAGCTCAAGGCAGACTCCTATTCTTGATTACATCAAGTAGACATTTCAGACAAAAAGCAGAAAATGACGTGGTACTGGCCAAGAAGTAATATTGTTTCTTTTCCAAAAGGTATGTGGAGTGTGCTGTTCAAATATATAGGCAATGAAGTCACTTTTTCCACAGTGGAAATAACGTTTCCATTTGGATCCCTGTTGCTCTCTGATTCCCTGTATACTTTATTGAAAAGTAATCTCTCTCAGTAAAAAAAATTTTGCTTACATTTAGAGTATCAAAGTGTGTAAATTCAAACATCATCTCACTTTAGAAAGAATGAAAATGAGGGCTGGCAAGATGGTTCGGGCGGTAAAGACACTGGCCACCAGCTGTGATGATGCCCAAGTTGCACATGACCAGCTGATGGGAGAAGGCTGTTCTCTGACCTTCTCACATGTATAGTAGCATATGCACACCCATGCTTATATACACACAATAAACAAATAAATGTAACAGCTCAGAGATCAAGAGCGTTTATTGCTCTTGGAGAGGACCCAGGTTTGGTTCAAAGCACCTGTATCAGACAGCTCCTAGCCACTGAGAACTCCAGTTCCAGAGATTCCAATGCCTTTTTATGTCCTTCCTGAGCACTACATGTATTTGGTGCACATAAACGTACATAAGCACATACACATAAATAATAAATAAACCTAAAAAACCCACCATTTTTACAGAGGTGAAATATGTTCTTTAAAATAAAAATTAAATTAAAATTAAAGAGAAAACTTAATTATTTTGCCATTACATCTTTCTTAAAACTCAGTAATAGAACCTTGTACTTCAACATCAATTTAATACAGAAGCAACTGAAAGCTTAAAGCTGGAATACTAAATGGAACCTTCACTTCCTCTCCTAGACAAATTTCACATGATAGAGATCTGGCTGTTGATGCTAATTCTGTTATGGCCATCATGTTGTGATATCACAAAAATACTCAATGATAAAAAAATATGGAGCTTTCTGACAGCATTGGCTTGCCATAACTTTCATTCTAGGAAATCCTGAGGATAATTGCTTAAAAGGCCCACCACACTCCAGTGTAAGGTCCCACAGCAAGAAGTATATGGAATAAACAAACTGGAATCCAAGAGTTATGAATTTAAAAAATAAAAATTACAAAGTTGGAGGATAGGGAGGTGGATCTGTGGGGAGCAACAGGGAGGGGTTGGGTAAATATGATCAAAACACATTGTAAGAAAATTGCTAAAGAACTAATAAAATATTAAAAATTAGAGTTAAATATATACATGATCCCTTTTAGTTACTTGGAACAAATCTCCGTTATTATGTAAAGTGATAGAAATTAAGATCAAATCTAGAGTCAAACTCCACACTTAAAAGAGAGATAGGCAGTGGGCACTAAAAGAGTATTGGTGAGTTAGTAACCTCTGTCTGCTGAAGCCCTGCCCTGGGGCTACAGAAGATCATTCAGAATTAGTAACAAGGAAGCAACCAAACAGCTTCAGGAGCTGAGGTAGGAAATGAAGTGGTCGTATGGCAGGACAAGAAAATATTAGCCAGTGATTAGCAGAAATGAGCCATGGAGAAGCACATGCTAACTTACTCAGCTCCGTCACAATCTGCAACAGGCAAGGCTAGGAAACAATGAAAATATCTGGGAGACTGGACAGGGTACCTGCTGATGAATCATGAAGACACCTGACAGTTTCCAATCATCTCTAACTCCAGTTCCAGGGGATCTGATGCCCTTGAGTACCCAAACATACATATGTGCACACATTCATACAGACACGTGTATATACACTTACATTGATACATGCATGTGGACCAATGAAATTTATTTTTTTTTTAAAAAAATCTGGAACAGTGGGCATGGGGAGAATCTTAGGATTCTAAGGTCAGTGAGACTCTTCTGTAGGGTGCCGTGTTGATGGACACCCGTCGTTATATCTGTCAGAATTCGTATGTTGAATGTGCAACCAGAAGAGTGGACTCTAGTGATCTTGTGAGCTGGTGAAAATGTGTCAGTGAAGAATCACGGTGGAAACAGAGGCACCACCTTGATGAGCTTAACACAGAATATTAGTTTACACCAAAACCATCTGTAACGTTTATCATCCATAGCAGCCAAACTCTTCAAGCAGAAAGTAGAAAACAGGACCCTAGTGGCTTCAGGGGAGGGAGGGTGAGAATGGGAGACAAGGCTTAAAGAACAGAAAGTACAAGAAATAGAATTGATAAGCCGACATGCTCACTAATGGGCTGTGCATTTGAAAGCCATCCAGAGAAAGGATCTGCCATGTTCATGCTGCAGAAAGGGTTATGATGGTTATGTTCATCATATTGATTTTAAAATTCAGTGTGTACACATCCATGCTGTATAAGTCACAAATATGTGCACTTTTTGCCAATGATACCTCAGGAAAGCTGAAAATAATTATTTCTATAATATGTTTTACGTTATTAAGTTTCTTAAGAAGCAAGAGATACTTTCCAAAGGAGAAAAACACATTTTTTTTTGTTTTGTTTTGATTTGTTGGTTTGGATGCAGCAGGAGATATATAGATACAAATATAGATATGTAGATGGATAGATAGACAGACAGACAGATAGATCTGACAATAATAATGAAAGAAAACAATTTTATATACATTGGCAAGAATACACACTTTCAATTTGATTTTTTGAAGCGGGGTATTTCTATTCTGTAGACCTGGCTATCGGTAACATACTATGTAGACCAGGTTAGCCTTGAACTCACAGACACCTGTCTGCCTCTGTCTCCCAGGTGTTGGAACTAAAAGCATGCACCACCATGTCCTGCTCTTTCAATGTGTTTACACCATGCCCTCATGTGGGACTCCTTATCCAAGAGCTGTCTGTAAAAATCCTTCTGTTCTTCCCACTGTTTATATATGGATCAAGAAATCAGCTAAAAGCTCTGGAAGTTTAACTCTGAACTTAAAATCCAGTTCATTGAGGAAGCTACTTAAAAAAAACTCAGTAGACATTTAACCTAATTCAGCTCAAAATATCCTTACCAAACCCCAGCTCTGTGATAGCTGTCACTCTCCCTGGTGAGGAATGAAGGACAAACAGATACGACCAAGGTTCTTCCTACTTGTCACTCTTGCTGAGGAGTCAAGACTCAGATGGCACCGGAAGAATTAAAACAGACGTGCAAGCCATGGCTTAAACTCAGCTCTCTGGGTCCTTATCGTTCCGCACCTAGCTCTGGGCAGAGGCTGTCGGAGCATAAGTAGAGGAACATCTTCCTGATAATCAGCCTCATACAGAGCTCAATGACCGCAAGAGCACCAGAGGTGAGTGTATTCCAGAGAAACACCGGACAAACTTGGGCAAGCTGGGCACTGGGAAATGAGGACACGACATGATGGAACTAGAAACGCTGACCAGGAAGAAAACAAAAGGTCTTCATGCCAATTTATAAAAATTGGATGCTCAGCCAAGGTCACAAGCTGCTGATGGGCTTGCAGAGGCTGAGGTGAATACATAAAGAAAAAGATGGGAATGGCTGGCTCTGAGGTGCTACGAGGAGGGGGTGACCCTGGGAAGTGGAGGCTCACCCAATATCCAGGAGGATAGCCCTTTTCATTCCTGTACTCACTGTACCCACAGGAAACTATGGCCCCAGTAGGGTTCTAAGTTTAGAGGGACATCAGAAAATGCAGGACATTTTAATGTAAAAATCCCCTGAGCAATTGAATATGTGAACAGGAGCGTGAGGCTGCAAGTTGACAATCTCTATCCATAATGCAGAAGGGGTTGAAACTCAGAAGCATCCCAAATACAAGTAAGTTTTAGAAGATAAAGTGCTATTTTTCTCAAGAACAGATTGAAAGATAAACGCATTTTAAAAGTAACTTATAAAAAGCAGACATTTCTTTCTTTCACTACCTTTGGAAAACTTGTACATCATGGGGAGATCATTGAGACTGCATGTGTGAGATACAGGTGGAGCATGACAGTTACTCAGAAAAGGACAGTCTGGATACCTGAGTGACAGGTCCCTGGGCTCTCAACACAACAAATAATCATGAATTATGATGAGCAAGGCAAATAATTGGCAGTTTTTAAGTGTTTTCATGAATAATATACATCTATTTTCTGTCATTCTTCCAAATACAGAACTAAAGACATAGGCTATAAAATTCCCTTAAAAAGATATTAAATTTCCCATTTCCCACTGTGCATGCTCTTAGATGCAATCATTTATAAACATTGGTAACAAATTCTGAGTTAATAGTCAGTAATCCTATTGCTTTTGTAAAAGTTTCTTCTCAGCACCAATCTCAAAGCACTCAAAACAGAATTCCATCCTCAGCAGTTCACAGCTCTTCTGGGGCTGTGCTCTGCAGCCAATGCATATTAGTGAGGCTAGTAAATTCTCAAACACGCTCAACACAGGCTGTATTGTCCCCTGTGTATTCCTTAATTTTCTAATTTTAATGCTTTGCAGAATATTTTGGATGCATACCACATGGGCCCATCAATCAACTAGATGGAACCAAGAACAGATATTTAATCTATTTAACCTTTTTAAAACTAGGGGTCCAACATTTGTATTGAGGATTAAACGAGATAGCATGAAGGGTACTATTGTAATTCCCATATTAAAACTTATTTTTAATAATGATATTTTTTCCATGTATATGTCTACAGTCAGGGCCATTTACAAAATACATAATAAAGATTAAGTATTATTAATACTATCAAGTCTGTAATCACCATAGTAAACTAACATATAGAGAAGAAAAAATGAACTTTAAAACAAATGTTTTTTGTTTATAATAATTACTTACAATTCACTTCTGACTTCTGTTATGTTGTATATTAATCTCTTATTTCTACTCTAATCAGAGGGAGGTTTTCAAAGGGCAAATCAGATTGTTTCTCATGCTTAAAATCTTCAGTGACTCCCTAGTGCACATGCATGGTACAAAAGCAAACCTTTCCAGAAAAGGTTTCCGCAGCTTGCCTGGACCCTCCCACTAGGAGAAGGTTTTCTCTACCACCCTGCCTCCCATCTCTCTCACAGTCAGGCTGGGTCTGTTCCCAGGCCTTCATTTTCTGCTTGCTGCCCCTCACTACAGGCTGCTCTGACTGTCCTTCTCTCAGCCACCCACACACCTAAATGTTGGCCTCAGGTCAAGTGTCATGCAAAAGGTAACCCTTTCACGTTTACTTTCAGTTGAAGAAAAAAATCCACATTACACCTGCAAGCTTTTTGCGGTCCACTGACTTTCCCTCCAGACCATAAGATTTGAGAGGAATGGGATACATGCAGAATGGTTCTGAACTTTATCCCAGCACCTGGTCTAAAACCTGCCAAACAGAACATACAAGATACTGACACATAAACAGGGTGTGCCTGCAGCTAAATAGCTAAAATGCACACACATACAGAGAGACAGAGACAGAGAGAAAGAGAAACACGTACACACCCTGCACACACACATACAGAGAGACAGAGACAGAGAGAAAGAGAAACACGTACATACCCTGCACACACACATACAGAGAGACAGAGAGAAAGAGAAACACGTACACACCCTGCACACACACATACAGAGAGACAGAGACAGAGAGAAAGAGAAACACATACACACCCTGCACACACACATACAGAGAGACAGAGAGAAAGAGAAACACGTACACACCCTGCACACACACATACAGAGAGACAGAGACAGAGAGAAAGAGAAACACGTACATACCCTGCACACACACATACAGAGAGACAGAGACAGAGAGAAAGAGAAACACGTACATACCCTGCACGCACGAGCACACACAGAGAGGGAGAGAGAGAGAGAAAAACACGTACACACCCTGCACACACACAGATAAAATCAGTTCCAGCAGTTCTGATTACTCCTTTATGCTTTCTGTTTGTCACTACCGAGGCATCACTCCAGTTCACAGTACTGACACTCTTTAATGTTTCAGGCATTAGAAAAATGTACAGATTACAAAATGTCCCTCCATTTCTGGGTTAGGTGGGTTAGTTCACAGTACTGACACTCTTTAATGTCTCAGGCATTAGAAAAATGTACAGATTACAAAATGTCCCTCCATTTCTGGGTTAGGTGGGTTGGGTTCTGCACACTGCCATAAGATTAACCTTCTGAAGTGCAATAGCTTGCCAGCTTCGCCAGGTCATGGGCAAAAAGCTGCCTCATGCACTCTCCACAACACTAAATAGCAGAAAAACTCCTTTACTCATTTGCTTGTACATTTCTTCCATCAGTAAGCAAATTCGTGATATAAGAGGAAGCCACAGGTCATATCCCTGGGGCACCCAGGAGCACTCTGCATGGGCATGCTAATCTATGATCTATCGCCAGTCTTGTACTTCACCCGCCTTTCCAATTGCAAACCAAGACATCTTTATTCATTTGTTTCCCCAAGGCCCAAACACTGGACTAATCTCTGATTTTCACACTATACAATTCAATTTCAGATTGCTGCACACCCACCTGGTCTCAGGGTCATGCAGAAGCCACCCACCTTCTAGTTCTGCTGTCAAAACCTAACATAGTGCGGCTGTTATTTCTTACCTTGCCTGAACAATTCATTCCAGTCCATCCTCCACACAGTCAGTGTCATTTCTAACAAGATTGTATTACACTTATCAATATTTTGATAATAGTTCACTTATCAATTTTTGTACATAATCAACACTTAAATGCTTATCAGCTGCAAAGCATCTTTTTTTTTTTTTTTTTTTGGTTTTTCGAGACAGGGTTTCTCTGTGGTTTTGGAGCCTGTCCTGGAACTAGCTCTTGTAGACCAGACTGGTCTCGAACTCACAGAGATCCGCCTGCCTCTGCCTCCCGAGTGCTGGGATTAAAGGCGTGCGCCACCACTGCCCGGCTGCAAAGCATCTTTGAAAGGTAGTGTAGGACAGGTTCCCCATTCGGAAAGACCTAGTCCAAGGGACACTGTCTCTAGAATGAGAAGGAAGTCTCATTTCCCTGAGGGGTGAAACCTTAGGAAGACAGAAGACCCATTGAAAAGATGTTCTGATGAATTTACTAAAGGGGAAAGCCACCTTGGTGTAGCGAGGGGAGTAGAGGAGGTCGCGGGAATATGATCCAGTGGGCAGGTAGGGATCAGGGCATGAAGGGCTCCAGTGTTAGTAAAGACTTGGTCTTGTCTCTAAGCAATGAGGACTCTGCTGGAGAATTCTCATCAATGAAGGGATATGGGCTGACTTCAGTGTTAAATAACCTGATGGTCAGATCAGCATCTGATGGAATAGCCAGTTGAGAAATATTTGTTTACTGTATCAGAGCACAAGGTACCGAGTGTGAGGAGAGTAAACTTAGACTTCCCTTCAAAGTGGAAACCATGAGAATATAGAAGAACACACAATTTAATTCCCAGTCATAATTTACCATTAATCAATCTACACACACATTCACTCATGCATACACACTCACACATGCACACACTTATGCATGAATTCTCATACACAAGCACACTTATGTTCGTATGTGCACACACCCACACTGCACACTTTGCACACATATATGCATGCATATACACAGGCACGCATGTGCTCACACACACACACATACCCACATCAGATGCAAATTTACACACACACATGCATACACAAACAGAAAGATATTATTGCCCAGAAAGCTTAGGGCTGTTGTGTTTCGGATTTTCTTAGATTTCAGGATATATTCACAGATATGAGAGGTTTTTATATACTGAGAGGAATTGAGTATAATAGGTTGTGCATCCATACATCATACATAGTCTTTGTTGCTGTGAAATATTAGTTTAAGGTGTGCTACATTTGTTTATGCTGTGGAGCATTTGTTTAATGTTGCAAATATGTGTTGTATTTTTTTATGTTGTATTTGTTTAACTCTATAAAGCTGTTAAACTGTAATTTGTTAAACTCTGTAAAACTTTGCCTGGATAGAGCACCTGGTTGGTCTAATAAAGAGCTGAAAGGCCAATGGCTAGGCAGAAAAAGAGGTGCAGCTGCCAGGCGGAGAGAATAAATAGGAAGAGAAATCTAGGCTCGAAAGAAAAGGAGGAGAGGAGAACTCCAGGGGCCAGAAATCTAGCCACATAGCCAGCCACAGAGTAAGAAGGGGGAAAAAGATACACAAAATAAAGAAAGGCAAAAAATCCAGAGGCAAAACAAACAAGAAGAGGAACAGGTTGATTTAAGTTAGAGAAGCTGGCTAAAAATAAGCAAGCTAACGTCGGGCATTCATAAGTAAGAATAAGTCTCCGTGTATTCTTTTGAGAGCTCAGTGGCAGGTCCCCAAAGAGTAAAAAGAAATCCAACTGCACTTTGTAATTGCGATTTTACTCTTTATCTTCAGGGCTCCTGCTGACCGATTATGACCTGTGGATATATGTGGGGTCTTTTTCCCCTATGACATCGTATCAGTGTAGAATGCTTCATTTCATACTGGAGAAGCACAGTCTCTATGTTGACACATACACATATATACATATACACTTATATACAGGCATATATGTAAATATATTTATACACACATATATACTCACAAGTACACAAATGTACACACACACACATATACATACATTAAATATATAAACACATGCATACATATATACACATAAGTATATTTACATACATATTCACATACATGTGCATATACATATAAATATGTATAAATATGAATGCACGATACACATATATATTCACACATTCTTATATATTTGCATACTTATGATATAGTTAAAATTTCTAAATTTGTATTTCATCATATAAATCTCTAACTGTTCTCATTTATTCTGTAAACTCTGTCTGACATATTTCTAGCAGCACTCCACATCAGATAGAACCATGGACATACTCCCAGTGTGCACTGGGACGACCCTCAACTGGGGATGAGCAGAACTGCCTTTATTTTACTAAGCTCTAGCCAAAGTTTACTCACCAGTGTACAAAGGAAAAACGTGCCTTCTCGTCAAGTGAAGATGTCCCCAGCTGACATTTGAACATATGACATACTGCTCAACTTTAAAACTGTAGATTAAGGTTTGAAAAGGCAAGCTTGTTGCTTCTGTTGTGTTTCATGTTTATTTTTATTGTTGTGAAGACGGTTTCCACTCCTAGGATCTATTTCAATAAATTGGTTTGGCTTGTGCTGTTTGTGCTGGTTTTATTTCATGAATTTAAAAACAACATCCCAAGAGAATTTGGACTCCAGCTACGGTCAGAAGCACGATACAGGAAGGATCTGAAGGAAGACTTGGGCATCCCTCACTCGATGGGACACAGAGTACACACTTCCTGCAGTCATCCCCAGCATAAGGTTCTTTTCTTCCTCTACACCTGGAGGATTTCATTCTTTATTAGAAGTCATGACTGAGCCAGTTTTCTTGAAGTCACCCACCGGCTTCAATGTATCACTCTATTACTTAGTTTTAATGTGGGGCAATGATTTCAAAATATCCAGCAGACAGGCAGGCTGTGCTGGTGTGAAATTAGACATGACCAGTGAAATAATGCCAGCACAAAACACATCCCAGACAGTTTCATGCATGATATAGAATGCACATCCAAACTGCGGACTGAAACAAAGGACGCATTCACACGACAGCCCCAGAGAACTCAGGAAAGCGCTGGAAGCTCTGCACTGTAAATTACCTCATCTGAAAATACCGTGGCGGCTCTGTGATGCAGCAGAGGACTTTCCTGGGCCACACACACAGAAATAGCATGAGCACTCACATTTTAAATTACCCAGAAATCCCCAGACACTTGTAAATAAAGAAATACCTCTTTTCCTTAATTTTCAGCTCCCTGCAAAAAAGCTGTCATTTTAAAAACCTGACTGCTCCTCTTTTTACAAAATAACTTGCAAAGTCACTATTGATTTGTTCGAATGCCTTGAATATCTCCAAAGCATTTAGAAACAGCCCATTTTCAAACAATTAATTTCTCATTTTCCATATGGGGAGAGTTATTTTTCTTGACACCGTACTCTACATTCTCCTGCCTTGAAAGCAATGCCTAAAATTAGTGCTATCGGATATCATGGAAATACTCGATTCTCTTGCCAACAGGCCTGAATGTGGTTAAGGCAGGAAGTGGGCCTGAGGCTGAAGAGATGATGTCATTGTGGAAAAATTTGGTAGATTTATTTCCTGCTAAGGAGCAAACTCTACTAATGCTGAGAGGTTACACAGAAGAAGTGTGTGCATGTGTGTGCTCACGTGCCTGCTTGTGTATTTGTGTGTGTGTGTCTGTGTTTTCCTGGGGGGGGGCAGTGCATGTGCTTGTATTGGCCTGTGTGTCTGTCTGCATGCACTTTTTTACATACACGTGCATACGTATGTTTGTGTGTAAGTCTGTTGTACATGCATTTGGGAGCTTCTACATATTTAATGGTCTTTTAACTTAGAATGGATTTGGATTGTTAAGTTTTCAGAAGTGTTAATTTGCTTCGTTTTCTATTCCACATGTTTTTACTGGAAGTTATTTACACTAGCGAACAACGAACACCTCCTGAGAGGCTGTCCTTTCCCAGTAGAGTCACGTAAACCTGTATCCATCGGCAGCTTTCTAGGGCAGACGTTGTAGTTGCCAGCCCATATCAGTCCTTTGCTCCCCCTTTTTTCTGGGAGAGCATCCTAGCTACTGAATATTGACAGCTGATAGCATTCTGAATTGCTAACGGTTGATAAAATGGGGGCCTGGCTAGGCTACACATCCCTTGGTCGGCTACCATTAGCCAATAGGATACATTCTCAGAGAGTAGACAACAGTGTCACACGCTGACCTGAGCTGAGGAGTTCTCATGCTCTCGCTGTGTTCTCACACTCCTCTTACCTTGATTGTTAAATGGCCATTGGGTAGATGGCTAATTGGGACCCGAAAAAGAAACAGCCTTCTCACATTCCCATCTCACTATTTTATAGGGCAATCAGGATCAATTATGGAAAAGGTATAAGAAAGAAATATGACTTTGTGTTAGGTCATCTTCACAGCTATTCTGGCTGCAGGCTGAACATGCCTGGAACCGGGACTAGCATTGTCCTAACATTTCTGCTGGTGAGCAGGACCCAGACAGGAAGACAGGGAACTCAGTTTCTGGGAGCAGGGAGGTACTAGGAGGCATGCTCACTACAGCCACTCTCCTGACCCAGATAAGAAGAGGGCATTCATTATATTCCCGTTTCCTGTCCTTGAACGTCTTAGCTAGATGCAGATCTAAGAACCTACATTTTAGGCCAGAGATGACAAGGTCACAGGTGTCAAAACACTGCAATGTGGCGAGGAATGGATTATATTTCATCTCACAGCAAGACTCAAAAATTCCTGGCAAGAGAGGAACACACACTCAATATACACTTAGACCCTCAAGCGCCACCGAGTGTCTTTCTGTACCTACGAATGAGATCCGAGACTGAGAGTCTGGAATCAAAAGCGGTGGTTGTACAACCAGAAGAGCAGTAAACTATGACCGAGCCCCAGGCTGCCCCGAGAGCACAGAGAGCACTGCCCACAGGCCCTCCCTAGACAAGCTAAGAGCCATGCAGCATGGAAGGGGCACAAACTCAGTGCCAGTAGTTGGTGTTCTAGTGGAGAAAGAACGCCAACATCTGGAAAATGGAATGTGACACGTGTCACCTGGGCGTGGGTTAGAGGTCACTCGGTGGGAACCAGCAAGATCTGCTTTATGGTAAAATGTCACAGTAGCTGCTTTTCTAGTGCTGTACGCAGATGACTGACAAGGAGCACTCTAGGGGGAGGGCTGACTCTGCTCACGGTTTATGCAGAGATAAAATCCCTCATGGTTGGGAAAGCATGGCAGTCCGCCCTGTGTGTGAGTGAGGCAGCTGATGACATGTCTCCACAGGGAGGAGAAAGAGAGGGAATAGGAAGTAAGTCCAAGCTATGAGCGTCAAGGCCTGCTCTCAGTGATGCCCTTCCTCCAGTGAGCCTCCATATCCTGGGATTCCAAAACCTCCTGAAGAAGGACTACCTGCTGAGGATAAGAGCTCAAGCAGGGGATCCGGTAGGGGACACATTAAACCACTGTAGATACCAAGAACAGGATTGTATGGATGGGACAGAGCTTTGACTAAGATAGGTTCCTTAAATTTTAATACAATTGGAGAATCTCAGAGGGGGAGAATTCAGGGCAGTGCATGACTCTCTGGATAGGGCTGTCAGCACAGAATTAGGCCAATCGACTGGCTAAAACGTCTGGACCACTGGAAACCTAGATGTGCTTTAGAAGCAAAGGCCTTTAGGTGTAAATTAAAAGCCAGTGCTCTAAGTTGCTCCATACCACACCACAACAAAGGGAAGATCTGATCTCCGTGCTGAGCCCTTAGGCTAGAACCCATCTGAGGAGCCTACATCCAGCAGTGAACAGGCAACATCACCACTTCTAGTCTCTATCCCAAAGCTTCTTTCCAGCTCTCATCTAACGGGCCCAGACTGTTCCCTGTCCTCTAGGGACAGAAAGGCACTTTGTGAGGACCAGGAGAGACAGCTCTTCCCCTAAGCATTCAGCGTGAGTAGAATACTTTCCAGTGCAACGGGTTGTTTTGCTAGATTTTTCTGAATGCGAGAAGCAACAGATATTCCCATCAGCTGTCAAAATTCTTAGGTTCCTGACACATTAATAAGTTCTTGTTTTTTATATTATTTTATGTGTATGAATGTTGGTCTGTATGTATGAATATGTGCCACATGTTTGGGTGGTGCCTGCAAAACCAGAACAGGGCACTAGACCCCCAGAAATGGAGTTAGAGGCAGTTGTGAGTCATCACATGGGTGCTAGGACAGAGTCCTCTGGAAGAGCAGCCAGTGCTCTTACCCGCGGGGCCTCTTCTCTGACCCTTGAAATAGTTCTTACGTGGTACGAGGACCAAATAACAGTGCACACCCATGGAAGTAACAAATTCAAACCACTACCCATCGTATGAGCTGGGAAGAACCTGCATCTGTCATATCACCCTGCACTCAGAGTCAGCATAAAAGATAAATGGAATTAAATCATAGAAAAGGACATATAGCAAAACGAGATTTTTTTTTTTTACTCACAAATCAACCAATGCCCTATTTGTT